>NC_072011.1:10179875-10801833 GCF_027791375.1 Indicator indicator | reverse complement strand
AGGCTTCACTTTTTCTTGAATGGCAATTCATTCCTTGTCCTTCCAGAATTTCACTTTGAACTTTTCACTGATTTGGATTTTTCTTATAGCACAGAGAAAGCTCATTATGTTTAAAATATAATGCTTGCACAGTGGCGATATCTCTAGTGTAAAAATGAACTTGTGTATGTAAAAAAAAATTTTCCTTTTATGAAACTTATTTATGTATTATTTTTTCTCATTGTTTTCAAATTCTATGCCTCAATACACTATCAATGAGCAAAAAAAATTACTTATGGATGATTCCTTAGGAATAACCTAACTGTGACTGCAAACACCTAGAGTAACAATTTGATATACGAACTGCTTCCATTGATTTTTGTGAAAGATGATGCTAATTCTTTGGGATTTGGGGAGTTTTGTTGTGTTGTGTTGTATTTTTTTCCCCAATAAAAAAGTTTATTCAATTTATAACTCAGACCAACTATGGTAACTATATCTTCATCTGTTTCCCATTGCACTTGTCACACTTGGTATAAACCTATGGAACTATCCCATCAATTCACAAATTAAGTGTGTGAGTTTCCACTTTAAGGCACAGCAAACTTGTGTGCTGATTCCTATAAACTGACTTAGTCTCCCTTTTGACAGCTACCCATAGCAATTCAGAGCTGGTTTTGCTCCACCACGTTCCTCTGACTCAGTAAGCCTTTCTTTACACATAAGAGCTCACCCAGCTCTGTAAAAAGATCATTATGAAAATGCAAAAATGTTGCTTTTTTCTCTTCTATTTTTTTGCTGTTGTTTTGTAAGAAAATGCTGGCTTAGACCTCTGATATCAGGAATAAATCATGACTGTGATTTGTAAGTGGAGGGACATACATCCCTGAAGCCAGTCGCAGTCATCTAGTGTTTGTGAACATTTAAATGGCATGGTGAATACACAGTTAGGTGCCTTGGTTGTTTTTCTGTGCTGCCCTGAAGCCAAACAAAGGCATGCAGTAGCAAACTTCACCAGACTGGATTCAGCACTGTTCCACTTCAAACATGTGGCTTTCACTGAACTGATATATGGACAGAACCAAGACTGATGCTGGTTAATATTCTATGCTAATACAGACAAACTTAAGAGGGTGGACATTAAAACACGCTTAGACAATTAACATTTCCTAGTAGTTAGCTTAGTTCTTTATTCATAGCATTTGCTTGTGTGTATCAGGAATTAAATACCTGGAGTACTCTGTGCACCCAACCTAGGCACCTAGCTTAAAGCTGTGCCTCTCTTCGGCAAGATAACTAAAGGTCACCTGTTTCAGTCTTTAACTTCTAATTGTTGAAGACCTTCCTTTTGTTTTTCCTTTTTGTCTCCAAGATAGCCCAAATGTCTGTGAATCATTTAGCCATCTGAAATAACATAGACGTATTTTAAAGTTTATTAACTAGCTAATGACGTAGCTGGATACCTACTGGATGAAGAGAAAGGCTTTCAATCTACTATTGGCAAGTAGCTCTAATGGTTTATCATCCACAAAACCACACAAACCAAAACAAAAAAACATAAATAGTTTTCACTCTTTCCTGGACCTACACACTAAAGAAAAGGAAAAAAGAACCTGACAACAATAATTGGCCGTTCTGTGTTTTAGCCACTGATGTGTGACTCTTGATGAGGCTCTAGGAAGGAGAAAATCACAAATGAATGTTGCGAAGCTTTGTACCTCTAAGGCTCTCCTCTTAGCCTAATACCAGAGTCAGTGGTTCTCACAGAGAAAAAGACACATTAGCTTTTAATCAGCCAGATAAGATACTTCAGGCAGTGTGACCATGTCTACAAGGGTTTCTCACCTCTAGAGCATACACTTAGCCTTGCAGAATAAATTTTTATATGTAACTAGTGACAAACATTCTGCCATATCTATATTGCCACTAGTAACTCATCTGTTAATGTTTTAACCACTTTGGATATTCATTAACTGAATTTGATCTAACTGGGCCATGTCCATCTCTCACCAGTAGCAACAGAAAGAAAATTAGATGACCAGTCTGCACTACATATTTATTTCAGATGACTAAAGTTATCTGCAAGTAATGACTATAGTGCAAATTCATTACTGTCAACACACTTGCACAGTAAAATGCCTGCAAATTGGTTACTAGCCTGGATCATTAGGAGCCTACATACCTCCTATATCATACAAGCATATGGGAATTCGCTTGGGTCAAAGTTTCATCCATTCCTCCCATGCTCATCTGTTAAGCAGAGATAAATCTCTATTAAGTACTTCATGCAAATGTATAAGAGAAATTCTAGCACATTTTTTTCCCCTGATCTAACCTTCTTGGAGACTTTTTGTGCACACTGCTGGAAATCCATGAAATTTATTTCTTTTTTATTTTAGTCTGTAGAAAAATTATATAAAAGCCTGATTTCTTGAATTGGAGATATCTTAGTGAAAACCTGCTTGTTTGCAGGGTTAACTTTGCTTATTTTTATATCCATTCCCACTAGTCTCCAGCATTTTGCATGCTACATAAACTAAGTATAAATCCTAATTATATTGTGCAAAAAAAAAAAAAATAAACAAAAAACCAAACAAAACAAAACCCACAAATAATAATAAAAAAGAACAAAACAAAACAAAAAACCCAGTGTCATTAGTCATCAGGCTAATTTTTACAAGACGATGGATCATTAAGTGATTTTTTACAAGATGATGGATCATTAAGTGATGTTTAGTATAAATGGACCTGACCCTTATTTCATAAATCTAATACTAAAACCATTTGATCCTCTTACTGACATGTTTATTTGTAATGTCTCCTTGTGCTCTTTTTGATCACCCATTGTCTTAATTTTCTTACTTCACATCCTGAGCCCAGAAGTGATATATTTGTTTGAAGATATTTTTCCCATGTTGGTTGTCAACACAGTACACAGCACTTCACATGCATTGCCCACTGGGATTTTTTTTGGGAGATTTTACCTCAGGGGCACATTTTTTTTTCAAGTAAATTAATACAGTCAGTTCTAATACACTCTTTCCTCAAAGCCATCAGAAAGAGAACAAGACATTGAAATTGTAAAAGCAGCCTAGCCAACCACAAACCCAAAAACTGTACTTCAGCTTACTGTAAATGAGTTGTGAAAATAATGAGTTAAATAAGTCGATGCCCTATTGGAAATTACTACCCAGTGTAATTCTAGGCAAACATTTGCTCTTGTTATTAGACAGAACTCAAGCAGATAAGGATTGATAAACGTGTCCTGCATGAGTGTTAGAGTAGATTAACGTCCTGTTCTAATTTCCTAATTGGCTTCTCCAGAATGTCATTAGGATGATTTGCTGTGTTTTGTTGTTGCTATTGGAAAAGTCAATAATACTGCAAGTACTAAATCATAATACTGATACTGTAACAGGTATCTTAAAACTTCAGGTTAAAGGAAGAATGGAAATGTAGACTCAGGTTTGATTCTTTCTTACTTTAGCAGTGCAGAGCAGTATGGCATTTCAAGGTAAGTTAAAAACAAATTTACAGTGTCACTGTATCACAGTATATCAGAGGTTGGAAGGGACTTCAAGAGATCATCAGGTCCAACCCCCCTGCCAGAGCAGGATCACCTGATAGTCCAAACAGGAACGCATCCAGGTGGGTTTTGAAAGTCTCTAGAGAAAGAGGCTCCACAACCCCCGTGGGGAGCCTGTTCCAGGGCTCATTTGTCCATTTCTTTGACCAAGAAGGAAGACTTTGAATATTGTCCTGTGTTCCAGCATTTTTATAATGTTTTAAAAATATAAGATATACTGATGAAATAAAGCTCATTTTTAGGGCATTATATGAGTTCAACTAATCAGAAGTTCAGAATGGAATATAATTTAATGTCTTTGTCTGGTATGTAATCAAAAATCATGTCTGAACATGCCTCAAGCATACCTAAATCCAGTGTTAGACTTTGTATGTATTAACATCTTATCAATACCCAGAAACAGAGCAAAGTAAAGGAAGCTGACAACCAGTCCTTGAGTGATAATAGAAACAAAACTTCCAAGCATTTAGATTTGCCAAAAATACTTGGTTTATCTGAAAGCCACAAAGATATCCAAGGGCTGAAACACCTCTGCCATGAGGATAGGCTGAGGGAGCTGGGGTTATTCATCCTAGAGGAGAGAAGGTGCTGGGGGGACCTTGAATCTGCTTTCCAATACCTGAAGGGATCCTACAGGAAGGCTGGAGAGGAACTTTTCACAAGAGTGTCTAGCAATAGGACAAGGGGGAATGGTTTTAAGCTGAGGGAGAGTAGGTTTAGACTAGATCTTAGGAAGAAGTTCTTCAGTACAAGGGTGGTGAGACTCTGGAGTAGGTTGCCCAGGGAGGTTGTGGTTGCCTCCTCCTTAGGGGTGTTTAAGGCCAGGTTGGATGAGACTTTAAGCAGCTAAGTCTAATTGTGAGCTGTCCATGCCCATAGCAGGATAGTTGGAGCAGATGATCTCTAAGGTCTCTTCCAACCTAAGCCATTCTGTGATTTTGTGATTTTATGATGTGTCCAGGTTTTCTTCTAGGCAAAGGACATTTACATTAGATCTAACAAGAATTATGGGGATAAGCTCTTTTTATCCAAATTCTATCTTCAAAGCTACATCTTGCCCCAGAAAGACATGGGTGAAACTACAAAGTGACAGAAACAAATAGCATTAATGAGGTGTGTGTTGTGAGCTTTTAGTATTCAGCTGAACACTTTCACTGGATATGCAAAAAGATGTAAGCCTGAAGAAAGCATTAAAAGTGAGCTGTGCTAGTTGTTAAATCAAAAGGTCAGCTATAGAATTCACGGCTTTGTAAAAAGGTTTTGTTCACACAGTGAATGAAGTTGATCATGAAAAAATATTTTTCAAGAATATATTTTTCCTATACAAATCATTTATTTAGCAAAACCAAAGCTGTACCAGGCAAATGTACAATTAAAACAAAATAAAACAAAACAACAAAACCCAACAACCTCAAAATAAAATTAAAAAGAAAACAAAACAGATTTTTAAAAAATATTCTAAATATCAAATTATTAGTTTTGATATTTTAGGAGCTAAAAAAAAATTCTGGGGTTTGATACAAAATGAATTCTCATTTTTAAAAATAAAAGAGAAAATTTTAAATCAAATGTTTAAATACTAAAAATAAATAAATAACAAACTTTATCTTACTTCTTTTTTCTCTATGTTATTCATTTTAAACTGATCTAGAGAAAAAACACCTTCATAATCTGCCACAAGACAGGAAATTCACACAGCTATGTCTTTGTATGCCATCTGTCTCCCTCTTCAATTTCAGCATAGGGTAACCTATTTTTGAAGATACATGGTTTTACTTCCATCATAGTCTATAAGTGAGTTTTCTGCCTAGACAAGAAGTAGTTTAGGCCACTTGAGGAATTTTTAACTTCTAAAACAGAGCAGTCAGTAGGATATATTGTAAGAAAAAAAAAAAAGGAGGAAAAGAAATGCTTTTGGCTACTGTGTAGGTAGGCTGAGAACTCCCACCAGTGATGAACCCTGTATTTCTTCTCCCATTTTCACATATCTTTCATTTCCTTCATCATGTTTCTCAATTCCAAAAATCAGTGTGATTTTGGTTTGCATGAAGTCTTTGGTTGGTACTTGTCAGCATAAATATGGTTATAGGTTTTGAACTTAATCCTGTGTGGGAAGAGAAATATCTTGTTTGTGGAAAGAAATACCCTCATATTTGTCAAATTAGAAACATGGCATGAAGATCTTAAATCAGCTAATGAATATCAGTAAGGTAGACTCTACTTTCTGAGAAGACAAAAATACAACATTTGTATCATTTGTTTTCAAGTTGTTTTGGATTTGTTTTCCACAATCTGGTCATTGTACAAACTGTACCTGTAAGACCCAGTTTAAGAAGGTGTGGGCTTTGAATTGTATCAAGGAGTTCAGAGACCATCTAGTGAATAGAGTAGCTGCTGTCTCCCAGGTGGAGGAACTAAACTCAGCTTTCTGCATACTCCTTTCTTTGGCCCTGAATGGAGATTACATCTTTTATTATAGTAGATGTGTAAGAAATCTAAAAATAAAACCCCTAAACAAATATAAAAGGCTATTTATAAAAGTTTCCTCCTACAGTAGATAAAAAGAATGAACCAAAAGTCACCAGACATTAGGTGCCTAAAGAAGAGACTTGCAAATATACACCCACCAAAAGCAGAGAGAGGCATTCTGATCTCTCAGTAACCAATCAGTATCCAGCAAAACTCTCTTTGCCTCGAAATCCTTGCAATTCCCTCAAAACACTCTGGTTGACTTACATTTGTCATGTGCACATGAATTAGCATCTCTTAACTGCTATGGGAGTAATGACATTTAGATAATAAATACAATCTCTCACTCATTAAAAATAAGGAATGTAGAACAAGCATTTGGAAGCCCCTTATACTGACAGAGGAATACTGGAGTATTATGCAAGTATATTTAGCAATCTCAGTATAGAATGAAAATAGGTTTACCTGAGCTTAAGTCCCACTTTAAAAACACAATTTAAAAGACAGACCACTGTCTTAACTATTCAACACGTGAACCACTGTACCTAACACAGAAAGAGTATTGACTGTTTAATGAGCTATGAATACCTGCAGTAGTAAAAAGCAATTATTCCTAAGTAAACCAATATGGTTGATTTACAGTGGGAGTGGAGTCGTTAGTGATAATGCTCAAGTTGTTTACTTATTTTGTCACTAGGACTTGTCTTCATATAATATATTTGTATGATGGACATGGTATAACTATTCTTGCAAATGCATCAGACAATTTTATTTTATTTATTATGTCAATAAAATTTTGTGGAGAAAAATAAAGTAATAAACCCATTGCGTCATTGTAAACAATATGGACACAGTGAAAAGTAAGAGTTAAGAGAAATGAATTGGTGCTTAGGATAATGAAATTGAGAAACTAATGGGACCCAAAGGGTCCAAGTAAAGCACAGACAGATTCCAAGTAAGCTTCCTTCAACTCCTCAGAGAGTGATTCTGTTTAATTTTGACCAATAAACTGCAACAGCCTTTCATTCCTAACCCAGGGTTTTAGAAGCAGCTTGCTCACTCACACAGAATTGTGCAAGAGGAAGGTAGTAGGAGAAAGTGAATAGATCCACAAGGACTGATGGAAAATAATTGCATAGTTCCATGTGAAAAAGAGAAAAGCTTCTGACTAGAATCACAAAAGGACATTACCTCCCTTTCAAAGTACAGGAAAGGAATTAAATGGATTTTTGAGAAATTTTGGAGGAGAAATAAATTGAGCCAAATACTTTCCATCCATCCATGCATCCATCTATCTATCTATCTATCTATCTATCTATCTATCTATCTATCTATCTATCTATCTATCTATCTACCTACCTACCTAGCTACCTACCTAAACATTTTTCCTCTATACACATCCAAGCTGCAGGTAAGTCTATGCTGTAAGTGCTGTTATTTCTTTGCTTTACAGGGGCCCCATTCTTCGGGGAAAAATCAGACCTCTCACTGTCGTAGATATGTGACCCGTGATGAATAATCAACCCTAGAATTCGTTTTGAAAGATACCTAAGCTCTCATGGAATTAAATTCTCCTGAAAAACAAAACAAAACAAACAAACCCTAACAATAGCAACCAAAAAAAAAAATATCCCAAATAAACCAAGAAACCAGCATATGATCATCATCTGGTTTTACTTCCATTGCAAAAATATACTTTTCTTCCAATAGTTATGTTCAGGCAGAATTGAAAAGTCAGTCATATGAGAAATACTATTATTATTATTTTATTTTAAAAACAGGCTACCTAAGTCCTGGTAGGTATTTGACTGTTTGCTTTTGGTTAAGCATCACTATTCTTAGCAAATCTTAACTACCAGTCAACATTTTCAGTTTCACCCACCACTACCTCTTGGTATTTTGGCTAAACAAGAAAGGTACAATAACCAGTGGGTATGTAAAACTTTCTCACCAGTGAAGAATTTCCTACTTGATGTGAGACTTTTTCTTCCCCCTTTGGTTAAACATACATGAAAAATGACCCTCATTTGCATGTCATTTACTTTACAGGATGTGCATGACCCTGATTTAGGAGTCACCAGAAGAGCTCTTACAGCTCAGATATCCAGTGAGATATCATATTCATATAATATAAATTAGTTAGGATCAAATTCAAATTGAGAGAACCTTCATTCAAACATCCCAGCATTTAGGGATGCTTCAGGGAAGAGGAATATATAAATGCAAGACGTGAATAAAAAATACTAATTAGGATCATCACTAGTGCAGCAGAATAACACATACAGTGTGGAAAAAAAAGGCTAATAAATGAACAAGTTTACATAATCAGAAAAAATGAGAAGTAGTAGAGATCAATGTTTCCCACATTTTAGCACATCAAGAATCTGTTGATTCCCAGCTGATTTAACTTGCCCAGTTCACCAGAAAGTGGAAAAATATTATATAATATTTTGCTATAATATCAACATAGATTAGTATATGAGTTTAAAGGTTATTCTTGGAGGTCCAATTGGATTAATATTTATTATTCTATTGTACTGCATTTCTCTTTAAGAAGGAGTTCTAATACTAAGCCAGAATGGGCTAAGCAAGCTATTGGTTGCGTGTATTCACCTTATAATTAAATGAGACACCTAAAAAGCCAGTGTGCTGGTGTTCTGGTCTAAAATTAGAACACAAAAGCTCACAAAAGCTCAAATATCAAATAAACAAGTCAGCTTTTAGATATTTGAGGAAAACCATTAAAAAAAAAAAAGAAAAAGAAAACCAACCCCCATTAAAATTAACATCAAATATGAATGAATAAAATTTGATCAACAGCCACCCAAAGCAGAAAATGAAAAATAGCTTTTGTAAGAGCACGTTACAAAGATAAACCAGCCAGTTAAATTTTGAATAAATCACCTTTTATCCACTTGTTGTGACATACAACCATGGAAACTGATAACTTCAGAACTCCAGGTCCCCATGAAAAATATCTTTTCCAGAGATGGCCTGTGCCTCAAATCAGATACTGCATGAAAACTACTCGTACTTTTTTTTATTTTATTTTATTATTCCCTCCCTGAGCCTGGCTTAATAAGATTCTCTCCAACATGCCAGTTTCACCTTCTAATGTGAGCATATGGCAAAAAGCAGTGACCATAGAAATTACAGGACAGTACACAAAACAGAGAACTGAAAACATGATAAAGGAAATCAGGACATTGTTTCATTATTTGGTATTTAAGCAGGATACCTTTCCAGCAAAAGGGAAAGATTATCTCAAGGTTATTTATTCATTTACAAGCAATCAACTAGGTTCAGATAGTTGAAATCCCTGGTATCCAGAGAGTCAGTAAGAGGCCTCATGCATATGTTCTACTTTATGTTGCTCATCTGCAAAACAATGAGGCTTGTAATGATGTGAAAGGTTTAATGGACTCTCTCCTGGTTCGTCCTCTATGCAAGCTGACTGTTATTTGTGTAGTGTAATCTTCTTAAGAGTGCAGTTCCCGCAGGGAGATGAGCAGGCGATGACTGGGCTCTGGATGGCAGCTCATGTCAAGGATCAAGGATCATCCAGTTAATAGTCTTACATTTAGAATTCCCTAGTATTCTGGTTCTAAAAAGCTGCTTGCTAACACCTAGAGCTGGTTTTGGTTATTTTGCACAAAAAGATATTCCTTTAAGCATCACCATTTAACAATTACTTAGACACTGATCAGAAAGTATTATCAGCCAGTTAATTATTATCTAGACTCAAGGAGGCTAAGGCAATGATGAAGGTATTTAGCACATTAGCAGGTCATTATGGGGGGGGGGGGTTGTTGGGGGGGGGGGGGTGTGAAAAAAAAAGGCAAGAGAGAGTGTGGTTATATTTGACCAAGCTATTCAGAAGAGGTGAAGTTTGAATGAACTGATTAAGATATAACATTCCTTAAAAATTGAAGCTTAGCTGACTATTTTCTTTGAATGTAATAGGAAACAGGAGTTCAAATCCCTCGGCAGCTTTGAAACCCCACACCTGAATATTTAACATTAACCACCCCAGACATCAATATTTTATCTTTAATCTCCTTTTTGTTCTTAAAAAGTGCCAAAGAAAAGTAAAACAAAACAAATAAACCTCTATATTCTTTTCTTTGCATTTTCAATTGTCTGTGGAAGGAAAAGAGAAATACCTAGTGTGTGACTCCAGTTTATAATATGAAATAATTGTTAAGGCATTTGAGACCAGCAAGATGCTTTTTCACATACCATTGACTGTGTCACACTTGCTTATAAACTCACTTGTGGTCCCAAAATTAAAGGCCAAGTTAGTGCCATCGAATAAAATCAAGAGACTGTGATATTTCCCTTGGGAAATCTGTCACTTCATAGAGAATCGTTTTAGATCAAGATGGAGAAAACAAAACCATTATGAGGAAGGAACAACTTAGAGAAAAATAGACTCTGAACAAGATTAATATGATTCATAGATTCATAGAGTGAAAGGCCAGAAGGGACAATTGCCTCACCTATTTTGACCCTCTTCAAACCACAGGACATTGCATTTCATCTGATGAACTTTGTATGGAGACCAGTTATGTGGATATGACTGAAGAAAAGCTTGCATTTAACTAAGGCATGTCATCGACATGCAGCTTTGAAATCCAAGCATCAAGAGGAGGAAAATACAATACTTCTCTCTCAAGCATTTTTAATCTGTTAGTGGCTAAAGATCTGAAATTTATTTTTTTGAATGTGTCAAATCACTGTTATGCCCTTTGCTCCTATTATTTTTTTGAAAATGCCATTATAGAGGGTCTTAGAATGTGTCAGAAGATCACCTAATTCAACACTCAACTCAAAGAAGGGACAAAATGTGGATTGAAAACTGGCTGCACAACAGAGTTCAGAGAGTCATCATCAATAGCACAGAGTCAGTTTGGAGGCAAGTGGTGTCCCCCAGGGATTGGTACTGGCTCCAGTTTTGTTCAATATCTTTATCAACGACCTCGATGAGGGCATTGAGTGCACCCTCAGCATGTTCCTGACGATACAAAACTGGGGGGGTTGGCTGACACCTGTCAGGCTGTGCAGCCATCCAGTGTGACCTGGACAGGATGAGAGCTGGCTGCAGGCAAACCTCAGGAAGTTTAATAAGGATAAGTGCAGGGTCCTACATCTGGGGAGAAATAACAACAGGCACCAGGACAGGTTAGGGGCTGCCCTGCTGGAAAGCAGTTAAAGAAAGATCTTGGAGTGCTGGTGGACAGCAAATTCTCCATGGAACAACAATGTGCTCTTGTGGCCAAGAGAGCCAATGGGATCCTAGGATGTATCATGAAAGGTGTGTCCAGCAGGGCTAGGGAAGTTCTTCTACCTCTACTCTGCCATGATGAGACCACACCTGCAATACTGTGTCCAGCTTTGGGCTCGCCAGTTCAAGAGAGACAGAGACCTGCTGGAGAGAATCCAACAGAGAGCCATGAGGATGATTAGGGGACTTGAGCATCTCCCCTATGAAGAGAGACTGAGAGCCCTGGGGCTGTTTAGTCTGGAGAAGAGAAGACTGAGAGGGGATCTGATCAATGTCTCTCAATATGTGAGGGGTGGGTGTCAAGTGGAGGGGGCCAGGCTCTTTTTGGTGGTTCACAGTGATAAGACAAGGAACAGTGGGTTCAAACTTGAACATAGAAGATTTCACTTCAACATGAGAATCTTCTTTCCAGTGAGGGTTACAGAGCACTGGAACAGGCTGCCCAGGGGAGCTGTGGAGTCTCCTTCTCTGGAGACTTTCCAAACCCACCTGGATGCATTCCTGTGCAGACTACCCTAAGTGATCCTGCTCTGGCAGAGGGGTTGGGCCTGATGATTTCTTGAGGTCCCTTCCAACCTCTGATACACTGTGATACTGTGATACTGTGATACTGTGAATGTAATTTCCTGTCCTCTCTTCGGACAGTGGGGTTGGGAGGAGTATGTTTCATCAATTTCATTCTGTTAATATTTTTTCAAAATGTAGATGCCAAAACGGCACAAAACCTACAGTCCAGGTCTGATCAGTGCTATGTGCCTGGCAGATTACAGAATATCATTATTCCTTTTTTGCTGCAACTCCCCTCAAAGGCCTTGCATGCATTTAACTTTCCTTCATGCCTTGAAAAAATATTTTCACAACACTGCTTTCCAATTTATCATTTTCCTTATGTGATTATGTTCCTTTTTTTGCAATTACATTTGTCTTACAAAAAAACCTTTATACAGGCTCAGGTGGGCTTCTTTGACTGCCTGATCCAGATATTTTAGGTTTATTCTTTTGCCATCGATCTGGTGTCTGTAGACATACAGATTTTTTTTTTTTTGGAGGGATTTTATGTTAACTTTCATAAAAAACAATCCAGATTTTCATTTTACCTCTTCTCTGCCCTGCTCTTCAAGGTATACCCCAGATAGCTTCTAGATTTGATTTTCTTCTTTTGATTTGTACCAGACCACTAAATGAAACTAAGTGAAACTATACTTTTACCTTTCACCTTTAAGAAGATTACCATTTGTAGGTCTAGCTCTGCTCTGAAGATTTCTCCCCTTCTCCTTGAAAAAGCTTGACCTGTCTCTCTGATAAATGGGCTGGGTTTTTGTTTTTCTTTTTGTTTTTGTTGGCTTTGGTTTTTTAATGCAAGTTGAGTGACAAAAAATAAACTTTTTCTTTAACTGTTTTTTCCTTTTCCACTTTTCAAATTTTCTTTGAACATCCCCACCCTGTCCCTCATCACTGAAAGCCCTAATCATGTGAGACCCAAACCTGATGTAATCGACTCCAACTCCATAATCTTTCTGCATTGTCAGATTCAAGCGACAGCAAACTTTCAGTACATCTTTTCTACTTTCCATCACAAGGTGTATCTTTTACTGTACAGCTACACTAATAAAGCTTTCATTCAGGTTCTCATCATATTCAAAGTACTTCAGCAAAATATCATTTTCATAGTTCATTGCTTTGATAATGACAGTCCTCTATATGCAACTTTCTATTAATTCTGCTTCTATCACACGAAATGGAGATTACTTATTTTTAAACCCAGGGTTCTCTGGAGCGTGTGTCTGCTCAGTCTTTCTTGTTTACTACTGAAATGTCAGATCCCATCTCTGCTTGGCATTCCTACATATTCTGGAAAATATGTTTGTATGCTGTTCTGTGATGATCTTTGCTGCTTAGAGCTTCCTAAAAAAAAATCACTTGACTGTGCTTCTGCAGTTTCATCCTCAGTAATTCCTTTTGCTGCCTATAGCAAGTCTTCTCAGTAGTGAATCCCCTTTCTCCTTTCACACTGAGCAGAAGTGCCTCACTTTTAATTTACTTCCAGTACACCTCCCCTCCTCCTCACCCTCAGCCTGCAGGTACCTTATGTCTGTTTTCTTACAGTTAGACAGTCAATTTACTCAAACATGAACTCTTGGTTTGTACAGTTCATAGCACAAATGAGACCTGGCCCACTGAGTGGCTCATCAGTAACACAAATCAAAGATTAACCTGAAGGTCAAAAATCTCATTTAGAGTCCAGAAACATCTTATGTTTTCTGTTTGTTTGCTTACTTGCTTGCTTGCTTCTTTAGTTTTCAGAGAAGCAGAAAATGGTACCTGACTTTGTAGTCCATGGAATTAAGAGATGTATAAGTGTGGAAAACCAAGCACATGGATGTTCAGGAAAATAAAAGGGAATAAATTACTTCATTATGTGGGTTTTCTTAGAGCAACAGAAATTAAAATTTCTCATTAAAATACATGCTCATTTTCTAATTAAAAAATAACGGAGGAAAATGTCAAAATATTTCACACTATTTTTTTTCCTTGTTTTCTACTTTGTGTCTTCAGAAAAAAAGTGGGAAAAGAGAAAAAGGTACCAACAGGCAAAATGTAAAGGACAGAAACAGCAATTAGTTACACATTTCCACCAGTCATCAGTCTATAGCACTGTTGTTCATACTTTCATGTTGCACTTTTTGTTTCAGAATGCCACAAATGTCCCAAAACACTTAAAATTATTCAATATGTGCCGTAAGAAATACATAATAGTTTCTCCTTCCTTCCCATCACTAAGATCACTATTCACTATTTGGAGCGTTTGAGCTCATTTTCTATCTGAAGCTACAAATATTGAACATACAAAATAATAAATGATTCCTTATTAGTACTTGAAAAGAATAGTGAGGAATCTGCACTAACAAACTAAGCAGAGAGATCATTTCTGGTAAAGAAACAGAAAACTGTCTATATCAATGTGAGAAATATCACAAGATTTTTCAAATACTATGTGCAATTCTAGACATATGCTCTGAAGCAAGGCACATTCAAATGGCATTCAAACAAGTCAATTTGGAAAAGAGCTATTTATTATGACTGGATGAAGTTAAGATACATCTTTAAAAGTGACTGCAAATATTGTTTTCTTAAAATAACAAAACAAAGACTGGGAAAGAATATGACTTCATCAATAAAGACATCATGATAAAAGCAGACAGAGTAAGATGAAGAGGTATTTTAACTAAAAGCTAATATGTGCATAAGAATAAACAAGTAGCAAGTGTTTATGCATAAATTTTGCAAGAAAATTAGGAAGCACTTCCTAATCTCAGAAAAATAAAAGACCTTAGAGGCTGACCAGAGAGAAGTGGAGCAGATTTCAGAGATTCTAAGATGGAGCTGATGAAAGGGCTTTTATGACAAATTTGCTCATGATAAGGATGTTTAAACAATGTAAACCTGAAGATTTCCAGCAATTCTGTAAATTCAGACCATCCTCCCAGCCTATACAATAAATGGACAGAAATCATTTTGGTAGTAACTTGGGGTCCTCTGTAAATCTTCAGAGTACATAAGTAATAGTACATTCCTATGTACTAAACATTTTGTGGATGCTCAAACTGAATATGGTCTTTGTTGAACCCATTAATGAAAATTAGAAGACTCCTCTAAACAATAAAGCAAACTCTGGAATGTATAAGGACTGCCAGTTGCAGAGATTATTATTGATCTATACACTTTTCTGCAAAATTTTAATGTGTTTTTGCACCTACATAATAATAATTGTAATGCTAAGTATTTAGCATTACACACTTCTCTGTGTGTTTATACGTTCCTACATATATGTAAAAGTACAGCTATAGATACATGCACATATATAAGTCTAAATTTTCATATCCATTGTCATGAACTACCATATAATAACTCTGAAGGAGAGAGGAATAACTACGTGTTTACTGGAAGGCTATAAATAGCTTTGAACTCTTTTAGTGAAACACTTCAACATTTCTCTCACATAATGTTTTGAAAGGGCCCAGGGTCAATACAAATTTAATATACAGAGGCTGAAAGAAAATTTGACAGAAAATTTGTTCAAAGAGCACAGTAAGGTGGCATGTAAAAACAATGATGGGTCATTATGCTGTCTTATTAGAGAAATTAAAGCATTGCACACACTGCCTGACTCATAGTGTCTGGCTTTTCTACTGAACAACTTGAAACCTGTGTTTTCTACTCAAGTAGTGATTTTTAAAGTCTAATTTCCTTTTCAGCCCATAATATTTAATAATACCAGAATGGCAAACTTGTTTGGGAAGTTCAAAAGGCAGAGATCTACCGAACTCCTGCAAAAACTCTGTGATTAGATAAGCACTAAAGTTTATATGCAAACAGGCTAAATAGAGTCTTTGCAGGTGCAAACTGTGGTGTTTTATCTTCATCTTTTGGAAAGCTTCTTTGTAGACACACTACTATTAAGAAAGGTGTAACATATGGAGGATCTATATACTGCACATTCTTTTAATTAGAAATGGACCTTCAGCATTGAGTTCAGTTTGAGAGATGTGTGTACCTGGAAGATGTGCAGTATGTCACCATCAAGCTTTTCAAACAACCTTTCCTCTGGGTGGTGCAAATTCCCTCCAGTGATGTAATTCATCCTGTTACATCAAATAAACTTGTACTTTAGCAGCCAAATTCCTGATACCACATTAATGTGATTGCTTTTTCCTTTACAAAGGAACTAGAAAAAATGTTTCAGTGAAGACATGATTATACTCAGAAGTCTGCAGTCTATAAATTTCATCTCTCCTACTCATTGTGGTATAAGTATTTGTGGTTGGAACCACGGAACACAAAGTATTTACTTGAAAAACAAAATTAAAATTGAATTTTTTATGGGATGTGCCATGGGTTGAGATGAATTTGTTGCTGATGTTCAATATTAAGTTGTCATTGTGTCAGTTTCCAAGTGGAAGTATTGGTTGAAGCAAAAGTTCAGGTTGATAACATCAGGGCTTTTTGCTTTGGTCATTGCTTTCAGCTTTTGAGTTTTGGGTGTTGGCCCTTTCTGCTGGGTGGGCTGCAGATCAGGGGATGAGGGAGGGGGTTGTTGGCTCTTGCTGTTGCTTCTGCATTTTGCTGCACTTTTCTGAAAATATGCTAAGGTAATTTTGCATCTTATCAGCTCATTGAACTCTCTTCACTTCAACCCAGAGGGTTTTTTGTCTTATTTTCCCTCCCTTCTCTGTGTAGAGCGGGGGGCTTGTGAGAGCAGGCTGTGCTGACCTAGAACAGAGTGAGGGTTCAAAATCTCTCTCATCACACAGGCATCAAGTACCCTTTTCTATAGATATGTATGAAGAACATCTGTCTGAGTTTATCCTGTTGGAAGCCACTGATGTACAAACTCTGTTAACTTTATGGCAGAAAGCAAACAGAATTTTCCAAGATATGTTTGGAAACATTAAATAAATTGATTGGGTTAAATTCCTTACTTGGGATAAGCAGAGAGTACTACAAAAGTCAAGGGTATGACTCACTTGTTAAACACTTTCTTTCTAGGCCTTCCAAGACAGATATTGTGCTAACATCTAGCAGACTTGAGACATGCTGAGGAGATTTAATGTCCATTCTGCTTCTCTGAGATACAGATTTACCACTTCCTTCCTTCTGATGCAAGTCTGAAGGTTGGTTTCAGGTGCTGTATGTTTGTTGAGTTGTTTGTTGTTTGGTTTTGGTTTAAGTTCTGGAATATTTTGAGAAACAAGTCAAAAAAAAAAAAAAAGACTGAATCGGAAAAGGAACTTTCCTATCTAGAAGTGGCATAAAACAGTTATTTTCTTTTTCACAACCCAGTGCTTTTCCTCCCTGTTCAGGATCATATTGAGATTTAACAGAAGAAGTGCACAGAATATAGTCAGTGGACACCTGCTATTTCTAGGCCTTTGTCAGTGGTGAAATTATCTGTGAAAAAGAAAAACATAAACCTGCTTAGCCTCTACTCTATAATCTGTCCCTGGATCCTAAATTGAGTTTAAATTGGCTGAACTTAAGTATTTGTGCCACTGTATGATTTCATTACACGTGAATATAAATTACCATATAGACCACAGGTGGACCTTCTCCTGGATCTTTTCACTGACTGTACCTGACAGGTCAGACCACTAACACAGAAAATATAACAGATACTCAAATTTGTAACTGCAGGGCATAAAACCTATGACCAGGATTTTCTACTACTTAATACAGAATTACATGAGACTTTATTTTTGATGCAGTAAGGTTTGACAGCATGGAGAAAAGCTGATTCATGAGCCAAATGGCAGGACATCACTGTGTGAATCTCTGCAGGCAGAAAAATACTCATCTGCTTTCCTCACATATTAAGGAAAACATTTACAGAAAAATGCTATGGAAAAAGATTCAAGGTTCAAAGTCTGAAAGATGTGCTGACTATGACAAACTCATATAAACCATGATGAGTGCTGTGAAACAGGCAAAAAGTAGAAGAAACTTTCTGCTGAATTTAAAGATACTACAGGCATTTGTATGAGATGATTCCCATTTAAACAAACAAACAAAACCAAAACCAACCAACCAAACAAAAAACCCCAAACACAACTATTGGGAGTTTTGGAATTGAACCCCAGTGGCTGAATCACTGCATAAGAATTTTTTTGCTTCCATGTTTTTAGCTGTGGCTGTCCTAGAAATCATTGGTTTTATCTTTTGACACATGCTTTTACTTCTGGTTCACTCTGTTTCCATCTTTGCTGATATGCTGATCTTGTCTTCGAGAGGAACATGAAGATTTACTGCACTGAGAGAGTGTACAGAAATGTTCTGAATGTCCTGACAGCACTACCGCTCTTTGCAGAGGAACGAAGAAAGAAACAGAAAAAATGGTTCAGTCAGGTGAGGTGGGGCCAGAAATGACCTGGTTCAACTTCTGGATTTGTAGTGTCTATTTATGACTTTCAATTGAAGGAAAAGAGCAGCAATTCAGAAATACAGCCAAATAACTGAATAGGAAATTGGAATGCTGCTTCCTGGATAAAAGTTAGCAAGACCATTTCATCAGAAATGCTTCTTCCCAGAGCATGGGAATGCCTTAAAGGGCATGGTGGAAGAGTGGTTGCCTGACTTAGACACTTCTTGAAAGCTCTGCTTTTGTGTGTATATATTACCCTGTAATTTAAGTGAAACACAAATGGGGGGAGGGATAACTTTACCTAGATTCAACAGCTACTATCAGACTTCTAAAAAGTCTCTATAAAGAGGACAAGTAAAAGAGAATCTACAAAGCCACAGTAATTATACTGATTAGTTATTATTTTCTTCCTATTTAGGGGCATTTGCCTCTACAGTGCAAAAGTTATACAGATCTTGGGAAAATCTAAGCTTCAAATACAATCAGTTCTGGAGGTACTTCATTAAATTGAGCTGCTCATGTTAATTAACATGGCATGAAAGCAGATGACCTCCACATCCAACCTTTAAAGCAGCATTAATTTTCAGTACTCCTCATTTTTCAGTGCAGCTTGTGACAAAGTAATCTGAGCATCACTAAAAGACCTAAGACATGGATGTCAGAGATTGACTCAGACATAGCAAATGGTTACACTTTTCAACTCTGTGGATCACAAAGCACAGCATACTTCTGTGTATCAGTTTTTCATCACTGATAGGGCTGATGATCTCTTAGTAATGTTAGAAAGATTGAAAGTCAATTTCAGCCTGCACATTGTGAAAAACATGGGAACTCAGGAGCACACTTAAAGTATGACCACTTTGTACCAAGTCATTATGTTCTTGTACACTGATTCTGATTACAGTCTTCAAAATACCTTGGCTCAATTCCAGTTCTAAACAATGCTATGTTTTATCTTTCACCTTTTGACTTCCAAGGAAAATTTGGCTCAGGCCTCTGACTTCAAGTGCTCTATTTTTCCCCACGGTGAGCTCCAAAAGAAACTTGCACTTCTTTTCTTCCTTGGACCAAGTGCCCAGCCATCGCCACTCAGGATATAAAGCATCTTGTTTACTTCTAGCCACATCACTGGTGCTGTTGTCATGCTGTTTCAGAAATGCACCACAGCTAGCTACAGGTACCAAATGGAATCATAGAAAGATAGAGGTTCTTGATTGAATTTATTTGTGTTTGAATCTGTCAGGGATAAAAGAGCCAACAAATAATAAAATAGATGCAAGCCTCTGTAAGTCAGCAGCCACCTGCTACCTCTGGGCTATTAGAGGGGCCCTCAGCATGACAACACAAATCCATGCTGGCAGGCCAATCACAGCTTAAAAAAAACCCTACATCACCTAAGCTCGTCAACTCAGTCTGCAGAGTGACAGCAATGTTGAAATTTCATTTTTCCTGTTATTAGCTGTGAATTGTTTTATCACATTATTTTTATTCCCACGCTCTCATCGCCTTTTAAATGCTGATAGTGTTGATGGCTCTAAAATGCAGTCTATATAGCAGAAATGGAGGTTTGGTCCTATCTTGTTTTTTTGGTTGTTTTTTTTTATTTCCTTAAATAGGTTGAATCTTGTGCTTCATCTCTCTCTGTTCTATACATCTAAATCATGTAAATTGCAAGGAATTCTGAAAGTCAAAGTACTCATCACAGACACCATAATTACTGCTAATAATCTATTCTTCAAAGCTAGCAACATTTCATGTGCTGTTCACTAATTTCACTCATCTCTACAGAATGTGTAAAATTCTGTATTCACTTGTTATCACCTGCAACTACATTTAAATTGACCCTAAGGTTTTACAAGGGTACGTTGTGTAATAAGGTTATGCAAAGGGCCAGAACAGATTGAACTGTTAGGAAATGGAATGAATATATAGAGCTGTGAAAAGTTGTTGAACTAGGTACACTAGTCTGAAGCAAAACCTGGCTTATTATTTTAAGCAACAAATGAAATCTTGGTCTCAGTATAGTCAGTAAGTTTTGTCAATAATTTCCACAGGGCTGGGATTTCCTTCCCTTCATCTGAATTTGAATAGAAGAGGAGGAATGTGGGTTTTCTTTTAAAGTTGTTAGCTTGAAAATGTGATCTAAAGCATCTTGTCTGCACCAGAGACTGCAGAATTGATATTCAGAGGCCATGAGGAGGCAGAAAATTAAATAATTAAGTTGTAAGTTGTTTATTTTCCTTTTGTTATTTACAATCACTGTACACCAGTGATTTATAAAGTTTGCATATCTTCAGCTGTATATCGTGGAGGCTTGATACAATCACATACTTGTGCTCATTAAAAAGGATCTTAAAACTTTCTGTCTGGTCTCATTTATTTTCTGGAAACTCTGCATTGCTAATCCGATCCAGTTATGGAAAGAATTCAGTATTAAAAGCAATAAAGGTAAATAGTGAGATTCTTCTGGGAATACATCAAAACTTGGGATTTGGCCTTAGTACAATAAGTAATCACAGGCAGGCAAACTTCAGCATCTTTGAGCTCTCAGTGACCTGATTTTCTTCATCCCTCATTATCACATAGTATATTTTGGAGAGGCTTGAAAACTATCTGGGAAAGATGGCTCTCTTTGGAACCCAGGGGAGCTGCATGTGAATGAAGAAATCTCTTCTGGGTTCGGATGTGAGGTCAAACATACAACACAAGCATATGGAGCTATACTAATTTGTCTTCTTTTCTTTTTTTTTCTTCTTTTGTAATTCCAGCAACTTTTCAGGATAGAATTCCTTTAATTTTTTCATCTCTATTATTTTTCATATTCTTTCTGAACACCTCTTTGCAAACCCTTAGGATGTTTGGTCTTTTCTATCCTGCAACTGTATTGTTGAACTATGAAACCTAGTAAATAAATAAATAAACATGATAAAGACTGCTGCTTGAAGTTCCATTATAAAGAAATCTTTCTGCTCCTAGTATACATTTACCTATGATCTTGTTTGCAGCAGATGAACACAGTTCAAGTAATTTAGATCTGAAGAAACCTTCTTGTGTAAGTAACCAATATTTTGCTCCTTCTGCATACAAACACCTATGTATATCATAAGATCTGAAGAAACCTTCTTGTGTAAGTAACCAATATTTTGCTCCTTCTGCATACAAACACCTATGTATATCATAAGATCTGAAGAAACCTTCTTGTGTAAGTAACCAATATTTTGCTCCTTCTGCATACAAACACCTATGTATATCATAACACAGACCAGCAACAACACAGTCTGGTAACTGCTGTACAAAAATACATTCTCATAAGCAACAGCTGTCAGCTAAAATTCTTTGTAATTGTCTTTGAGATAAATTCATCCTTTCTTTCTGCCTACATTTTTCACCACCTGCTATTACACAGAACCAGAACACTATTCAATACCTTTTAAAAACACCTTTCTTACCTACATGGCAGGGATTTTTGTAGCTGTGCTAATAACTCATGATAAGAAAATCATAGTTTCCTGTGTGAGTAAGAATCATAGAATAGTCCAGGCTGGAAGTCACCTCCAAAGGCCATCCAGTCTGGCCTCCCTGCAGTCAGCAGGGACATCCCCAACTAGATCAGGCTGCCCAGAGCCCTGTAGAACCTCACCTTGAATATCTGCAGGGAAGGGACCGCAACCACCTCTCTGGGCAACCTCTTCCAGTGTTCTACCACCCTCATAGTGAAGAACTTCTTCCTGATATCCAATCTAAACCTGCCTTTCTCTAATTTGAAGTCATTGCCCCTTGTCCTGTCACTGTAGGCTCTTGTAAACAGTCTCTCTCCATCCTTCCTGTAGGCCCCCCTCAAGTACTGGAAGACTGCTATTAGAGCCTCCTCTTCTCCAGGATGAACAACTCCAGCTCCTTCAGCCTGTCCTTTTACCAGAGGTGTTCCAACCCCCGATCATATTTGTGATATTCCTCTGGACCCTCTCCATCAGGTCCATGTCCTTCCTATGTTGAAGGCTCCAGACCTGTACACAGCACTGCAGGTGAGGTCTAACCAGAGCAAAGAGGTAGAATCACCTCTCTGGCTCTGCTGGCAACACATCTTTGGAAGCAGCTCAGGATGTGATTGGCCTTCTGGGCTGCAAGTGAACACTGCCTGCTCCTGTCCAGCTTCTCGTCCATCACAAAGTCATCAGCAAACAGAGTACCGCTATTAAGGGACATATTTTTCAGGCAGTCTCTAGAGCTTCTAGAAATTAAAAATGAACCTAAAATCTAGAGATCTCTTTCTTTTAAATCTGGGACTTCCCTAATTATAATTCTGCCCTGAATGGTAAATTGAAATACGTACCTCATGTCACACTGTTCACCAACATGTCACATTGTATCATGTCACTTGGTGTAGCTCAATGTGGCAGATGAATCTCTAAAGCAATGCATCATCACGTCCCTTGGCATGGGAAGATGTGAAAATAAGTACATTCCTGTTTTGTTTACAGTAAACTGCTTCCAGAAATAGAAAAGTTAAAAACTCAATCCAACCCACCAAAAAAACCCAAACATCAAACAAACCATTTATATTTAGCTTTAGAATATTGTAAGCCAATGAAGGGAAAGGGTGATCATACATACTAAAAAAAAAAAAAAAAAGATACAAATTAATCTATGCCCAGAATGTATATTTTTTTTTTTCTATTCCTTTGATTTCTAGGATAAAGAGAACATAACTATAAGAAAGCTGTTACCAATTGTTATACATTTTGAAGATATCCAGGGACATTACAGGCTTGGAAAAAAAAATCCTTGTTTTATTGCTAACAAGCAATTGTGTTTAATTATTTAAAACATATTAATTAGCGTTAGAAGATATTTTATTTTATTTTCTAGTTTCCTTCAAACTAGAAATAACTAGTGTTATAACTAGTTATAACTATTGTTATTTCTAGTTTCAAGGGAATAACTAGTGTTGTGTTTGCATGGCAAGGCTTTGTGAGTAGGGGCATTACAAGGGTGACTTTAGCTGATCTAGTGGAAAGTGTCCTTACCCATAGCAGGGGGATTGGAACTAGATGATTCTTGAGGTCCCTTCCAACCCTGACAATTCTGTGATCTTGTGAGAAGGTGCTAGAAGTTTTCCCTATGCCTGACAGTGCAAATGTCAGCCAGCTCCAAAATGGACACACTGTGGGTCAAGGTTGAGCCCAATAGTAGCCTGGGAAGGAGGGGAAAACTGCAAGAAAACTGTAGCTGGAGAAAAAGGTAAGAATATATGAGAGAAACAGCTTTGTAGACACCAAGGTCACTGACGAAGAATGGGAAGAAGGTGCTTTGGGTGCCAGAGCAGAGACTCCCTTACAGCCCGTAGTGAAGATCACGGTGGGACAAATTGGCTCCCTGCACCCATGGAGGTTAATGATAGAAAAGTTATCCAACCACAGCCCATTGAGGACCCCATGCCAGACTAGGTGGATGTGCTTGAATGAAGTTGTGACCCTATGGAAAGACTGTATTAGACCTGGAAGAGAGGAGTCCATGCTGGAGCAGGTTTGCAGGACATATGACCCCATGGTGAATCTACACTGGAGCAGTTTGTGAAGAACTCATGGAAGGATTCATGTTGGAGAAGTCCATGGACAACTGTATCCTGTGGAAGGGACTACATGCCAGAGCAGTCAAAGAATGAGAGAAGTTTTCCCTCAGAGAAGCAGCAGCAGAGAATCTGTGATACACTGACCACAACATGTCCCCCTGCAATGCTGGGAGAGAAGAGGCAGAGAAATTAGGAGTAAATCTGAGTCCAGGAGCAAGGTAGGGGAAGATGTTTTAAGATTTAATTTTTATTTCTCTTATCCTACTCTGGTTTTGATTTGTAATAAAATTAAACTAATTTCCTGAAGTCAAGTCTGTTTTCCCATGACAGGAATTAGTGAAGGATGTCTCCCTGCCCTTCTCAACCAATGAGACTTTTGTTATATTTTCTTTTCCTTGTTCAGTTTAGGAGGGGGAGTGATAGAATGACTTTGATGGGCATCTGGCATTCAGCCAGGGCCAACCCACCACACAAGTTTTATAAATTTTTTGCACGTTCTATTGAACTGGGTCAATGTGCAATACACAGGATTCCCTGATTTATTCTGTTTACTGAGAACTACTCCTGTCTTGAAAAATGCTGTAAAACTACATTAGCTGGCTGGGGAGGTCAGATGCTGGCCTACTTTGCATTACTGGTGTTTTGTGAAGCAGGTGGACTACAGTAATGAATTTAGCTCTGTGTTCATATAATTGTATATAGGTGGCCCAATTTACCACTGCATTGCTTTAGTCCATTAAGGATATAATTCCAATGAGGTAAATCCACTCTTTTGTAAAGCAGAAATGTGAAACAAAAGCCAGCCTGTCACAGGGTGTTATGGTTCCCTAAACATCTGATAAGCCTCCTTGGTGGCTGCATCTAATGTCCCAGGTTAAAGTAGATGGCAACAATGCATTGTTCACTGGTCACTACTCACTCCCCAGCTGGTTTTCTGTTTCTCTATATTACACCCTCACTTGCTAGAGGCCATAGCTCTAAAACCCTCCTGTGCTTTAAAATAGAAAAGGTATTACTCTTCTCTCAGCCTTGAGGCTTATTCTAGTCAAGGTTTCAAATAAATGAGAAGCAAAGACTGACAGTGCTGGAAAATGAAGTCCTGTAAAATTGTTTTGGTTGGAAAAAACCTTTAAAATCATTGAGTCTGATCTTTATCTAGCTCTATCAAGTCTAGTTCTAAACCATGTCTCTCAGCACCACATCTCTGTCTTTTAAACACCTCCTGGCGTGGTGATTCAACAACAGTTACTCAGATGTATTGGTATCCTTGGGTGTATACCACTGGGCCCCATAGAATTGTGCATGTCTGAGTGGTTTAATAGGTTGCTAACCATATCCTCTTGGATTATGGGAGCTCCTTCTGTTCCCCCACCTCCATCTTCCAACTTAGAGGGATGGGTATCCCATGAACAAATAGTTCTACTACTAAAGACTGAGGAAAAGAAAGTATTGAGTACCTCAGCCTTTTCCTCATTGTTGACCACTATGTTCCCCCTCTGCATCCAATAAAAGACGGAGATTCTCCTCAGTCTTCCTTTTGTTGCTAAAGTATTTGTAGAAGCATTTTTTATTGTCTTTAACAGCTGAAGCTACATTAATTTCTAGATGAGCTTTGGTCCTTCTGATTTTCTCCCTGAATAGCCTCACAACAACTTTACAGTCCTTCTGAGTGTCCTGCCCCTTCTTTCAAATATCATAAACTCTGTTTAACCTGAGCTGAAACCAAACTTCTCTATGCATCCAGGCTGGACTTCTTTCCCACCAACTTTTCTTTCAGCACATAGGGACTACCTGTTCCTGCACCTTTAGGGCTTCCTTCTTGAACAGTGTCCAGCCTTTGTGAACTCCTTGGCTCTTATGGACCATATCTCAAAGGACTCTCTCAATCAGTCTTTGAAACAGGTTGAAGACTGCTCACTGGAAGTTCAAAGCAGCAGTTCTGCTGATCTCCCTTTTCGCTTCTCCGACAATCAAGAACTCTGTAATTTCCTGATCATTGTGCCCAAGATGACCTCCAACCCTTACATCATCCACAAGTCCTTCTCTATTCACAAACAACAGGCCTAGGAGGGCCTCTTTCCTAGTTGGCTTCTTCACCAGCTGTGGCACACAGGCATCCCACACTTATAGGAACCATACACCATAGGAACCTCCAGGACTGCTCCCTTTCTACTGTGTTGTATTTCCAGCACACACCAGGGACATTGACGTCATGCATAAGAACAAGAGTGATCAAACGTGAGACCTCTCTCAGGTGTCTACAGAATATTTTATGTTTCTTCATCCTAGTTGGGCAGTTCTATAACAGACTCCCCCTAGGATACTTGTGTTGTTCTCCTTCCCCCAGATTCTTACCCATAAACACTCAATCTATTGTCACCATCACTAAGCTCAAGACAACAAAGCACTCCCTGACATACAGGGATGCCCCATTGCCTCCCCTTCCTTGCCTATCCCTTCTGAAGAGTTTGTAGCCATTAATTGCAGCACTTTCGTGAGACATCTCACCACATTTCTGTGATGGCCGTTCTGTCATAGGTTTCCTGATGCACAATGGCTTCCAGCTCCTTCTGTTTCTTTCCTATATTGCATCTGTTTGTATCTGGATTTGGAGGGCTTAAAAAGTATGCTGTTACCATGTGCCGTTTGTTAATGTCTGCCCCAGGATCTTGCTCAGTAGTGTGTACTCATGCTAAATGAAAGAAAAAAAAAACATTGTTAGGTGATGGCATTATCTGCCCAGACTGGGTCAAGAAAACCCTGATCTGAACTAAATCTCAAAACAAGAAGTCTCCATAATCCAACTTCCAAACTGAAAGTAGATCAACTCACCAAACCCAAAGGCTTATGGATGTACTGCATCCTCAGTATATGATTTTATAGGCATATGAGTAAACCTAATGAAATACTGAGCAACAATATGCAGTTTGACTGGGGGCAGTTTTCAAGCAAACATTCCCCCTGAAGGGTTTCACATACATACCTGCCTCTGCACTGGCAATGTGTATGTTTGTGTCTGTCTAGAGTCTAGCTATTTTAAGCAGACTTGAACGTGTAATCATGGTCCTAAATGACCATGACTGGAATTGTAATGGAGTATGTAGTGTGCCTTCATACATTAAGGAAGATTAAAAAATAATAATATTGACTAATCAAAAAACAACAGGAAGAAAAAATCTTCCAATTTCTGCAGTAATCTTGGGGGGAAATATCACAGTATCACAGTATATCAGAGGTTGGAAGGGACCTCAAGAGATCATCAGGCCCAACCCCCCTACCAAAGCAGGATCACTTAGTGCAGTCTGCACAGGAATGCATCCAGGTGGGTTTTGAAAGTCTCCAGAGAAGGAGACTCCACAACCTCCCTGGGCAGCCTGTTCCAGTACTCTGTCACCCTCACTATAAAGAAGTTTCTCCCTACATGTTGAGGTGAAACCTTCTGTGTTCAAGTTTGAACCTGTTATTTCTTGTCTTATTACTGTGTGCCACCAAAAAGAGCCTGGCCCCCTCCACTTGACACCCAGCCCTCAGATATTTATAGACATTGATCAGATCCCCTCTCAGTCTTCTCTTCTCAAGGCTAAATAGCAATCATAGCAAGACTAAATAGCAATCATTCTAAAACAAGATAGGGACACTTTTTGTTTCCTTTTACTATTAAATCCATCAAGAATATTCCAGATCTGTCTGCTGTTTGTAAACGCTTGTGTTGTCACTCTCAGATTCACAACTTTCAGTTCAATTAAAAAAAAAAAAAAAAGTAGAAAAAAAAAGGCAATTTATTAAAAAAAAAAAAAGAAGTTTTCATTGTTTTCATTTATTCTTCTCATCCTATTCAGATGATTTTCTTAACTAGGAGCTGAAGGGCTGTAGCCATTTTATTCCTTCCTAAGCTTCACATCATTCTTATGGAGACTTGACAGAAGACAAGTGTTTTGCATATGATGCTGTCAGATAGTTTTAATGATCATATATGAGAAAGGAGAGAGGAAGAAGAGATTATGAAGCTCAGTCATTTGGATGAGGACTTAATTAGGAACTCACATATGACTAATATTGCTTTCCCTTCTTGTTTATTCTTTCTGTAATATGAATAATGACATGCCAATTGTGTGTGATTATACATAGCTATTTATGGAACTTAGTTTTGCCTCTACATTTAATTATGCTGTTGCATGTGAGGTAAACATTCTAGTGCTATTGTAGTATTTAACTGACTCTTGGTTTTGTTTTTTGTTTGTTTGTTTGTTTTCTATTAATCTGTGGATTGATAGCTGTTTTTCTCGCCCTTCTGTGCTATTCTCTGTTTATAGCATAAATTTTCTGTGACCAAATATAGCTCATTTTAAAACCCTGTTTTATATATCTTTATGTATGTTTCAATATTATATATATGTAAAATTGGTTTATTTGATCTATAGTTGAAAAATTTCTATATTTAAATTATAAATTTGTGATTACATGATATATAATGTTGTAAAGGGTTTATAGTATAAAATATAGAAATTGATTAGCAATAATTGTTACTATCATGTTTTTTTAATTATTATTTTAGGAAACTGATTTTGTCTGTAACCATATATTGAGTCAGTATTCATGTGCATGCTCATGTGCAAACATGCATAAGACTATTTTTCAGCAGCAACTTTTAAAATTATTGGACAGTGTCAACTGATGCAGATGTATCAAAGACAGCAAGATTCCACAAGCTTTCTGAAAATATGTGAGTGAACAGAAGTGAAAAGTCTTTTCTATAGAAAAGTGGTTAACTACTCTTTGCTTGACTTGGGAGAAACCAAATGGGGAATGAAGACACTGCAAGTCAGGGAAATTATTATGGAGCAACACCTTTGGTTTTGTTTTGTTTTGCTTTGTTTTGTTTTGTGTTTTTTTGTTTTGTTTTGGTTTTGTGTTTTGGTTTAGTTTTTAGTTTGTTTTGGTTTGTGGGTGATTGGTGGTTTTGTTTGGTTTGGTTTGGTTTGGTTTGGTTTGGTTTAGTTTAGTTTTTGGTTTTTTGGGGGGAGTTTGTTTTGGTTTGGTTTGGTATTTTATATGTAGGGAAAAAAGAGGTGCCAGGAAGGATACAGAATACATTCATTCCCATGTTCATAAATGTGCACTAACAAAATCAAGGAAATGTGAAAGGGTATTAATACATTAGGGAGAAGGGATTTCTCTAGTATTGTACAGTCAAAATCCATTTGTTCAGTGCCATGAATGTGTGTACTGCCCTCTAGAAAAAAAATAAAATCTTTGTTCCTTTTCCCTACATCATTAATAAACTTAGGGAAAAAAATATTCATGCTAGCATAACATTACATTGAATCAGCTCAATGAACTTCCAAGGTACAAAAATATATTTGTTTGTCTTTAGAAGATGCCTATAAAAGAATGCTCTTTGTAAAGTTCTCCTCTGACAGTCTGGATATCTTAGTTGTGCATTCAAGTTAAACTATGTATAATCTAAACTTAGGGAGGTTGAAGAAATGTATCTCAGAAAGCTCTTGATGGATTGGCATCCAGTGTGACTTTAAGAAAAAAAAATATTCATACAGAAAGAGTCACCAAAGAAAAGAGGTGATACAAGTTCTGTGATCTAGAGATTTTCACACAAAGTAAGAGAATTTCTCAGACTTCATGCCTTGGAAAAGCTTGTGGCATTCTGAAGGAGGATCCTACAGGATGCTATATGAAAGTTGATGTGATCAGAATCAACTCAGTAGACCTGCATTTTTTACTTTCACTTGTAATTAATTATATTTTCAATTTGAAATACTAGAAACTAAATAAACTGAATAAAATAGCAGATATTCCAGAGGGATTCACATAAACTGGTCTATATTTTAATTAAGATGTTATTTTAATTAACAGAACAGCACATTCCACTTCATCAAGACGTTTTCTGGTGGCATGAGATCTTGCATATGCCCATAAGGCTGGTTGAGTATGTGGTCCTCTCCTGCTAGGAACCTTATCCGCTTTTCAGAAAGATAAAGTGGTTCTTTGCACATAACTGAATTACCTTCCTAGGGTGCTCCTTTTTACCTTCTGTCACAGCCTCTTTGCCTGGAAAAAGAACCTGAAATATTTTTAACATTCGGAGGATTTTGAAAATTGATCTCAGTGGATCATCTGTAAAAGAAGAGATAGATGTCCTCTTTGAAGGTCACGGAAAGGGTATCTCAGTCTTTAGCTTTGTCCTAGTTAAAGAGATTTTCTAAAAAAGTCCTACAGAGTAGTCAAAAACATCCAACCCAATAAACATTACTCTTCTGCTAAAATGGCATTCCCTATCAACAAAGCTTTATATCTTTTGCCAAAGGAAAATTCTTTTGTTGATGTACAGTGCATGTTAATTCACTGTAATGCTGATTACAGTGCTTCCCCTAGCTTCATTGAGTACTACTGTCTGATTCCAGCAATGCAAAATATGGAATGTTCATGTCACTAATCCTTCAGTAGTTTTCTGATGGCAAGTACAAGTGGTATAGTTTCCATCATTCAGTCATCATATTGTTAATTTTGCCCATCTTCCAACAGTTTCAAGCCAAATCTAAGCTCTAGGACCATATTTTATTAGGCATTGTGAAAAAATACTGGGAGAACAAAAAGGAAATTTTTATTTCAAGTAGCCACCAAGAAGAGTTTAGGACAAGAGGAAGCAGATGCATTAAGACAAATGAGGGTGTTACAAGGAAACAGAAAGCATAACAGAAGCAAATTATCGTGGAAGCAGTCAGGCAGCCAAAGGAAGACAATGATGTTGCTTGGCCTCTATACTTCGAAAGATTTTCTGAAGTATAGAAGATACAACAGACCAAAATATGGATCATTCTGTTTAAAAATGATCCAAAGATTTAAATTTCATACATCTTTTACATGTCCCCAAGAAACAGTGACCACCACTTCCATGGACAGGTTGTTCCTGTGTTTGACATCCTTTTAGTGAACAAATCTTTCCTCATATCCAATCTAAACCTTCTCTGGCACAACTTGTGGCTGTTTTCTCTTGTTCTATCACTTGTCACTTGGGAGAAATAACCTCTCTCCCTTCAGCCTCCTTTCAGGTAGTTATAGAGAGTGATAAGGTCTCCCTTTTGCCTCTGTTTCTCCAACCTATACAGCCTCAGTTGCCTCAGCTGCCCCAGACCTTCTTCAGGCTTAGTTCAACACTGTAATGTCTTTCTTCTAGCAAGGGTCCCACAGAAGTTTGTGTTGATCATCAGTTTGTATTGATTGGAGGATATTTTGTTACAAGGACATGCATTTTACCTACTTTTTTATACACTTTCTGTAGTTTGATCGAATCGTATAAAATATCTTCCACAGAGATGCTGGCTTTCATGACAAAACAAAACAAAACAAAAACCCACAACAGAAAAAAAAAAAAAAACAAACAGTGACACTGTGGTAATGTACAGAGAATAGATGGAGCTGGCTTAGCCAGCTCTTTAATCTTTGAAAAGATTGCACATGAGAGCAGATGCAGGAACTACATAAAGAATGGTGGAAGGCAGATAAATCCTCTGATATGACCAGCTTTGTCCTTATAACTACACTATAGATGAGAAATACAATGCAGACAAAATCACCAAGAGAACATTGACAGAAAAAAATGAAAAAAAAAAAAAAACACCACAACACCTTTTGTATCATTACAGTCAAAAACAAATTTTCTAGAACTGTATAACACAGTTTAATACAACTCCTTATTATAACTAATAAGATATGTTAGCTAATGGTGGTAATGATCTAATACACTTTCTGTTTAACAAGCAGTACAAACTAATCTGGGTTATGATGAGGCAACAGTTGCTCATAATCTCATCATCACCAGGAAACAAGTCAATAAACTATTTCATGGACCAAAACCATACTCCTTTGAAAAGTATTGTGTTGTGCCTACCAAGAAATAGCTTCTGATTTTTATTCATAGGATTCTTTCACCAATCACTAGTTGGTAACGGATGTGTCGGAATCAATCGTGTTTTAGATGTGCATGCAGGGAAGTGATAAGACGAGTCACTGGGTATCCCTGTAAAATTGCACTTTCCATCAAACAATAGAAATTGTTTTCTCTTTAGTGTTCAAAATATCCCACTATTTGGTTCAAATCTCCTTGTGATACACACAGATCAAGAAAAACATTTCTAGGGATTGTAAAACAGTAGGGTTCTGTCAATCATGCTGTTTTTTGTTGCTTATCTGTACCATAGCATTTGCTGGAGTAGCTTTCCGTACTGACAGTTCTATGAATTCTCTCTCTTTGTTTTTGTGAAATGGGACAATTTCTGACCTACTAACAAAAGCCCAGCTATTTGTTATACTTAATGTTTTGTTTCGTTTTGTTTTGTTTTTTTCTGATCACTTATATGACAGAGAATTTTTCCTGCTATGTACCTGAATAATTCCCAAACCTCCCAAGATCTTTCAAGATAGCTTCATGAACACTCCTGATGTTAGTTCTCGCACAGGCACAGATTTAAGGGAACCATTTTGCAAGAAAATATTGAAAAGCTTCACATGTGACACTTCAAACTGGGACATAATTTAGAAAATAATTGGTTTATCCTTCATTAAAATTCAGAACAGTATTGATGTGGTGCACATTTGTCTTCCTTGGTTACTACAAACATCCACATTTGTTCTTACGTTTCTATGAAAAAAAAACAGCTAAATGAAAACTCCAGTCTGGGGTTTCACTTTTAATGTACTTGACTGTAATCAACTTTACATTTTAAATTAAATTCCGTGGTTCAGGTGAACTAAAATTAAAAAGAAAGAATTGCTGAATAACGAATTCTGCAAGGCTATAAAGTAGTTGCTAGTGTCAGAAACACTTTCCTATATTTTGGTTGTTCTTTTGCCTCCAACTGGTATCTTTATAAACTAAGCCACTGAGCATGACACAATTTTAATATATTTAAAGTTACATTGTCATGGAAATTCTATCAATCTGGAAATATAGGCTCCTTCCTTCAAAGTATTGCATAGGAGTTTTACAGTAGATATTCCTCATCTTCACTTCTCTTTGAAGAAAAAGGTTTGCTTATTTTATTCATTTAGTTGACATAAGCCATGCAGCTATTTTCCATGAAAGTTACTGTATTCTTTAAATCTTAGATTTAACACATTAAGCAGATTTTTTTTTTTTTTTAAAGTATTTTAAACATCTCAAACTGAGTCACGGGAAGTTTAGGCTTGAGGTGAGGAGAAAGTTCTTCGTGGAGAGAGTTGTTAGATGTTGGAATGTGCTGCCCAGGGAGGTGGTTGAGTCACCATCCCTGGAGGTGTTCAAGAGGGGATTGGACATGGCACTTGGAGCCATGGTTTAGTAGTCATGAGGTCTTGGGTGACAGACTGGACTTGATGATCCTTGAGGTCTTTTACAACCTTATTGATTCTGTGATCTTTCTATACCCTATATTTTATCAAAACACAATGAAACAGTAATAGAGTTTCCATGAGGCAAGCTACTTATAAAATATCTCCAACACAAAATTTAAGCTGAAATCAGATGTATGCTGGATAATAATCTAAAAATTGTGATGCTCATTTTCTCTCAGCCTTTGAAAATTGGAAGTTCGTCCATCTCTGTGTTATACATCTTAAGTAACCCTAGAAAATACGATCTCAAGTTGGGGTTTTTTGTTGTTTTTTTTCTTTGATTGGTTAGTTGTGATGGGGTTTGGGGGGGTTCTGGGGTATTTTTGGTTTTTGTTTATTTGGGTTTTTTTGAGGGGGGGTTAGTTTGGGGGGATTTTTTTGGGTTGGTTGGTTGGGTTTTTTACCCTTTTTTTTTTGGGGAGGGGGGTTGGTTTAGTTTTTTTATTAAAGAGTACTGTAATATCATAAATAAGGCAATGCTGTGGGGTTTCTGAGGAAGTTGTTGACCAGTTTAGGGTCTTAAGCATAATATTTCAGCCTGCATTTTTTTGATGCTTCATGAAAGATTTCAAGCCTTTTCCTCATTTCTCTGGCACAGATACATTGCTGCCACTAAGCACCAGGTTTGCTGCAACTAAGATAAGTGTTATGTTTTATCAGGCTTTTCAGAATGCTCTTGGAGCCAAGAAAATAGAGTACGTAAGATCACTCAAATATATGAGGTGAGTGGTGGTCCCAATGAGAAGGCTAACTATTTTTGTGGTCATGCAACAGTGTCAAAGTAGATACACAGTATCACTGAGGGAAAAGAAATATATTGATATTAAGGTGATGTTCTGAATATATCATTCCAAAAATGTATTTAGACCTTCAATAGTTAGATTTAGTATGGTCAAGCTCTGAAAACAGATTGCTTAGTTAGACTAATATCAGTTTGACAAGAAATCTGTTTTGGCAGACTAAGAAGAACTAAGACAATAATTTTTTTAAGAATGGTAAATATCCATTTTGTATTAACATACAAATATAATAACAGAAAAATTCATCTTCAGGGAATGTATTTGTTGTTTTTCAATTAGCTCAATCAATCAAAATAAACGTAGTTAGTCAGAATGTGTTTACAGCCCTGATCATAGAATATCAAATTTCACACAGAAATCTTTCTGCTTTTATGACTTGGATGAGTAAACTATGCATGAAATAGTGGATTTCTTTCTGTGTCTCTATGCTAGCTAAAAAAACAAAAACATTCTATAGGTCACCTAAAACTGAAATCATATTTTCTTAAAGTGTAGATAATTAACAAAGGCTTGTGGAACTTTTCTGGGGTTTGGTGGGTTTTTTTGTATTTTTCCTGTCATGTTTTTGTTGGGTTTGGTTTTGTTTAATATGACAATAAGCAACAAAGAAGAGTAACAGAAGCTTTAATAACACAGTCTCAAAGTTTATAATTTATAATTCAGATTCCTGTCAGATGTACTGTATTTAACTGTCCTTTTATGATGAAGAACAGCAAAGTAAGAAATGGCCTCTGATTGTTTGTGGATCCTCATAGAGTCATATTAGACAAAGAAATGTAGATATAGAGCATTCATTAACAATTTTCTCACTCTTGATTTCCTTAAAGAATTTTTTGGGTTTAGCTTTCAGAAAGTGAAATATTAATAGACTTCTATTTCACAAGGATTAAAGCAAAATTCTTTGAGTTTATCCCTTTCTGTGTTAATCCCTACATTTACCAATATGTCACTTAAGACAAAGGAAAAATATTGCTTGCAGGTCCATTTCTGCTCTCCTTTACACAGATGAAACTTGAGTTCAGTGGGAATTAAAGAGGATGAAACTCAAAGAGAAATCTGATGATGTATGTGTATGTCCAAGGAAGAACGGCCATCTGTTATAAAAGGTAGTATTAATGACCTTACCAGCTCATGTCTGGAAAGTGAAAGGATGATATAAGTGTTGCTACTTTTAACTGTGTCCCTCTTGTTAGGTTGGGGATGTGGTTTTTGTGTTGGGTTTTTTTTAAGTTTTGGGGATTTTTTTGTTGTTTGTTGCTGTTGTTTATTTATTTCTTTCTTGTCTCCTGCTATGCTCAGCTAAATCATACAGGCTTTTTTCATTTCTCCTCTTGAAGAATGGAGTAACAAGGTTGTTTAATGGTTCAACTAATTTTATTTTGGAACTCAGATGGGACAATTAGAAATAGCTAAAAGTGTTTCTCCTTGAACACAAGAAATAAAGTTATTTCTTTTGAAATAGGAAACCAGTTGTTTAGGTCTGAGTGAAAATAGATTGCTCATAGAGACAGTTATTTAACTTCATGTGATACCCTTAAAGTGCACTGCCTGGAATGATATGCATGTCATTTAAGCACTGCACTGGAACATCTTGGTATTGGTTTGTTTAGGTTCAAGCACTTTACTGGATGTAAGGGAAGTATTTAATGGCCTCTGTCTTGTCTGGAGCCCTAGAAATGGTTCATAAGAATTGTTGCTACTAGAACTAAAAACTAAAGGACTTCGTTCAATTGATAAAGTCAATGCTTGGGATGCAAGGGTCTTTAATTCGATTTCCAAGATTCCTTACACAGGAATTTATGGCACATACCTTCCACAGTGTGCTGCTTCTGATAATACATTCAGGAACATTCAAAACAGGAAAAAAGTCTTTTACAACTATCAAGTTTGTTTCCGAGCATTTGGAGACAGACAATTCATGCCAATCACAAATACTTGGGAAAATATAATTTATTGTCCCAGGACAATGAATATTCTTAAAAATTCATATCCATGGCATGTCACAAAAATGTGAGGTATATATTGAGAAACTCATAAATAAAATTCCTGTTTCTGGAATGTGGAGAAAATAAAAGCTTACAAAGGTTGAGGTGTAGAAGGTTGAGGTAGAATTATTTTGTAGCATAAGAATAGTACAGTTTAGTATATTTAATAGAAGATACAGGCTTTTAGATTCCAAAAATAATAAATTATCCTATCACCACTTTCTCTATTATAATCTATATTCATAAACAGTATACAGAACAGCTATATTAACCAAAAATGAAAGTGAGGATGCTACAATGAAGGCTTATAATACACAAGTCATGTATGACACAGGAAGGTGGGAGTATTTGTTTCATAGGCATAAAATGCTATATGCATCAGCCATAGTAGAAACATTGAGCAAGAAGCAGTTATATTTCTGCAAAGAGTGTGTGTGTATATATATATATTTTATATGTTTCTGTATTGCATTATATGCATTTATATGTATATGTTTATTTAAAACAGAGAACAGAATTTCATTCTATACCTGTGGAGAATTGTCCTCATCTAAAATAAAAGGCAATCTCGTTTCAGAAACTAAAATGAAACCAGACCTTTAACTTATAATGTGTATCTATCGACTACTAGTAGGATGCTGGGGAATGATCATGAATGTATAATCACAAGTGAACAGCACAGATACAGAGCTGTACAACATCTTCTATTTTAAACATACATGAATTTAGAATGCAAAGCAATATCAGAAAATTGTGTATATTCTTACAAAAAATACTGCATTATTTTACTGGTGTGAAGCTGATTAAACAAGGTTAAAACTAGGTCTGATTTAAATAAATTCCAACAGCAAATATGAAATGGTTGTCATGTAATGTTATCCCTGCAAATCATCATCTCCTAACACATTTTCACAGCACTTCAACATATTGCCTGTTTTGAGGGTTAAGTTACAGTCAGCACATAGCAGTTAAGCTCAATGGGAAAGCAAACTTGAACAAAGAAAAACTGAGGTTTCTTGTGAATTTTTTGCCTTACAGCTAAAATCAGCTTGAGCCAACATATGAAAGTTTCTGTGATTAGGCCCCAAAGCACAAAAATACCAATTAATTATGATGATTTGATATGTCTTCATTAGCAGCCTATAAATAAATCATACACAGCACTGTGCAGCCGGAATTTTTGCTGCACTGAAGAGAAAAAAAATCCATCAATGCAGTTTACTAACTAATTAATTTAAAATTGTATGATATTACAGAACCTTGAATATTTTCTTATGTTTATAGAAACTTAAGTGTGTGTATACCTATAGATGTTTGCCTGGATGTATAAAGTACCTGCTTCTGCTGCATGAAGAAAAGGTCTCTAGATAGAAGATAATGTTTGAATTTGTTTTGATACTACTATAAGTAATGCATAAATGTTTTTGTTAACATGAAACATTTATAAATGCATTCTGACTTACTCCCTTCTTCTTCCTCTAATCTGTAAATGATGTTGCATCCATTTCTGGGTGGTTAAAGAGGAGCACATGGTACCTTATGAAGCTGACAGTTGAGTGTGGTCTACATTAACAAGTAGTACAGCCAAATGGGAATGAATCTGTGGAAGGGAACAGCTGAAGATGAGGGGGAGTTACTTTGGCATAGCTTTAGTCTGATCCAGGGAGTAAGCACTCAATTAGCAGTTGGATAATATTACATCTGGTTCTGCAATATGTTTTCTGACTTAAGTTCCTCCAAAAGAAATCTAGTTCATGAACCTTGAGACCTTTCCATAGTACGAACCAGGGAGAAGGAAGAGAGGATACTAATGTTAGACCTTGAGCAAAAAAGGATACCAGAAAGATCTCTTAAAAAATTAATTCCTGCTTGAACTTCAATATAGATGCACTCTGTCAATATTCTTGTGCTTAACCATTAGGTTTTTTCATCCCTACAGCAATCCATCCATCTCCAAATGTTCTTACATGCCAGTCACTATGATGTTTAGCTGTCATTAGATATTACATCTCTACAAGAAACCTTTCCTAGCTTGTATACTTTTCCAAAAATATCACTGAATTTAGTAAATATCCTCAATAAATATAACTCTGCAAAATAATTTATTGTTTGATTCAGATGATAAAGTTGACTCTTTATTACACGAAAAAGTGCCAATCTGAGTAGATGCTAATCACTCCCTTCACATTAGTAATTGTTTTCTGTTAAAGCAAAGTTTAGTGCTCAATCACTGATACTTTTTCTCCTTTCCACCATTATTTCAGCCTCGATCACATATGTCAGCGCAATTCTTTTAGTCTTCTGTCTTACACTTTCTCAAATCCTTTTCTACTTCCTTTATTGTCCTCCACAATGAACTTGACTTTCACATATAGCAGCAGAATGTAATCAGCCTTTTCTAGTTTCTGAATAGCAAAATATCTGTAATCTTGTTCCCTCCAATTTCCATAACTTTTACCTCCTTTTACTCAATGTGGCAGGCTTTGAGAGGTATTTACAGGCTTTGACTTTTTGTTTTGAGTTTAAAGATTTTCATTCTTTAAGAGTAAGCTTTTTGGACATACAATTACAAAAAAAGATGAAAGTACATTTTCTTATTGCTAACATCCTGAGATCTTTTAAACATCTGAGGAAATCTAGTCAGCCAAAAAGGCCTTCATTTCTAGTCAAGCAACATTTCCTCATTACTCCCAGCCAAAAATCTGGAAAAGATCTTCATTCAGTAAAAATAAACAAATATTAATTGAAAAGCATTTATGTAAAAAAAAAAAAAAATCTGAAACCTCACTTTCAACTGCTGACTATCTGAGAATTGTCTAAACACTAACAAGGTGGGTTTTTTTCATTTAACTGCTTGTTTACTTGATGTTTAAGCACAAAATCCACTCTAGACTTGACAAGATCAGCAGCTCTGTAAGTACTCCTACCTTATGTGAAAATTCAGTGCTGCATATACTAAAAAAAAAAAAAAATTATGTTCATCTGCTGAGTGTCTTGTCAGCTAAATCAAGAACGAGACATAATCTATTCTCCACAAACAGACACACAAAATTTAGGTACATAATCATCTTCATTTTTTTTCTCCATTAGAAAATGCATCACAAAACTGTTCAGGTTTTTTTTGGTATTTTCAAATCACTTGATGCTTTCACATCAGTTGACTTCTCTTGTTCAAACCTATTGACTCAGCCTACCCCACCTACAGCAGTATATTTATGTCTTTATCAGCATTCCACAGCTAGAGGTCTTACATGTGTGTACTGGCCACCTACTTGGCAATATGTTCTTCTGCCTAAAAACACATTCAAGTACTTCTTCTCAAAATTTACACAATTCAAAAAAGTAGACTATTTCTTCTAAGTATCCAGAAAAGCATAAATTTACAATAATTTTAATCCATTCAACTCCCTTGACAGCTATCACATATTTGCACAGGACCCTTAGATAAATTAAGGAGTCTTCTTCTAAGGGATGATTCTGTAACCTTACAATGGCACAGTGTACTCTATAGTTCTTTGCCTCTCAGTTTATCTGGGATCTACTATAATATAGCTTTATTACAGAAGAACTATGTGCACATCATCTAGACAGCCACAAGCCATGTGTTTAGATATTTATGATATTGTCAGACTTCTATATAAGACAAATAAATAAACTCTGTTATTGATTTCAAATGAAAGATCATTATTTAAAAGCATTCAGAACTACATCACTTAAAACACTTTAAAAAAATACTGACCAGCATGTAATTTTAATATACATGATTTTATACAAATATCCATGAGACTAATCTGAGAATTTTCAGCCCTTTACCTCAAAACTTTTCCTAAACTTTTGTAAAGATATAAAGTAATTGCAATAATAAAAAAGAATATAACTGAAAGCATCCAGCAAGCTCAGTGAGAAAATTTCCTACAACAGACCAAATTCCTGGCTGGTGAAAAATGGCCAAGCTCCATTAAAGTCAATTGAGCTGCATTAAGATATACCAGTAGAAAATTTGGCACACTAAATACAGTATCAGTTTTCCTCTCTGGATCCAGAGATCCAGGTTTATCTTTGTTTCTAGCCTGTAAGTTAGACGAAAAAGCAGAGGAGGGGGAAAATTACTGCAGCTAGGTTTAACTGCTGAATGAATATACTATATCTCTGTTTTCCAGCCTCTCCAATCAATTTTCGTTGGAGCTTTCCTGACTGAATTTTTGTCTTCTATTTCTGCAGTTACTATGCAGTCCTTGAGAACACAATGCTGTAAATTACCAGCACCATGCCACTAGGGATTGTGTAGGAGTCAAAATACACCATCAATGGTTTATAACACTTTATTGGCTATTTCTAACATACACAAACATATTTCTCCAAACTGCTACTGGTACCATTGAGAACAGACATCATGACCCTGTTATCCAAGAGCACTCTCCTCAGCAGCTCTAGCTGGGGGAATAGAACTGTTATTACACAGTATTAGGGATTCTGTGTCTCCTGCTGCAAGTTGAGCTCCAGAGGAAGGCAAAAGTGGAACTCCTGCTTATATCTTAAGCCCCAGCAGAAAGTTTTATGCATTCTTTCAGCTACACATGTACATAAAGGTATATAAACATAGATATGTATATTTCTGAGGGCAAAGACAAGGAAAGCTACCTCACAGGCATGCCACAAACTATTCAGGTGTACTTTATGATGCTGATGGACTTTTCTGATTTTTCAGAAAAGACAATTTTTTTAAGAATAGTGTTAAAAGAATAAAATTATATATATAATATATATAAAAAATATAATATATATGTATGCAATATATGTTATAAATAATATATAATGTATAATGTATACTATAATATATAGTAGATAATAGATAGTAATATAGTGTTGCTGTAGTCAGAGATGCTGACAATTTTGTTATTGTGCTTTATCAGCCAGGAGAGAGGGAGTGAAATTTCAAGTCCAGATCTATGATGTCATACTTCATCCTACAGCAAACAATTATAATCAAAAGGCTTTTAGTTCTCCTAAAACAGGATGACCAAAAAAAAAAAAAAAAAAAAAAAAAGAAAGTGGAAAAACAAAGCAATTTAAACTTCTGAAATGGAAAATAGTAGGAAGTTTTGCTGTAGTTTCTTGATCTTGTGTCCTTCTTTAATTTTAAGGACATTTTCTGTTACCAGTTTTAAGATATCATTTAGCATTAAGGATTTCACTTTTCTTTTAGCAGAAGGAAGCTGAGATGACAGTTGTTAATGCTGCATTTGCTATTGAAGTCTGAGTCTGTGTATTCAGAGCAAAACAAGATTAAATCAAACAAAGAGAAGAGCATAATGTTGAGAAATAAAACTTCTGTTATTTGCAATGACCTGAGCTGAAATCTCACTGCTAGAGAAAAACAAGCCCCACACAGGGCCTAATTGGCTTGCCAAGATCTGGTCTTACAAAAGCACTGCTTTTAGTTTCTTTTGCTGCCAAAAATATTATGAAACATGGTTTCATCTGCTAAGGTACATCTTTTAAAGGGAAAGTGAAAAGAATACAGACAAGAAAAAGAAGATACCAGTAGGTTGTTTTGTTTAAACAGGGCAAAACCTGTTTTTCTGGGTACAATGTTTTTTTGGCAGAATTTACAGTCGTTTACTTAAGACAAACACGTATAGTAAAGCTTCATATAGCACTTCCTGCAAGTAACAAAATTACATACTTTTGCTTTCTTAACTAGCTTTGCTGTCTCTGGTTAAAGCCTAGGGTGGATGTTTGGTGAATATATCATTAAAAAAATCACTTGGTAACCACTAGAAATGACTGGGATATGAAACAGTCATCATTAGACAGTTTTGTTTATTAACTCTACTAATATTTCTTATTTTCTTGCAGCATCATGAATCTTCTCTGGTTATGGCTACATAGCTCCCCACAGAGCTGTGTGAAGAGTTGTACATGCAAAATAGTGACAACAAAATTTACTTTGATGCTGGTGACACAAAAAACGAGAAATACTTCTTTTCACACAGTTCTGTGTCAGTACTCTGCTGAGCAAAACTGACAGATTAGCGCATAACTGTTAAGAGGAAAAGACAAACTGTCACTTTCCAATTTGGTTTCTGTAATGTTGAATCAGTCTTACCACCTTTACTCCTCTCTATCACAGTATCACAGTATATCAGAGGTTGGAAGGGACCTCAAGAGATCACCAGGTCCAACCCCCCTGACAGAGCAGGATCACTTAGGGTAGTCTGCACAGGAATGCATCCAGGTGGGTTTTGAAAGTCTCCAGAGAAGGAGACTCCACAACCTCCCTGGGCAGCCTGTTCCAGTGCACTGTAACCCTCACTGGAAAGAAGTTTCTCCTCATGTTGAGGTGAAATCTTCTATGTTCTAGTTTGAACCCATTGTTCCTTGTCTTATCACTGTGAACCAATGAAAGGAGCCTGCCCCCCTCCACTTGACACCCACCCCTCAGATATTTATAGACATTGATCAGATCCCCTCTCAGTCTTCTCTTCTCAAAACTGAACAGCCCCAGGGCTCTCAGTCTCTCTTCCCAGGGGAGATGCTCAAGTCCCCTAATCATCCTCATGGCTCTCCGTTGGATTCTCTCCAGCAGGTCTCTGTCTGTCTTGAATGGGGGAGCCCAAAACTGGACACAGTATTGCAGGTGTGGTCTCAGCAGGGCAGAGTAGAGAGGTAGAAGAACTTCCCTAGCCCTGCTGGACACACCTTTCTTGATACATCCCAGGATCCCATTGGCTCTCTAGGCCACAAGAGCACATTGTTGTTCCATGCAGAACTTGCTGTCCATCAGCACTCCAAGGTCTTTCTCTGTGGAGCTGCTTTCCAGCAGGGCAGCCCCTAACCTGTCCTGGTGCCTGTTGTTATTCCTCCCCAGATGTAGGACCCTGCACTTGTCCTTATTAAACTCCATGAGGTTTGCTGCACCCAGCTCTCAGCCTGTCCAGGTCACTTTGGATGGCTGCACAGCCTGACAGGTGTCAGCCAACCCCCCCAGTTTTGTATCATCAGGAACTTGCTGAGGGTGCACTCAATGCCCTCATCCAGGTCGTTGATAAAGATATTCAACAAAACTGGACCCAGTACTGATCCCTGGGGGGCACCACTTGCCACAGGCCTCCAAGGTGACTCTGTGCCATTGATGATGACCTCTGAACTCTGTTGTGGAGCCAGTTTGCAATCCACCTCTCTGACCAACCATCTATGCCACATCTCCTGAACTTTTCTATGAGGATGTTATGGGAGACTGTATCAAAAGCTTTACTGAAGTCAAGATATATGACATCCACTGCTCTTCCCTCATCTACCCACTTAGTCATAACTTCATAGAAGGCTATCAGATTAGTTAGTCAAGATTTCCCCTTGGTACATCCATGTTGGCTACTCCTGATAACCTTCTTGTCTTCCATGTGGTTAGAGATGACCTCCAGGATGAGCTGCTCCATCATCTTTCCAGGGATGGAGGTGAGGCTGCCTGGTCTGTAGTTGCCTGGGTCCTCCTTCTTGCCTTTTTGGAAGTCTGGAGTGACATTTGCTTTCTTTCAGTCATCAGGCACCTCTCCTGTTCTTCATGACTTTTCAAAGATGATGGAGAGAGATTCAGCAACCATATCAGCCAGCTCTCTCAGCACTCGTGGATGCACCCCACCAGGGCCCATTTGTCTGATTGCTTTTTGTTAGTGCTTACTGATATTGATGCACATTTATGTCAAGCTGCTGAACAGAATCCATGGTAATACCAAAATAATCTTACAATGTTTACTTCACCAAAGTATAGAGTTAAAGGAAATGTAATAGTTTGAGGGACTTGCAGTCATATAGGGCTTCTCCCTGTGTGGAAGCAGGAAGAAATGTCTTTAGCACATCCTTAACAGATGTTCCTTTACCCCAGAAAAAAAAAAAATCTTTTGTGATGGATGGTATGCAATCTCCATAACCTGTGTACCAACATAAGTACTGAGATTTTAAGAGCAAAATCTGTCAATAAATAGTCTGCAAGCTTCAGACAAGATTGCTGGAAATCACCTATATGCTTTTAAATGTTGCATCAGCCAATTTGTTTTCAGTATAAACCTAAATAGCCTGACAAGTTACTATGCAATAAGGTGCCTCTTTTCACTTGACAAATCTAATTCCTCTGCATTATCAGATAACTTCCTGGTGTCAGAAATTAAAGTCAGTTCTCATTTCTCCTACGCATAAATTGTCAGTTTTCTTGAACAGGTGAATATTTTGTCTTCTCTTCTGCTTTCTTTGATGAAAGAATTGAAGGAGTACAGAAGTATTTTAACTGGCATATAACATGTTTGTTTCTGGTGAGTATCACAAAGGTTAACACAAACAAAACTTCATTTGCTCTTTAAAAAATACCTGAAAACAGTGAACATGTCAACATTTTGATTAGAATTGTACTTAGAGCTAGCCTTTACTTCTTTCTCCACTGCATGATTTTAACAGCTGTTACAGAAAAAAAAAATAATTCTGTTACACTTCCTTAACAGACAAAAGGTAAATGCTAACTCATTTTTATTTTACCTGGTACATTAGCTACTAAATCTCATTACTTAAAACATTAAGATATTTCTCTCATTCCTTTAACAAAATTGAACTTTGTAAGAAACTGTTTAATCATATACAATTCTCCTTGTAGTCACTTAACATGATGCACTTGACTGACTTGGGCTGATTTTTTGGCCTGTCATGGAACTGATTATGCAAGTAAGTACTCAATAATTTGGTTTCCAAATGTGCCTGTTAGGAAGCAATCAAGACACATCTTTCACTTAAAAGTAAAATAAAACAAGAAATAAATGAGCTTGTTACCCATGCTGTACGAATTGTTGCAGATTCACTTCGGTTGGGCTCTAGGTCCAAGAGAGCCAAGAGAGCCATTGGGATCCTGGGATGCATCAAGGTGTGTCCAGCAGGTCGAGGGAAGTTCTTCTACCTCTCTACTCTGCCCTGCTGAGACCACACCTGCAATACTGTGTCCAGTTTTGGACTCCCCATTTCAAGAGAGACAGAGACCTGCTGGAGAGAATACAACAGAGAGCCACAAGGATGATTAGGGGACTTGAGCATCTCCCCTGTGAAGAGAGACTGAGAGCCCTGGGGCTGTTTAGTCTGGAGAAGAGAAGACTGAGAGGGGATCTGATCAATGTCTATAAATATCTGAGGGGTGGGTGTCAAGTAGAGGGGGCCAGGCTCTTTTTGGTGGTTCACAGTGATAAGCCAAGGAACAATGGGTTCAAACTAGAACATGGAAGATTTCACCTCAACATGAGGAGAAACTTCTTTCCAGTGAAGGTTACAGAGCCCTGGAACAGGCTGCCCAGGGGGGTTGTGGAGTCTCCTTCTCTGGAGACTTTCAAAACCCACCTGGATGCATTCCTGTGCAGACTACCCTAAGTGATGCTGCTCTGGCAGGGTGGTTGGACCTGATGATCTCTTGAGGTCCCTTCCAACCTCTGATATACTGTGATACTATGACACTTTTTTGGAGGGGGACAAGACTTAAATCCTACCTGGCCATTCTGAGATTTCTACCCAGTCAATATTCTTTGTGTGCTTGTTATCACATGGCCCTCCAACCCCTACCTTCTCTGGGATGGCAAACCCAAGGATCACACTATCACACACACATTGATGTGGCACCCCCAGGGGTTTTGTCTAATTAGCCTGATTTTATCCCTTTCCTGTTTCAATTCTAGTTTAAAGCTCTTTCAATGAGCTCTACTAATGCCTGTGTAAAGAGTCTTTCACCTCCTCAAGACAGGTGTACCTCATCTGTCACCAGCAGGCCTGGTGTCATGTAAACAGACTCATAATCAAAAAACCTGAAACTCTGCCAGTGACACCAGGCTTGGAGCCAGGTATTGATCTGGTGGTTCTTCCTGTTTCTTCCCTCATTATTCCCTGCAACTTGAGGGATAGAGGAGAACACTACTTGTGCTACTGATCCCTTAACCAGTCATTTTTATTTGACACACCTTAGACTTGAGCCTCAGAGAGGTAGATGCCCTCCCTGAGAAGCAGGTCTTATCTGCATAGTGGACCTTTTATTCCCTTCTGAAGGCATTCTCTTATGACAATGACACACTTTGAATTTTTTTTTTTGTGGAAGTAGCTTTAATGAAGGACATAGGCTGACTTAACCTTAGAGACGCTTGCAAGGCACACAAACCATTGTTCTCATTATTGTTAGGCTCCAGTTGCAGAGTCTTGTACCTTTTATGCAAGATCAACTGGGAAGGTGGGGTTGCTGCTGAGGGGACATATCTTCTGCACTGAGCAGGAACTTGTCACTATTGCCTCCTCTCCTTCAGACCACTGTGTTCAGTCAGGTGGAAAGGGGATAGGGAATCTTCTGTGTTATGTATCTTGTCTCTGTGTTGTACCTGTCTTGGGGAAGATAGGATATGGTTCCAGTGATCAAGCTGCCTCCCAGTGCTATCATGCTTCCTAACCTAGTCACATCCTTCCACATCTCTCTTACCAGTGGGAGGAGTTTCTTCACCTGTTTGCACCTCCTGCAGATGTGTTTCTTGCTGGCATGTTGTTCTTGTGCAAGAGCAGAACACACTGTATCCTGACACCTGGATGTCTGCATGTTCCTACCGGAGCTGTGTCTGAGAAGCTTCAACAGTCATGCCTCATGCAAAGGAATAGTAACAATTTTCAAATACAGCCAATGCCTGTAATTCTTCCTGGGCAATGTTTGGTTTATTAGTATAAATGTGAGCTTTTATTTCACCTAAGTCCAACATTGCATGTCAATGTGTTATCTCAGTGTTCTGCAAGCAGTAGTGGTATAAATCATTCAGCAGTGTAAATCATTCAGCTTTCAGCCACCAGCATGTGTTAATAAATTTGCATTTCCAAATTACATATTCAAAAGTATATTTTTACATATTTTCAAATCATACAGTCTACAGACCCTTGGCATGTGGGAGCACTGAAAAAAAAAAAAAAAAAGCCACAAGCCAGTGAGGTTTGTGAGCAAAAGTTTGAGTTTGAGATTCAGAGTTCATATTCAAATTGCATCAAATGATTGTGTGATCTGGTGTTAGTATCTCAGCCCATGTTTTTCCACTTACCATACAGGATACTTGACATCTTTTTTGTAAAGGAATCTTCCTCAATATCCAACCTAAACTTTCCCTGGCACAACCTGAGGCTGTTTCCTCTTGTCCTATCACTTGTTACTCAGGAAAAACATCCCATCTGCCTTCAAACTTCTTTCCAGTAGTTATAGAGAGTGATAAGGTCTTCCCTAAGCTCCAGGCTAAACAATCCCAGCTCCCTCAACTGCTCCTCATAAGACCTGTGTTCTGGACCATTGAAGAGCTTTGTTTTTCTTTGTTTGTAATTGGACACTCAGGCCCTGCTGTATTCAGTTCCACTGAAGTCAAAGGAATTTTATCAAAACTAAAATTTAGCAAACCATATTTAACAACCAGTGAAGACTCTTCCTATAAAAAGGCTTCCTATATAAAAGCTTCCTTGATGTTTTTTTTTTTTTTTCCCCTTGGGGTTATCTTTCAGTCTGTGATTTTTTTATTTTAATTTTCTTTTTAATGTATTCAAAGATCAATAACTTCTGAAAGTGGAAACAAAGATTTCTGTCTCATATTGGAGGGTAAAGGAGCCCCTTTGTCTGTTAAACTGGCAGTTTCTGGCAGGCAGAGACATTCCTGGTGCTAACTGGATTGCATTTCACACATCCTCTCCACTTGGCCAAATGTACCTTGCCCCACAGTCACAAGAGAAGACCCTATGCAATCTGAGACATTCTGTAGTTATACTGGTTGTTGATTCTTGCTTCTTTAGTCAATCTCCATAGAGAAAGTTTAACTGGATAGCATATACAAGGACTGGATAGCATCTACAAGTCTTTCTGTGAAAGACTGGGGCAATGGAATGTGGCACTCATGGTGTGCAGATTTTATTTTTCATAAACCACTGTACTATTTGTTTTGAGCAGATGAGTAGCACAAGACTTGGCAAACAAAATTAAAAACAAAATGTAAAAATTCTCTCACAGTACTGAAGGACAAAAATAAACTTAAACCCCACCACTCAAAAATGAAAAATTCCCTATCTGCAAGCCCCTCAAAACCCCAAACAAAGACATTTTCCTGTGTTCTATCTTTCAAATATCTTTCAAATGTTGATGAATTCAATTTTGCAATTTACGTGAAAAGATACACAGCTAAAAATATTGTTTTCAAAATGGGTTTTAAGTAGTTCCACATCAAATGGCATACCCAGAACTAGCAGGACTATGGAGCGAGTTCTAAAATGGAACCATGGTAATTTCAATTGAGTGATCTGTCCTCTAGGCTATAAGCTTAGGCTCTGTCTTCTCTTAGAATCCATGTATAGTGGGACATGTTTGACAGCAGACTTGATTCACACCCTGGTAAATATAATCTTCTGGAGACATTTGAGTGTCTGTTTCAATACCTCAAGGATCAGAAATTTCATCAGTTTTCATAGTTTGAGGTTCTGCCAAGCCTGCCCAGAGTATTGACTTACAAGTGAAAGCCATGAGGATGCTTAGGGGACTTGAGCATCTCCCCTATGAAGAGAGACTGAGATCCCTGGGGCTGTTTAGTCTGGAGAAGAGAAGACTGAGAGGGGATCTGATCAATGTCTATAAATATGTGAAGGTGGGTGTCAAGTGGAGGGGGCCAGGCTCTTTTTGGTGGTTCACAGTGATAAGACAAGGAACAATGGGTTCAAACTAGAACACAGAAGATTTCACCTCAACATGAGGAGAAACTTCTTTACAGTGAGGATGACAGTGCACTGGAACAGGCTGCCCAGGGGGGTTGTAGAGTCTCCTTCTCTGGAGACTTTCAAAACCCACCTGGATGCATTCCTGTTCAGACTACCCTAAGTGATCCTGCTCTGGCAGGGGGGGGTTGGACCTGGTGATCTCTGGAGGTCCCTTCTAACCTCTGATATACTGTGATATTGTGATACTGTGAAGTGTTTCTTGCAAGTGTTTCACATCAGACAGACAGATACCCAGCTCACTCAACCACTGAGCAAAGATGAGATTCAAAGGGCTGCTGAGTTATCTATGGTCTGCTTTGCCACTGGCTTGAAATGCATCTTGCAAGAGTTTTACATTACTATTAAATATTAGCAACAGTATCACTTTAATAAACTCTAGTTTAAAAGAAATTTATGATTTCCTCTGTAATGTATTGGAATATTTTCAGGTTAATTCAACTGGGCAGTTGCTTTTTTACCTCATTATTTCAGCTGATATTTTTTTGTTATTTCCTCCACCCCCACCATTATCCTGCTTTCCTCCAAGCTTCTATATTAATCAATGCATCATGTTACTCCAGCTGACACCAGTAGAAGACACTTTAAACCAGCAGGATTCAACTCATCTTCTTTAATAGAGATTAATTATTAACAGGAGATTGTGTGATAACTGACAATATGGAAGTGTAAAAACATCATATCATCACAATGCACACCTTTCCTAATTGAATGTACAAAGTGTATGATAGTAGCATCCCTTTGAATTGTGAAATTTACAGTGTGGAGCTGAGACATAGCTTACTGTTTTGCATGAGTTCATAAAGGGTCTGTCATTATAAAATTACACAAAGCTGGCTAACATGCAACTCTATTTAACAAGGAAAACAAGGGCACACAATGCCAGAAAATGGCATTGCTTTATGAATAAAGCATCATCATGTATTGTGTACACTCTGTTGTGTATTACCTACCCTTTCCAAAAACTTCTGCCCTGCTTACTTCAGAAATATCAGAGGCATCTGCTGCCTAGTGGGTCCAGATATCCTGAGCAGAGAAACCAGTCCTGGAACACTTGGTATGAGAGCTTTATTTAGCTTCCTGATAGAATCATAGAATAGTTTGGATTGGAAGGGACCCTTAAAGGTCATCTAATTGAATCCCCCAGCATAGAGCATAGACAACCTCAACTAGATGAGGTTGCTCAGAGCCCCATTCAACTTGACCTTGAGTATTTCTGGGGATATGGCATCTACTAATTATCTGTTTCACCAGCCTCATTGTAGAAAATTTCTTCCTAATATCTAAAAATTTCTGCTCTCTTTCACTTTAAATCCATTACACCTTGTCTTACTGCAACAGGTCCTACTAAAACATTTGTGCCTGATAGATAACCAAAGACAGCTGGTAACTAGACAAACAGGCAGGAAGATGCACTTATGGCTGACCAGTCTAAATCACCTCTACAATTTGGTTATTAGTTCATATACTGTGGTGTCCAGTCTGAAAACAAAAAAAAAAAAAAAAAAAAAAACAACCAAACAACCAAACAAAAAAAAAAAACACAAAAAACAAAAAAAGGGGGCAAGCAAACAAATAAAAAACCCCAAGCCTTCTGTGAGTACTGTCCAGAATATACTTGCATCTCTATCCCTGAGCATGCAAATGCACATATCATTTTGCAAGTACTGTCCCAGACACTATGCAAGCCCCTGCCATACATGCCTTTGGAAGTGCATGGGGGTGAAAGACTTCACTTCCTTTCATCCAGAAAAAGTTTCTAGGACACTCCTACCTTCTACCCCTGACTACCACTAGCAAAATGACCATTTTAAGTCACTTCCCCTCAAATTCAATTCCCCTTTATGTAAAAGGGATAATAAATCCTACCAGAGAAAGTAAACATATTAGAAATTGTAGCATTAATAAACACAAAGTTGGTTTTCAAACACATATACATTTATTGTTGCTTCATGTATTATCTAATCATTAAAGAAAGCATTACATGACCCATGTAAGAAAGAGAACAATGTTTATCTTACCACAGCTTTTACATTAATACATCATCTGAACTAATCTTGCCTGGCTATCATCTGCCTTTAATTTTATAAGAAATACAATTCTAAGCATGATGTATGACACAAATATCTAAAAAATAAACTAGTACTGGCAGCTTTATGCAGAGTATATGAACATGCTCCACTGCCCCTTTTTCTCCTTGAAGTTCTTCTAATCAGCATGGAACATCCCCAGCCTTACTTTGCTTATAGAAACTGACATGATTACCGCCCCTGGCAGTTCAGCAGTTGTCTTGTTGATACATTCATTGAAGCCTCAGGAAATTAAATGAAATTAGTGTCTCATGTATAAATTGTATATTCTGACCACTGGGTTATGAAGCACACAAAAACTTAACAATATTTTACCTGTTAACACTCAGGCAAATATCCTCCTCCTGCACACACATGCATATGGTAATGTTCAAAACAAACACTCCAGCAATGCAGGGTGTTTCAGACATTCATGCTTGACTTTCAAAATCATTGAGATTTTTTTTTGTTCTTTTTTTTTTTTTAATTTCTAAATTTTTGGCACATGTTCTTCCTTACTTCACAGACCATACATCCTGTAAAAAAGAAAAAAAAAAAAAGGAAAAAAATTGAAAGAAAAAAAATGCATTTATTTTTATTATATTCTAAAGTCTGCTCAGGGAAGCAGAGGACAGTGCTACTACTACTCATCTGTACACTGTTTAATAGATTGATATTGTACATATGATTATAAGGGATCCAACTTCTTTCATCCAGAAGGCTTACAACACTTACCTTCATGATTTCTCTATCCACCAGTTTTGGGAAGAGGAAGGAGGGGAGAACATCCCACAGGAATGTTTCAGCTGTGCGAAACATCATTTAAGTAGCACTATGTCAGAAGGATTGTCTGTATAACACTTCCTCTGTAGCCTGTGGCTGGGGAGGAAAGTCAGAGAGACATGGGCACAGTGAATGGAAAAGATTACTAGGGTCTGCCCCACAGGTGTGCTTTTGCAGATTATGATGAACAACATGGACAACATACAGAAATATGTCCTTGGGCACATTGTGTAACCATTGTCTGTCCCTCAGGGCAGCTGTCAGGACGTTGCCATCCCCTAGGTCTACATCTCTGCTCTCTCTGTGTGCAACAGAACTTTTAAACTCAAAAACTGAGAGACTTAAGTTAGATACTGTCTTGTGATTAGTGTTTAACTTTTGTTTAAGACTGAACAATTTGCATGAATTTATCTTCTTTTCTTTTTTTTCCCCTCTCATTCATTCTTCCCACATCTGTCTCACACTCCCTTTTGCTCCATAAACTGTCTGCCACAACAGACTGTTTGCTTTTGGTTATGTGTTTTTATCCATTCTGGCCATATTAAGTGTTCCACAATAACACTGCTGAAGCCAATTTCAGCCATTTCGTATCCCATACTAACACTCATTTCTGTCTCTGTACTAGCTCTAAGTATTTATGGAATCATATGGTGACCCAAAATGGGAAACTAATGCATTTAAGAAAAAGAGTTCAGCCAAATAATAAAACAATCTTTTCCATCAGGATCAGTTCCCCAACCTAGTGCACACCCACACAAATTGCCATGAAGCTGAATATAAAGAGTGGTTGAAGGCATGAACAATGAAGAGGAATGGAGGCTGGAGTTTTCTGTACTGCTTAACCTAGCACTGCTGACTGAAAATGCACATATCAAATGGTGTTGCATATATAGAAGTGTCATTGTGAAGCCAGGTTAGTTGATACTTGAAAGAATATATGGTTGTCATAGAAATACAATATCTCCAGCCCTTAAGTGCAAGATACTGTGGCATGCTGCTGGATTCATTAACACTTTGTGTCGAATTCCCAGCAGAATTTCCTAATAACTCCCTTGGATTTGACACTATGCTTGTCACATTTTCCTATTCAAAAATAAAAGAGAAATTAATCTCAATATGTTTTTTGTGCTTGATATTATGTGCTTCGATTATATAAGCTCATGCTTGGTATAATACTGTGAGCAAATCTGTGAGCAATCAGTGAGTTAAAGTGTAATATTATAAATTATAAAATTTTAATAAATATTTAATTATGCTACCAATAATCTAAAACAGAACATAATGATTCCTATGAAAGCCTGATGTTCTGAGTGCAGCACCATAACCATATCCCTGGTTGAAAAGTGCAAATTGTAGAGATGGGCTGTTAAAAATAAGCATCTGCTGGGATGTAATTTCCAGGACATATGTCTTCTCCCTCTAAACTTATTATACTATTATTACTATTATTTCTGTTCTTTAGAAAGCTGTTAAACAGGTTTATTTAGCATAATTCCCAGGTTTTCTGTACACCCTCCTTTACCTAAATTGGAACTGCATTTGACATGTAACTTACACAAATTCTTCTTCCAAGAATTACAGAAGAAAGGACTAGATTTTCATCATAACTGGCTTTTTATTATTTAGACTGCTGTCTATTAAATAATACTATTATAAATTGTGATAAATATCAAGTTACCAAATTATTTTACTTGAGTAAAATTAAGCTCTGCTAAGGAAAGACGATTCATGCCCCTGGAAATATATGTCCATTTCAAACAAATAAAAATCATGCTTGCAAACACAAATTGACAAATGGTTAGGTTCTAAAGCCCTAAATCCCAACCTGAAAAGTCCCAGAAGTTAATAATTTTTGATACCTCTTCTATTCAGGCAAAATGCACCAGAGTAAAATGAAAGAAAGAAGCAAAGTTCATCTTCAGAGATGAGATTCGAGATGTCTAAAACTAATCTCCTAGAAGGAAGACATCAAGCATATGCTTCTTGGCTTGCAATATCATGGCACTTAACAGAAATGCAGACATTTCTAAAACATGATTTATCTCCTTGTCTTACATATCAGTTAGGATAGGACAAATTGTGCTCTAAAGGGCCTGTCTGTTCTTTCATTCTATTGTATTTATGCTGGGAAGCTTAAGATTTCAGTTTTCTTGCAAATGGGTGGAGAGGAGCACGCAAAAGAAATAGCTTCAGTTACAAGATCCAGTATTCATAGCTGGAGGATAGAGGAAGTAATAAAAGAGACACAGAGAGAAAGGAGGTTGTAAAATCAACTCTAGATGAAATTTTAATTTTTGCTTAGAGTCAAAGATGGGTGAAAATCCAATTAATTATATGAAAATTTCTGTAAATGCTGTTACTGAAAATTGGTGGAACATATTTTTATATGGAATCTTCTACAGCATTTTAAAGAACAACATAATGATGAAAGGGGTAAAAGGACCACAAGATTCAAAAATGTCTTTGGTCAGCAATTGCTATATAATCAACAGACCAAAAGAGTTTTAGTCAAGGGTTTTAGTCAGAGGAGAAGTCTTGGATTCAGGAAATGAGGTGTTATGGGGGAATTACCTAACAGTCTGAAAGTGCAACACAGTTTAGTAATACATCACTGGAGGAGCTACAAGTTATAAATTATGATATTTTAAAATAAAAGTGGTGTGCTTTGCACCCGAGAGTCAGTATGTGTACTTCAGTTTTCATTTGGATTAATAAAGATTAATTGAATCTTTGCATTCAAAACTAGTATTTTGTGAAGGATACACAGGCAAACAGAGGAAGCCCCAAAGAAAAATATTTGTGATGTTTCAAAGAGAATAATTTCCCAGTGCTGAAAAGGATGATTAGGAAGGAATTGTTGGAGTTGAAAACAACCAAATAACCAACCTCCCCCCCACAACACACACACACACACAAAAGCCCAAAGCAAACAAAACCAAACCAAAAACAAAACCAAAAAAAACCCCACAAACAAAACTAACTCCACCTCTCCCCCATACTAACAAATAAACCATGAAGGGAAAAAAGAAAAAATAACCAAAAAATTAAAAAGGGATTGAAAAATTTGACTGAAAACCAGGAAATCTTTTAAAAGCATTATGTAGAAAGTTTAATAAAAATATATTTCCATAAGTAAGTATAAACACAACTTTTGTTAAAACTGCTATGATTCATGCAGAAAGTTGGGTTTTTTTCTACTAAAATTGTCAGTTTATTTTGCTATGAAAATATTTAAATATCACAAAATATAGAAAATGAATATATGAAGTTAGAACTAAAAAACTTCTCATAATTGTTACAGCTGTCACAGGCATTTAAAAGCTACTCAGAATTAAAGATCCCACAATTTATCAATACAAGAAAAAAGAGCTATAAAATTAAATAACCCCTTCCAACTTCAAAATCATGCAGAGAAAAGATGAGTCTAATAAATGTTTCTAACATGTACTTAAAGAGAAGCTGGTTGATATTCTTGTAAAACATGAAATGATGAAGTGGAGTTTCCAACCCATTAGTCACCAAGACTTATGCTAATGGCTCTTTGGAATAAACATCTTTAAATCAGATGCACTATAGAAAAAATCCAAGTGCCTTAAAAGAATGATAAGTGAGATGAAGAATAAAGGACATTTTAATAAATATTTTAATATTAGAGAAACTGATGCCAGTGTTCCTACAGAATAAGCAAAACAGTCCAATAGAAAACGCCCTTCAGGAATTCAGGAATTAAAATGAATGGTTATGCTGCAGTCAGAATTCAATTTAGTTGCAGCTGAATGGACTCTAGGGGCTTGTGACATATGAATTTGAAAATGCAATTATCCATTTTTAAATTAAAGTTTATTTGCTTATAGGAGGTTTTTAAAGGTCCCTTATAGCTCAAACCATTCTATGATTCATTGAAAATAAAATCAAATTTGGATAAGTTCACTAATAAGCAGCTGTTGTCCATTCTGCCCACTGTATCAGAAGAACTTTGTGGTAGTTCACTTTTCATGATTCCCTTATCCTCTAGTTGAAGATTATTGTTACAGATGAATGTCCCAACCGTGCCTTTCCAATCAAAGAAAGGTAACCAGCAAAGCTTAACCTTCAAAAAAATAGATCATAGTAACAAGAAAGTGTAACAGGAGAACCTGTGTCAGCCTGAGGGTGTAAGGCCTCAGGATGGCTGGAAAATTGGGGAATGGTAATGGAAGAATCCTGATAGAACACAAACAATCAGCATGACAAAGTCCTACTAGGGAGGTCCCTTCCAACACATGAGCAGTGACAACTCAGAAGTATCTGATGTAAACTCCTTGTGCCCCTACTTAATCTGAGATATATACAACACCTGCTTCTTCCTTGAGTCTTCTGTTACTTTCTAGAGCTCTGTTTCACAGATTTAATGCTTGGGAAATTTCAAGAAGTGTTTTCTGTGCAAAAATAAAGTCCATGTTGTTGGTGCCCAGCTAAAGTGACACAGTCCTAAATGGGTTGATCACAAAATATTTTTTCCATTTGGTCTTACTGAAAGTCTTTTAACTGTTAATATTCTGAAGTAGTTTCCCATGCTTTTTTTTTCTGTTATCTGTCAAAAGCAAAAGGCAGTTAATTCAAGTCACTAAGAGTATATCCTATGAAAGACTTATGTAAACATCTATAAAAAGACTCTTGGGCTGCATCAAGAGGAGTGTGGCCAGCAGGTCAAGAGAGCTGTTTATTCCCCTTGTGAGACCCTACTTTGAACAGTGCATCCAGTTCTGGTGTCCCTATCATAAGAAGGACACAGAGCTGCTGGAGCAAGTCCAGAGGAGAGCCAAAGATGGTTGAAGGCCTGGAGCACCTCCGCTGTGAGGATAGTATGAGAGACCTGGGATTGTTCAGCCTGGTGAAGACTCTGGCTGGGGAACTTTATAGCTGCCTTCCAAAACCTGAAGGGAGCCTACAGAAAATAGCTGGAGCGGTACTTTTCAGAAGGGTGTCTAGTGACAGGACAAGGGGGAATGGGAGAGTAGGTTTGGACAAGATTTTAGGAAGTTCTTCAGTGCAAGAGTAGTGAGACTCTGGAATAGGTTGAGCAGAGTGATCCCTGAAGATGTTTAAGAGTAGGTTGGATGAGGCCTTGGGAAATCAAGTCTAGCTGAGAGGTGTCCCTGCCCATGGTAGGGGTGTTGGAGTAGATGATCTCTGAGGTCCCTTCCCACCTAAGCCATTCTACGATTCTATGATGAAATGTTCCCATCAGCACCAGGAAACAGTAAGGATTGCACATTGTGTATTTCTATAATTATATTTTCTTTCAGGAGAGCAAATTCTGAAGATGAAAAACAACAAACAGTAAACCAAATAATTTATTTGCCACTTCTCAAAAAGTGAGATCCACATTTGCAGTATCTTAGGTTTTCTCATCTTAGGGGTAGTCTCATGAATGTGGTGTGCAACTTGTAAGGGATAGCAAAGCTCCACCTGTACAGTCATAAGTATGGAAGTTGCCTTTGGCCCTCAGGTACACCAAGCTCAGTTTGTGTTTTCTGTGTAAGGGGCAAAATGTTTCAGTGAGTTTTAGCCTCCTTCTTTTGTTGTAGAAGAGCTGAGAACAAAGCAACACAAATGTACAAAATCTCAGAACAAGATCCCAGGTTGCATGATTTTGAATCTTTGGCTCTGAGTTGTTACAACACAGGAACATGATTCAAAATAAACAGCTGCTGTGGGATCTTCAACACCTTTACTAGCTACTGAAAAATCAAACATTATTAAAACAAAGCAAAATATAAAGACATGAAGACAATATGGGAACTACTATTTACTATAGGAACTACTATTTACAGAAAAGACACAAATGAAGAACATAATTTTTGTCTAATGCCTATGAGTCTGAAAACATCTTTATTCAAAAGTTTTTCCAAAGAATTGTGTTGTTTTACATTGCACATAGTGTCTAGATAAGAAGCTATTGTAAAACTTGTCACAAACTCAATTTGTTCCTAAACTCAATGGACAGAAAGAAATTAACTAGAAATGCTTCCAACCTTAAATAGCTTCCCACAGAAGATCAACAAACAACCACAAACTTATATGGCTAATATTATATCAAGAACTGCTGAAACATGTGAATGAATACAGAGAGTACAATATGAAAAGCTTCAGAAACAACAAGCTCTGAAAAAGTGCCCTAAGCAAAACTGTAGTCCATTCTACTTTGGCAGCTTACTGATATTTGGAACCATTTGACTGTACACATTTGCAGTTATTTGCTGGGAAAAAAAAATACAGAAACTATATTTCCTTACAAAGTATTTAGTTGACTTATACAGAGTAGAAATGGATTGAAAATACGAACTTTCACTTACATCATCTGACCTGAAAAAAAAGGTTCTACAATTTGTGAAATGCCGGTGCAATCAGAACAGCTGAAAGTGCAAGGTAATTCTCAGAATAATCTGTTCATTGTGATCTCATCCTGAACACAATTATTTCAGGATTGTTTTTCTAAATGTGGTTTTGAGGTTTAAATATGAGATAGGTTGACCAAAAAGAAAAAAAAAAAAAAGAAGAAGAAGAAAGAAAAATGAGCTATACAAAATAATTTAAAGTATATTTTTCATACATAAAAGAATTCCATGTTCATGTCCATGTCCATTCAATCCTAGAAAAAGTGAGGCAAACAAACAAATGAAACCAAACCATATAGTCTCAAAGGTAAAAACAAAACAAAACAAAACAAAACTTATTATGGAGGTCATCTCTAGGCATGTGGAGGAAAATCTCATCAGGAGCAGCTAGCATGGATTCACAAAGGGGACGTCACATTTGACCGGTCTGATAGCCTTCTATGATGGTGTGATTAGCTGGATAGATGAGAAGAAAGCAGTGGATGTTGTTCATGTCCCCTTCAGCAAGGCTTTTGACACTGTCTCCCATAACATTCTCAAAGGTAATTTTAGCCAGTGTGGGTTAGGTGGGTGGACAGTGAGGTGGATGGAGAGTTGTCTGAATAACAGAGGGTTGTGATCAACTGTGTGTGATCTAATTGAAGGCCTGTAGCTAATGGTGTTCCCCAAGCATCAGTAATGGGTCCAGTCTTATTCAACATACTCATCAATGACCTGGGTTCAGGAACAGAGTGTACTCTCAGCAGGTTTGCTGATGATACAAAACTGGGAGGGGTGGCTGGCACACCAGAAGGCTGTGCAGCAATTCAATGAGACTGGACAGACTGGAGAGTTGGGCAGAGTAGAAACTAGTGAGGTTCGAGTGGGTGAGTGTAGAATCCTGAATCTGGGCAGAAATAACCCTACACACCAGCATAGGCTAAAGGGTTTATCTGCTGGAGAGCAGCTCCTTGAAGAAGGACATGGGAATCCTGATGGAAAAGTTTACCATGAGCCAGCAATGTGCTCTTGTGGAGAAGAAGGCCAACAGTATTCTGGGGTCCATTAAGAAGAGTATGGCCATTAGGTCAAGAGAGGTTCTCATTCTACTCTACTCTGCCCAGATGAGGCTGAACCTGGAGTATTCTGCCCAGTTCTGGGCTCCCCAGTTCAAGAATGACAGGGAACTACTGAAGATAGTCCAAGACAGGGCCACAAAGATGATCAGGGGACTGGAGCATCTCTTTTATGAGGACAGAATGAGACATCTGGGCCTCTTTATTCTGGAAAAGAGAAGACTGAGAGAGGAGGTGATAAATGCTTATAAATATCTAAGAATGTCAAGAGGATAGGGCAGTCTCTTTTCAGTGGTGCCCAGTAATAGGACAAGGAGCAATGGGTACAAACTAGAACACAGGAGGTTTCACTTAAACATAAGGAAAAACTTCTTTACTTTGAAGCTGACAGAACACTGGATTAGGTTGACCAGAGAGGTTGTAGAGGCTTGCAAATCCTACCTGGATGCATTCCTGTGCAGCCTGATCTAGGGGAACCTGCTTTACCAGAGGGGTTGGACTAGATGATCTCCAGAGATCTCTTCCAACCTCTTCCATCTTGTGATTCAGTGATTCTGTGAAAAGTATGGAACTTTTGGAAAATGGGAAGAAAAAAAAAAGGAGGGTGGATGGGAGGGTGAAAATAAAATATGAAAATAAAAGGAATTAAAAATCTCAGTCATATGTGAACTACCAAAGATTGCATATATATATATATATATATAAATATATATATAAATATATATATACTTATGTATCTATATATATGTATTTATATATATGTATCCCTGAACACATATATAAATATACATATATATATGATGTATAAACCTCACTGAAATCTCATTTTAGAATGTTAGTTGATATAGTTTTACACTATTCTACTTTAGATATATAGATATACAAATATGTAGATATATAGACACATAAATAAGCATATTTATTCATACACACAAGTATGTAAGAGGCTGGATATGTACATGTATGTATCAAATATATTTTAACAGTCACTCTCTATGTTAGTGGTTGGATTGCAGTTTAGGAATCCAGAATAAAGATGTTTCCTCCCTGCAGAAAAGCTCTAAAACGAATGACAGACGTTTGATTTTCTGAGAAATGTCTGCATACAGTTCTTTTTAATATCAACATAATTAAACTATAATGCTTGTTGAAGACTAACATACATATTTTTTTTATATATCATGTTTGTATGTGACCTCATTGCTGTCTACAGCTACCTGAAGGGAGGTTGTAGCCAGGTGGTGGTTGGTCTCTTCTCTCAGGCAAGCAGTGACAGAACAAGAGGACACAGTCTCAAGTTGTGCCAGGGGAGGTATAGGCTGGAGATTAGGAGGAAGTTCTTCACAGAGAGAGTGATTGCCCATTGGAATGGGCTGCCCAGGGAGGTGGTGGAGTCACCATCCCTGGAGATGTTCAAGAGAAGACTGGATGAGGCACTTAGTGTCATGATCTAGTTGATTGGAGAGGGCTGGGTGATAGGTTGGACTGGATGATCTTGGAGGTCTCTTCCAACCTGGTTGATTCCAGGACTCTATGATTTATGTTGAATGTGTATCTATGTTTGCAATGTGTGACTAAGAATTGTAATATTAATAATCAAGGGTAGATATAAATTATGTATCTGTTAATGACAATCAGATAATGTCTATCCATAAACACGAGTTCATTCAGTCCTGCTAGACACAAGCCTACTTTCTCTCACTTGTCCACATTGAAACCAAATCAAAACCAACCAAACAAAAAAATGATTAAGGGAGTGAAATAATCACTATCTACAAGATAACTGCTACCTATGGGGGAAGAAAAAAGTAAAAGTTTTTGTAAGGTTCAGTTCAAAGATCCTGAAAGAGTATGTACACCTTAAGGGAGGAAAGTCAAAGACATAATTTTCTTCCATTTTCCAGGTTAGCAGACCTCCATTTTAGTCACCCACTGGTTGATTTAAATGTACATCCATCTTTAGATCTCTCATCTTGGGGTTTTTTTTTTTTTTGATAAGTTCTTCTGCCTCCCTTCACTAAAGGTCCTTTGAATGCAATCCTATCTTGTTCTCACCATGCTTTCATTAGGTTAACTCTCCCTTAAACAGACAATGGGCTTTTAGGTACTGCTGGCCCATTTATGCAGAATAAAGGGACAAGAGAAAGAGCAAAGATCTCATATCCTGTACTTCATAGTGGAGAAATCCAATTTCAGTAATGAGTAACAACCCATAATGGTAAGGTTTCTTTATATACAGTATGCACATACACACAACAGTAAACAGCCAGATGTTGCACCAACATTATCTGATAATACTTTCCAGTTTATTTCATGATCTGGATCACACAATTACATTTTGCTTCAGAATGATTCTTATTAATTTTATTAATTAACACCCAAAGAAGGCAGTATGAAAAAAACACATATAAAAAACTTGATGAGCATAATGTGTTTTTTTTTTCAAATGTAGGGAAAAAAACCTCTAATTTTCTTTTCTCTGAGAAATTTCATTTTCTTTCTTTAGTCAGCAGAATTAGTTTCAAACTACCAAAGCAATCTTTTCAAAGACTTTTTTTTTTTAATTATTGTTCATCTTACTGCCCTAATTTTCCCTTCTTTCAAATGCACTATTCTGCCCAATTAAGCTATGTTTAAGCACAGAAGATTAGCAAATTATGTTTGTCTGGTGGATTCTTCTAAATTTTCAGTGCTTTACTTGTAGCAATTGAGTGCAAATAGCAAATGCACTGACAGAAACAAAGATATTTCAGACTCAACAGAGGCTTGACTGACAAGCATAAAAATATAAATATCTATCTTGGAAAATAATCATTAGTGATCAGTAACAAAAGTAATGCTACAGTTAGCTAGAGTAACTACCATTGGGAAAGAAGTATGTGAAAGAAAATATTCTTCATCCCACACACAAATAATTTGGAGCAATCTAAAGCACTGTCACTTCCGATCTCCTTGAAGTTACCTTGAAGTTACTCAGTGTTTACAAAGAATGGGCATGGATGTGATGAAGTGGGTCCAGAGAGGAGCCACAAAAGGAGGGGTGAAACACCTTTCCTATGAAGAAAGACTGAGACAGCTGGGTTTGAGAAAGCTCTGGGAAGACTTTATTACAATCTTGCAGTACTTAAAGGGGGCTTATAAGAAAAGTGGGGACAGACATTTCAGTAGGTCCTGTTGCTATAGGACAAGGGGCAATGGCTTTAAAACAGAGAAGGGTAGATTTAGATTGGACATTAGTAAGACTTTTCTTTATTATGAGGTTGGTGAAACACTTGAACAGGTTGCCCAGAAAGATGGTAGATGCCATCCCTGGAAACATTCAAGGTCAGGTTGGACAGGGCTCTGCATAACCTGATCTAGTTAAAGATGTCCCTGCCCATTGGAGTCGTGTGGACCTTTAAAGGTCCCTTCCAACCCAAACTATGATTCTATGATCTAAATCTATGATTTGACAATTGCATGATTTATAATTCCATGACTTCATGGAACAAGACTTCAACAGCAATATTGGCTTGAGATTTTTCCTTCCACTCATATTCTCCCTGCTTTATGCATCTTTTTGCTGTAGCATACCTCCACTGTCATTTGTGCCAGCGTAACTGTGTGATGACATTCTGAATTGGATCAAGGCATCACTCCGTTTTGAAAATGAAATAAATTCTTTGAGCTGGATTCCCTCCCCCACAGTGAGAGTGACAGAGCACTGGAACAGGCTGCCCAGGAAGGTTGTGCAGTCTCCTTCTCTGGAGACTTTCAATAGCCACCTGGATGCATTCCTGTGCAGACTACCCTAAGTGATCCTGCTCTGGCAGGGGGCTTGGACCTGATGATCTCTTGAGGCCCCTTCCAGCCTCTGATATATTGTGATACTGTGATACTGTGACATATGTCAACATAATACATTTGAATCCTGAGAAGAAATAGTATTCCTCACACTATGAAGACTGATTGTACAGAAAAGCAGCATGGTGTTTTGGAACTTACGTCTTTTCCAATGCCACTCTGTAGAGTGCATTAACCAATGTTCTCTGGTTCACTTCATCCTGAAACAATAGGTAGAAAATGCACTTTTGATAATAAACAGGAAAGTTTATCCAGCCATCTTCAGTTAACTGAATTCTGTTAACTGAGAGCTTGATAAATCTAATATGTAGACTAAGGAGTCTTTCAAGGTGTGTTCTTACCTACAAGGTGCGTTCTTACCTACAAGGTGCTGTGTGACTCTTTTCCTTTTATGCTTGCCAAAGATGGTTTTAATGTTCTGGCATGTTTTTATAACTCTGCTGAAAGGTTCTGCTTACTATGCTGAATGTATGTGTGGCTATTTTGAACACACCTTGCTAACTAGGGTTTTGAATATTTCTTTCTCATATGCTTATTTCTCTGAGGCTCAAAGCAGATAGCAATGTCTGTGGGTGATGGTTCACAGTCACAGAGGATTTGCAGACCATGGAATTTAAGCTTTCTGGAGATAACCTCTCTTATTTCAGTTGCCACATCAACACATACTGATATTTAGTCATCAGCCACACAATTATGTTTAGACAGGAACTTCTTGTTTTGTAAGGGGTACTTCATCTCCAGCCCACCATAAGACACTATTTTTTTATTCTAAATATAGCTTATCTATAAAATAAAATTTGTTTGAAACATAGCTGATGAAATCCAACATACATCTTGGTTTAATCTTGGTGGCCATCTGATAGTGTATTTAGCTGATGATTTTTATTGCCACTGCTACACATTTTTTTTTTTTCTGTGGTAGCAAGCTACCTTACCTAGGCCCTCAACACTTTTACCCCTAGTGGTAAATGACAGCCATAAAAAAAATGGTAAAGATGGCCGTATCTTTACCTGAGTGCTGTAAAGAGAGGCAAGGGGAAAAAAAATCCAATGAGAAGGCTTTATCAGGGTCCAGTCAGAGAATTACCTCAGGACACTGCCTTACAGCTCCCACGGAGGTCTGAAATCAATCATTGATGTCAGAGAGTGATATTGAGGGAAGCAACATTTCCCCTCCTTGAGAAGCTGACTGTCACAGTTTCTTCTCCCCAGAGCTCAGCAGCAACTGGCAGCAACTACCTCTTGCAATCATGAGCTGTTTCTCTGAATCCTGAACTTGGCAAGAGCCATTATCCTCTGCTCATACTAAACTTAGGAGTCTGCCAAGTGGGAACCACAAAACCACATCACACATCTGGGGTAGAGGAAGAAGGACAGGAGTGGGCAGGCCCTGTGAGAGAGCTTGCAGCAGCCTGCAGGGTATGCTCAGGAGTAAAAATAGAGGCACCAAATGCATGGCCACAGACACCACCAAAATCAGGAAGCAAGTGAAGGAAAGATTAGGTAGGAGAGAATATTTCTAAGAACTATTATGATAGAGATGAACAACAAATTTGTAAAGTATCTGGATTATGACATTTTCCTATGACATACATTTTTTTTCTGGATATTTTGTCCATTGCATTATTCCAAAAGGTCATGGATGATTTAGGAGATCACAGATCAGTAACACCTTCTTTGACTCCCCATCGATGACTGCCATAATCCTTCACCAACATTTCATTCACTCTACCTGTTCATACCTGGATAGTCATAATTAGAAACAACAAAGTGAAAGCAGAAAGGTAACAGCAAAAATAAGACCTTCAGATGTTCTGAACAACCATTGGACTGCTGCCTGTAATAGCTATCATACTGTTTCAACTTTTTTTCCAAAAATTGTATGTTGTTTTACATTTTCAAAAAGAACAAAGAGAAAGCATCATTATTCTGTTGCATAACTATGTTGCAAAACACCATCAAAATGGTATTTTCAGATCTGCATGCATCAGGGTTGCATGCTAAGACTGTAATCACCAGCAATCCCTTTTTGTACAAGTGGGTGCTCATATTTCCTGCCTACCTCTCAAGCCCCAGCTCAAATATTTAAAGTGCTACTTTAGCCTGAATTTGAAGCACTTGGATAAAGCATGTCTAGAAATGAGACTTGCCTCCCAAGGAATTCAGAATTCTTGAGCTCCACACTTAACTAGTCTATTTGTCTGCATTAGTTTTCCTTAAAAATAACCAGTTTATTGGCATGATAGAGAAAAATCAAGAGAGAGAAGAAAAAGGCCTACAAAGCAAGATAGATTAAACAAAATTATACTGATTTATCATTTCATTATGGAAGATGCTGTTAAGTAGACCCTAAAACATTAATAGTCTCTGAGGTTTTGTTTTCTCCCTGTCAGACTCCAAAAGATTTAATGATCCCATAACAAAATATTTTTTAAATGATCTTTCTCTACTAGCTAAACATCTTCAATAAAATACATTCTCAAGGAAAACTATTGTGAGCCATTTTCCCTAAAATTCAGTAGTACATGTTGGAATATGTAATATTGCTGAAATGATTACAACATCAAGAATAGCTACAAAGGTTGTTAGCTGAGATTACCATATATGACAGAGTTGTTTTGGGTTTTGGTTTTTGGGCTGTATTTGTTTATTTGTTCGGGTTTGTTTCTTGGTTTGTTTGATTGATTTTATAATTTTCTTATGCTTCTTATGCCCCAACAAACACAGCATTTATCTGTTTTCATAAACTTGGAACACCCTCTTCATATTTTCTTAACTTTCACCTATTTAGCCAGAATCTGCCACAATATTCTTTGATCCTCCCTAGGGTTCCTAATTTTGGAATTTACCTACAATACAACAAGAAACATATAAATCATATTTTCAGACCAGGTGAAAAAGAGAGGTTTCCCATGTGTTTATAAAACACTATTCTGGGAATGGCTTAAAGCTTAGCTGTGCTAAAGATCTACTGTGTATTTTAGGCAGAACCATTTTCCTCAGCATGCTGCTTCCCTATAGATAAATAAAGACTTCTTAACATTTGATATCTGTGATCTAAAATGGCTTCCATCTAAAAAAATTGACACAACTGGAATTAACTATCTGCCAAAGTGAAATACGTCTGGACTGGACTAAACATTATTCTACAGTTTGCCTCTATTAGATAAATAGATAACTTTGGTAAATGCAACTACAAGCTTGTGAATGGCTTCAACCAGCTATATACTTCAGTGTCACTTCAAGAAAGATACTTTTTCCTCTTTTCTTTTGTCTAAATGTCTACAAGACGATCCTGAAGTTAAGTGGGTGCCATAATCTTAATGAGGAGCAATGAAAAACCTATCTGGAATAAGAAATGTTTCCCTGTTAAGCCGGTACACATCATGGTCTGCAAAGCTAGGCTGATTTTCTGTAGCGAAGGAAGAGGAAGGAAGAGGCTCATTTCACAGCTATCCATCACAAGCTGTTTCTTATGGTAAGTCAAACAAAATCTTCAGTCTAGTTCTCACTGTCCTTCTCTGTTCCAAAGCCTTCTTTGCCTTCCCTAGAGCTGCCTTGTGTCTGCTCTTTCACCTTAACATGTAAACTCTCAATAAGCTTCAAGAGCAGATGAGGAGAACTGAAGCACACTTCAAGGAACTGGAACAGCATTTGAACTATTGCTGACCCTTTATGCCTGCCTTTCCTGAATAAATGCTTCTGCCTCTGAAAAAAGAAACAAAAAAAAAAAAAAAAAGAAGGTGAGGGACTTGGGGGGAGGGGGAATTTCTGGATCATCAGTTAGTTAGCTGTAGATTTACAGTAACAGAAAAATCATGCAGTCCTTTCTCAAACAAATTAAATGCATTTAACGAAATCTATACTGAATGTGCATTATGTTCCATGTAGGCACATGTTTATTGCATATTTTAGCATGAACACTCATTGCGTATTCAAGAACAGAATATGGAGAGAGAAAACTCAGTGCTATAAAAAAGAGAATTAATTATAAGATGGCTGAAGCTATGCCAGGTTAGCTGTCAATAGACAGAGGAAACACAGAACACCTTGATTTGAGAGAATTTATAGAAGGAGGCATGGTGAAGTGGGTAGTTTTGAACTTGAGTTTTTCTAATCCCTGATCTCTCTAATGTCTGAATCCTCCCTCTTTCTACATGAAGTTTGACTCATATCCACTGATTCCTCCTCTTTTATGTGCATTGGGTCTCATCCAAAATTGAAATAAATCTAAGGAAATGTTATTTGATCCTATGAAATAAAACATATTCTAATATGTATAGGAGAGGGAAATATATATATATATATATATATATATATATATATATATATATATATATATATATAAAAGATCTGCTTTAACTTCCATATAACTATCTGACAAGTCCAGAGGACACAATAAGCCTGAACAAGCCCTCAGTAGTCTCTACTAGCACTTTGGAATCTCTGTGTCAGTTATGACAGACAGCTATGTCCTCCTTGTACTACTTCAGGTGTTTTATGCCCTATCTTCCCCTCTGTCCACCTCCTACTTCTTCAACCTCACTCACTGGCTTTATTAAAAATTTGAAAGCAATGTTCATAAATATGTCTATCACTTGAGTAATAAGCCTAATGATAAATATGAGTGGTTGAGGGGATTAGTTGTTAGTCATGCTGATGACTTTCTGACTTTTTTTTTCAGACAAAAATAGGACAACGATGTCTTGAATGTTCTATTTTAATTTCATGCTGCTTGTGATGTTTTATAGTTATCTTAAGAGCCAGTAAATTACTCTTACAATGGAACTATTTTACAGAGAGAATTATATGACATAGAAGAGGATACATTTATGCTCAGCAAAATAAGTAATTTATTATCAATACTTTATGAATAGCTTCAAAATATTAAGAAAGTATATTTAGAGAACTGATTTACACATAAGCTCTTTGTACTTTCTTAATTACAGGGTTGGGTTTTTTAAAATACTTTCCTGAAACAAGGCAAATAAAATCCAAAAGATTCAGTCTTCAGTAGAAGCATAAATATGTCATCATGTTGTAGGAGTCAAATATCTATTTTCCTGTGTTAGGTTTAGTCAGACAGAGTATAAAGGCTGGTATCACCAAGAAAAAAATCCTCCTGGTTTATAGAACAATTGAATGTATCATTTTACAAGATATTTATGTAAGTTCTACAAAGTATTATCAATAGAAAAAAATCCATAAAAATTATTTGAAGACTGTAAAGTTCTCTACTGTGAAACACTAGGAGTTCCATCTCATTTGCTCACAAGAAAATAAGCTAAAGAATGATAAGGACTGTAGTGATTGTAGTGATTGTAGTCATTGTAATGAATAAGTAGCTGCATGGTAAGAAAAGACTAGATATCAAAAGTTACAGAGATTAAATCTGCATACTGTAATGAAAAAACATCTTTATACAAGCTCATAGTATTGAACTCGCTAGACAACATCAGGTAGACAAAATTCTGTGTATAGAATCACACAATAAGTGAATGTGTAAATAATCTAACAGGCCACAAAATTGTAACTACTCAAGTTGTTGGGTTTTTTCCTTCCTGTGTCAAAGTATGTAAATAGTTCTCCTTTTTCAGGAGATTTAAGAATGTAGTTGATCTTCACTCAATTCCAAGGAGAAATTATACAAGATGTCACATCAGTTCCACTTACTGTTTGCAGAAGTGCTTTAAATTAAGGGAAAGAATGTTTTTTTTTCACATTACTATTTTCCCATGGTATGAAATTACAGAAGAATGTGATTAAGATTGTCAGGATTTATTTGTGTGCCTGTTTCTGACATGCCTTTTTATAGAATAGTTAAGTTATCACACAAAACCAAAACCAAAACAAATCAATGAACAAATCAAGTAACACATTAGAAGTTATTACTGAGTAGTTAAAACCAACAAAATCTATATGTTGATTACCAGGTAACCAATGGGAAGGCTACATAATAACAAGGGAAAATTTAATAAAAATAACTTGAAAATAAGTTGTTGAAAGCCATAAATAAAGTAGTCATGTGAAAAATCAATATATATTGCTCTCTGAAATAGGATAAATGTATTTATTTCACATTGCCAGGTCCAGAAGTTTCAGAACCTTAGGTATTTCACCAGAAAGCAATCAAAGGAGGTAGCAAGATGGCTACAGGCTGGGACAGATGTGTTAGAAATTCTCACTGGTTCAATGTTTAGAACACAATTCTGAACATCTTGATGTGTGCCTGCAATAATTTTGCTTGATAGTGGCACCAATGGTGTGTTGTCTCATATTACTCCTATACTCCCTAGACATGGTCCTGAGTATCAGCAGAAATGGGATGTCACTGTCATTGGGAGTACAAATGACAAGGACAAATGGGCTGTATTCCACTTCAGACATATATCTGTAAGCAACAGACCATCTCTTTTTCCTAAGTTAGGTATTAAATGTTCCTTTAAAATATTGCTAATGCAAGCTAACTAACAGCTTTTGTAAATTTGGATCAAACAGAGTAGACAAACCTCAAAAATTCTGTGTCTAGATTTCGTTTCAGGTGTGGATATAAAAATCTGTTCAAACTACTATAATATTCAGGTCTACTGCATCTACATTTCTGGGAAGAAAATGCACTGAGAATAAACTATCCTCTGATTTCTACTATTTTGAAGGGGGTTTATTCACATGCATTGGAGATAAATTGTTTAATCTCTCCATCTAGCATCAGAAGAAAAAGAAATTCTTCTGGAAGTACCAAAGCCAAGATAGCAATCATTCCACCCAACTCTTTAAGACAGAGGTATTTCCTCAATAAATAGAAAAGTGGTTTTTTTTCCACTATCCTGAAGGCAGCAGCTGACTGTCCAGAGTGTTACTTTCTTTGTCTGTGCTCCAGCAGTGGAAAACTTAGCTTCTGTACCAGCTGGGGAGTAGGAAGAGTGATGCCCCATTTCACGAGTAGCAGCTGGATCCCTGCCTCTTCCAGCTTCCCAGGAGCAGAATGAAAACAACTCTTGGTCTTCAAAGGCCTTCCCACCCAGGACTCAGGGACCTGATTCTCATCCTGACACTTCAGTTCCCCAACTGTGAACAGACTCTGAGCAGGTCCTCTTCACTCCTTCCTCCTCTCTGGCTTTGGAAAACTGTTTTGTCTGTATTGATGAGAAGTTTGAGCCAGGCATTGCTTTATATCATAATCAACCCAAGGACCTTTTGCCATGGAAATCATGAACTTCAGTGGTGTTTTGTTCAGTATGAACTTTTTAGATTGTGAAAATAGGGTCTGCTGGACTGTCCACAGTATGGATTTGCAGAATGCTTTCTCGTTAGTTCCATCTAACAGAAGTGCTATATGATGTAGCTGCAAAACCAAATTTCAAAAAACATTAGTAGTAACCAAAAAAACCCATCCAAATCAGCCATAAAAGGGAAAAGAAGTAAGCACTCTATATTGTATTTACACTGGCTCTAAGTGCAACTCTGAACAAGGTACTATTATTGCAAAAAATAACACCCAGCTTTGGGTTTTTTTCTTTTATTTCTTGAGTCCTAACCCTGACATTAAACATAGCTTTTTAGGATCCTGAGGATTTTTTTTTCTTTTTATTAATCTAGTCACACTGAAGTTTTCAATTTATAACTTCTACTACTAGGTTTTATTCTTTATAAAGCTTATTTTTATTGTTGGTTCTACATAGCAAGTGTTATTATTTCATATGATTGGTATTAGGATTTTAGACTGTCTTAAATTATAGTTTTCTGAAACCATAACTGATGGTGGAAAATTAATATATAGTGGTGCAGCCTTTACCTACAATCTTCTTTACAGATCTCCATCTTTTGACATTAAAATATTTTGCAGATTCTGAGCACTTCCTGCAGCTTGGGGAAAGTTGAGCTTTTGGAATATCAAAAGTAAAAATTTGGTGAAGGAGAGGATACAGTAACTTAGCTAAATGTAACACATGTATTGCTAATTGACAGTGAGAAATTATATGCAACACTGGAAATTAGAACAATTTCATAACATCAATGACTTTTTAATGAGAAAATTGCTCCTTTGTAGATTTGTGTACTGACCATGAAAAATATATGACAAAAATGATCTTTTCATGTCCTTTTAAAATGATAAAAATAAGGTAATCTCCAGGTGGTCTTTTCTTCATAAATCTCTTTTAAGCTTAGTGACTATCCTGTGTTCTATTCTGACATCTTGACAATAAAAAAGTGCTTATAATGCTCCTGCAGGGTTTGTTCTAAAGCCTTTCCCTACTGTTAAGCAGTAAATCAGTGACTGACGGGTTTCCTTACCTGCCACCTCCTGCCAGAGTGACATTGAATTTACACTATATACTGTAATCTCCTTCCAGCTCCCTAATAAGGACAAGAGAAGAGTCACTTCTAGGTATTCTGTTTCCAAAGCCTTGGACAGTTTCTTCACAAAACCATACTAGCAGGGCATTAGGAGGTACTTCATCTCAACCAGTTGTGACAGTGTGATAAAATTACTCTGCCTTAATCAAAGGTGGAAAAAGGTTTAAAATTATAAACATGAATTACTGTACAGTGTAACAATCACTTCTCCATACCTGTAGAGTAAAGAGTCTGTAACTCTATATTGCTGAATCCATTGCATCTGTTTACCTAGCAGGGTAGAATATGATGAGGGTATTGTTGTCTCAGGGCCAGTGTGGCTCATGACACCTGCTTGATGGGAGGATTACCCCTAACTTTATGGGAATGATTGTATTCTGAGCATGGCTTTTTTCCCCTTCCAGCCAGCTGGGGCATAAATAAAAGGCTGTGATAAGATACTGACCCTCTTGCTATGCTGCTGACCTTTTTGTTAGCCTCTGGAAATCATTACTAAACACACTGTTCACTGCACTGCCTTGTCTGCAGTAGAGAGGTGAATAGATACTGTCAAGCCACAGAAGGGACTCAAGAAGGGGTTCTAGCAGGACTTTCTGGACAGATGATCCTCTATTTTGTAATAGCACAAGATCACAAAACTGCTGAGATATTAAAGGACCTTTGGAATTGCCTAACCTCCTTCCCATAACAGGATAAGGCACAGGACACCCAAGACAGTGTCATTTTCTTTATATTCCCCAATCAGGTATTTACACAAATTGCTCAGATCCACATGAACCTCCTCCAGGCCAAACAGTCTAAGATCTCTCAGCCTCAATTTGTATGTTTCCTCACAAAGGTCTTTGTGATTATTCTTTGGTAGGCTTGCTCCAACATGCCTGTGTCTCTTGTAGGGTAGAGCTCCCAACAGGACCCAACTCCAACTGTTTCTCACTAGGGCCTAACTATCATGGAAGGATCACCTTTCTTGACCTACTTCTTCTCATGCATCCCAGGATACTGCTGGTCTGTTTGGCTCCAGTGATGTATTGTTACAGTTCATGTCCAGCTTGCTGACCACCTAGACACCAGGTCTTTACCTGCAAAACTTGTTTTCTGGCCCATCAACACCCAGTTTGGAGTGCTGCATGGAACTATTCCCTCCTAGTAGCAAGACTTTGCAGTTCCCTTTGTTGAACCTCATGAGGGTATTGTCAGAACTCATCATCAAATAAAACTTATTTTATGGCTCTGTGGAAAATTATGATTCTAAGCAAAGTACCCCTCACATTTTTCATGGGAAAAGTGAAAGACTATAAAGAATGAAGCAGTCTCTCCTCTGTGTCTTACCCTGTTGTGTTATAGAACCTCCTTTAAAGTAGACTGGAGCAATGACAGCAGCTCCACTAATGATCACCTTCTGTCATGCCACCACAGACAATTTTTTAAATGAGTTTTAAGAACAGGCACAAACTGTAGTATTTTTATTACCTGTGCTTAATGACACCAAATACAGACTCTTGCACCTTAACAGACTCCAGCTGGCTCTACCAGAGCTCCAATTTGATTAATTTTTCCTCAGCCAACTATCAAAGGTCAAAAGTCTAGATCCTCATTAATAACTCATACAACAGTTTTGTGGTGTTATAAAAAAAAAAGAAGAATGAGATTAGTACTGTTTTAGCAGCTAGACAAATCCAGAAACTAAGTTAAGAAAGTTTGTTACTGCAACTTCACAGCTAAATATATGAAGAAAGAATTTTCTTTATGAGGTGTGTCCAGTTTAGAATCTCCTCTTCCAAGTGTCAGCAACAAAGATGTAAAGGCCTGGCCCTAAATCTAATGATTTCCATTTATTTCAACACAATCCAACAGCAGTAAATGATAAAGTGAGAACTGGATTTTGACTCTTGTTTTTTCATGCCATGCTCAGCAGCTTAATTTACAAGGACTATTTTACAAGCAGGAAGGATCCTACACTTCTCAATCATGCCCAGGCTAGAGATTTCCTGGGATGAAGATGAAAGAACCTTACATGTGTTGTGTTTTCAAGCAATTCTGTCCAAAGCCAGTCTAATCTTTTTGTTTCCCACTACAAAAAGAAAAGAGGAAAAAACCTGATTTCACAGCCAAACCCATTTAAGAAATAATGCTGAATAGATTTAGTGCTTAATTACACTGGGTATCACTCCAACTGGAATTCCAAACCTTTCCTTTTTTTCCTTCTGGAGCTGTTTCAAATTCTGTCAGACATCTTCAATAAATTATAACATTGATCTATACGTTGCATCTGAACATTAAAATTGTGACTGTACAATGTGTTTATGTGGGCACACATGTGTGAGATTATTGCATGCAATCTCACTTTAGCATTCAGCCAGCTCCTAGATAAGATTTTTCATAGACTTCAGTCAGCCTTCAGAAGAATACACGTTTCATACATACACTCTTGCCTCTAACTATATGTCCACACATACATATACACACACTACATATAATGTATAAGTATGCCTTTATTGTTTATAATCAAGCTTATGAAGGGAGAGGGAGGGAAGAAGGAAAGAGAGAGAGAACTGGGTGAGTGGGAGAATGGAGAGAAGCCTTCACATGTCCTAGGTTTCCCAACCCTCCTAAGCCTTTACAGGGTAACTTTGGTTTAGATGAGCAATATGTTGAACTATTTATTTTCCCACCAGGACAACAGCAGGCTTTTGATGGATGTTTAAATCCCATTCTTCAGCAGCAGCAGCAGCATCTGTAACATGAGATCTCTGGAGGAAGCGACTTTTGGAATTCACTCATAGTTCTGTCCATCTGTTCTTGCAATCTGATACTATATTGCATTTTATCTTTAGCTGCAGTTCCCTCCTGATTTTCTTCCACTTTTCCTTCATCTTCCAGCTTTCCTTCTGCTTTTGTCCTTCTTCAGTCTCCTCTCCTCCATAAATGCATAAACTACTTTTTTTTTGTCTTTTTTTTTTTTTTTTTACTAGGTTCTATACTCAGGAGCTTCAAAGGGAACTAAGCACAGCTATCAATTATTCTCATTTTGCCATTTGAAAAGAGAGGACAGAGAAAACATGAGTTGAGTTCTCCCTTGAGACAGAACTATGAACCTGGATCATGAGAATAATGGGAATGTATGAATGTGGCTAGGAATAAAAGTCATATCATTGAGTGAAAACAAGAAAGTAAAGCATGGTATAATCTCATTAGTATTTCAGGTGATTTTAAATAAAAATTGTTTACTACAATGATTTTATTTTTTTTTTCTGTAAACATGCAATCAAATGAAAGGAACACAGAATGTTACCTTATCTTTTTTTTCTATATAATGTTTGGAGGTTTTTTGTTTGTTTTGGGGTGTTTTTTGTTTGTTTGTTTGTTTGGGTTTTTTCTTGGTTTTTTGAGTCATGCCTACATAATCCTGACAGTAACTTAACATATTTTTATGGGGCTTGCTCTCTAGAGTTCAAATCTACTGGGGCTTGCTCTCTAGAGTTCAAATCTTAGGCATAAGAGTGCCATGATTCTAATAAAAATCTCTGTCATGCTTCAAAAATTGCCTAAAATGTCACTTCAACAACTGATACTTCATCTTTAAGAAAATATGCAGACAGAAAAACTAAATGTAATACACTATCATTTTTGTGAAATTAGTTGCTCAGCTCTTACCTTTATGGAAACAAATACATATTAAAAATGTGCACTGACTTTCAGGGCTAGTATGTGATGTTCTTTCTACTGCCCTCAAATTCATGTCTCAGATCTCTGAGGTAGGTATAACTCAATGAAATATAGTGACAGGTTGCTGCATCCTAAGTTAAACTTGATGAGAAAGTTTCTTTGTTTATGTATATGCCTGGAGATTATATAAATAAAGTGAAAAGGAAAATAGTAGGTTTAGATAAATATCCTCCTGACCATTGATGATAAAGGCTAATGTATACATTTTTATTTAGTATTCTCTATCAGGAATGCAATTATTCCTGATACAGATTAAACAACAAAGCATAACAGATCCTATAAAATATTAAATTAACTAAAAATATCAAGAGCAGTGTAACATCTTCCTTACTTAATTTGATATTACACAAGACCACTCATTTGATATTAAAGAAAAAAAAATGTCATCTTTAGCTATACATAATAAATTCAGTGCAGAACCTATGGAAATATGAAACACATCCAAAGCAATGCTTCTACCTACCTTCATAAAAATTAAAAGCTTGCAAAAACAAAGCAATTGTATGACAAAGTATACAAACTAGGAACTCTAGAGCTGACTCAGGAAATTTTGGTGGGTTTTCTGTTGTTATGTTTATTTTTACCCCCTTGTGACCTAGAATATAACACAGAATCCAGTCCTGTCACTCCTGAGTTGTCTGGTAGAAATGTTCCTGAATTACTGAAAATAACTTGCCATTCCCAAAAGAGGAATGTGCAAAATTCAGTGTAAAATGAAGCCTTGTCATTCTTACTCTATAAGAACTGAGTGAAACAAATGGCTATGCTTACTGAACATTAAAAGTCTTGTCTCCTACTGAAGAACCATAAAAATTATATTAATAATGCATTTTCAAAGCACAGAAGAGAGTCGATTTAATTAAAGATTTAGAGACAATTGAAGCACCAAGTATTTTAGTTACAAAAACATCTCATACTATTTTTATTTTTTTAAATTTTCCTGGAATTTAGAAGATGTTATCATAAGCTAAGATGTCTTTGTGCAAAGTACTGTACAAACACAAATTGAAGACAATTCTTGCTCAAAAATATTAATAAAGAAAAGGAAAGGAAAGGAAAGGAAAGGAAAGGAAAGGAAAGGAAAGGAAAGGAAAGGAAAGGAAAGGAAAGGAAAGGAAAGGAAAGGAAAGGAAAGGAAAGGAAAGGAAAGGAAAGGAAAGGAAAGGAAAGGAAAGGAAAGGAAAGGAAAGGAAAGGAAAGGAAAGGAAAGGAAAGGAAAGGAAAGGAAAGGAAAGGAAAGGAAAGGAAAGGAAAGGAAAGGAAAGGAAAGGAAAGGAAAGGAAAGGAAAGGAAAGGAAAGAAAAGAAAAGAAAAGAAAAAAGAAAACTGAGAATTGTGAACAACAAGCCAAGCACTTGATTGTTGTTTTTTCCCCACTGATTCAGGGCCCATTGGGTGACAAATGAAAGCATGAACCCTGTTGCTGTATCCAATGAGATTCCAGAAATGCAGAGAGCAGAGAATGTCAGAAGTCTTCTCTGAAGCCCTTTATTGCTGAGTTGTAGAACCCCTAGCATTACAGCCTTAGAGCCCTGCTTACAGCAGAAGTCCCAGAAGCCTTTAACAGACAAAGCAGCTAACAGAAGTCCCAGGCATAGCCCCAGCAACATCCCTACACCAAAGCCCTAGCCAGAAGTAGCTAACTAACAGAAGTCCCTAGCAGCCCTAACCGAAGATCCCTAACAAGTCTCTAACTGAAGATCTAATCGAAGATAACTATTGCTCAGAGTGGTGGTTTAGAATCGTAGAATCATAGAATCAACCAGGTTGGAAGAGACCTCCAAGATCATCCAGTCCAACCTATCACCCAGCCCTATCCAATCAACCAGACCATGGCACTAAGTGCCTCATCCAGTCTTCTCTTGAACATCTCCAGTGATGGCGACTCCACCACCTCCCTGGGCAGCTCATTCCAATGGGCAATCACTCTCTCTGTGAAGAACTTCCTCCTAATCTCCAGCCTATACCTCCCCTGGCACAACTTGAGACTGTGTCCTCTATATACTCTTTGTTAAGAATCATTTAACTGGTAGAATCCAACCATATATATAAGCTAAAATATTTTCCCAATAAGAGGTGCCAGCATGTGAAGGAGGTGATTTCTGTAGTATATTCCAACCAAAGGGTGCCAGCATGAGGATGTTGTTCTTGGCACACATGGAGTGCTATTATTTTGCTATTACACAGCCTGCTAAGGGATTGGTCACCTAAGGAACCATGCACTCTCCAGCAGCTGCCCTCAGAGCAGTGGCTGCAACACTTGACAAGCTTCTTGTAAGCATCACAGGAAAGAAGATATTTGGTGGAACTTTATAAAAACTACCTTCTGGAGCACTAAAGATGTTTATAGGAATATTTCCTTAAATATGCAGGATAGTCATAGGAGGAACTATAAATACATTTGTTCAAAAATATCTTAAGGGAACAATACAGACTTCCATCCATGGGTGCATGTAGCTGTCAGTCTGAACAGTAAATAAGAAATGAAAGGCTGTGAGTAGTAGAAACTCAATTTCAGATGAAAGGGATAGCTAGTGAAGGGATCCGTAAGTATAAATGATATGGTCAAAATTACAGCCTGGGAAAATGAGCCTGGATCACTATTTTGAAGGGCTCCTGAGTGGGTATAGTTTGCCTTTGATGGGATCAGAAGGAAGGAAATTATAATGCTAAAGAGAGAAAAGGAAAAGAAGACAAGACTGATTTCAACTACTTTGAGACATCTGTAGAATGAATACTTACATATGAACTAGGCCTTAAAAAGATACAGGAATGTTTTTTTTGGGGGGGGGGGGGGGTGGGAGGTGGAAACAGTCAAACAAACAGGAAACAAAACAAAAAAAAATTTAAAAGGAAAAACAAGCAAAAAACACCAACAAAAATGTTCCTATTGGATGTCTGTTTTAGCAGAAGTTCCACATTATAAGTAACTATTTTTCTGCTCTGACTAAAAAGGAAGCCGAAAAAAGAACACAGATACAGATGTCAACATTACATATAGGTGCTTGAAATCAGACAAATACCAGGAAAAATACATTATGGGTAGTAGGGATTAATGGAAAAGCTGTGTCTTAAAGTTTTTATGTAGAAGGAAGATACACTATTTAAATGTAGCCTGCACCTGAGGACCTAGAGAGCCTGTCTTAGTTGTGTGTGTTGAACAGATATAGGAATTTCCTCCTGCATCAAGATTTAGGAAGGAAGAGCAAAAGCTTTTTCAAATTTAATGTAAATATTTGTTTAACTACGTTGTGTTAGACAAGCTGACTAGATAATCATGAAGAAATATTGGAAAAACAGTTCAAAATCCTAGTTTAGAGAGAAAAAGTTTACTCTACTATGAAGTAGCAGATTGGTGAACTGTAGTTGAACTAGAATGGATAGTATAAGAGGATGAAGAAAGGACCACAGGCTACATGGAACATCCACAAAGAGGAGAAGGGATGAAGAGGAGGCTCTATAGCAGATGGCAAAAGAGACTTAGAAGGAGACAGGATCACCAAAGCTGAAGGAGACATAACAATGTTGAAGATGGATGACTGCTGACAGCAGAGAAAGCAGGGAATGTGACTGAAAGGTAGTTCTGATATTTGCCATTGGAAATGAAAAAGGTAATGCAGCTTTTATAGACTGCAGCTCACAGGAGCCACACCTGAACAGGTTTTTGATGGGAATGAGAAATTAAATTGGCTTTGCACTAAAAAAACAAACAAACAAAAAAAAAAAAAAAAACAAAAACCAAACAAACAAAAACAACACAAGGGAATTGGAGAAAGAGACCAAAGCAAATGCAAGAGTGTTTTTGAGAATTTCTGTTTTGGGGGGTTTTGAGGTTGGTTTGGGATTTGGTTTTGTTTGGTTTTTTGGTTTGGATTTGGTTTGGTTTTTTCCAACATTGGAGAAATATGAAGCATGTTTGTAATGTGAGTAAAAAAAACCAGAGGTCAAAGAGGTCATAAGTGTCACAGTGTGAGGCAAGGAGATGAGATGAAGCTCTCTGGACTATGTTGTGGAGTTAAAGAATAACAGAATTAGAAGCTTCTTCATACTCAACAGTGGAGAAGTATGAGAGGATGAGAAGGGGAAAAATAATCAAAGAAAAAGAACTGACACACATTTTATCTTCTTTCTCACAAAAAAAAATATTGGCAAGGTCCTCTGAGAAGAGAAAAATGGGGGCAGAAGGAGGTTGTGACGAATGAGTTGTGTGAAAATAGAAGCTGTGATTTTAGACAAGGAAATAAATTAATTTGGAGAAGTTGATTCATTTTAGCAAGAAAAATGTTAGTACTGACTGAAGAATGGAACAAATTCATAAGGAAGTAAGCCTCTTCCAAGATTTTCCTCTAGTAAGTTTCGTTCTGGGAATGTCAATGGAGGGACTGGATGCTGATGGTTTTGCAGGGTGAGTTAGTTCAGTAAGACATTTTGTCAGTACACTGGGTCATCCAGAATTTTCAGTCCATCTGGATATATACTCTTCCCAAGTGAATACACCAATTATCTTTAATTATCTTTAGCCTGCTGAAGAGGAGGCTCAGGGGAGACCTTATTGCTCTCTACAACTACCTGAAAGGAGGTTGTAGCCAGGTAGGGGGTTGGTCTCTTCTCCCAGGTCACCAGTGGCAGAACAAGAGGACACAGTCTCAAGCTGAGGCAGGGGAAGTTTAGGCTGGAGGTGAGGAGAAAGTTCTTCACAGAAAGAGTAATTGACCATTGGAATGGGCTGCCCAGGGAAGTGGTGGAGTCACTGGCCCTGGAGGTGTTAAAAAAAAGATTGGATGTGGCATTTGGAGCCATGGTTTAGTTGTCAGGAGGTGTTAGGTAATAGATAATAGGTTGGACTAGATGCTTTCTGAGGTCTTTTCCAATCTGGTTGATTCTGTGTTTCTGTGATCAGAAGACAGACTGATTCCTGCCAGCTAAACTATTTCCTTCATCTTAGAAGTCAGTTGGACCTTTCTAATGCACGATTTTGTCTATTTGCTAAATTGTTAACAACATTTTTTTTTTTCTTTAGACTCTAGAATCTTCCTGACCAGAGCACAGGCCATTTCTTAATGAGGGAATTGTCTCTCACCTCACTGAATTCAGTTTCACATGACCCAGAATGTAATAACCAGAGAAAAGAAAACAGTAGAACTTTTTGCTCAGTCACAAGATTTTACAAAAACCAATATGCTACACAGAATCTGTGAGCAAACAAATGAGTTATGTTATGCATTAAACTAAGTGTGGGAAAGAAAGACAAAGAGTTGGCATGGATGGAAGTGACAGGTGGAACACTTTCCTATGGCAAGATAGTCTGGGAAGAGAAGAATTCATCAACCCCTACAACTAACACTGATCCCCAGGGATCAGTGCTGGGCCCCATCCTGTTCAATATCTTTATTGATGATCTGGATGAGGGGATTGAGTCCATCATCAGTAAATTTGCAGATGACACCAAGCTGGGAGCAGGTGTTGATCTGTTAGAAGGTAGAAGGGCTCTGCAGAGGGACCTTGACAGGCTGGACAGATGGGCAGAGTCCAACATGATGGCATTCAACAAGTCCAAGTGCCGGGTGCTGCACTTCAGCTACAACAACCCCATGCAGAGCTACAGGCTGGGGACAGAGTGGCTGGAGGGCAGCCAGGTGGAAAGGGACCTGGGGGTACTGGTTGACAGGCACCTGAACATGAGCCAGAAGTGTGCCCAGGTGGCCAAGAGAGCCAATGGCATCCTGGCCTGCATCAGGAATAGTTTGGCCAGCAGGAGCAGGGAGGTCATTGTACCCCTGTACACAGCACTGGTTAGACCACACCTTGATTCCTGTGTCCAGTTCTGGGCCCCTCAGTTTAGGAAAGATGTTGAATTGCTGGAGCATGTCCAGAGAAGGGCAACGAGGCTGGTGAGAGGCCTTGAGCACAAGCCCCATGAGGAGAGGCTGAGGGAGCTGGGACTGTTTAGCCTGGAGAAGAGAAGGCTCATGGGAGACCTCATTGCTGTCTACAACTACCTGAAGGGAGGTTGTAGCCAGGAGGGGTTTGGTCTCTTCTCCCAGGCAACCAGCACCAGAACAAGAGGACACAGTCTCAAGCTGCGCCGGGGGAGGTTTAGGCTGGAGGTGAGGAGAAAGTTCTTCACAGAGAGAGTGGTTGGCCATTGGAATGTGCTGCCCAGGGAGGTGGTGGAGTCACCATCCCTGGAGGTGTTCAAGTGGGGATTGGACGTGACACTTGGTGCCATGGTTTAGATAGGCATGAGGTGTAGGGTGACAGGTTGGACTCGATGATCCTTGAGGTCTCTTCCAACCTTCTTGATTCTCTTGATTCTTGATTCTTGAAATCACTTATCAACAGAAGGTCACTAAAAAGTCCATCTATGGAGCACTGCAACAGATCATGGCACTGAAAACAGATAATAGCCACATAAGAAGATATCATACACAAGAGAATTATGGTTGTCCCAAATGAACACCAAGCTGATGTGGTTTTCAGCATATGAAGTGAAAAAAACAAATTTACAAGCAGAGTAGATGTCAGAGAACTGTGAAATTACAAATATCAGTAACAAGAAATCTGATTTGTTGTTATTAATGGGAGTGAAGGAAGTAACATTAGTAATTATGTGCAAAAGAAAAGAGACAGAGAAGTGAGAAAATCTCCTGGAGTCCACTATAAAAATCAATAGCAGTGGATAAAAATAGGCAGATGTACAAGAGGTACAAGAGGAGAAAGAGGGCAAAGAGAGGGTGGAGCTGTTAAAAGCATCATTTTGGGGCCTTCTAGTCCATGAGAAATATGGGCATGGCCAAAGAGGCTGCCAGGGTGTTCACACAACACATCTAAGGGTGGCCTGAGGGACCTACACTTCATTAGTCTGGTGATGAGACAGAGTAGGGACAATCTAATAGCAGTCTACAGCAGCTTAAACACCAAAGAAACACAGAATGGTAGAAGTTGGAAAGGACCTAGGAGGATCACCTGTTCCAAACTCCCTGCTAAAGCATATTCACCTGGATCATGCTGCACATTCAGGCAGTTTCTGAAAGTCTCCAGAAAAGGAAACTCCACAACCACTCTGGCCAGCCCGGTACAATGCTCTACCAACCTCAAAGTAAGGAAGTTTTTCTTCAGGTTTCAGTGGGATTTTCTGTGCTCCAGTTTGTGCCCACTGTCTCTTCTATCACTGGGTAGCATTGAAAAGAGACTGCCCCATCCTCTTGACACCTGCCCTTCAGATTTTTACAAGTATTTATAAGATCAGCTCTCAGTCTGCTCTTCTCAAGGTTATACAGAGCCAAGTACCTGACTCTTTCCTTGTAAGAGAAGTGCTTCAGTCCTCTAATCATCTTTGTAATGTTTGGTTGGACTTTCTCCAATAGTTCCCTGTTTTCCTTGAACTAGGGAGCTCAGAACTGGCACAATGCTCCAGTTATGGCCTTACCAGGGCAGATCATAATGGGACCTGCTGTCCACACAGTTATTAATACACCCCAGAATACCACTGGTCTTCTTGGCTGCAAGGGCACACTGATGCCTCAGGGCTAACTTTTTGTCCACCATGACACCCCAAGTTCTTCTCTGCAGAGCTGCTTTCCAGAGATCAGCTCATAACCTGTACTGCTGCATGGGATTATTTCACCCCAGGTACAGGACTGTACACTTGCCCTTGTTGAACTTCATTATGTTCCTCTCCATGCAGCTCTCCAGTCTTACCAGTTTATCTTGATGAATTGCTGCACTGCTTTCTGCTATCAACACCAGACTTGCTGAGGGTACACTGCAACCCTTTATCCAGATCATTGATGAAAATCTTGGACAAGACTGGACCCAGTAATGACCCCTGGGGAACACTGCTAGCTACAGTCCTCCAAACAGACTCTGCATTACCAACTACATCAGTCACAAAGACAGCAGAGCAAATGTCTTTGGACAAGACAATAAAGCCACAAACTGTGGATAGAGACACTCAGATTAGAGAGGAGGAAAACTTCTTCATAAAGGTAGTGTGGCACCAGAGCATGTTACCCAGCAAGGCATAAGGGTAAGCTTGGATTTTTCCAGGACTTGGGGAAATAATAAAAAAAAAAAATCCATTTGACACAGTGCTGGTAAAGTCCCACTTCTAGGACGTTTGTGCTGGACGACTTCCAGACACACCTTCTTGGCATTTATGATTCAATATTTGCATGAATGACAAAAAAATTAATCCTTTGTACTTTAGTCTGCTGAGAAGAGAATGTAGGAAATGAATGGCAAAGATATCATCAGGACTCTGTGAGAGCTATTTGTAGAAAAAGGAGTGTGAAGATGGTTGCAATATCTCTTAGGATTGTTCCAGAAGTAACAAAAGAAGGTGAAAAGGAGAAAGGTGTACAATGAGTCATACTGCTGTGTAAAGGGGAGAGGTGTGCAAAGTGTGGAATGCTTGGAAGTTGTGGAAGATATCACTGGGTATGGGTGGCAGAAGAGATGAAACAGTTCAACTGATTTGACTTCTTGGCCCTTTGATTCTTCAACTTGCCCTTTATTTCTGCTTCACAAACTGAGGTTCAGAGTCTATCTTTTTTTTTTTTTTTTCCTTTATATCTGAGCAGCTCAAACTACCTGGTGAACTTGATTTTCCATTTCCTTGTTGGGATTTCTGGGTGTTCACACAATAGCAATGACTGGATTTAGCAATCCTTGTTCGAACACCTCCAGGGCCAGTGACTCCACCACTTCCCTGGGCAGCCCATTCCAATGGTCAATTACTCTTTCTGTGAAGAACTTTCTCCTCACCTCCAGCCTAAACTTCCCTTGGTGCAGCTTGAGACTGTGTCCTCTTGTTCTGGTGCTGGTTGCCTGGGAAAAGAGACCAACCCCCTCCTGGCTACAACCTCCTTTCAGGTAGTTGTAGACAGCAATGAGGTCACCCCTGAGCCTTCTCTTCTCCAGGTTAAACAGTCCCAGCTCCCTCAGCCTCTTCTCACAGGGCTTGTGCTTGAGACCTCTCACTAGCCTCATTGCCCTTCTCTGGACACGTTCAAGCATCTCAATGTCCTTCTTAAATTGAAGAGCCCAGAACTGGACACAGGACTCAAGGTGTGGCCTAGCCAGTGCTGAGTACAGGGCAGAATGACTTCCCTGCTCCTGCTGGCCACACTATTTCTGATACAGGCCAGGATGCCATTGGCCTTCTTGGCCACCTGGGCACACTGCTGGCTCATGTTCAGCCAGCTGTCAACCAGGTCGCTTTCTGCCTGGCTGCTCTCCAGCCACTCTGACCCAAATCAGTAATGATGAAAGGATATAAAAGAAGAAAACAGTCATCATATAACTCCTGCACAGTAAAGGAATAATGCACTTGTTCTTGCAAAGGCAGCATTTTAGGGGATACAAAAAAAAAGTGAAGTTCACATGACTGCTAACTTGGGGAAAGGCCACAGATTCAATGTATGCAAGAGCAAACAACCCAAAGGTGAGACAGATTGGTCTGGTGCTTAGAATTTTGGTTTCCTAGAAGGGTAATGGACTGCCATAAAGGAATCAGACTCTAAGTTTCTACCTTGCACCTGTCCTGCCATGTGCTGATTCTGCAAAACTTTGCTCACAAATGTTTGTCCTGACTTTATAGGCAGCTTGTTAACATCAGTGGAACTGCTTGAGTGACAATAACTTATTTGAATAGGAGTTTGCAAGAGCAATTGCAAATTAAGAGGGGCAACATCCAAAACCAGCCTCTACCTTCTGTGCAAAATACAGTAAGATTTAGGTCAGATTTAGATATTAGAACTGATAGGATTTATCTGCACTAGCAAACTAAACAGAGCCTATTTTTTTCCTTTGACACTGAAGCCAACTGGCACATCCTTACTATTAAGCTCTCTTGTCATCAAAATCAAGCTAAACACATTCAAGCTGCCTATTGGGAATTATTCCCACTCTGATAATTTCCAATGCATGCCTGAGAATTATTTTTTATCACACTGCTTGGAACAGCATTCTGACAACATGGATGATCATTTTTATAGTGGCTGTGCTTGTGCTCTGACATGAATCTACCATCATAAATAAGAGGCTCATAGGCATTTAATAAAAGAGCACAAGTAGATTTTAGGTTAAATAACCTAAATAATTCCAAGCACATTTCATAAATGTGTTCTTTCTCCCCCATTATCTTCTTTTTACACATCTGTGTAACTCGTGGTATCTCAATATGTCATATTATCCTGTTTGCCATTAAAGTTGTTAAACCTCTGAAATTTTACTCTGTGGGCATACTGGCCAACTCTTCTGCCTCCAACCCTCCAGAAATGAGAGGTTTCTCTATGAAATCATCTTCATAGACATCAGCAAGATAAAAGCTTTTAAAAATCCACATTTTAAAAAAAAAAAAAATCACCAAAGGTAGTTGTGCTACAATCCCTTTTTCTTTGAGGGCTTGGAAAATGAACTGGATTCAGTTCTTGCTTCAGCTGGAGGGAATTCAGATCTACAGCATCCACCTCCCATAAGCTTTCCTTAGCTGTTGGAATGTAATTTTCTGGAAGAGAAAGACACTTTTCATGTCTCCCATTGAACTTGTGCCACTTGCAGCTAGAAATGTGAAATTTAATAGGCTGGAGTCATACCAGAAAAAGAAACCCACCAGTTAATTAGAACTGGAAATCCTGAGATCTCTCTCCACTCCAGGAATTGTGGATGATGTATCTAATGTAAAAAGCATTTCATTACAGGGCTCAGGCACTCTAGATTTTCTAAGAGGGATAGGTTAAGAAACACATTTTTAAAATAAGTCTCACTACAGTTATACTCTGAGAGAAACCAGAAGGCCTATTTTGATCAGCTCTGTTCAGATCATCCTCCCTAAAGAATAACAAGTTTACAAGTGTGGCAAAGGCCAGTCTTATTTTCTTTCCCTCTTGGGAGAGATGTGGAAAGACAGCTGAATCAAAAGCTGCTAGACAATGCTAATTTGAAGTATCCCACAGCAGTCAATCAGCCTTTGTTTCATTGACTGATGGTGGTTTGTTGGGGACTTCTGTTTATTTTTTTTTAAATAAACAACACCTGAATTTAGAGAGAGCATGTAATGGCAAAATTTATATACAATACAATATGCAAAAGTAGCTCATGAAGAGAACATAGTGTTCCTAATCTTCCAGGATAATTACAAGCTAGGACAAGTATGCTGAACTCAGATTTTAAAATTAAATGCTGTCATACTTCTATCAGTTTCTCTTTATTGGTGGGATAAATTCTGCTCTCAGCTACACTGACATCAAACCAGGAAACACATTCCATCTAAAACTTCTGCTCATAGATTTAATTCATTTACACACATAGTACTCACACAATCAATCCATTTGAAATATTCCTACAGAACTGAAAAAGAACTGTAGTAATCTAATAGAATTCTAGATCAGAAATATATTTCTATGAATACTCAGAATCTGTATATGTAGATTATGTGCATACATACTGGGGGGGGGGGAGGGATTGGTGCACTGTGCTACATTTTTCCACATAAAGGATTCAATTCATTAAAAAGTTGTGCATGATTATCAAAATAATATCTACTGAACCCCAATGTGTTGGTCTCTCTTATCTTTTAAACAGATATTTTATTGGGTTTTTTTAAGTTGTAGAATTAAGCTTTTTCAGAATGTATCTGTGAGATACAAATGTGGTTTCATTTATAAATTTCTTTTCAGAAAGGCAAAGCTATTGTTCATGCTGTTTCTTTTTTTTTTTCCCTGAAATACATAAACAAAATAGACATTGTATTCTAGTATCCCTATCATAAGAAGGACACAGAGCTGTTGAATCAAGTCCAGAAGAGGGGCACAAAGATGAACCAAAGCCTGGAACACCCCTGCTATAAGGATAGGTTGAGGCAGCTGGGGTGTTCAGCCTAGGAAAGAGAAGACTCTGGGGGAATCTTGGATCTGCTTTCCAATACCTGAAGGGATCCTACAGGAAGGCTGAAGTAGGAATTTCCGTAACGATGTTTAGTGATAGGACAAGGGGAACAGTTTCAAGCTGAGGGAGAGTAGGTTTAGACTGGATCTTAGGAAGTTCTTCAGTACAAGGGTGGTGGGACTCTGGAATAGGTTGCCCAGGGAGGTTGTGGATGATGCCTTGAGCAGCTGAGTCTAGTTGAGAGTCATCCCTGCTCATGGTCATTCTATGATTCTATGATAATGTTCAATAAGTTTTATTTGTATATGTACAGCAAATGGATATCAGGCACGAAATTTCAAAAGTTTCAAGAAATACAAAAGTCAGGATTCTATATTTTAAAAGTGTAAATATAAGCAAAGAGTATGCATAGGATCCAATTCTCTAAGAGAAGAGAACAAGTGAGTTTATTTTTACAAACTGTGACATATCCTATTTTTTGTATCGTTGAGATCTGGCAGTTATAAAGGCCAAATTTCCAGAGGCAACTATGTGCTAACATCCTAAGTATTTTACTGCATCCATAGTCACTGTGCAGGTATTATTGCTGCCTGCATGTGCCAGATGTGTAAAAAATAAAGACAATGGAGGGAAAAGTGCCAATTACTTTTTGGCAAAAAAATGCTGGTACAAAGTAACCAACAATATGAAGTCAGCTGGAAGAAAGACATGAGCTCTGCTTGCTGGAACCCATCTGGATCCTAAAACACTTTTTTTTTTTTTTAAGGGAGTGGAGGAGTTGAACAATTTGTTAATTTTAAATGGTGGGAATTTAAAAATTATCTGTAAAGTAAATTATCTGGTACAGGGGCTCTTTATAATAGAAGAAAGGTCCTTGGTTGCAGTGTTTCTGTATATGAGTTAGGCAAGGTCACGAGCACTTTAGCACAGACATCAGCTGACACGAAATATCCTGTGTCCATGCTGTTAAATTCTCTTGTTCTCTAAAATACTGTAGGTGGTTTTGAACTATCTATGGGGAATAGTCAGTGGGCTATCCTATCCTCCACACTGTGTCAAAGCATTGCCTGGAAGAATACTTGACATGGGCTAAAGGGCTGCTGGGGGGTAATTCTGATTATCCAGTTCTATAAGCTGTCAAAACTGAGTGGCAGGTATGGCTTCCTGACACTAAGCAATAAATGCCTCTTCCTCTAGCAAGTATGTAGATGTAGCCATTGATTCAAGTGCTCCCTTCCTCCCTCAGGGAAATCTGAGTCAACACTATTGAGAGCTGACCCCGGCACTGCAATGGGTTTAGAGTGATCAGAAATGCAATCCCACTGGCAGCAGAATCTGACTCATTTAATAGAGATTCCTAGAAAGCTGCATAGGTCTCCCCACGGGATCTTCCTCATTCAGGAATGGACAGAATTTCCAGCTATTCAAAGGTCACTACAAGACATTATTTCTTAAATACTGCCTGAGGAAAATCTTGTTGCCAGGGGAAATTTAGGCTCGAGGTAAGGAGAAAGTTCTTCACGAAGAGAGTTGTTAGGCGTTAGAATGTACTGCCCAGGGAGGTGGTGGAGTCACCATCCCTGGAAGTGTTCAAGAGGGGATTGGACGTGGCACTTGGTGACATGGTTTAGTAGTCATGAGGTCTTGGGTGACAGGTTGGGCTTTGATGATCCTTGAGGTCTTTTCCAACCTTATTGATTCTGTGATTCTGTGACTTGTCAACCAATTTATGAAGTCCTGACTGATGAAGCTGGGAAAATCAGAATACAAAATTTGTTATGTAGGACATCAGTCCATTGAGACTGCTATAGAGTATCCACAGATCCAGGGAAAAGCACACTCAAAAAGCCCCCAGTAGTCATACTGTCCATTAAAAAGGGATTTTTTTCCTAAAGCTTCCATGCCACTGAAATATTTGTGTCTAACTCCACAGCTATCACACTAGACTCTCAAGTGCCATCAAAATCTTTACTTGCCTATTTCTCCAAGTCAATTTTCTATACCTCTTTTTTTTAACTAGAAAACTAACAATGAGGCATACTCTTCCACACACAGGAAGAATAAAATCTGGAGTTCATCAAGGTTGCATGGATGTTTCCCCTTTTACTGTGTCTCAGGTGCTCCTGTGTTTCCCCTGGTCTGTTCACGTTGTCCTTCTGCTCCCTTTTCCATGCTATGACGACCTTGTCTCCGAGCCTTCTATAGAAATGGAGACATGATCTTACTGCTCAAGGCACCCTGCCTCAGCCAGCATATTCTTCTTTCTCCAGACCTCCAAGTAAGCTAAACAAACCTTTCTCAGAGCTAAACCTTTATGCCTACTCCATCTGAATACCTCTGGGCATACAACAGCCAGAATTCCTCATGCACGCATATCACAGATAAATCTAACACAATATATTTTTACTTAAAAAAATCATTAATATTTAAAATACGGATTTCCACATAAATTTCCCCAATTCTTTCCTCAAAGTTCTGGGCTACTCACTTTAGTATAAAGAGTCAGGTAGCCATAACAATATTTCTGCTTCTCCATATGTTGACTCCTCTTCACAGCATTACATGTCACCAAAGCTGCTTTGAATCTTTACAGGACAGATGTATTTTACCTCAGACTGGAGCAGAGTACAGCCCTATCTTCTTCACTTCTGACAAAAACTTGCCATTGATTCACTTAGCTGCATTCTTCTCACTCTCTTTTCCTAAGAAAAAAATCTTTTCTGCTGACAAATGATTCTCTTTCCTAGTGCAAATGTTGTTCATGCAGTTGGATAATGGCTATGATTAACTGCTCCTTATCGTCCTTGATCTGTGATACAGATGCTACCAATGTTAACAGTTGCAGCAGTTCCTGTATGCACTGTTGATTTTGTGATATACTCCCCCAAGAACTTATGAACTTTATGTGGATTCCCCAAACTAGAAAATACAGATGTCCCTCATTTCAGTTCCCTTCTTGTACTAGAACATATTTCTTCATTTAGACAACTACCTTCTGTGAGGAATTTAAAACGTGAATGAAAACACTATAATAAAAGGAGCTACAGCAGCTCCCTTTGTGGGTAGCTTTTCCTCTGTTTCCATTCTAAATATTGTCCTCTTATTTTTACAGATTAAAGCATGATTGATAGCAAAATAGAAAATTAAGTGGAAAATAACCCACAGTCTCAAGTCTTTAAAAGGTAAAGGTAAACTTGCACCAAGTGAGTTGTTTGCAACAATTTCAGTATGGATAATTTATTCTGTAGCTCCACTAGTCTAGCAGTACACTAGCAGCAAGCCACAGAGTGCCACTATCCTCCATGAGGTTTCCTGGAAATTCTTTAAGGAAATGATCATGGGAATGAGTGAAATCATGTAAGGCAAACAACTGAAAAAAATGAGCTTCATGCAATCTTCAGTGTACTCCCTTATCAGTGTATTGAGGAACACAGAAGGAAAGCACACAGGCTAGGGATATTCAGCCCTGATCCCAGTGCAGCAGGTATTTTTCACATGGTATTACAAAGCCTGGAACACAGCTGGATAGTGACTATCCCAACTTTTCTTTACATTCCTTGTCAGCTTTTCACACTGAACTGACCAGAATGAATAGGGTTTCCTGAGTGCCAAAGTAATTGGGTATCAAATGAACAGCCTGAACTGTTGCTAATAACTGAAAGGATGGCTTTTGGCCCTTATAGCAGTTTGCAATAAAGAAAAAAGACACCTAAAACTCAGAACAACTCTTCAGCAATTTCACAGTCAGACAGAAGAGTTCAGAATGTGTATCAGCCTCTTGCTCTGTTAGTTATTAATGTGTATTTAGAGCACAGTATCTCTGCCTAAGCATTTTCCTTTACCCTCACTGCTGATCAAATTTGGAAGGCTTCAATAGAAAGAACTTTTAGAAAAAAAGAAAATAAAAACCACTACCCCCCCAAAACCAAACCAAACAAAAAAAAAACAAACAAACACACTTGCCCTCCACAACGCCCCCTCTCCCCCCAAAAAAAGGCAAAAGGAAAGCTTTGCAAGGCTTCCAAACAGGAAATCAATTTTCATGTGTGTACATGTGAGGAAAAAGTCTAAAAGACATTAGTAATAGTCAATAAGAGGCACTTGTAGGCAGAGAGGAAAGCAAGAGGATATGCACTCCTCAGCTTCCAACAGCTTAGAGGTGAGAAATCCTTTGCAGTAGTAGATCTAATACCTGACTTGGTGTACAGCTAAACACAGTGTGATGGTCACAGAATTGGATGCAGCCAACATTCGATACCCTGCAGCTGTGGAAACAGTAAAATGATCCACTTAGCTCATGTAGGATTGAGTAACATTGCTGTAATGTTGTACCTCCAGTGGAGCTCAGCAATAACAAGGCAAGGGTGTTCAGAAGAATTTCCTGTTATCCAGAAAGGCTAAGAAGGCTCCCTTCCCTTCCCTTCCCTTCCCTTCCCTTCCCTTCCCTTCCCTTCCCTTCCCTTCCCTTCCCTTCCCTTCCCTTCCCTTCCCTTCCCTTCCCTTCCCTTCCCTTCCCTTCCCTTCCCTTCCCTTCCTTCCCTTCCCTTCCCTTCCCTTCCCTTCCCTTCCCTTCCCTTCCCTTCCCTTCCCTTCCCTTCCCTTCCCTTCCTGCTTCCCTTCCCTTCCCTTCCCTTCCCTTCCCTTCCCTTCCTGCTTCCCTTCCCTTCCCTTCCCTTCCCTTCCCTTCCCTTCCCTTCCCTTCCCTTCCCTTCCCTTCCCTTCCCTTCCCTTCCCTTCCTTCCCTTCCCTTCCCTTCCCTTCCTTCTTCGCTTCCCTTCCCTTCCTTCTTCGCTTCTCCTCTCCACTTCTCACTTCTTTTTGCTTCTCTTCTCACTTCACTTCTTTTTGCTTCTTTTCACTTCTCTTTGCTTCTTTTTGCTTTTCTTTTTTCCCCTTTGTCTTCCTGCCTTCCTATCTTTTTACTTCTTTCTATTTCTTTCTTCAGTATCTTCTACATTCACCCCTATCGATATAACTTTATTGAGAGTGTAATTGTATACTTATCAATCATGTACCATAAATTGTCATCAAATTTAGTGAGTCAAATAAACGGTATATCCAGCTGTGCCTGCATGTGTTCATGCTTATTTACATGGAAAGTGTCGGATTGGGCCAAATGTTAAAGTGCAAAAATCTTACAAGAAAATTGCTGTATTTTGTTTGGTTTGTACATCTGTGTTCCCAAGTTTCCAGGTTTGGGCTCCCCAGTTCAAGAGAGACAGAGACCTGCTGGAGAGAATCCAACAGAGAGCCATGAGGATGATTAGGGGACTTGAGCATCTCCCCTCTGAAGAGAGACTGAGAGCCCTGGGGCTGTTTAGTCTTGAGAAGACTGAGAGGGGATCTGATCAATGTCTATAAATATGTGAAGGTGGGTGTCAAGTGGAGGGGGCCAGGCTCTTTTTGGTGGTTCACAGTGATAAGACAAGGAACAATGGGTTCAAACTTGAACACAGAAGTTTTCAGCTCACCATGAGGAGAAACTTCTTTCCAGTGAGGGTGACAGAGCACTGGAACAGGCTGCCCAGGGGGGTTGTGGAGTCTCCTTCTCTGGAGATTTTCCAAACCCACCTGGATGCATTCCTGTGCAGACTATCCTAGGTGATCCTGCTCTGGCAGGGGGGGATTGCACCTGATGATCTCTTAAGCTCCCTTCCAAATTCTGATATACTGTGAACCCTGTGATACTGTGAAGTAATATTTAACACATTTTTATAACATGATTTGAAGTAGTTTCAGATAAATTGAAACTTTCGTATTCCTAAAATCAACCCATACTTACAAGGCAGGGTGTTTCTAAACTACTGAAAGAGAAATCCTTATCTAATATACTTTTAACTGTTTAGGCAAATATTAAAAACAAAACAAACAAACAAATTAGAATTAAGAATGGTAAATCAAGTCCAACCAATTTTCAGGGCTATTTTCCAGATTGGTACATAACATAAGTTCAACTCACTGTTGTCCTGTAATAAATCAGCTTTTTGCAACAGTGCAAAGAAAATGTACAGTGTCTGTTAAAGGCTGACATTTTCAGATGATAGGCTTTTATGTCCACTTTTGACTCTCTTCACAGAAGTCTAAGCCTCCCAATGTTCCACCTTTATCCAGCTTTGTTATTTATTACCCAGTTTTGTGCCTTTTAACCTAAACTGTCCTTCCAGAAAATATAATTTCCATTTCAAAGACTTTATGAGCACTTTTCAGGCATCGGAGATATTTTTGTTCAATTTAAAGGCAATTGATGCAAGGTTTTGAGATACAGGATATTGTGGAAGGGAAAATGATGTCAGATTTTGAAAATTTTCTGTGGCTTTTGCTATTTTCTGTAAAACAGATTGTCAAAAAAAGCTTTGAGGAAGGATTACGTAAAAAAATCTTGAGTAGACAATACAAAGGACTAGATATGAACTACTGAGAGCTCTTCATTAGCAAACTCCTAACAGTGAGTTGCTCAGCACACATTCTGCAGATTTTTAAGATTTTTGGTTTTTTAGTGTCCATGCCTAAATTCTGATGACACAGGACTGCCATACTTTTCAGGATATCAGAGTGATTTTTAGATATCTATTTCAGATGAATTATGGAAGGTAAGATCTCACAAGCATAGATTCATTGCTTGCCTGGTGGTCACCATCAAAAAAGCTTAAATTATCCAGACTTCCCTTTTTTAGCTGTTTCATCAGGTCCCCTCTTCTCCCCCAGCATTTGAAGGAGGGATTAGTCCTTCTCCTTGCACAAATATCACATTCATGTCAATGCTTTTTGGATGCAGGTCAAATCTACATGGTCTATGAATACAGGGTGTCCCCTAGTGCAAGCCAAATCTCATTTACTACTAGTAGTACAGATGGTCCAAGTGTACACATTAAAAATCTTGGTTTCCTCTAACTATGTTACATGACCAAAGTCAGGTACAAAAATTCAGCACAGGATCATACTTAGATCTCTGACCCCACATGGGTATGTGGAGTACAGAGACCCTACGGCTTAAGTTACTTGGGTGTTGAGCAGGGTCTTAAACTGGGTCTTGAGCAGGGTCTTAAGCTGGGAGTTTTTGACAGGCCAGAGCATAGACAAAGTGAGAAAGATGCAAGAAGTCTGTCTTTTATATTGTTTCCAGGAATATGGATTGTGGGAAAAGGTGTATTCAATGCATATTTCTGAAATACCTAATCTAATTTCAGCACAGAGCAGGTAAAAAGTAATTTGGAAAAAAATAAAACTAAATCTTAGAGTCAAAAGAGATGTTTTCTTTATTTCCTTGTTTTTCATCATTAATTACTACAGAAGTTACAAAAGTCTTTTATAGAATATAAATAAGAGTAAAATCATTGGAGAACAGAGAGATTCATAGAATCATAGAATCATAGAATTAGTCAGGGTTGGAAGGGACCACAAGGATCATCTAGTTCCAACCTCCCTGCCATGGGCAGGGACACCTCACACTAGAATTGAGAGAAACTGTCATCCCCTCTCTCATGTGTGACAGTCTCAAGTATGTGCATATGTGAGACATGCTCAGAATTTCAGGATTTCAATTTTGGAAAATAAATTTAAAAGAACAGTTGATGCTTACTGGGTTTTTGCATGATTTTAAGTTATATAGCTATGTATTTTTCACATGTTTCTGATACATGTATCATAGAATAATTTTGTACTCTAGGATGTAGTGGGCAGTCAAATTTAGATTCTAAGTCTAATAAAGACTTCTTCCTACCTCCTTCCACATGCCATATTTTCTTTTTTTTATTTTCTTTTCAGTTTCACAGCTGGTAAAAGTTGACAGAACACATCAGTTACTTGAAAATACAGTGGCATTGAAAGTGGAAATGTATACTTTTCACCATTTGCACTGATGAATCTCCAAATCAATGCATTAAATATCACTAAAAAATGGTAGATTGGTTTTACATCACCAATAAGTGTAAATACATTTTGTGGTAATATGAATACTAGGAAAACATTACACAGCCCTGGGCAAGTATGAGTTTCAAATCACAATGAACTTGGTAGGGTTTAACTGCTTAAATCACTGTTGATCCCTTTCCCCCCTTTGAATCTGTATTTCTATGAACTTGCTCAGACAAACAAAATGCTTCACTTGGATTTTCAGAACTATCATGCATTTTAAAAGTGTCACTACTCTGTCACAGTTTATCTGTTTTAGAGGAGATGACTGAGAAAGTTGTTGTGGGGGTACATGGCTTTAAGTATTGGGAGAGTTAGTAATTGAATCCTGGGGGTATCCCACATGGACTATGAAGAACTGAAATTGTGACATGTGCCAGAGCCACGTTTCATAAGTTAATCTCTAGATTACTCATTAAATTCCTGGGAAAAAAATCTCCAATTTACTTTTTTTTCCCTGAATTCTTTAAAGTATCTCTTTAGTGACTTTACAGAGTTATAGTAAGAGGAATGGAAGGTAGGCATGCCTTAACAGTGCCTGTGCTTCACTAAGAGAACAAACTATCAGGGAAAGTCACAGCTCCTGCATCTCCAGTGTCTTTGAGTGGATGCCTTTCTGAAAGCCAAACATAAGTTGCTGGTTTCACTTGGAGAAAAGAGATAATATTAATAGCCTTTTAATATGCAGGTGAATACAAAATGTGCAAACTGTGAACCCTAAGGGACAAGGAATGTATTTAAGCAGTCCATGAAAAAATAACTAAGAAAAAGAATTTTATTGCCCAGAGGTTTAAATTTATTATGCAAACAGTATCAAGAATCTGGAAACTGAAGCAAAAAGCTAAGGACACATTTTGTGTCATAACAGCAAATAAAATGCAGATGTAGCTGTTCACTGGAAGTGGAAGGGAGACTGTGCTCTGAAGTCCATTCAAACTGACAGGAAGAATACCATCAGCTTTGAGGGGCTTTCTGTTCGACACATATGAGTAGGTACAGTGAGAACAGAGATTTGAAAAGAGAACAATTTTCTGTTTGCCTTTCACTAGAACTGTGTTTTCCAGAGGAAGTTATTGTACCCTATGTAGTTTATAAAAGACCTTTTAAGTCCCTAAAGCCATGATTTCTTTAAGTCGTCTTTACTTAGTTATTAATTTTCTAACTTTTCATAATATATCCAAAAAGGGTCTGATGTGATTTTAAGTAATACCTTGGAAAGTGTTACTCTTAGACTTATGGCCAATTTATAACACCTATAAAAATGGAAATACTTGAAAGAGTTGTAAATTAAACTATTGCATATATCATAAATTGTATCAGTGCCTGATTTGTAGGGGAATACTTTCTGGATATTGCAGTCCATGACAATTTTAAAAGACTGAAATCTTTGAACCTTGTCACTGTGTGTCAGACACTACAACCTTCTTCTAAATATACTTTGTAGACAAGTTTTATATTCTTTTGCCTCTATTTCTCTGTGGGATGGGAAAAAAAAAAAAAGAGCTTGGAGCCTTGCTGGTCAACACTTGAAAATGCTGAACTATATTTGATAACTAAAATACTATTAAACTGTAATGAACTGGCAGCCAGAAAGGATAAAATCTGGGATAAATCAATGTCTGGACTTCTTGTCTTCCAAATGTCCCTAGGATATAGTTTTCAGAATTCTCTTGACTTAGGTAGTAAATATTTAAATGATTCCAGCATCCAAACTGAGGGGCAGAACATATTTCATTCCTGTCATCACTTGAGAGCAAGATAGTTCTGCAGGTACTGACTGCCAGCTTTCCAAGCTCTTCAAGGAAGTTAGAGGATTAGTTAAAGCCCCTTAAGAGCAAAGCTCTGTGTATTTCAGTTGTCTCATTACTCTGAAGCCTATAGGACAATCTCTACCCTAAGGTGGAGGTAGAGGACTTGGCACAAGTGATTCACTGTTTTCTTCACTCCCATTTTCTTAATCAACACTTTTCAAAAAAAAAAAAAAAACTGTTACTGAGTTTCACCAAGGGCTTAATTAGAAGTGTATCTTTGCCCTCCTCTGTCTTCAAGCTCTTTTCAGTTTTCTTTCAAATTTAATGCACTTGTGCATGTAAAAACATAAAAATACACCTGCAGGTTAGTTTGCTCCCTGTGCATTTATAGCGGCCTCCTGAGAAACTCAAATTAATAAAATTCCCTGGTAGCTATCTCCACTTGTAGTCCTTATTCATTATTTAAACTATCAATAAAAAAAAAAAAAAAAAAAAAAGGGCAGGAATTTCTTCCTCACCTGGCCTGAATGGAAGGCAGACATTCTGTACTTTGTTTTCAGAAACTTACACTGAAAGCTATTAGAGCAATGCAAGAAGTTATAGTTTTAGGCCTAATTTACTTAAATAAGTCTAAATATTTCTTTTCAGTAAGACATGATTATATTTAGTTGTCTTTGGGTTTTATTTTTTAAATGCTATTAATTAGTTACAGTGCTTGGTGACAGAAAAGAGTTAGAGGATTATCTGTATTCTGGTCAGATCAAATTATGCCTCCACTTTGACCAGAAGTATCAAGTCTAATTTTCAGAAAGCAACTATTTAAGTGTGTCATTGTATGTTACAGTCTCTGTAGCTGCCTGCTGAAACTCCCCCTTCTGGAGTCAAGTGTCCGTGCAGAAATTTCAGCTTCAGCCAAAATCACTCAGAGCACACCTTAAGAGCACAACCCACGTTGACCCCACAGGCTCTAAAAGGGGCAAGTAAGGAGAATAGCCATTTGTTTTTAAATATCTTAACTTCAAAGCCAGTCTCACTTGCTGTGTTACATAACTGCCTCACAAGTTTCACATGTTTATTGGCTTTGGCAACTTCAAAATATGATTATTTGTAGCAGGAAGTATAATTTCATAGAACTGTAGAGTCGCCTGGTTGGAAAAGACCTTAAGATCATGGAGTCCAGCCATAACCTGACATCTGCCTGTACACAGCTGTTAGACCATGTCCCTAAACATCTCATCCAAACATCTTCTGAACACCTCCACATATGATGACTCCACTGCTTCACTGGACAGCCTGTTCCAGTTTTATTGACCCTTTCAGTAAAGAATTTTTTCCTTATGTCTAATCTAAACTGCTCTTGATGCAATGTGAGGCCACGCAGGATGATATATTGACAGCAACACAGGGACAACATCACGCACTGACATCAGTGGGAAGTTGGCACAAAAATCCCAGACAGGCTTTTATTTAATTGTACAAACATTTTCTTGTCACATGTGTTACTCTCTGAAAACATTTGCCACTCCTCTGCCCACTGCTGCTTTCATTCTTTGCTTCTTTTTCTCTCTACCATCTTCTTGTAATTTCCTCTGCTCTTTTCCACACTTTGCATCCTTAGTTTCCAAGCCAAATCCCATTTTTTGCCCTCATTCCATGAACAGTGACTAAATAGTAAATGTCAGCAGCAGCATAGCATCGTTGGGCTTCAAAGCTGATATTACAATCAGCTAAAGAGAAACAAGGGAGTTCACTTTTCTGATTAATTCTTTCAAGAGACATGCACACTCAGGCAAATGTTACTGCATCCACTGCTATTTAAAGATACTTTCTAAATAGATCCTCATAGTCTTAAGAATTTGCTTACGCCATTTGGGCTACATGAACATGCCACCTAGTCTGTGAACATGCAGCTTGATGATCTTTCAGTCTTTTGCTGATGTAAAGAGGGAGAAATTAAGCATTTTCATCCTTGCCATGTAAAATTCACTGCTGTTCAATGACTTCCTTCCTCCAATCCCCCCATATTCATGTAGTGGTCGATACATGACTCTCAACAGACCAAGGTGCTTAGTGAGAAAAGGCCAACCATGAGCTGGCACCTGGGACAGCTAATTTCAGCAGGTGGGAGCTGGGATGATGTCCTGTGATACAGAAAGGGGAAATTAGAGACTGCTGAGGCAAGTGAGACTTCTGCAAGTGTGTGAGACAACCAGCACTGACCACTGGAAGAAATCGAAGAGCTCGCAGCAAGAAGGGAGCATTTGGTTTTATGCTCTTGATATTGGCAAACTGGGGGCACATGCACTTTATAGAATAAAATTAAAATTTGTACCAGGGCATTTTTATTAATGCAAGTTTCTTAAGTTTGCATCTTCTTGCTACAAGGGAACATATTCAGGCTGACAAATTTTCACATCTTCCCATCCCTTATGTGCTCTAACCACTGCACTCCAGGGGGACATTTTCTTTCTGGCTCACTCTTCTCCTGGAGTTATTGTAATTTGAATAAAATGTTTATTGAGCCAAACAGAGTGAGCTAGAACATTAGAACGATGGAGACTCCTTTTTATTTTTCACAAGGACTCTCCTAGAAAAGACAAGGGGTAATGTTGCTGCAGGGGAGATTCTGATTAGACTCCAGAAGAAAAATTTTCACAATGAGAACAGTTAGACAATTGGAATAATCTCCTAAGAGAAGTAGTGAATTCCCCTATGTTGGTCAATTTTAAGACTCAGCTTGAGAGGGTGCTGGGCCATCTGATTGAAACTACACTGTCATCTAGAAAGGCATATACTTGGGGTCCCTTCCAACCTGTCATTCTGTGATTCTCTAATTCTCTGATTCTGTGATTCTCTGATTCTGTGATAAGGAGCACTTAGTGAGGAACTGTATGGACAGTTGCAATACACAGCAAACAGGGCAGTGGTGATCTGCTGCACAAATACAAAGTAAAATAAAAGTGAGGAGATAACATCAGATAATAGTTAATCAGAGAGAAGAAAAAGAAAAAAAAAAAAAAACCAGCAGGCTATAGGGGATCCTAACCTGAACATGTTTCAAAAGTATCAGTCTGTTGCATGTCATATGTGAATATGACAAGTAGAAATACAAAACTTTCCTGTTGGGAGTTAACAAGCCTCCAGCTGGAATACTGAGCAGAGTATTGAGCATGCTTTTCAAGCAAAATGTTGACCAGAGGAAACAACAACAAAAAAACCACCCCAATCATAAATCTAAAAATCATAAATACTTTGAAAGGAAATATTGAATTACCTAGCTTACCTTAAACCAAGAGTAAGGCTTAGGAAATGAAAAAAAGAAAGGACAAGGGAACTTTATATATATTTATATGCAATGACATATATATTTATACACGAGTATATGTGTGTATGTGTGTGCAGATACAGGCAAATGCAAAGAGAAAGGAAAAGTCAATTTTCTTCCTCCACAATCAATAGGAATAAAAGTCATGCAGCAGGGGGGAAAAAAATCAAGTGATATATTAGTAAAAAAAAAAAAATCTAAAAATTCTCATGTCATTAATAACAAACTAGACTGTCTAGTGATATGATTAAGTTTTCATGAGTGGCCACCTTTAAAACAAAGTAGGGCAAATGTATGTCAGAACTGACATAGTTTTAATCACTTCAGTCTTGGGGAGGAAATGGAACAGTTTCTTGAGACTTCCAGTTCTGTTGAGCATAGAAATCTCCTTAACACTGGAGTTAGATGTGACATCTATGTTTCTGTTCCTGTTGGATGTATTCCTAGGAACTTTTGTCTGTAGCAATATTAATCACTTATTAGAATTAAATATGAATGGTTTGTTGTCACTTATTAGATTTAAATATGGTTTGTTGTTTTCTATTTTGCTTTGATAACTGACAAAACAAAACCAACAAAACACACATTTAGTTAGTGCCCTGTGTGTCTTTCCACTAAAGATATCATAAATTTTACTTGGAATAGAAAAATCATTAAAATTCAGAAATAATATAATTTTTAAAAGTGGAAGTAGGTTTATAGAATCGAAAGCTAAGGTTTGATCTTTAAAACATGCCTCAATACAAATTATAAAGTATGTTAACAATTTATTAATAGACTCTGCACTACAAAAGAGGGAGTGAAACCAAGATACAGAGTTATTAAATTCCTACAAGTATGATTATGCAGATTTAAAGCTCAGATAGCAGAAGCTGGAAGGTTGCAGAATTATGGCTGTCATCTGCTACTCTAGCAGTGCCAATAAAATCAGATGAAGTGTTGTTTTCTTTTTTTTTCATTTTCCTCAGTACCTGAATTCTTTCCCCTTTCACTCCCTCTCCAACATATTTTTTTCTCCTTTCTGTTTCTCACTTCTGGCTGTAAATTTAGTGTTTCTGAGATTGCTGGTCCTCTGTCAAATTCAGTTGACATTGCAACTGTTATTACAATAGTCAACTGACAGCTTGGCTTTTCAGTAAAAAGCTGCTGGAAAGAGACACAAATGTATGCACAATGGAGCTTGTTCCTGAAGTGCCCTTCTATTGGAAAAGCCAGTTAAAAACATAACTGGGCTCTCTCCTGGCCCACCTGCAGTAATAGTTAATACCAAGAAATTCAGATTCAGAAAATTAGATTGCAATTACTTACATTTATTTAAAGGCTGAGCAGAAAATACATCAGCTTTCATGTATATCAAGTTAACTGAACCTTTTCAGCCAAGGATATTTGTACATACCACATTGTTTCTCATGCAATTCTTTACACTGATTAAGAAGATATTTTTCTTCCCTATGCAGTCTGGTGTCTCAGTCACCCGATGAGGCTTAGCAAGGGTTTGCATTTTTTCCATGGACAGATTCACGTGAGTTAGTAGAGATTAGGCATTTTCTTTTATATATCATCTCCAAAAGAGAGTAAAGCAAAGACTGTTGAGCATGAGCATCTAACTTTTGTTTATCTAATTAGGGATGTTTTACATCAGCTGAATGCTTCATTTGTGACTCCTTTGAATTCTCAGCGGTTGTGTAAATCTTAAGATTACCTCATTCTAGAAGCAAAGCATTTTGCCATTTATTTTGGAGAAAGGCTCTTGTCACCATTTGCACAATTTTTTTTCAATATTATGAAATGCATTTCTTTAGTCGTGGAAATACTGACAAGGAAAACTTAAAAAATACAGTAATGGAACCCAGAGACTTATTATTTATCCAATACTCCTCTTCCCCAGTTCAAACTAAAACCCACAGTTGTCATCTCTTACTAACTAAAATACACGAAATAGTAATTGGAGAGCATACAATTTTTAAAACAAGTTTGAAATACAATTTGAAATACAATTTTAAAGTGAAATATAAATATAAATATAAATTTTCCTAACCTCATAAGACATGAGTTTAAATGAATCCACTTACTGCCTTTGTGATTAAAATCAGGAGATCTCAATGTGCCAGTCTTACTTACCAGTCTTAGGGAATCAGAGAGGGTTAAAGAAACGAACTGTTTGGTGCAAAGTCACCTAAGAGGCCAAAGGAGAACATCAAAGTGAGAAATTTAGTTGCAAATGTACTAGTTAATAAAATGTCCAAGGCCCATTACCTATCCCTACATGTGGGTGGCATGGAACAGAGCACATCTTCACAGTTAAACTGTTGTATCAGCCAGTCTGTATGGCCTTTTGAGAAAGATGCATGAACCATGCTATTTCCTGGACATTGCTCAAGCATTACCAGTGCTTGCTGGCTTGCAGCAGAGACTGAGCTGAGGGGCACGGAATGCCTTTAAGCAGAACTGATGACCACATGATAGTGTTGAAGTGCCTGGGTCTATTCAATTGTTGGTATAGTCATAACTATTGTGGCCCAGTGTAAAGCATTGGTATTATGTTACTTTACCTTAAAAATAATCCCATTAATTAATATAAATATCCAGTTCATAGATTGGTGTTTTGGTCTGTAGCTAGAATTTTCAGCCATAGAAGTATTAATTGAATTTAGATGTTTCCCCAGCTTGAGAAAATTTCCCTGCACCTGACATTTATGTTGGACATAATGTTGTAGACAGACATTTTCTTTTCACTGGAAGTTTTTCACTGAGAATTTCTTATGTGACATATACATTCTATTCTCACTAATCAAAAGAGGTAATAAGGGTAATCTTTTCCTTTGGTTTGTTTGTTTGTCTGGGTTTTTTTGGTTGGTTGGTGGGGGTTTTGTTTGGTTTCATTTTGGTTTGTTTTTTTTGGTTTGGTTTGGTTTTTATCTTGGGGGGTTGGGGTTTTTTGTTGCTTTTTGTTTTTTTATGGTGTGGTTTGGGTGTTTGTTTAGTTGGTTGGCTTTTTGTTTGCTTGCTTGGTTGGTTTGTTGTCATTGCTGTTTTCTAATGGTGGAGGCAGTGTTTTGTATTACTCCTGGTAAAAGTAACTAACAGATAAAATCACAACACAGTGGCAGCCTTATGCCAGTTTGTGTTTTGAACAAAATCTGGTGCACTGATTTTTGTTTCATTTTACTGCTAAATCAATTGTAGAAGAAATAGTATAAAAGATCCCAAAGATCAGATTTTGAAGCACATCTAAAACCTTTTAAGACAAACTTTTAAGCAAATTTATCTACATAAGAAGAATGTTCCACCTCTTGAACAGATTAACTCTTCTTCACACTGCCCACTGATATTTCCACCAAGGTGATCTTACTACAGGGTTTCTTTGAGATATCTGTGATGACATCACAGAAGCATCCACCTTCAAACTTGATGGTTGGTTGATGAAAACATAAAGTCAGTTTTTTCTCCTCCACAGCATTTTTTGCATTAATCCTTTGCTTGCAAGTCTTCTGTCTCAGCATGTGTTTCAGTTCTGTCTTGGTGTGATGATGACTTTGCATTTTGTCTCAGACTAAATTTATACACGGACTTTGGTAAGGAAAAACCGTCTTGAGAGCTACAGAGATGAAACGAAGCATGGGGGGGATAAAAGAATAGCAGTGCTGGAGTAGGTTTCTAGTTTTGGTGGAATCAACTCTTATCAATCACAGCTTTCAGTGATATTGATCCACTAAATAAATATTTTCTTTAGCATTATCAAATTTGTTTCAACAGAAGCAAAATTGAAATAATGAAACTGGAAAAAAAAAGAGCCACCATGCACAATTATAATTTTTCAGTGACCAGCTGAAAAGATCTGCTTGGGAGATGATAGCTTGAACAAGAATTTTTTGACTGAGTGAAATTAAAGCAGAATAACAGCTTTAGAAATATTAACACAGAATGCATGATAGTGTAGAATTTTCTAGCAAACATACAACACTGCACTATTCTGGCCAACATACAGAATAAATTTTCTTTCAAAAAAAAATTATAGTAATTTCCTGAATAAAATGCATTACACAGATACAATTATTTTGGCTGTTATATTTGCCTTATTTTGGTCTAGACTGTATGGTTTTGTAAGGTGTACAATTCTTTCTGCATTTTAAAACAAGGTAGTTCAGCTTGCAACATTTACACGGTTAAGAAGGAGACGAGAGACCAAAGAGGCCTTCTGTTGTAGTACCAGTGTGATGGTTTGAAGACTGTCTTTAATTTTTCTCACAAAGTTTGAGCAGAGAAAGTGAAAGAATGTAAATAAAACACAATTGGGTGTAAGAAAGCAAAATAATGATTATTCTAAACACTTCCATTAGAGAGAGAGAAATGTTTAAAAGTCAGTACTCAAAACAAGATACGGGCAGTCAGGTTGTCCATCTTCTCTCAGTCTGTCTGCTTGCTTCTCCTCTCTCCTGGCTGAAGATAACACACTCCCCCATACTGACCTTGACAAGCTAAGTCTAATGAACCCCTCTTGGCTTCTTGGTTTTTCTTTCCCTTTGCATGCCAGCTCAGGGAAGGGGGCAGAAAAAAAGAAGCAGGGGGAAGAAGCACACCCCCTCCCTTTTGGTGGCCCAAGGGGCTTTGTTGTGTTTTTCTGTTGACTGTACATACTTGTAAATGTTGTTAGTAGTGTACATTTGTACATATTCATTGCATTTCATCATAGATTGCAGTTTTGCCTGTAAAATACAGCTTCATTTGCTTCCAGACTGAGTTAGCCTGGTTATTGTCAGTGTGGGAGGGGGATTTCAGCTCTCACACTGTGACAACCAGCTACAGGGTGATAGTGTTGATGAGAAAAGAAATGAGAAAAGAAAACTGCTAAAGCAGAAGAACACAGATTTAGAAATTAAATCCATACAGTTAAATGCATGCAGTCTTGAGCATTAGGGAACACAAAAGATGTCTAAAATGTGACCTGCAAACTTGTGGGATGAAAATGTAAGATATTTTCTTAACATTACCACTACCCTGAGATCACCCTGCCACCTGCCCAAAGAGAAAAAAGGGAGTTAAGGAAACAAGGTGTCAATGTGCAGGATGTTTGAAGAAAGGAGTCCACAGAGACAAATAAAGAAATGCTTAGAGACAGTCAGCTAAAAGATAAATGAGTTTAAAATATCAAAACAGCATCCAATTTAGGGATGGATTGACCAAGAATGTTGAAAACCAGCAGGGAAGATGCTGTTAGAGACATTTCAGACAGCAGCTTCAGAGCATGAAAATGACAGGAACTGGTTTGAAAGTAGTCCAGATTAACTTTGCAAAAAGAAATTTGAGACAACAGCTGTAATCAACATGTTAAGTGGGCTTAGAATTGAAAGTCAAGCCATTCCTAAAATGCAGGGATAAAGTGAAAAGCAGCAAGCTTAAGGGAAGCCTGTTTGAATGTTAAAAGCCAAGAAACAGCAAAAAAAATGTCCAAATGAGCAGGGAGTTCTCTGAGGCTGAACTCTGCAAGAATAAAACTGAATTAAATATCATTAAATAAATAAATAAATAAATAAATAAAATTTTTCTGAATTAGTGTAAGCACAGAAGATTATGAACTGACTTAGATGAATTATTACTCTGTAATGTGGTTGATTCATGAACTTAAAAAGTCCCTTTTTTGGTATATAGGGAGAAAATAAGAGTTGGAATAATGAAACATGAAGGGTACTTTTCAGCCTAAACCAGAGACTAACATAGCTGTCATGTGACTGTAGGATTGCCTCCTTTGAGCCTGGACTAATTTAAAGCCCCTGACAGGTAGTTGCTTATTATTATTATAAGTTGCTTATTATTATTAAATGCATGTTCTCTCCCATGCATCAGATAGATTAATGTCATCATTTTTTTTCTAGAAAAAATTATGGCAAGTCTACTAATAAACCCATCATACTCTCTTTAAAGGAAAAGAACCACTTTACTGTGATTCACCTACATTTATTTGCATTTCTGTATGTTATTTCAATAGCTTTAATGGAATTAGTCAAAAGCTTTTTCTGCTGCATAGCCTGCAGTGAAAGGTAGGAACATAGAGGAAGGCACTAAGGCCCTAAGAACATCAGGAACAGGAACAGAGCTTACATAGCAGGTTGCAAGGCCCCAGGAGTGCCTCCTCATGACTGCAGTATAGCTGGTATTAAGCAGGTTGAGAAGCTGTCAGCTTGAAGAATTGAGCCCAGGGACAGTCACTTATGTCAAATGTTGGAGAATCCATTAGCAGTGAAGCACTTGAGCTTGTGCTGCCAAGAGTAAAGGAAGGATGGGAACTAATCCTTGCAAAGATACCCTACAATCAGAATTTGATTTCCCATAGATATTTTTTGCCCTGCAGGCAAACCCTCCTTGGCTTACCCATAAATATCCTCTCCAGTTTTAATTCTCCTTTCTCACTTGCATTGTTCTCTTGACCTTCATCCCATCACAAAATATCTCTTCCAGACACATGCAAGTTCACACTGCGTGAGGAGTATGTAGAGGAGAAAAAATACATTTGTTGCAACGGACTATATTTCACCTTAGAAAACTATGTGGGCCACAAATATTCTTGTGGATCGCATCAAAAGAGTATCTAAAGGAAGAAGGGGTTAAGAGCTATCTGGCTGAGATCATTATTCTGTAATACATTTTCTAATCTGCACTAATGAGTAGTTCAGAAAGATAAATCTGTTCATCTGCATGCAACGTTAGAGAAAAAAAGGAAGAAGAAGGAAAATACATATAGATCCATTTCACAGTATTACAGAGTGTCATGGGTCAGCTTCCAAATTCAAGCACACACCTCCACATCTTGAAAATTTCCAACACAACCACTAAGCCATATGTTTAGAGATTCACAGAAATACTCAGCTGGAATTAGGATGATAATCCTTACTACCTCTCAAGCAATGCACATTGTGCCTAAATGCCATATGAAAATAAACCTGAACCGAGGCACAACTGTCTGAGTAGGGCATTTCCATGTATTGCATATGACAAATCTCACATCGAGAGTATGCTTATAGTATAAATGTACCCTGTGCCCCTGTCTTCTTATTACAAAATAATGAGTTTTCACAAGAAATTCTCTGATGCAGCAAGTAGTGAAAACTCAGTGATCATTCATGTGAGTAGTGGCTCCCTTGCGTGAGGGTGAGGTTTACAAACCAACTTCTCTCCATTAATTTCTGATCTGTTAGCAAGAGCCATACGTGCAAAGTAACATCAGCTTGAAATGCTTTTAGCATCAGCTTAAATACATTTGCAATAAGTATAATTTCCTTCAAGAAATAATCTGAAATCTGCATTGCATTCTAGGTATGTGTAAAATGCCATACTCTTAATAGAAAATAAATAGGAGTTCAGTAATTGCTAGGCTGGTCAGATGAAAAGGGCATATAACTCAAAAAGCTGTCTCAAGTAACGTCCAGTAATCGGTGTTCTGGGAAAGAGCATGAGAATTAGCCAGCCTGAGTGGCCAATTCCTGGTATAGCATTTTAGCTTCCATCTAGATGCAATTATAGTCTCTTTTGTTTGTTCAATTACAAAACTAGAAGACTTAATTAATAAAAAGAAGAAGAGGAGATTTCCCCTGTGGTTGGGTTTTGGGTTTTGGGTTTGGATTGGTGTTTTTTTGTTGTTTTGGTTTGTTTTTTTTTTTTTCTTAGTGAAGCACATTTTCAGAACATACAATTGACTAATTAAAGAAGTTCTAAATTTGCTTCCCCAACAAAAAAGGTGGAAATTTTAATCTTCTGAAATTCTATTTAATTTTCAAATCATTCTGACACAAACAGACATAGTGACAATGAAATGGAAGAGTGTTATTCACTGTGCTCTGCTTCCTGTCATTCAGCTGGGAAAATGTATGCAGCCGAGCTAGGGTCTTCAACTTGGAGAATATCTCAAATTAAGGTAGAGCAGGGAAATAATAAGAAGTGATATTTCTAACATAAATATAGTCTTATTAAGCAGATGAAAACATGAGAATATTGCCAATAATTTTTATCTTGTTTCTGTTGATTTAAATATTTTAACCACTCTAAACTTGGCAGTGAAAAAAAATGAGCATGTAGCTTAAATGTTCCAATTCTATTTCCAGGGTATGATATAAAAGATGTCAATCATTTCCATAAAAGAAATATTATTCCAGAGGACCTGGTCTTGTCAGATATACTCTGAGAAGACACCTTCACCAATTTTCAGTCTCTAGTCCCAGTGAGGCATAGGCAATGATAAGTACATGTCTACAGGAATAAAGCATTCAAAAAAAAAAGTGTCACAGAAATTTCAGATCAAATAGGGAAGTGCTGTGAATTTAGACAGCTAATTGAATGGACCAGAAAAAGATTCACTGGCCCAGGAAAAGAGATGAGCTCTGGGAGCCTCCAGATGTCCCTTTCAACCTCAACCATTCTAAAACTCTGAGGGAGGGACTGTAAGTAACAATTCCAGACTTTGGGGTATTTTAGAATTTTAATTTGTTTGAAATGTGTCAAAGAACTTGTACAGTCAAATTCTGTTTGAGTCATCTCCTACATAGCTTTTGCTTTCCTATCCTGGCCATCTTCTTCATGTTCTGCCACACTCTTGAATATGCTATGATGTTACAAAAAGAGAAATAGACCCAAAAACCAATACAAAAGTTCTAAAGATGAATGTGAAAGCACCAGAATCTTTAGATATTGATAGCACATTAAGTGAACTCCAGCACTCATGTCAAATCAGAAGACAAAAAAGAAAATAAAAAAAAAAAGTATGCTTGATCAGAAAAGTATGCTTGATCAGAAAAGGCCACACAGTCCAGAAAAAGTTTGTACTTAACTATCTGTTAAATCTGCTGGATCTAACCTGCCATGTCCCCACCTAGTACATTTCAAGGTGTTCAAGGTGCACTACCTGATTCTCACAAATAAAGCACAAACTTCACTGGCTAAGTCTTACTGAAAGATTACCACAATGCTCAGAAAGTGTTCTGAAACGTGGCAAGTGCTCTCAGCAGTCTTACACTGATTTCATAATTTTCAAATATCAGAGAAAGAATGCCAAGTTTAAATGTAAAGCTATATCAATATTTTTAGCATCTACTAATTGAACTTTATTCAATTATAGTTCATCTTTTAGCGAAGGCACTACCTTGCGGCTTAATTACTTCATATTCTGGCAGACTTACAAGCAGGGGATACTTGTTCCAAGAAAACCATACCATCACTTTCAGCAGTCAATAATTTCAGAGGGTTCAGGTTTTGCACAATTTTTCAGTCAACTGTTAATTAGCAAAATACAGTAAAGGACAATAAGCAGAATTTTTTTTTTTCATTTTAGAAAGGTCATTTAAACAAAACATAATCCTGATTTCATATAATGTAGGCTTCACTTTTATATCCCATTACATTTGAGATTGCAGAAGGAAGGAGCAGGAAATATACATTTTGAATAAAAGGCTAATTTGTTAAAATCAAAAAGGCACAATATTCACAGACATTATTACAGAAATAACATTCAAAATTAATATTGATAACCTTTTTTTTTTTTAACAATTAAATACCAAGTACAGAGGATTATGTTTTATGTAACTTAAGACTGACATTTAAGAAGTGGATAAAAATTACTAATTAAATTACAGGATATATTTGGAAAGTGAGAAATATATTTTGCAACGTAAAGGCAAAAGCACATAATTAGGCTAGTATGGAGAAATCCCAGCTAATTTAAGGAAACAGTTCCAGCTACATAATGAAAACTACTGAGCTGAGGTAAATCTGCCTTAAACCAAGAAACTTTGCTTCATTTCCAGACCAAAGGAATTAAAATTCTAAAGCAAGGTAATCTCTTCCCAGAATAGACCTTCGTTTGTACACTCTTGCCCTGAGACATTTATCTTCAGTCTTTTGGGTTAAGATTCCCTATCTTATGTTACTTCATTGGTGTATTTCTACCTTCAGTCTGGATTTATAGAAATAACAAAAGATGAAATATTTCTTAAAGTGAGAGACTTGATAGAGTGAATGCCAACAAGCTGTAAGATACGACATTGCATACGTCTTAGGAGTAGTCCAGCACTTCAATTTTCCCTTTTTTTAAATGGAACTAATGCCTCATATTAATCCATGAAGAATAACTGGAGTGTTTGGTAGTAAGTGACTGCCAGACATCAGTTTTCCTCACTTTATTACCCTGAATTTTAGTAAAGTATTACAGTTCCAGTCATTCCAAAGGTTTAAAGGAGAGGACAGAAAACTCACCAAGCTCCTCATGATTTTTCCTTTTGAAATATTTTACTTCCAGGTTTTCTTTATAGTGTACCAAATAGCTGGAAAACTGAGTGAGTGCCATCTTTATGCTGCTGTACAAACAGCTGAAAGCCATTTTTAACTTGTGAGATGGAGTGATGAAGGCCAATTAAATAATTATAGTTTTTATGGCACCACAATGATCACCTCACAATGTGGCAGTTGGCTGTAGGAATGGACACTGCACATTCTGTGATGACAAAGACCATACTGGTTTCAGTATGCTAGCTCCCTATGAGAAGGACACTTTTTCAGTGACAGTGAATGATGTGCAAATTTCAAAAAATATAAAGCAGTTTTCATATTTTCAATTACATACAGCACTTGACAATTAACATTCCATTAATCATCAAGTTCCCAGTTTTAATTGACTTCTAAAACAAATAGGCTACTCATTTCCTAAGTAAAATAATTTCTCAGCTGAATCCCTAGTCATTCCCAGATTCTTATATCTGACTTACTAGCATGGACTCGTAGCAGTTAGTTCACTTACCACAGCAAAATTCAGTGACAATTTCTGACACTGTTTTGTGTATTTGAAAGCAAGGCCCCCAGGTGGTTTTGATTTCAAGCTTTACTTGGTGGTTTTGGTTTTTTTTGTTTGTTGGTTTTTTTTGTTTGTTTGTTTTTTTGTTTTGGTTTTTTTTAATTTGGTTGGTTAGTTTGGGGGTTTTTTTTGTATGTGTGTGTTTTGGTTTGGGTTTAGTTTTTCTTATTTTCTGCCCTATCTCAGGATTTGTCTTCCTTCATTTGGGCAATTACCTTGATTCTGTGTTCTTTGAATTAATTTTTCTTGCCCTTTTCAATTAGCATTATATCCTAGCATATCCCAGGACTGAAAATCATGAGCTGAGCTGGTGTCCAAAATAATAGATATCAGGAGCATAATTTTACAAACAAAATCCCATATCTTGTTTGACATTCACAAATCTTGGCAAAGTATGTGTGGACTTGAGATGTAAGCATCTTTTTTACCCAGCCATGTGATCCTCTGTGATATGTAGCATGTAGGCTCTGTTCCCTAGCTGACATCTCTTGCTTCTGGAAAAGCCTGGAAATTACATTAATAGTAGCACAATTAGAAGCCTTCAGTGTTGATGATATCCAAAAATGCATCTTCTTCCAACACACCAGATCGTCTCACTCTACTGTTCTTTAGATTCACCAACATCAATTACTCACCTCCCCAATAGCTATCAACTCTTACCCACAGCTAAAAGGCTGTCTTGTACTTAGCTCCCATCTAGAACAGGATGAATGTATGTGTAGGTGTGGAAATTGTTGACTTTTACCTGTGAGAATGATTCATGCAGGAGCTGGGTTTGTAGCCTAGACCTCATGAGTTTGTATTACAACCAGAAGACTAATCTGCCAGTTTTCTTCTTCACAAAAAATGTTCATGCATTTCATAGCTGTCTATGTGACAGATGCTGTGATTTCCCTGATGCCATCTGTTTCTGCTGCTGAGTTAGACGCCCACTAGTGATAAGAGGTGTCAGATTTCTCATCAGAGAAGCTGTCCTTACCACAGTAGCATGCAGAAGTAAAATGGGATGAAATAATCTAAAAACTTTTTTTACCTTGATTGTTCCCGACATGCAACCACCTTTCCTGAAGGCAAACTTCAAAATTCATTCCCTTCCTGCTGGTGGTAGTTATGATTTTTTTTTCTTTCTGTAGCCTTACTATAGCAACTGAAATTGCATGTAACAGTATGTCATGTCAAGGTAATTGAGTTATTCATTGCAGATCAGATTATCTGGTGAATTTCACCATTTCTTGCAAAATAAATTATTCAAGGATGCATTAGATGAACAGATCTAATTTCAGGTGCAAGTGTTCTATAAATTTTATTCTTTTCCCCATTCAGAGTAGCTCTCAGTCTAATAACTCCATACTTAAAAGATAAGAGTAAATCTTTGGTTCACACCTTAAACATCACAATTTAAAATGTATGAGTATATACCAGGTGAGGAGAGGGGAAAAAAAAAAAACCAGTCAATAAAACCTGCCTAAACATTTGACTGATTAAACATTCTGCAGGCCTTCTGTATGCCAGACAAAATGTTATTTTATTAATTATTAGCCTTAAAATGGGGTAAGATCCAGCAAAAGACAGACCCACCAGATGTTCCTAACTGTCCTCTCTTAATCAGATGAAGTAAATTGAGTTCAGCGAGGCAAGGTGTTACACTAATTGTGAACAGGAGGGACAGTCTTCCTGCTTAAACATTTTAAGAACATACACATAAGTTGAACTTTTTCTGAAAGAGGTATAATTACAATTCTGAATTAACTCTGAGGTATAATTATAATTCTGAATTAACTCTGAATTAAGAGCCCATGTTAAGAGTATGCTTGCCATTTTCCCAAGGTTTAATTAGAAGAGCAAACTACAAGCAACCTAATTATGAATTTCATACCTTCTTCCCCCTAAGAATCAAAGTATTTTCTTATATCCTAGAATCATAGAATCAGCCAGGTTGGAAGAGACCTCCAAGATCATCCAGTCCAACCTATCACCCAGCCCTATCCAATCAACTAGACCATGGCACTAAGTGCCTCATCCAGGCTTTTCTTGAACACCTCCAGTGATGGCTACTTCACCACCTCCCAGGGCAGCCCATTCCAATGGGCAATCACTCTCTCTGTGAAGAACTTCCTCCTAATATCCAGCCTATACCTCCCCTGGCACAACTTGAGACTGTGTCCCCTTGTTTTGCTGCTGGTCACCTGGGAGAAGAGACCAACCCCTACCCAATTACAACCTCTCTGCAGGTAGTTGTAGACAGCAATGAGGTCACCCCTGAGCCTCCTCTTCTCCAGGTGAACAGATTTTGAAAGAGAGGGAAATCCAGACTTTAATGAAAAGAGGGAAATTGAAGTGCTGCATGTTGAGAAACAACTAATAGAACAGTTAAAAGAATTTTTGGGTTCTTTTCAGTTTACAAGTAAGATAACTCAATCAAGTGGCCTTGAAAATTTTCTGTTATATTAATTTTTCTCTTAGCTTGAGAACACCTTATGTATTCAAATATCTAATATTTCTGTTTCAGATTGATTCAAATCAGATACCTTTTGGGAATGCAAATGCATCAATTGAAGACTTTCTTATTCTACTGCAAAATCCCATTGCAAACATGTCAGTATCTAAAAAATTAAGGTAATCAATAGGTTACCTGTGATGGTTTTAAGACTTTTTAATTTTTCTTCACAAAGTTCGAGCAGAGAAAGCGAAAGAATGTAAATAAATCACTACTGGGTGTAAGAAAGCAAAATAGTGATTATTCTAAACACTTGCATTTGAGAGAGAAAAATGTTTCAGAGTCAGTACTAAAAAAAAGGTCGAGCAGTGGGGCAGTCTGGCAATCTGTCTTCTCTCTGTCTGCCTGCTGCTTCTTTTCTGGCTGAAGATAACACACCTAAATACTGACCTTGACAAGCTAAGTCTAACAGTCTCTCTGCCTCTTGACTCTCTGCCTTCTGCCAGGGAAGTCTGGGGGGAGTCCTTCTGGCTGGGGTGGGGAGGCCCCTTGGGGAAAGGCTCCTTGGGGAAGAAGCACAGCCCCTCGAGGGGAGGGGGAAGCCAGGGGGCTTGGTTGTGTTTTTCTGTTGATTGTACATATTTGTAAATGTTGTGAATACTGTGTATTTGTATATATTCATTGCATTTCATCATAGCTTGTAGTTCTGCCTGTAAAATACAGCTTCATTTGCTTCCAGACTGAGCTAGCCTGGTTGCTGTTGGTGTGGGAGGGGAATTTCAGCTCTCACACTGTTACATTACCATTATTCAATAGATTGCCATTATTCAACATGTTTGCAATATAAAGTCCATTCATTTTTTACAAACACCTTTTAATATTTATGTGATTTCTAATCAGATTTAAAACATTGTATGTTTGAAGTTTTACACTTTGAAAATTTTGCTTCACTTTTAAGGAAGAATGGGAATGTAAGCAGAAATGATCAATTGTGTAGATGTTCACCTTTTACTTTATTCTATAACGCAGTTCTTCCTATCGGGCTTTTTGGTTGAACATTGTGTAAAAAGAAAATACAAACTTTATTTTCAAGGGGAAGATAATGCACATTTCAAGAGTCTTTGTAGTTTAATATCTTATTGGCAATAAGATAAAGTTTATTTCATCATGTACAAAAAAAGTGCCTTCCCTTATTATACATTAAATTTGAGGTATTATAAAGTTTTCATACACACAAATCAAAGGAATATTAAAGCATAAATTTGTTAGCCAGTAGAAATTTTATTAAATATTGGGCTCTCAATGACTTTAAAGGGAAAGATGGAACTAAAATCTCACATAACGCTTTTCAATTTACTTTCTGGAATAGGATTTCTGATAGATATTTTATTATGAAGTCATAAAGTTCTGTCAGTCTTCTGCCCTTGGTTGCTTACTTGCAGTGGCCCAGAAGCTAGAGATTTTGCTTTTTCTCCAAACAAGTTATAATTTATGGAGCAAAATACAGACTTAAATATCTAGTGAAAGGAATGAAACATCTAATGAAAGATTAAAACACAAGAAGTTCCACTTAAAAAACAAAACAAAACAAAACAAACCCATTTTTATATGGGAGTGGTAAAACACTGAAAACAGTCTGCTCAGAGATGAGGTTCTAGACTTTCCATCTTTGAAAATATTTAAGCTAAATACCCCTTACTATTCAAATTAGATCCTCATCTTGTAATCTCTGTAGGCACAGACAACAGGTTATTACCCTAAGCATTTTTATTACATATTCTTTAATAGTCATTCCTTCCCTCACAGCAAGACTTAATGATTCACTCTTTTCAGAACTTTTTTCCTGTGTCTAGTCTTTTCTGAACTTCTGATCATTCCCTCAGTCCTCTGGATTGTGTTTTATTAAGACTATTTGTGGGCAGTGGGAGGATTATTGTATTTCTTACATATAACTTTTCTATTTATGTATCACAGGAAAATGCTATTTTTCGCTACTGTGTGACATTTTTGACTGTTGGTCAATGTAAGAATTAAATCATCTCCTGAATTACATTCTGCAGAGCTACCTAGACAATTGTTCCATATGTTGCAGGTGGAAGTTATTTTTACTAAATATAGAGCCTTGCTCTCTTTGTTACTAACTTTTTGCTATTTTTGAAGCATTTATGCAGCTTTTCATGGTCATTTTGAATTACATTCCTGCCTTCCAAAGTACTTGTAACTTTTCCAGCTTGGTGTCGTTAAATAAATGTACTCCCAATTATTGTTAAAAAAAAAAAAAAAGTAATGGTGTCAGACCCAGAACAGACATCTGCACAACCCAGCTTCATAAAGGCTTTGATATTACACAGCACACAACTGTGTGTGTGTTTCTTTTCTGGTGTTCCTCCACTCGCTATACAATAGTTTCATCTATACCATATTTAACCTACTTTGATTGTGATGTCACCTAAAACTATACAGGAAACCTTAGAAAACCCCAGAAAAAATCTACATATTTCACTTTACTCTCTTCCACAAGGAATACTTGAAAATTGCATTGATTTAACATGATTGTTCTTAACAAATCTATGTTGGCTGCTACTTAATGCCTTGTTATCTTCTAAATGATTACAAATAGACTGTTTGATTTTTATTCCGAAGACTGAAATTCAAAATGCACACTTCATCTTACCACCTCAGGTTAGGCACCACATCTTTTTTTTTCCTGTTTTCTGATATTTCAGTTTTTCTGGAGGCTAGGCTGGATGAGGCTCTGGCCAGCCTCATCTAGTGTGGGGTGTCCCTGCCCATGGCAGGGGGTTTGGAACTGGATGATCCTTGTGGTCCCTTCCAACCCTGACTGATTCTATGATTCTATGATTCTATGATTCTTCATTTCCCAGATAGGACTTTCAACTAGTCTGACATTATTTTAACCAGTGTCCTAAATGCAAAGTTGATTCAATCTGTAGTTTTCCTAAGAAGATTTTAACATCATTTGGTTTCTATTTTTTAGCTTATATTTTCACCTTTATATGGTTGTTGCCATTTGTTAGTAACATGCCACAGTTAAACCTTGTAAGAGAGCAAAATGTACAAAAGACAATGACCCTTCTGGTGTTGGTGTAATCAGTGTCTTTTTTTCCTCTTATTATCTTTCCAATGTCTTACTGCTAAAGCATATATATCTTTATTTAAAATTCTCATAAGGTCCAACTTGCAATTTCCAGATGCATTTCCTTTTCTGATTTGAGCTTTTCCTCCTGGGTAAAAACTTTGGATTCCACAGTTCTGGGTTACACCATTAAAATCAGTGAACAGAAACTGATTTTGTTCATAACACCATGCTCACGCCACCTAACATTAGCTATTGAGAAAGCAAGGCTACTCTAGGACAGTTCCCTATATTCTTCCTATAGCAAATGTTGAGAAGTAGATTGAAACAAGAAGGCAATCTTATGACATATCCTGGGCTAGATTTGGTCTCTGAGATAGGGAAGACTGATAGTCCTTTTTGACTAGCAGCAGCTTATTGCTGGTGCTACTCACGAACTGTGCTCATCACATTCATGGCATGGTTCTGAACTTCCACAAATGTGAGGGACCCACATCCAGTGTTTTACATCTACATTAGCTGTGTCATTCTCATGAAATTCTCTAAAACTGCCTTACAAATATTAGTTAACTTAGGTCACAATATCTCTGTGAAGGGAGGAAATAAAGACTGAAGAACCCATCTGTTCTCCATCATAAAACAATGCTACTCAGCACTTTAGGACAAGAAATACTTTGTATCTATCTCAGTATATAAACAGAATACAGAACTAAGAGAGATGGGCAGAAAATGACCTGAAATAAAATGAGAAAGGCCTAAAATAAAACATTACTATGATTTAAACCTCGACTACTTTGTTCTAAAGAATGCAATCTGTTATTTCTAAGGCTAAACTATTTTTGTGGTTTTGGTTTTTTGCTGCTTATTCAGCTAGGCAGTTCTAGCATTGTCAAGCACTTGGTATCATTTTTTAAAAGCATTTTTGTTTTAGTGCCTGTTTTTCTAGTTACTCCATATCACCAACAAAGTAGCTATAAATAAACTGCTTTGGTGAACCTGTCTTGGTTCATGCAGGTATGGGAAGACATTCCACCAGTACAAATTTTTGTCATACCTGAATGATCTTTACAGAACCTTCACAGTTCAGACATCGCATTTTACTTTTCAGAAACACAGAAACAGAAAAGCAAAAGATTATGTCTGTTCCCACCATTTCTGAATGCTTGCTAGTACAGAAACATGGCACATAGATAAATTACAGTGTGTCAGATAAACTACAAGATCAATGATTTCCAAGTGTAGGACAATGCATTTGCTGCTGAGCATTATGATGAAACTCCTGATATCTAAGCTAAGGTTTTATTAGAATACACTACTTTCATTTGTTCTGTTGGTTAATAATACTTGCAGCTAAACTGAGGAAGTGTGGTTTGGATGATCAGGTAGTAAGGTGGATTGTGAACTGGTTGAAGGAAAGAAGTCAGAGAGTTGTGATCAATGGGAAGGAGTCTAGTTGGAGGCCTGTATCTAGTGGAGTCTCACAAGAGTCAGTACTGGGGCCAGTACTATTCAATATATTTATCAACAACCTGGATGAGGGAACAGAGTGCACTGTCAGCAAGTCTGCTGATGACACAAAATTGGGTTGAGTGGCTGACACAGTGGAAGTTCCTGCTTGCCATTCAGCGAGATTTGGACAGGCTGAGAGTTGAGCAGGGAGAAATGTAATGAAATTCAACAAGGGCAAGCGTAGAGTCTTGCACCTGGGAAAGAACAACCCCAGATATCAGTATAGGTTGGGGACTGACCTGTTGGAGAGCAGTGAAGGGGCAAAGGACTTGGGGGTCCTTGTGGATGGAAGGTTGACCATGGGCCAGCAATGTGCTCTTGTGGCGGAGGAGGCCAATGGCATTCTGGGCTGTATTAGGAGTGTGGTTAGTAGGTCAAGAGGTCACATCTGGAATATTGTGTCCAGTTCTGGGCCCCTCAGTTCAAGAAGGACAGGGAACTCTTGAGAGAGTCCAGCAAAGAGTCACAAAAATTATTAAAGGAGTGGAACATCTTCCTTATGAGGAGAGACTGAAGGAGCTGGGGTTCTTTGGGTTGGATAGAAGGAGACCAAGAGGTGACCTCATTAATGTTTATAAATATGTAAAAGATAAGTGCCAAGAGGATGGAGTCAGGCTCTTCCCAGTGGTGCCCAGTGACAGGACTAGGGGCAGTGGGTGGAAGTTGAGGAATAGAAAGTTTCATGTAAACATTAGGAGAGATTTTTTTTCACTGTGAGGGTGACAGAACACTTCTCTGGAGATATTCAAAACCTGCCTGGATGCATTCCTGTGTGACCTGGTATAGGTGATCCTGCCCAGGTAGTGGCATTGGACTAGATGATCTTTCAAGGTCCCTTCCAGCCCCTAACATTCTGTGATTCTGAAGAGTTCATGCTCAGGAACTGGCTATTTACAATAGAAAGATAGGTACACATGTATCCTATAACCTATTCAAAATACTTCACAGAAAACACCTCAGGCAATGTATTCTAAACACGTTCAAATCCCTTGTTCTCCCCCAGATACCTGAGTCCAAGGACAGCTGGTGGAAAGGTAGGGTTAGCATCAGTTATTGCTGAGTGCACAAGTCTGGCTGTAGGATGTCTTAGAAAAAGAGAGTCTTGAGGCATTATGAATGGTGACTCAGCTCAATCTAAACACAGATCAAGTCCACTGAAAATTCTATTGTCCTCAGGAAGAGGAAAATGCTCTTCATATGATGTCCTTGGCTTTATCCTCTGGAGGAAGTCATAGAATTCTTCATAATGCCAGCTTGGGGCACAATTTAGTGGGGTAGGTATCTTTCATGGTGTACAGAACAATCCTAACCTTTTAATTATCCATACAAGGGGACCTTTTGGATCTTATTCTAGCTTCACCTGCCCCTTGCCCACGTTCTGTGTTTTTTACTACTGCCATTTCATGAAGGCATCATGCAGAAGCAGACACATCCAATGGTCACTGGCATTCACTTCTCTGTTAGCACAAATCACTAGTGAATATCCTGAACTGCTGCACATAAATGCACTAGAACTCATGAGGCAAAGCTTTCCATTTCCAACTCTGTAAAAGGAGATGATAAAACTTTAAAGTTTCTGATATGATCTACAAGGCTCAGTTGACGTTTGCAAAGTGCTTTGAGATACTATGGTTTAAATAAAAATCCATATGCATTTCACTGCATGTTATTATCTCAGTGAATTTTATGTAAATTCTTACAGTCCTGACACAAAATATGTAGAAAAAGCCAGAACAAATATAATAAACTTTTAAAAATATAAACTATAGTGGGTGTTCAGAACATCAAATGATGGCAGAATTTAGACTCTTCAGACTGAAGCTGATAAACATATGTACAGGTTTTAAGAAGGAGGCTTCATGTTTCAGAAAGAAATGCTGAGATATCAAACCAAAACAAACAGAAAACACAGCTAACTGGTCCTCATGCTGCAATGGTGGAACTGAAATGGTATATGTCTGTCCACCCACTATTGTACAGGCACTGAAGATACTAGTCATGAAACTATTTTTACCATCAGAAGCTTGGTCTTTTAACCACCCACATTTGTCTTTTAGGTTCTCACCTGTCAATGATGTAATTCACACCTTCACTTATAGCCTTGACCTAAAGCCAAGAATAATATGAAATTAACATTTTTTTTTTCATTATTTCTCCTTAGGATTTATTTACCTCGGTTCTTTTTCAAGAACATTTATGTGATTTTTTTCCTGCAACAGCATTCTTAAGAAAACTAAAATTTCTAAGAAAAAAAAAAAAAAGTAATTACGCTTAAAATATTCCTTAGAAAGTAAACTGAATAAACTTCCTGTTCATTTGGAGACTGAAAGGAAGCAGACAATTTTTGTTCCTGTTTACAGCATGGTTCCTGATTTACACTGCTTCTGCATGGAAACTTTTCAATGGACATAGCTGTTTCACCCTAAAGAGTGTCTGCCTTCTGTACATGGTATCTATCAGGATCCTTTGTTCATTTGTCCAAATTAATTTGGTTTCCAATTTATCCATTGTCCAAGTCTCTAGAGAACCTTTTATATTCTGTATGTTCAGACACCTTCTTCATAGCTGTTCATCTGTCTTTCAAGTGGATCGAATCCATTAGCTCAAGGGTAGGAAATTTTGTTAACATTTACACAAAGGGATCGTTAATTAAGCAGAGTTTTCTTGGAAAGAAGGCTGCTTTGATGACTGCCCCTTAATTATGCTCTTGACCTTTATCCTAGCCTTTCTGTCCTCAACACTGATATTCAGAGATTATGATATCATAAAAAAACATTGAATCCAGTCTGGCCTTAAGGTAGGAGTTTTCCTTGAATTATTTTTTTAACTAGGACAACAGGTAGTAACTAGTCTGAAAAGTGTTAATGATCAACAAGGCTGAATCAGGCCATTTAAAGATGATTTTCAGACTATATACAATATTTGCAGAAACCCCAAAATCTTACATAGGAACATATTGCAATAGACAAGATCTGTTACTTGGCTATAAAAGGTCAGTAACTTCTGAACTGCAGTTGCTTGGACAACTCAGGGTGATGCAGCATCTACATAAAACTGAGAAAGATAGTGCACTACTCAGTCCCTCCATTGGTTATTCCACCACAGATATTAAGAAATTTTGTCCTATTGCTAGTGTAAATCCATATAGTTTAAATTTTCAGCCATAGGCAAAAAAATCCTAGTGATTTCTAATTATGTTAAATGTATCAATCAGTTATGAGCATGTTCTTACATCTCAAAGGAGTTAATTCAGGTGCTGTAAATGAGTACATGCCACCTTCATTTTTGCTGAGTACATAGATAGCTTGTGTAGAGCTCTTATAGTTATCTCATTATTTTCTCTTACTATAAACCATTTTTAAGAGACTCCAGATTCTTTCCAGCCTCTATGAAGATGCAGAATTGTGACTGCTACAAATTTCTTCATAAAAGCATATTGTAGAAAAAGTTGTCATCAGGATAAATATTGTGCACTGTGGGTTCACAGCCTTCACAGTAGGTTGGAGGCTCCACTGCTCAGTTAAAAATATGCATGGCAAACACTGTGTATCTTTGCCCTCCTATCTAATGTGTGTTAGTTCTAGGGGGAATCCAATCCGTTATGTATGCTTTCCACATTGTACAAGAAGTTCTGTTACTACACCTAGCCTGAGGTTGAGTGACATCTGTGAGAAACAACTATACTACTTAGGGAGGAAACAACTCTGCAACTGCCAGGCACATCGTAGTTTTAAGAGTGGACAGCAATATGTCATAATATTAATGTATTTCTGATAATACCTGTGCAACCATTGAGGAGCTACATTTACTAATAGCAGCACAAGCACTCTGTCAATCACAGCACATGGAGTCATCCACAAATCTTGATGGTACCATGTCAACAAGGCTCCTTCAGACAGAACACGTAAAGATTTGCTGTCACCATAAAAACACTTCTGCATGAATTATGAGCTATATGCTTACATACCAGTCACTCACTGTTGTCAGGTGATTTGAGAAGTCTGTTCTTTAAGTCTGACGTATGAAATATGAAATCAGAAATGAATAGCCCTAGAGAGTGTGTACAAATAACATGGATCTCACATGCTGTGAGACCTCTGCACAAATGCTCATGCTGTGGATCCATGCATGTTTATGTTAGACACAACGTAGTGCAGCTGAAATGCAGTGTGTCAGATTCAGTACCTCGATAGCCTGGCAAAGACAGTTTCAAACCATCACAGTCTGATAGTTTAGGCTTTTAAAAGTAAGAAGTAAGTTCCACATCCCATTGGAAAAATGAGCATTTCCACTTTTTTACAATCACAAACCCATCCCCTTCTTCCACTACAAAATTGCAAGAGACTAAAATGACACATGACATTTTATTTTTTCAAAAGCCATACCTCACATAGCTCGTAGTCTTATTCATGTCTAAGGACAGTGCCAGTGAGTTGCAGTCAAAATCTCATGAAAATACATATAAATAGTACTTTTTAAATGCTTGCTTGCTCTATAAATTGGAGCCCTAATAATATACAATTATCTAGACATATATAGTAACTCATTTTGGTTTTCTCCAAGCCTATTAATTACCTCTGATATTTCAAGTGCCTCGCAGCTTCCCATGAACGAAACTTTACAGTCTCTCTATAGCACATTGCAGCATGAATGTCTCCTTTGGTACTTTTTTCATCTTCATTTCACAGTTCCTAGCCTGCTGCTACTGACATTTAAGCTGGAAAACACTCTTCCTTCATGGTCTGCTTCCATGAGGGACTCAGCCTAAGACTTAGTTCACCGAACTTTGACTAAAGTAACATCTACTCTAACTTAATCAATAACGATCCTTCTAAAGTTAATGGGTCATGTAATCTTTCTAATTAAGACAGTGATATTAAGTCAGCTTGAACCACCTACTGGCAATGCCTATCTCTCTATTGAGAGAGGGAGATACTGGAAGAGGAGGCTAAGACTACATGTAGATCAGTAAAATAGAGAAAAAAAAAAAGACAAGAGCTGTTTTCTGGCAAGAGCTCACGTGGTGTGGTACAGTTTTGAGTCCACCATTCAATTACACATAACCTCTTTCCTTGCCAGAAGAGATGGGCTGTACCCAAACTAGGGTAGTGCCTGGAGATTGTCTGGGAAAGAAACAATTGGCATGGGAAAAAACTGTGTCAGGATCTGTCTTTATGGCTGGACACTATGGATGATTGCATGCTAGTAGTGAGGGCCACCGTGGTTCTTTTGTGGTTTTCCAGTGTAGTTTTAACCAAAGGAGATGTAAGCACCTAACTTCCACACAGCTAGAAGTTAATCAAACAAATACATATATTGCTCTTGAATATACTATGTATCAAAAACATCAATTGTGATAAAGGATTTTTTTTTTTTACATGTAAGAAAAAGAATTATTGAAACCTCACTAACCAATTCACCTCCTGTACTAAAGACAACACTTACAAAGCATTTAGCCAAATGCTACATATCAGAGTATTATCTACACCAGAGGAGCCTCTGCCATTGCAGTCAGATATCAAGACTGGCACTGGTGTTACAGTAACTCTTTAATGTAGACCTGGTTTTACTTACAGGCAAGCACAAAAAGTAAATTCCTATATCCTGGACACAACTGAGAAAGTTCATACAGATGATTAAACAGAAGTAAATTGTTTGAATCTGCACAGGGATTCTTATTTGAATAATAAAAATAAACTTTAAAATAGATTTGCATGTAAAAGGTAATCATGATACAGCAAAGATTATGTATATATTCTAATAAAATAAATATTTTTATTCTTTATTGTATTTTGTCTCATGCATGCCTGCTGTTGAATCTTTTCCTTTTCCTCTCCTGACAAAGCCATATATCCCTATTCTGAATAACTATTATGAAAATGATATTGTCTGATTAACAGCTGCACAGCTTCCCAAAAACCTAAGAGCTCATTCTGTAATCACAGAAATAGACTTTCTGAGTGCAATGGGGCTATTTGCATGAATAAAGACTTGCAGCCTCAGTCCCTAAATTTGTATTTATAGTATCTTTAAGTATAATAAAATTAAAGTACAAATGAGTCACTGATTAAGTGTACTTTCAAGTGCTATAAAACCGTGCTTTGAGCTAGAGCTCCTACTGTTCTTGTGATAAATAAGTGTTCAAAAAGATAATACTGGAGTGTTTAGTAGGCATGCAGATCATGGGATCTGCTTTATCCCAGTTTTTGATAGAAAACGGCTTTTCAAGTTTATATTATATATGAAAAAATATTAAAGGGCACCAAACCTCATCCTAGATCCTCTTCAAACACTGCAACTACAGCTTTGGAAATGAAGTCTGGAAGGATTTGAGGAGATCAGTTCTTCTCTGGCATGAAATAGCAGACAGTTGGCCAAACCACAAGTCCCACAGAAACAACAGGCAGGCTTTTGTCAGGACACCTTAGTTACAATTAGTTACAAAGAAATCTGGTGAGAAAGCAAAACTCCAAGGAGATCTGGAAAACTGTGAAAATTTCTCTACAGAAAAATGAGGCAGACAGTGAAGACCATGATGCTATGCTAAAAAGGGCTACTATCTGTAACAAACTTGGTTAAACAGGGTCTCCTTAGTTCCTCTTCTCTCCTGTCAGCTTTCTCCTTTCAAATATCTCTGTATTTCCTGATCTGCAAATTATCACCCATCCATCCCATGTCTGAGACTCTGCAGATCCCTCATTTCTTTTGACCCACTCTAAAATATCTTTCTTTTCCCTCTCACCTAGTGGAAGGTACAGAGAGATGTTTTTCCCAGCTACACCCCTCATTACCACCCAGCTGAAGCAGGCTTTGGGGTGGAAGCATACATAAAGAAAAAAAGGAATGAAGTTGGTTTCATTCTTTCTACCCCAGCCTTCTCCGGCTGGCTGAACATCTGTCCCACACCCCCTAGACAGTTCGCAGCTGAGAAAATTGGTCAGTTGTGTTAAGTGGTCCTTTATTCTATATTTAACCAAAACACAAAGAGTTGCAATTGTTGGAACCTTAAAACTGTGGATCTGGTTGGATTTTGTGTTCAAAATGTATCATTTTCTGTGTGAGCAAATGGAGGGAAAAAAAATCAAACAAAACCCAAACAAAATAGTTGGTAATAAGAACAAAAATAAAATAATATAAATTTAAAACCACTTTTTTAATTGAATTATGAAAAAAACTCAGAAATTTGGTCATATGCTAACATTTCTTAAAATAATTTAAAAAATATATTATTTCAAAGGCTAAATGTTGCAAAAACACCTGCACAATATAGAAAGTATACACAATGCATACATAGGAAACATGAGCTTGAATGTTTGGAATCTTACAATTTTAAAAACATTAATATCAGTCTGAAATCTATAAATGGAATTTCTGGTTGGAAAGGAGGCACTATGTGCCCAAAAACTTATGAAGCTCTTTACTAAGAATCTGAATCAAGGCCTGACATTAACATTACAGAGCTTGTCAACAGTTTGAGTTGTATTTACATTATGTTACCAGAGAAGAAATAGTATATTTACTTAGCTCACTACAGGATGTTGTAGAAGATCATGAAATCAGCCAGGTTGGAAGAGACCTCCAAGATCATCCAGTCCAACCTATCACCCAGCCCTATCCAATCAACTAGACCATGGCACTAAGTGCCTCATCCAGTCTTCTCTTGAACATCTCCAAGGACAGCGACTCCACCACCTCCCTGGGCAGCCCATTCCAATGGGCAATCACTCTCTCTGTGAAGAACTTCCTCCTAATCTCCAGCCTATACCTCCCCTGGCACAACTTGAGACTGTGTCTCCTTGTTCTGCTGCTGGTTGCCTGGGAGAAGAGACCAACCCCTACCTGGCTACAACCTCCCTTCAGGTGGTTATAGACAGCAATGAGGTCACCCCTGAGCCTCCTCTTCTCCAGGCTAAACACCCCCAGCTCCCTCAGCCTCTCCTCACAGGGTTTATGTTCCAGGCCCCTCACCAGCTTCGTTGCCCTTCTCTGAGCACATTCCAGTACCTCAACATCTCTCCTGAATTGAGGAGCACAGAACTGGACACAGGACTCAAGGTCTGGCCTGACCAGTGCTGAGTACAGGGGAAGAATAACCTCCCTTGTCCTGGTGACTACACTATTCCTGATCCAGGCCAGGATGCCATTGGCTCTCCTGACTGCCTGGGCACACTGCTGGCTCATGTTCAGCCTACTCTCAACCAGCACCCCCAGGTCCCTTTCTGTCTGGCTCCTCTCCAGCCACTCTGTCCCCAGCCACTCTGACCCCAGCCTGTAGAACTGCATGGGGTTGTTGTGGTCAAAGTGCAGAACCCAGCCCTTAGCCTTGTTAAATCTCATCCCATTGGCCTCTGCCCACCCATCCAGCCTGTCCAGGTCCCTCTGCAGGGCCCTTCTACCCTCCAGTCACTCCTTGGATTGTAGTAATGCTGCTAGACAAATATATATATATATACATGTAAAGATACTATCTTAGAAAGGACTGGGTAAATGAATAGTCATTACCTGCTGAAGAAGTCCTGCTGCCTCAAAAATTACTTCTGTAATAGCATAGCCCAAATTGTGAAGGGGCTACTCCCTGTGGATAGCAGGACTTAGCATTTCACCATTTTTTAACTGCAAAAGGTAAACAAGTAACATTAAGCAGCATATCTTTCTGTTTAAAATTGTGCTTTAAATTTCAAAAATTCAAGCAAAGTCAAACCTAGAATGAAGGCTACTCAACATCTCACCTTAAATTCTACCTTGATCCTTACCTCACTCTATCTCAGGGTTGATATAGGAGAATGAGTAGATTCAACTTGCATGGCTGAAGCAGTTAACTTCCTACTGTTATTCGTCTTTCTTTTTACATAGGTGGCCATTGCATCTGGGAAGCCTGGTCCAGCTCTCATGTTATTTCTTGAACAGCTTACCATTGGTCTAGTAAGGCAAAAAGCCAGCTATAAAACAATGCCATTCAAGATCAGCCTCACACAGAGGCAACTGTCTTAGTCATGGAGACAGCATCCAGAGGAAAAAAGGGTAGAATGCTCCAAGATACTTCAGCCACCTGATTTCAATCATGCTGTGAGTCAACACTCTCTATGACCCAGAATATCCTTTGGACTTGTTGCTCTTATTACTTCATTTGCACACTAAGCCGTTTCCCTTGTCCTTCTCTGAAACCACTTGCACACAATTTCTCTGGTGTTTCCACTTTCAGGCTTAGGAGAGACCACAAAATTTGCTCTTTGTTATTTAGCACCTCAAGCTAGACAGCAACTTGGCCACAGAAAGGGTCAGTGTTTTATTCACCATTAAACACAGACACCTCTTAAAATGTTCACAGTGGATTTTTATTAAACAAAGGCACATTATTGGCTTAGAGCTGTTTCACATAAATATTTCTTGGTCAAGATCTAATAATGTAAAACATCCTGAAAAACTTTAAAATAATTGTATAGCAAGATTTGTATGTCAGATCTCATAAAACTGAGAAACTTAAGGTTGATTAGTTGGAAATTATTGTACTGTTTGAACTGAATGTTGCTTAAATCTATTAAAAAACATATATAACATGGATGGATAAGCAGAAGTTCTGATATCTATTCCAGATGTATCATTTTAGTCTGGTTTCTTGGTGTAGTAAGACTTATGCTTACCATGCTGTCTGTCCTACAAATAACTTCTGAAGGCACTCAGCAATTTCAAACAATTTAATAAAGAATTTAACTTTTCAAAGTTCAGATGATAATTGGAATCTGGATATAGGAAAGAGCCCTAAATTGTTGTCTCCCCTGAGGGAAAAGCAAATACAATTTATTCCTTTCCCTGCTTTGAGAGGAATCAGACATCTGGGCATTTAGCATCTGTATGTTGGCAAGCAATCATCACAAACCTAACATCAAACCACCTATAGCAAGCAATAAAAAAACATCTAAGTGAATTTGAGGAGAGAAACACTGTCTGTGGCAAGAAGAAAGGATAAAATTCACAGGACAAAATTCAAAGAAAAGAAGTATTTGCTTTGCTACTTTCTCTATCTGTTGAATAACCTTTTTTTTTTTTTTTCCCCCAAACCTTTTTTTCTTTTTCTCCTAAAGCCCACCAGCATCTCTTTCTTTTTCTTGTTTTTTTTTCTTTTTCTTTTTTGGTAAGGAGGACTTTGCATTTACAAGCTAGTAAACAGCAACCATCTTACACTTCCAGTGCTAGTAAAAGACCTCAACAGAAAAGGCTGACATGGGCTGAAAAGCAAGAAGTGAATCACTGGCCACCAAATGACCTAATTTTCCTCAAGGACTATGTATACTCAAAGGAAAATCTAATTCTGGGAGCTGTGCTGGAGAACAAATAGTTACCATGTGTACATAGACAGTTAGGGAAATTAAGAGAAATAATTAACACTATCGTAGGACAGGAATTTAAAACACAGCAACATGCCACACAAATATTCAGTGTAGACCTTTAAAATATATCTAGCATATTAAATTCAGTCATTTGGGACTGTTTCCAGATGCTGGAATACAATTGTCTGTATGAGTAAATGCTTAAATGTTCCTTGGTGCTAATTTGGCTCATGCCAGCTAGCACAGTCCAGACCATGCCCAGAAATAGTTCAGGAGCTTGTTCAGGTTAGCTTATTTCCAATAAACAGTTTACATGATACACCCTGTTCTGGAGCTCAGAGAGATTGCTACCAGAGGTCTGGGCAGCGTTGTGCCAGTTGGCTTCAGTACCCAAAAACGAATGAGAGCATATTTTTTTCCTCATGCCTGATTCTTGTTGTGTGACTCTTTTGAGTATACAGATCCTAAATAGAGATGTCAGTGTACAGAATTTAAATTATACACTGCCATGCGTTTTCTTGCATTTCAAGAGAAATGTGGTAAGCAAGGATTTCCACAGTACTTTTTTATTGAAAACTGGAATGTTAATTTTAAAAATATTTTCTCGTTATGAATCAGTAAACATGAAAAGAAAAAAAAAAAGAAGATTCACCCAGTAAATTATTCAGTCTAAATTACTCTTCCACTGGTGTTAATGACTCAACAAGAGTTTGGCAGAAGATATGAAGCTGGGTCTCTCAGGGATCTATTCTGGCTTCGATATCATTCAATATTTTCATTAATGACTTGGAGGCTAAAGTTGGGAGTATGTTAATTGCATTTGTAGTTAAATACATGATGAAAATAATCACAGTGTTGTGGTGGTACCAGGCAGATGTAGTTGCAGAGTCTGTTTTTATCCCATCAGTATAAAGTATGGTCATATTCCATAACCAGAGATTCTGGATATAACTGTCCTACCAATAATAAAAAAAAAATTAAGTGTAATGATGATAAATAGGTTACAACTCCTGAAAAAGCATACAGGATCAGATGAGATTACATGAAGTATTCCTGATATAAAGAAACAACCACATGCACACATATAAAATATATAAATCACCAACTTTGCAGTTAAAGAATGTAGGTACTTTAGCAGATGATGAATTAAATGAGTCAACAACATGACATATTTCAAATACCGTAAATGCTATCTGGGTTGTATTATTAGGAGTGTCATGTTAAACAAGCTAGGCAATTATGCTGCATTGCTTAGCAGTACATCAGTGCACTTTAGAGCACTATTTTCAGTTCCAGTTATTCCTCAGAAAAGTGCAGGGGGAGGAAAAAAAAATATAAAAAAATGGAGCAGTTTTCCTAAGCAATAATTTAATCAAATTTGGAAGAAAGTCTGAAGAGTTTGAAAACCAGTAAAATATGGAGATTTAGTAAATGTTAAGCTAAATAAATTGATTTTTGTAAACACTATGTGACCCAAGTATCTTTGCATATTAACCATCACTAAGCGTAATGTTATAGGTTTAAATCTAAGGATTAAGATAGAAATGTGAGCATAAATATTTTGTGAAGATTTGACTTTAGCAATGAAAACAACTGCCAGTTGAGTCAGTGAAAACACCAATCAGTATGAGAAAATAGGCACATTATGTGGGGTTAATGGGAAAATCATTCCTTTGCTACAGTTTGGGAATCCTGGGACCATAAGCCAGCTATGTGTCTTTTGTGAAGAAGACACAGCTGTTCCAAGCAAAAGGGGAAGAAATCTATGAATCTCATTGCTGATGGAAGTGTCCCTGGAGGAAGTGCATTAACTGGTATAGGGAAAGAGATTTATATCCAAAATACATGGACAAAAGCTTTACATTGGCAGAGAAGGAGGTGAAACAGAGGCAGAGAATCCAGAGAACAGTAAATAGTTAAAAAAAAAATAAAGTGCTTCATGCAGAATAGGAAGAAAGGGTAGATGAAAATGAGGATAAAAGGCAGTTTGAGGTGGACAAATACACTGGGTCGGATGAGAAGTTCCGCAGAGGTAAATTTCAGGAGTAGGAGATACGAGGAATGGAAGAGACTGTGTAGCAGTGCGGGAGCTGAGATAGGAAAAAGATTTTTACAGAAGGAAGCTGAGTGTAATGTCATTTGGCAAAGATACTTAAGTCAGGATGTAGGGAAGGATTCAAATAATGTGCCTGTGTATTATCTTGCTAGGGCCATGCAACCTGCTGCAATTACAAATCTTTCTACCACCATATATAGAGCAAAGAGCTCCAGAACAAATGACCATGTGATCTACTGCAGTGATCTACTGCAGTGCAAAATAATGGATGTAAGCTCACTTCTTTTATCTTGTATCTGTTTTGAGCTCTGTTCCACTAAGACTGAAATTTGTCTTATGTTTTTTTAGCTGTTTACCAATTAGTTACCTATTGTTAGTCTATTATTGGATCCCTCTCTAGTCAGCAAAGGAAAATATATTCTCAGAGGGCCTTCCCTTTCTCATTCTATTTTTCTCTTCCTTTCTTTCTCTTCTCCCTTCTTTGCTGCTTTTCTCTCCTTTCTTCCTTTCTGTCTATCCTATTTGGGATAGTTTTCTGTAAACTTTGTATATTGAACTGTCTCCAGAGGTATCTGATGAACACCATAGCTGGCTGCAGTTGCTGAGTGAGAAGTGAATTAAAATAGATATATGTGTCAGCAGTGTGGAGCTGTCATGAGTCCACTGATAGCTACTAAACAGAAACTAATACCACCACTATGTAAATGCCACTGTTCTTTTCCTTAAATATTTCCTGAACACTTCCCAAAAACACAATATACTCCACCATACTCTCTCTTCATCAACTAGAAAAGCTCATTATTTCTTTTTTTATTTTATTTTTTTCCTAATAACTTCATAATCTTTTCTTTTCTTTCCCCCCTCCCCCCCCACCCCCACCCCCCCACCCCCCCCATGCTATCCTCTGCATATATCATTCTCCCTTGACTGGAAACTTGCTATCATAGACAGTTCACTAGGTGGCACATGGGAAAGTCTTGCACACATAATTATATGTTTTAATTAGTACTAAAGGGAATTACATGTATAAATATCACATACTTTTGGAACTCTGTTTAATGCAAAGCTGAACTTATCCTGTATTAAAACAAATTAACTATTTCAAGAACTAAAGGAAGAGATGTTTTCATTTAATGTTAACAACTTTTACCTCTTCTTACAGTCCCTAATCCAATAAACTGTACTAAAATAATGATTCTATGAGGAGGAAAAGGACTCAGCTTCTCTCAAGAACAGGCTGTATTTTTGCATTTCTTATCAAATTTTAAAAACCTATTTTAAAAACCCATGGAAAAGTCTGATTTTCTAAGTGAGTAGACATATACTTGAAAAATCCCTATGCTCCCTCAGAATTTTTATGATGCTTATTTATTGCAATCAGAAGTATAATTTATTGCTTACAGTATTTGGAGCTCCAAACAGTGAAGAAAACAAAAGGAAGTTGACAGAAGCACCAATGCATTCCAAAAACAATGACAGTCTTGCATACCATAGACTAACAGAAAGGATTGATTATTGTACTGTAGCATGTGAAATTTGTTTGCTCTACACTGCAAAGCAAAACAATAATAGAAAGAAAAATATACTTGTAAGCAGTAGATGTGAAGAATGACAGGGAACAATTTAGTTCTCTAGTGATACAGGGTCATAAATGTGGAGGAAAATGCAGTAATTCACACAGGAAAAAGAATTATTATATCTTTTATTGTTGTTGCTTGTTGTTGAGTTAGAAATCAAATGTTAATCAGAAATATAAGTATCTTTAATAACTGGTAAATTCAGATGCTTGACAGAACTTCCATGAGCAATCTGAATACAGGAAAGTACATGATTTAGGAATAAAACTTACAAATCTCCTCTTAAAAGTTTCTGAAAGAAAACAAGTCCTTTCATGACTGATTATACCTTGAGATCTCTTAATGAGCAGCTACTGAAAGCAATTGATTTTACAGAATAGCATTTTTGTGTGAAATCCATAGTTTACAAAAGCAAATGCTTGGATATATCATAAAAAAGAAAACCAATCTACTAAGTTGTGGATTAATTGTTAGCTTCAATCACAGTACTCACACAAATGTTTGCAAGATCAACACTCAATTAGGTATTTAAAACTACAAGGACTGAAGCCATATGATTTTTCAAGCACTAATTACTTTTCCATTTACAACTGTGGAATCCACATGCAATATTTTCTCAATACGGATAGCTCATTACACTGGGAAAAAAAAATAAAATAAATGTCTTTCTCTTGTTAAAAGATATATGAAGGAATTCAGCCTTGGAATTTTACTAAGCTTAATAGATAAGTGACATGGTTAAATTGCACCTGTCATTTTACAGATGGAAGGATTTGCCAGGATGTGAATTGCAAGTATAAATCTTCTATATATGAATAGGATAGTAGACAGTCTCAGGTTCAGTGTTCTAAGCCATGATTTGTTGACAGTAACGGCCCTGATAATTAGCAGCAAGTTTTTTGGTGGTTGGGGTTTTTTGGGTTTGGTTTTTTTTTTTTTTGGTAATATTTAAGCAGTAAACTTCAAGCGTCACTGCTTTTAAATCAAACCTTAGGGTTATTTGTGCTACCTTGTGTTGTAGAATCAGAAGACCAGCACCTCATAAATTCCTTTGTATTATTAACTGGTATTGACAGGACTCTATTGCAGCATTACATGACTTCTGATTTATTTTGTATGGGAAATGAAGTACTCAGTGTGGAAGTATTGCTATAGTGGAAATTCTCAGAGGATGGCTTTATTATATTAATAGAGCAATACAAATAGAGTTTAAATTGTCTATTGTTCCATAACCTGCAAAATTGGTGCCTGAAAGGGTGCTAAATGTTTCTTTATACCAAACACGGAAGGAAGCTTATTTTAACGACTGCAGTCTGACAGATAAATTCTGCATTATGAAAGTTACCCTTAGAGCAGGTCAGCACCAAGTCAGGCAATAATAACTTTTTTCCTTCAATGCTCAATATGCCAAGAACTGCTTCCTCCTACACAGCCTTGTCGCAGGGGCCTAGGTTAATCCACCCTAGCATCAGAGGAAAAAAAAAAAAAAAAACATTTCCAGAATTAAATAAATCACTCTTTGAATGTGCCTTCTCTATTCTGGCTATAAAGGGAGTATGGACTTACTTGATAAAAGGATACAGTGAGAGGACTTCAAGCAAAAACATTAAGGCTTTCAGACTTAGACTGAAGATTTACATTAACTGATATTGTTCTTTATCTAATTGATATTGTTCCCAACAGCATATGCCAATAGGACCTATAAGCTCTTTGGATTAACTCTATTCCCTATTGCCATCAAAAAGGAGATTGTTGCTAAAGTTCTTCAGCACTACCCTTCCCCATATGTGTAAGTCGTAGAAATCCCCTCGGCATATGAAAGAATAGTTTCAGTAAGACTGAAGACCTCCTGGACCACAGTTGGTGGGTATGTGTGGTCCTGTACTGCTTAATGTTTGGCACATAGCATTTCCCATTCTTTGTTCCCTTGATCCCCACCTCCCCCAGGCAAGCCTTCTCGGATGGTGGCCTCCAGGCACACGTGACTCTTGGCTGCATAGGTCATATGGGATTTCTGCCCTTATATACCTTTCCAAATGGCATGAACACACTACAACCTCACAGGAGTATGTCTCATGAGAAGTAGCAGGCTCTAGACTGCAGTGTGAAAACACTTCCTCACATATAATTCTTTCACTCTGTTTCCTTGCTTTTCTAACCCATTCAGACACTAGTTAATAGGCTCTTTAACTATCAAGTTGCTGCCTGTGGGGCAGCATGCTTCACATTTCTCTGTGAATGAATGGATTGCCTACACGTGGGCATGTTCATGCAGGTGGAGCAGTTCTTGGTGTCCTCTGCATTTCCTGAAGCAAGACGAAAACCTTGGTGCAAATGTACACCAGTTGCAGTTCCTCTTCCACCTTCACAAGAACCCCTTAATGATGTTATCTCTTTCTCCTTTTTATATCTCTGAGAGTTGAGGCCTCATTATGCCCTGGGGTTTCATAATCACCTTCATGTGATCACCATTCCTGGTACCAGGAAAAGGAACCTGCACAGGGAAAGGGGACAACTGCAGACTATTTCTCCTGCCTCATCACTTCAATGGGCAGTACCCACCTGTCCTTGGGTGATACTTGCAAGGAATGATGAGTGCTTTTGTGGGACTCTGCTTAGTGGCTCCTGTTGTTTCCCTGACCTTGTGTTTGTGACCTTTTATTTGTTGCCCTCCTGCCTTTTCTATTTATTATTATTTCCTACACACCCATTTTGCTCGCTCCAGAGGGATTTTTCTCTCTCTCTCTGTCTTCTCTTTGGGAACAGGATATGGGTTTCAGAAGACCTTTTGGCCAAGCATGGATCTGTCCATAAGAAAAAGAACTAAGAGTACCAGCTGCTAATTGAGGACTACAAAGATGAATCGGGAACAGGAGCATCTCTCTTATGAGGCAAGGCTGAGAGACCTGAGATTTTTTAGTCTTTAAAAGAGAAGACTGTGAGGGGATCTTATCAGTGCTTGTAAATATCTACAGGGTGAGTGTCAAGAGGATGGGGCCAGTCTCTTTTCAGTGGTGCCCAGCAGTAGGACGAGGGGCAGGGGACAAAGACTAGAGCACAGGAAGCTCCACCTAAATACAAAGAAAACATCTTTACTTCGAGGGTGACTTGCACTTCTGTGCAACCTCATTTAAGCAAATCTCCTTTAGCAGGGGGCTTGGATGAGATGATTCCTGGAGCTCCCTTCCAACCCCTACCATTCTATGATTCTGTGATTTACATTTATCATATAGTGTGTGAATTTTCCTAAATGAGGAGTTAAAACGTATTTTCGTTTACTGCATGTGGTACTTATAACTCAGATAGAACTTCTGGGTTTTTGTTTTGGTTTGTATTTTGTTTTGCTGTGTGTGTGTTTTATTGGTTTGGGTTTGTTTTTTTTTTTTTCTATATGGAATAATGCTAGAAATGAACGTGGTATTCATTTTGGAGTCTTGTTATTCATCTTTGCAATACAGTTTATTTTTTTCCATCCCTGCATAATTATCCCCTTTTCATTTCAGGATTTTTCTGAATCATCTCAATCACTGTTAACTCCTTGATTAATGTGAAGAGAGATGACCTTTGCATGAAATCACTGTACTATTGGTAGTGGCAGGCTAATTATGATAAAATCATAGACAAATGAATTCTATGCCAGTGAGATATATTTATTTACCTTTCAAGGCATTACCAATATTTTTTCTTATCTTCATGTTGGTATTTTCTCTTCTTCTATTCGCTTCTTTATATTTTTATGTATTATCTTAGTACTTGTACTGACTAAAATATTGCCTCACTGGAGCACACACATGAGCATTCACATGGTTATATGTTTCAGTCTCTATATTCTAAGTTGTTTTTAACTCAAAGAAAATACCTTTCTCTAGTTTTAGTAATTGTTATATTAGCTTTCAGAAAGTAAGAGATCATAAACAGTATATTTCTTTTTAATTGCATCATTTTATGAATAGAAACAAGGACCAGCATTATCTTTAGTCCTTATCCTGATAGTCTAAAGAAAGCAGTTTAATTCACGAAGCATTATGCTGAATCTCTTGAAAGAGTTTAGGAACAGTTGCTTTCCTCTGGGACATTGCAACTTCATACCACTTTCTTCCTCTGAGCTGTGCCTAAATGGAATAATAGAACCCATAATTTGCAGTTACACTAGCGGGAATACAATTATAAAGATTCTCACTCCTAAAACACGTCTTTTTTTCATTTGATTTAGGCACTTAGGCGTCTAATTCCTATTGACTTTCAAATGTGATTTAGCCTCTTGTGCCAGATTTGTAAAGGTATTTAGGTTCCTAATTCCTGTAATCAATGGAAGATAGTAGCCTTTAAAAATCTGGCCCTGAGGTGCATAATTTCTATTGACTTTCCTAAGTGTCTAAGCCACTTTCAAACTTCTGAGTCACGCAGGTGGTTTTGAAAAGTCACTAAATAGTGTCTACCAGAACACCCTCTCCAGTCACTGGGTGAGTGGTAACTACAACTGCAGTGTGAATAATCTTAGCCTTTTATGGCAGGAGCTGACACTGCCTGCAGTTGGAGAGATGGCACAGAAATAAGTGATTCATTGATTGGATGCAATTACTATATAAGGCACAACTCCAAGGCTTATCTTGCTCACATACCATGATCACTATTAGTGCTATTGTAGCTTGTGGCATTCAGTCAAGCAGCAACTTTTACCTTTGTCTGTACAGGAAACAGAACTGGACTTTTAAGGCATCAGTGATATTTTGCTCTGCTAAATTTAGTTCTTTGTCAGCAGTTTATTCTATGCAAAATGTTAGATATTAGTCTCTATAAATGCTCAGTTAAAACACAACTAAATCTTTCTGGATAGAGATCCAGATTAAAACGAAGAATATCACAAAAGATATTTGCTAATTAAATTTATGATATTTTGCAGCCGGTGGAAGTATAAAGCATTGGTTTTGTGTGTGTGTGGCTTTTCAGAAAACTTTAGGCACAACACTTGTTTTCCTCAGACTGTGGGCCATATGCTGGTTTTAGCACATGATGTTTCACCGATGTCAAATGGATTTTCTGATTCCTATCTCAAGATGTCTGGGTCTCTTTATATGCAAATAAGAATAGACATTGTCCATTTTTAATATGAATTATGCCCAGAATGATTTGGTATGCTTTGAAGCCATATGTGTCTTCAAGCATTGATGTACAGGCCCATATTCCATAGCAATATGTTGGTAACGGTCTATAAGAGAGGTTGCATGGATGGAAGGCTAGTTTAAAAGGCTTGATAGGCTTAAACTGATTGTGTTAACCATTTTATAATAAATGTGGCTCTGAAAATGAAACAAAAATTTTGTTTCAGACACATAGTTCTCTTTTCTTAAATGGATAATAATTCTTTTGAAAAACAAACAAACAAACAAAACCCCATACACAAATGCAGAAGAAAACAGCTGTGGTTTTTATAACGAAATTTTGCAGGCAATTAACTAGGAATGTGGAATAACCAGTTAGAGTAATTTAAATTGGGCAAGATGTAGTTTTCACAGTATCACAGTATATCAGAGGTTGGGAGGGACCTCAAGAGATCATCAGGTCCAACCACCCTGCCAAAGCAGGATCACTTAGGATAGTCCACACAGGAATGCATCCAGGTGGGTTTTGAAAGTCTCCAGAGAAGGAGACTCCACAACCCCCCTGGGCAGCCTGTTCCAGGACTCTGTCACCCTCACTGGAAAGAAGTTTCTCCTCATGTTGAGGTGAAATCTTCTGTGTTCAAGTTTGAACCCATTGTTCCTTGTCCTATCGCTGTATACCACCGAAAAGAGCCTGGCCCCCTCCTCCTGACACCCACCACTCAGATATTTATAGACATTGATCAGATCCCCTCTCAGTCTTCTCTTCTCCAGACTACACAGCCCCAGGGCTCTCAGTCTCTCTTCTTTGGGGAGATGCTCAAGTCCCCTAATCATCCTCATGGCTCTCTGTTGGATTCTCTCCAGCAGTTCTCTGTCTCTCTTGAGCCCAAAACTGGACACAGTATTCCAGGTGTGGTCTCAGCAGGGCAGAGTAGAGAGGTAGAAGAACTTCCCTCGACCTGCTGGACACACCTTTCTTGATACATCCTAGGATCACATTTAAAGCAATGACTGTGTGTTTTCAGAAGCTCCTTGCCATTGGGATATTTACTTCACATTGAGTACTGCGGGTTCGTAATATGCACTCCATACCATTACGACAATGCAGTGTTCAAAGGAGCCATTACTTTAATGCTGCAAAATAGGAAATGTAGCAATTTCTTTTTGTGTACATGTAGAACATAAAAGATACTAATGCTGGGAAACAGTTCAGTGATCTTATTTTGTAACTGCAGTAGAAGCTGCAGGTCCCCTATATCTATTTTAAATTATTGCCCATTCACATTATATGTGATAATGACCCTTGGGAAGAGCATGAAAAATGTAAGTCCATGTTATAGAAGATATTGACACTGAAGAACAATGAACATTAAAAGAACATCCTTATGCTTTAAAAAAAAATCATGATAGATGAGATAAAACAAACAATAAAGAATTACCCTAAAGTAACATTGACAGGTATGCTACAGTTCCAACACAAGACAGAGAGCACAAAATGCACAATTTATTTTAAAGGGCTGCTTTCACAGTTAACTACTATGATTGCACTACATCTGTCATATGTCCAAGTTTCTCCCAACATATCCTCTTTTCCCTTCCAGAAATGGTGTCCAGGTGGAATTCAATTATTTTGGACCTCTGTTTTTTGGTTTTGGGTTTGTTTGGGTTTTTGGTTTTGTTTTTTTTTTGGAATTCCAGATGCCTGGCAGCTTGGATGGAGAAGCAACACAAACATATCAGCTACATATGGGCAGGTCAATGCATCTGATTTTGCATGCATGTGCAGACCATCTGTATAACTTAGGTGCAGCAAACCCAGTGCTTCCTAAATGTATTTCTTCTGAGGTATCTTGCAGAAAAAGAAGGTAAATATATCATTTACTCAGGCTGAAAGCATATGTCTATTCATACTAAGTTAGAGAACTTCAGAATGAAGGACTTGGTCCCAGGCAATGCGCTGGACTGTTGCCATACTATGGAGCCCTTCACCAAATTAAGGTGAAATTGTCACCTGCTTCCTGCAGTGCTTGTCTCTGCAGCTCTGTTGAGGTGCTTACAAAAAGATGAAGTGTAATGCAGGGCGAAAAAATGTTGACCTGTGTAAAGCAATGGATGGCTTTTTTAAAGCCATCACATCAAGAGGACATGGCTCAGACAGTACTATGTATGAGAGACAGCTGAGAGCAGAGCCTTAACCAGTAATTCACTCTTTAGCTGCTCCACTGTGCTAAGATGTTACAGCAAAGACTGCATATAATGCAGTGCTATTCAAAACCAATTCAGTACTCAGTCACAACAGTGTGAGACAGTTCTTTCCAAAATATAACACCTTCTGCCCCAAAGAATTCTAGGTCAGCTTATCTATAAAGTTAGAAATCTATTCACTGCTGACACCCTGACCCAAATCCAGTCTGAACTTTCACCGTTCCTGACTCTAGTACATAAAGTTAACACCAGCTTAACACAACTTTTTTTAATTTAGTGATTTAGAAATGTATGGGGTCTTCAGCTCCAAAATTAGTAACAGATGGTGAGGCAGGATTCGTTCCCAGTCCTGAGGAGATCTTTGCTATACATTTTTGCTCCAGAAGTGATTGAGAACGCAGACCAGAAATATAGGTGTGCAGATTGCTTCTCATGGGGAAAGCCTAGTTTGAGCAGAATCCCCTTAACTATTGCTGTGCCTCACTGTTTTCTAATATGTAAGTCTAAGCTCAATAAAGTAATAGGTTAAAATAAAGAGATGATTGAAAGAAATATTGCTTACTCCAATATTTCTAGCTGCTTCTGTGTCAGTAACATACATTCACAGTGCAGCCACAGCACACTCAGAAATGTTTTAGTACATGCTATGAACACACACACACATTTTCTTTCTTAAGGATTACCTGGGGTTAGGGGGTTTTTTGTGTGTGTGTGGTTGGTTGGTTGGTTGGTTTGGTTTGTTGGTTTTGGTTGGGGTTTTTTTGTTTGGTTGGTTTGTTTTGGGGTTGTTTTGGTAGATTTTCTCCAAAATACTTCATGGTATCGTACAAGAAAATTGTTGCAACCCACGAGGATATTTTGAGGCAAACTATGTTTCAAGAAAAAGATGAACAGATAAACATAACTTTGAACCAGTACCCACAAAGAACACAACCTGATGAAATACAACATGACTTCCTACCTATTCTTTTTTCCACTACCCTGTCTTAGTAGAAGTCCCTCTCTTCTGTTCACCTTTGCACCATAGGTACTCTCCAATCCTCTAAGTTTATCATTCTTATTTATTCCTTCCTGTTACGATCTCTCAAGTAAATTTTGTTGGATTTTTTTTTTCTTAATCTTTTCACTACAAAAAAAAATCAATCTCATTTTCTTCTGCTTTTGAGTTAATTGGTCACTGTTTATAAAATGCTTCTTAATTATTACTTTTTTTCCACTAAGCTAAGCTAGTTTCTTTCTTTTCCTCTTTTGTACCATAAATCAATTCTTACTACAGTTTCTAATTACTCTTTTTTTGCCAGACTCTGTTCTATCTTAATCTGTCAGCTGTGTTTGATAGTACTGACTGTTCCTTAAATCTTGTCTTAGATTCTGTGATGCAATCCTGGATCCCCTCCTGCTTCTAACAACTGTGTTTTCAGTACCTTTGTCAAAGGAGAAACCTCAGTATGGTAGACCTACACACAATGTTCTAGATTACCTTCTCTTTCTCTTCCATTCTCCCTCTACAGGTAATTTTATTATCAGATATAGACTGATTTTATTCCTTCTGTACTAAGACAAATTACAGTCCTACTCTGGCCAAATTTGTATTCTCTTTTACAAATAATATTGTTTCATATCTCATACATTCTTGAATATATCTAGTGATCACCTCAGACTTCATATGGTTAGAACAGGATCTTTTTCTTTTTCTTAAAGACTCCCTCCATTTTTTTTCCTTTCTGTTGAAAAAAGCAACCAAAGACCTATCTGTCAATCAGATCTATCACCTAGCCATAACAGACACTGGTAGGAACAATAAATCTGAACAGTCATTTAGAGTTCCTTAATACTTAATGAAGATTAATAGATACTTCTAAGCCAATTTAGAGTTTCCTCTATATCTTTGTTTCTAGACTCTGTCTAAATCTTTTGAAATATCTCTTGGTTGCAGCCTTTTCTATCCTTTCTATCTATTTCAGCTGGTTCCTGTCATTTGGTATTTCAATTAACATAACATTCTTTTATCAGGCCCTAAGACAGGTAATCTTTCTCTTTCAATACACTCAAAAGGGTTCTGCAATGATTTTTTTTTTTTTTTTTGATAACTTGGCACTTTGACCAACTCAACTCATCCCTTTATGTGATTCTCTTGGCTTTCTCTTCTTTCTTGCTCTGGCCACCTGCTTTCACATTCAAGAAAAGGCTTTCATGGTTTAACTTAGCCATTTTCATTCTATTAAATGCAGTTGTTTAATTTTTCTCTCAGGTCCTTTATGGGGTTTCATTTTGGTTTTCTTTTTTTTTTTTTTAACTCACTTTTGGAAAGGTATCCTTGTGAACATCTACAATCCTAATTCATTGTCTTTCTTTAAATCCTAAAACTCTCCATTTCCCTGATGCCTTCAAAACAATTCCCAATTGTCCACCTTCTATCTGTGAGCCAACTGCAATATCTTTTTTTTTTTTTCTTATTTTCCTATTGTAAAATCTGAGCTTGAACATTTCCTCTATTGGTGAGTTCAGTTATTCAAAGTGTTCAAAAATTCATAAAGCAATATATTTATTGTTTGAGGGAAGTGGTATGAAAATGGGGAAAAAATAATATATTCAAATGACAAGGAATTTTAATAAAGCTCAGCACCTATGTGAAGGCTTGGCTTATAAAATACCAAAAAAACCCCAAACAAACCTGAAAAATCAATAAACCAAAACTAATATTAAAAAAATTATCAATTTTTTTTCATTAAATAGTGTGGGATAATATATTCCATCATTAACCTAATTTCTCAAAGCTTCACAAAGAATATCTTTTCCTCTCAAACAGACTCAGTAGTGAGTCTGCGGAGGAAAAAACAAACAAACAAACAAACAAAAGATACTATTACTTTTGTTATTGCTATCATTATTGTTATAAAGACTCTTCCATGAAGCAATCATGATCATCAAGATGTCCACACTAAGGACAACTGACCAGTGGTCCACACAGAAACACTGAAAAAAAAAAGAGGCATTAATCGTATTTCATTCATTCAGTATATTTCTCTGTTTTGCTTAGATTCTTCTTATTGCTCTTCCTTCTCTCACTCTCTTCCTTTTTACTTTTTAGTCTTGAGTGCAACCACATTGGCAGCAGAAGTGGAATGGTCCAGATGTTTCAGCCTAGCTTCTGCAAGAGTGATGAAGGAGATGAACATGGCCATCACACAACCTCCTGGAGTAGCTAATGAGAGTCTTGAGCTGAAAGTGATATTAGAACTGACAGATCCTCTTGAAAACATCTTGTGAAGGCAGACCTCTAAATGATCTATTATATTCAGCTTTTGCTGCTCCATCTCTGCTTTCATTTGTGTCTTTGTAAAACAGGAAAATCAGAATTATCACATTGCCTAATTCAAAACTCACTATCAGAGGTAGGACTGCTATGTTTTCCACCATGAGAGAATGAGGATGCATCTAACTTGATGAAGGTATTCATTCCCTCCAGAGAGCAGTGTTCTGTAAGACATATTGTGAAGTGTGCCTTGTGTCCACCCAGTTCAAAGCTACCTTTTTTTAGAGTAGACTGGTTCCTATTTGGTATATCTGAGGATGAACAGTGAAAAAGGCCACTAGTTTCTTCTTTTTCTTTTTTTTTCTTTTAGTGTGGTTTTGGATTATTTCTTGCTCTTTCAAGTGGTGTTTATTTGCTTTGGTTTTGTGGAAGAGTTTTTTCCCCTGGTTCAAAGAGCTTTAAATAATCTAAATATCTTATTGTGCTAGAAATTTTTATTAGATAAATCAAGGTTATGTCTTTCCTAAAGATTAACTGCTTGTTAGCAACCGGATTATATTAATATGCTTGATTTTCTGACCCCATGCTTTTCTTTAAAATGAAACCAGCAGGTGTTACTTACTGTTCTTTATTCTTAGACTAGGAACTATAGGTCTTTGAGACACAGACTTTCACTTATGATGGTAATACCAGTGTCATATCATTGAGGTTTGCTCAACAGTAGAAATAGTTGTTGGAAATAGTGGTTAATGATAGTATCCAGGCTTGTTTATTCTGCTACAGAATTAATGTTATTGGCATTGTGGGAACAACTTTCAATTACAGTCAGAGCCTGTGTGTTTTATTCTTTACAAACATCTCCAAACCTCACCACAGAGAACCAACACTTTCTTCCCTGATGGAAAGGTCCCTCCATCTCTCGCCAACAGGCAAAGACATACATATAAGCCAAGGTTACAAAGGAATGAGCTAAATAACTCTCCTGAGGTAAACAGCCCCAGGTTTAGGAACAGGTGTTTCCAGGAACTAGGAATTTGGGAATGGAGGAAGAGGTGAGCTCATTTCCATGAAGAGAGTTTGCCCCAGGCAGTCCTATAACTCAGTGTTGAAGACTTTCTCAGGGACTAGCCATCTGTCTAAGGCTGACCTATACACTGAATAAGTCAGTCTGCCACAGAGCCATGGGCTGTAGCCATCAAGGGCTTGCATGTACAACCTGAAATATATTGCTGCATCTGACTCATTTGATTCCTGTTCCATAAGAAAGGTGAAATTTTAGTTTCCAGATCACTTTGAGGTCAAATAATATGTTGCCAAAGGCAGATAAATCTCTTAAGCAACTCTTGTTCAAGTGATTATGTTGCAAAGTTTATTATCTAACTTTGGGGATAATGTTAGTTTGTATAGTTAATTCAATGATTGTACAATCAAATTTCAGAGACAAATTAACATTAGTTTGTTCTACAAGCACAAATCTTTCCTCTAGGGCACTTGGTAGTCTTTTCCTCTTACAGTCTTCATTGTCCTAGAAGCATGCAGCTTCCCCAGTCACTCAAAGCTGTGTTTTTCTATGGCTTTTTTTTTTTTTAATTGTTGCCCATTGTATAAATAATTAGCTATTCACTAGGCCACCAAGAGAAAATGAAAGTCTGGGACTTGTTAGAATTGGAGGCACCCCAGCAGGAATTCTTAACACCCAACATTGGACTCCTTCCATAAAGACTAGTTTTGGGTAGTAATCTAAAACTTCCTTTACCATCAACAGAGAAAGATTCACAGCTAAAACTAATCCTCAGATAGGTCTTAGGACTCATTATCTGACCTGATGGTGACTAGAGAAGTATCCTAGAAAACAACTTAAACAAAATTACTGCTGTTTAACTGTCTAAAACTAAGCCACAAACTTGCTCTTCAGTTTTAGCTTGTGCTTTGATGATAATTTCAGTGTTATACACAAAACTCTGAGAAGCCATAACAGAAGGAGAATAATAGAATGTTAGTATCCACACAGTTTGTGTATCTGCTTCAATTCAAAGAGATACATCAAAACTTTGGCCTCTCAGCTCCCAGAGGAGGCTTCATCAGCAGTGATACCAGAAACAAGTATCACTGCTTCTGCCATAAGGGGACTAACTTGGTTTTCTGAATGCTGTTCACTCACCGAAAAAAAAGTTGTGTCAGGAATGCTGAACTGGACTATTAAACTGTCTCTTTTTCTTTTACTTTCTCTCTTTTTTTTTCCCTTCAGCAAAAACTATTTGTTAAATTTAATCCCAGTTAAAATGTTTTCAAATGCCCTAAGGTTTATTTTTTTTTCCTAGAGAAAGGATCCACTGAAATACTTTCACCTAGCTCCAAAAATAATTGTGCCAAATATGGCTGAAAGAGAACCAAAAATATGATCTCAGTCTGATGCAAACTGGTAGTATTTTGGTGGTTTGTATTCTTTCTTAACTTTTGAACCATAGCAGCCTGTAAAATCCTGTGATTCCCTTGTCTCTTGTCATGAAAGAGTTCAAATTATTCCTTATGACTTCTCCTTAAGGCAAAAGTCTTCCTGGTGCAACATCTGACAGACAGACTGAAAATGCTGGACAGTGCTAATAGAAAGTGCAATATGCATATAGTTTAATCATTCTCAGGAGAAGCAGACCATGCTTTTAGCTATGCTCAGTGAACATTAGCTCAGAAATCCCAGTTTTGGAGTATCTTCTAAACTATAGGCCTCTGTCCTAATGTTCTCATAATCCATAACCATAATCCATCATAGTTAATTACATTAACTTTACCAGTGTCATGCCATATGCTTCATTATTTCTGCAAGAAAAGTCAAGATTTCTAAAGGACAATCTCTTATTTAGGGTCTAATGTACTCAAATTATTTTATTTTTACCCTATCATTACATCCCAATTAGTTTATCCATTTAATGACAGAGTTATATTACCACCAGTAGATAACAGGGAAAATATTTTTCCCTGGCTTTTTCTTTGTTCTCTGTTTGTAAAACTCTGTGAAACAGTGTTTTCCCTTTCAGAGCTGAGAGCTCTGCCCAATGACATGGCTGAAGTTAAAGCTAGTTGAAAGGGAGTGCCAGCTTTTGTTGGGATCTGGCTGGAAGTCATTGCTTAGTGGAAGGCAAAAGTGTTCCTACTTTTTCCAGGAACACTTTACAAGGCAAGGAACTTTAAAGAGGAATGACAGCAAAAACTATTGGAAGATTAATGAGGATCCCTGGAGCCTGGTCTTTTATGGATCACCAGCTCTTCTTTCATCAGCTATATTTACTCAGCAAGTAAGTCTACTGCTAAAAAATATGAAAAGCTCTTCCACAATTCTGCTAAAAGGTGAGAGACCCTAAACAAAAGAATTAACAGCATTCTACCAACAAAGAAAGCCCTGAGGGCAGTGAGGGGGGGAAAACCCTCAGGGAAACCTTCCTTTTGCCTGTCAATTAGTCATTTTGCTATTCACTGCTGTGCATCTCCTGAACTATCTTTTCTCACAAACGGAAAGAAGCAACACAGGGTGGTTAATCATATTACTGCATTGATCTTTCATTAAGCAATACACTGAACCTCTTGGATTGTTATTAAAACTAAAATGCATTTATGGCATACAGCAGGTATATCTAGTCTTTTGGATCAAAGTGTCTCCTGGCACTGCCACATACTAATGAGGGGAGATGAGCCTAGCAAACTTTACATTTATCAGGGGAAACAAAATCGTGTTTATTTTACATTTTTAATGACTTGTCTCAGTCCTGATGTTAACTTGTAATAAATTACATTTGTAACTTATTACAGCAAATGCAATTTGTAATGAAACAAAATAGTCCATGGAAATAGCATCATATTTACAGGATTTTCTCATGCGTTTCTGCTGTATTCTTGATGACATGGTGGTGATTCACACTCTATTAAAAATGATCATTCAAAACAGACCACTCCTGTTTCAGGCCAAAAGCTCTTTCCTGCGCTCTGCTCATCAGCATTAAGGCTCCTTAATGTGAGAAAAGCTCTGTAATCATGGAGAAGTGAGACCAGCAGGTAAATCAAGCTCCTACCAAAATTTTAGCAGAAAGCTAGATCTTTTGCTTCATCTTTACTAAGAAACTGAGAGCCATGACATGCCTTTAAGCAGGAAATTGTGATATTCTATTCTTTATCTCATCCACACCCATAATTGCCAGCCAGAGCTCAGAGATGGGGATGTCCAGGGTGGCCAACACTAGCTCAACCGGGTGATAAGACAGCCAGGACTGGTTGCAAGAGTGAGTAAGTCCATCCTGTTTTAGGAGGGAGGAAACACAAACCAAGTTGTGTCACTTAATTTCAAGAGTAAATTATACACCACAGCCTGTTTTATTTGTTAGTGTGCATGTAGCTTTGGTTTATTTTTTGCCATACCTAAAAGCTACATATATATTTGGTCATGTTGCCTCACTTTCAAAATCACCTTTCTGCCTATTTCAGTGATTGCTTTTGCAGCATTTTCCTTAATAGTGGTCAATATATAATTAGAGTTTGTTAGAAGGTTTTGGGCTGGGTTTTTGTTGTTGTTGTTGTTGGGTTTTTGGGGTTTTTTTTTGAAACAAACATTTTTTATTAAAATTAATAAATAAGCAGATGAACAGTCGCTGCCTAAGGTATTTACCTGGGAAAAAAAAACCCAAACCAAAACAACCAAAAAACCAAACTTATTTTATTTTTTTCATTTCTCTTTGAAAGAAAATATAATCCCATCAATATCAAAACACTTCAAAATTAAAAATATTTTCAGCTTTTTCTTTGGAGTTCTCATACAGAAAATATGATAAAATAATAAATGTGGAATTTTCATCACAAACTAAAGCTTCATTTTTATGCACAGCCATCAGCCAAGCACCTCAGGAGACAGAAAATCCTGCAGAACACCAGGTTCCCTACAAATATGCCACCATAAGATACAGAAGTTATGTTTGTGCTTAGGTCCTGTGGTCTGTTACACAAGACATGTGATGATACTAGCAGAAAATCAGACAATACAAGATAATCAAAGAGAGTTTATACCACAACATTTTCAGTTATGTTGCATGGATGGTGAGACTCATGTAAAAGCTGTGGCAGTTTAAACATTTTTTGTTCAAAATGTGCAACAGAAGGCACAATCAGAGAATCTTCTGTATTTTTTTCAAAGGCACATCAGAGCTTCTCTTCTCTAAACTGCCTTCAGCCTGCATCGTACAGCTCTGTGTCCACAGATGCGTACAAGTGTGCATACAGGCGAGGAGTGGCAAATCGAGCACAGCCCTCTAGGTGTGCATCAAAATCAGCTGAAATCAGACATTCATGCAAGTGAGTATCATGCTTTCTTATCATCCCAAGCTGCCCTATAGGACTGTTTTCATTCCAGTTTTGGTCCTAACTTCAGTCCTATTCACAGGCAAGAAATCCTTTAACATATGTTCATTGGCAATTCCAGATTGATGCAGCTAGCCTGAGAAATAATACAGATAAAGATTCAGATAAAACCAACTCAGCAGCTACTCATACAGGCTGGTCAGGTAGTGTAATTTTCTCTGCATGTTTACAGGAAAGAAGTAATTTTACCACCAGTATTTTGGATGTGTCTACTGGGTTTGGCTGAGCTGTAGTTAATTCTCCTCAAAGTATCCTTCTAGTGCTGTGTCTTGCAGAAGCAGTTGATAACACAGCAGTGTTTTGGCTACTGTTGACTAAGTATCCAGGCTGTGTCTTTTCAACATTTCCCTGCCCCAAGAGTACGTTGGGAGGTGGACAAGATCTTGGGAAGGGACACGGCTGAGCAAGCTGACCCAGACTGGCCAAAGGGGTATTCCATGCCATAAGATGTCACCTCAGATATCAGAATGAAGTGAAAGAAGGAAGCGGGGGGGATTCATAGAATCATAGAATCAAGAAGGCTGGAAGAGACCTCAAAGATCAACGAGTCCAACCTGTCACCCTAAACCTCATGACTATCTAAACCATGGCACCAAGTGCCACGTCCAATCCCCTCTTGAACACCTCCAGGGATGGTGACTCCACCACCTCCCTGGGCAGCACATTCCAATGGCCAGTCACTCTCTCTGTGAAGAACTTTCTCCTCACCTCCAGCCTAAACCTCCCCTGGCGCAGCTTGAGACTGTGTCCTCTTGATCTGGTGCTGGTTGCCTGGGAGAAGAGACCAAACCCCTCCTGGCTACAACCTCCCTTCAGGTAGTTGTAGACAGCAATGAGGTCACTCCTGAGCCTCCTCTTCTCCAGGCTAAATAGTCCCAGCCCCCTCAGCCTCTCCTCATAGGGCTTGTGCTCAAGACCTCTCACCAGCCTCGTTGCCCTTCTCTGGACATGCTCCAGCAATTCAACATCTTTCCTAAACTGAGGGGCCCAGAACTGGACACAGGACTCAAGGTGTGGCCTAACCAGTGCTGTGTACAGGGCTACAATGACCTCCCTGCTCCTGCTGGCCACACTATGCCTGATGCAGGCCAGGATGCCATTGGCTCTCTTGGCCACCTGGGCACACTGCTGGCTCATGTTCAGGCGCCTGTCAACCAGTACCCCCAGGTCCCTTTCCACCTGGCTGCTCTCCAGCCACTCTGACCCCAGCCTGTAGCTCTGCATGGGGTTGTTGTGGCCAAAGTGCAGCACCCAGCACTTGGATTTGTTGAATGCCATCATGTTGGACTCTACCCATCTGTCCAGCCTGTCAAGGTCCCTCTGCAGAGCCCTTCTACCTTCTAACAGATCAACACCTGCTCCCAGCTTGGTGTCATCTGCAAATTTACTGATGATGGACTCAATCCCCTCATCCAGATCATCAATAAAGATATTGAACAGGATGGGGCCCAGCACTGATCCCTGGGGGACACCACTAGTGACAGGCTGCCAGCTGGATATGGCACCATTCACCACCACTCTCTGGGCTCGGCCCTCCAGCCAGTTCCTAACCCAGCGCAGAATGCTGCTGTCCAAGCCACAGGCTGACAGCTTGGCCAGGAGTTTGCTGTGGGGGACAGTGTCAAAGGCCTTGCTGAAGTCCAGGTAGACTACATCCACAGCATTTCCTACGTCCACCAGGCTGGTCACTTGATCATAGAAGATCAGGTTGGTGAGGTAGGACCAACCATGTTGGCTGGGCCTGATTCCTTGGCCATCCTTCAGGTGCGCAGTGATTGCCCCCAAGACAATCTGCTCCATGATTTTCCCTGGCACTGAGGTCAGGCTGACAGGCCTGTAGTTCCCAGGTTCGTCTGTCTGTCCCTTCTTGTGGATGGGTGTCACATTGGCCAGTTTCCAGTCTTCTGGGACCTCTCCAGTGAGCCAGGACTGGTGGAAAATGATGGAGAGAGGCTTGGCCAGCTCATCTGCCAGCTCTTTCAGCACCCTAGGATGAATCCCATCAGGTCCCATGGACTTGTGAATATCCAAGTGACTCAACAAGTCTCAAACTAATTCCACATGGATTTCAGGAGTACAACACTGCTCCTTGACCCCATCAACCAGCTCAGGAGGCCAGTTATCCTGAAGTCCTCCTGCCTTACTGTTGAAAATGGAGGCAAAGAAGGTATTTAGAATCTCAGCCTTCTCCTCATCCTTAGTTACAATGTTACCCTCCACGTCCAATAAAGAATGGAGGCTCCTCTTGCCCCTCTTTTTAGCATTAATATATTTATTAAAATGCTTTTTGTTGTCCTTCACGGAAGCGGCCAGTTTAATTTCTAACTGTGCTTTTGCCTCTCTAATTTTTCTTCTACATGATCTAACAACATCCTTAAACATATCACTAGTTGCCTCCCCCCCCCCCTTTTTTTTTTTTTTTTTTTCCCTTAAATCCTTCAGGAGCTGCTTGCTCATCCAGGCCGGTCGTCTTCCTCGCCGGCTCATCTACAGCATGTGGGAACTGCCAGTTCTGTGCCTTTAGGAGCTCCTGTTTGAAGTAGGTCCAACCATCCTGGACCCCTTTCTTCTTAAGGGATGTTACCCAGGGAACTTTCCAAATAAGTTGCCTGAACAACCTGAAGTTTGCCCTCGGAAAGTCCAAAGTGAGGGTTCTGTTATTGCTCCTCCCTGTTTCCCTGCATATTGAAAACTCCACTATCTCATGGTCGCTGCACCCTAGACAGCCTCCAACCATCACATCTCCCACCAGCCCTTCTCTATTTGAGAACAGCAGATCAAGCAGAGATTCATCCATGGCATCCATCCTCCTATGGAACCATGAAGCTTAGATAGCTCTGCTTCCCAAGACCAACCATCATCCTCCTGATGGGAATTAGAGACTAACATCTCTCTCTCTCTCCTTTTGCATCCACATGGTCTATTGCTTTTGCTTATTATTGTTTTTAAATTGCTTCTATCTTATTACTGGCTTTTGTTATATTTTTCTTGTCTCCCCTGTCCATTTAAAAAGGACAGTGATAGAGTGGCTTTGGTGGGCATTTGACCCCTAAGCCAGGGCTAAACCACCACAGTGTGCTTGTATTTTCATCCCCAAAGACTTACTATCACAGACACCAAGCACTGCATCAGCCCTGGCAACTCACATTACTGCTATGTGACATATATGCCTTTGGTCAAGCTAGGCTAATCAAAAAAGACTAATTCAAAAGTGGCACATTGAAATGAACTCTACAGTAAAAGAATGAGCTAAATGACCTTTTTGATAACATTTGTGTGTGAATCATTAAGCAGCTGCAATACTTAGGTGGAACATTGCTCAGCAATTCCTCTTCATTTCCGCTGATTAGGCTATTGGTTAACAATAGTCCACAAACATCTAGATATGTTTTGACTGATTAATCACTGGCTGCTTTTGTTAAAGTTTGGATGGGTCAATAATTTTCAGGCCAGAACTGATGTGTGTGAACCTCACCCACATTACGGAGTTACTTCTGTCAGTCAATAGTGTCAGTCAGTGGCTGGTCACCTAAGTTGCACAGTATTGATTTTAGTGGATGACAGACACAGTTGAAGTGACAGAACAAAAGGCAATAATCCTCTATTTAGGAATACTTTTATGTGTTGAAATGTATGTAACTTGGAAATAAGTAAAGATTTGCACAAATAGCCTTTACATTTTTCATGTATCACATCTTCCAGTCTCAGAAATAGTCAGTAATCACAAGTTTGCACACATTTACCTGCAAAAGTTTATGAAAATTTACCGTTTGACAGCTCTACTTTTTATTACACCACAAAACACAGATGTTTGACCACTATACTTCCAGCTATACTTCTACAAATGTTCAGCAACTTTATTTTCATGATAAAATGCCGCTGTTTAAATGATTGAAAAAGAAGAGAATACTTGCTAAAGAAAATTCTATTGAATACTTATTGGTCTGTTCACTCAACACACTTCCCCTTATTACCATTTTATTTGCTTTCAACTCTTTTCAATTTAGTTTTTATATTCTCATATGACAATATCATATTTTAGGTAGTTTCTGTTGCCCTCAACATGGATGGTGCTATTTAAAGATAGAGTAAATGAGAATAAAATAACACAGCATAATTAATTACTCTCCATCTGCAGAGAAAATAAAATATTAAGTAACTTATTTCTGAATAAAATAGAAATAATGTTTTTCTATTTCTCACACTACCTTAATCATCAACTGTCCTAATGAATCACAAATGCTGTTTCCTAAATTAAGAAAAATGCAAGATTATACATTTTTTCTTCACATCGTATATCTTCTACAAATACAACAGGTTTATAATTTTCAGCACACCAATGATAATGCCATCAATATTAATGTTACTGTATTTTAGTATCTTCCTTCTGTAAGCATTCTTTTCTTTTTTTACTATCTATTCAAATCCAGTTTCTTGGTAACTCAGCTTGAATTTGGGCTCTAGGGTTCCTATTTGTGATCAGTCAGCCAAGCTTGCCATACCAGAGGAAGCAAGGGGTGTGTTTAGTGAAACCATGTGTTGTATGGTTGCACACACAAATCACAAGGGCCAGCCTGCTACTCAGTCACTGAAAGAATGGCTAGTGGTAGTCAGCAGGTTCATTTGCAGGTTGATTTGCTACATAACAGGCAGTGATGTTTAAGGGGTGCCTATTTCGAGGCTACTAAGTAACAAAAAGAACGCAGTTTTCCTGTAGTAGTGAAAGAAAGTGTGCCTTATTTTATGAAAGCACACCCAGGACAGCCAGGCAAGTACTGTGGCTCTCCTAGAACAGCATTGTTGCCTGCTGGTCTACCAGAAATTTGTTAGATATATGATGTGCAGACTGCAGATAGCAGTCAAGGCTACAAGCTCTAGAGGTGACATGACCTTTGTCAACCTAAAGGTGTGGCCTCCTGAAGCTGGATTCCCCTCTTTGGCACTGGCAGACTTCACCTTGGTTGCAGATATCGGTTCAGTTCAAACCAGCCTCTAGCTATCTTTTCAGTTTGAATGCCCTTATAGTCTATGTCTGTATTAGTAAATAAAATAGCGTTGGTGAATATTGTCAAACACTGAGCATTGGTGCTGTTAGAGCAGAATCTGGCTAGGCCACTTAGCACCTTTTCTTTAGGATTCCTGGGAATGGGCAGGTTTAATTCCCCATAGTCAGCATGGATGTGGCTGCCTGACTTAATAGTTAGCCAGCTAAGGAGTGGGACACAAAAACTCCTCTGCCAGACTACTAGTGCCAGACAGCAGTCACTGACACAGTTTACCAAGACAGATTTAGCCAAAGTGGCTAAAATACACTGCAACATCACAGGAAACTGGGATTTTCTTATTATGTTCTACGTGTCACAGAATTACAGAATGTTAGGGGCTGGAAGGGACCTTGAAAGATCATCTAGTCCAACCCTCCTGCCAGAGCAGGATCACCTATACCAGATCACACTGGAACGTATCCAGGTGGGTTTGAATATCTCTAGAGAGGGAGATAGAATAGTTTGGGTTGGAATGGGCCTTTAAATGCCATCTAGTCCAACCACCCCTGCAATGAACATCTTCAGCTAGGTCAGATTGCTCCAACCTGACCTTGAGTGTTTCCGTGGATGGGCCATCTACCATCTCTCTGGGAAATCTGTTCCAATGTTTCACCATCCTTATCATAAAAATTTTCTTCTTTATATCTTTTGCAAATCTACTTCCTTTTAGTTCAAAATCATTACTCCTTGTCCTATCAAAGAATGTATGTTGTGGATAGTGCTGTCTCACAGTGGAATAGCAGTAGAGAACTACTTGCATTACCTCTAACATTCTTGAGTAGTGAGTATATACTCAGGGGCCTCAAAACAGTTCTGATCCTCCTCAAAATGCCTTTAAGGACTTCTCACCATCTCTCTCCGAGACTTAAAGCCTAACAGAATATCTACCCTCTTGAGCCATATCACTGAGGAATTACAACACTTCTAAGTTTCATACTGATTGGACTTTCTAGCAATATTTTGCACTCTGCAGAATAGCTTCACCTTTCAAAGAACGCATAAATGGAAAAAAAAAAAAAAGTGAATTTAACCACGTCATTCATAACTGTTAACTCTAATTCACCCAGCTCTGCAGAAAAAATAGATTTTGCTTCAGAGTCCCATGCAATCCCACTGATAGAAAATGTTCTGAGCCAGCATAAATTTGGGAGAACTGGAAAACAGGTGTCAAATCCCTGATTAGTAATGAAATTAGAATAAATAAGCCAAGAGAGTCAGAAAACTGAATAGAGAATTTTAGCAGCCTTATTAAAAGCTGAATTTACACTAAAATAGATAATCCTTTCAGGGACAGAAGAAAGACAGAAGTGAGTTAGACCCTTTTTGCCATTGAACCACAGTGTTCCTGATCTATTCAGTTGTGTCGTTTTTTGAAGTTACACAAACAAACAAGTCATCCAAAACTTCTCACTTCTATTGCCTTTGCAACTCTCCAACTCAAAAAGCAAAACGTATTTTCTAAAGTTTTGTAAGGAAAATATGATTCTATAGTGAACAGTGTGAACACCCAATCTCAGACTTAATTTTTATAGCCCATTTATAAATCTTGAAAATATAGGCTTGTAATGGAAATACTGACAGACCCTTAGCAATAGTGCTGCTATAACAAGATTTGTCATTTATGATTAATTGAGGACAGTCTTAAAAAAATCTTTTCTAAAAGCATCTTCTTTCCATCTGTTTTATTTCCCATAGAGCTATATCATTCCCCAATTTTGTCGAGTGCCAGAGACATTTCTGCTTATTTACCCTTAATGATAATCCAAGCTTCTGACATGTAATAATTTGCTGTGTGTCACTTCAATCAAACTGATTTTATTGAAAACCTACAAAAGCAGGGCCTAGGAATGTGCAGTGTTTTTAATAATGTATTTCAAATTGCTATATTGTTTTTAAATCTGTGAAATACAAATGGTTTTAAACTAGATGTGTGCCTAATTACATGATTGAACTAAGAATACAAAACAGAAGGAATGGTTAGCTAAAGAGTATTTAAAAAAAATGTTTCATTCTAAATGTTTCACTTAGTGCATTAATACTACTTTGTGAATGCAGTTCGTTTACTCTAGTGTAATTGAATTTGCTTGTTAATCTGTTTCCAAAAGGTGTTTAGAGATACAGCTGTACAAGCAAATGGAATCTTAAAAAAAAATGAATATTGATGAAGATCCAGATTTCCTTATTCTCAAAGGAATGTTAAATTTTACTCTAAATCTTTAAAAAGATTTTTTTATCTCACTTCTTGTGTATATTAATGATGTAGGGTGCTTATTAATCAATGTTTAACAATGTAATTACAGCTAGTTTTAGACTTACCAGATAACACAGATTAATAAGTGACCTGCAACTAGTGAAGTGTGTAGAAAGGGTAATGAATTCTTTCCATCAACACATTAATTTATTAGCAATAAACAAAGAGTATGATGAATTCAAAGAACTGATAGAGTTTCTGAATATTGCAATGAAATTTCCAGATGAAAGCATTTAATCACACAGTTTGCATTTGTGTATTGCACTTTGCATTCTATACTGTACTGGGATTTGCTTTTCTGAGCTGCATTGCGCAGTCCATTGAAAGCTAGACTTCCAGAGTTTTATATCAGTTCACCCTGTTTCAGTTCTTACTGCTGCACAAATTTTACTTGTCACTGAAGGTGGTGTAACTTTGATGTGAACTAAGTAAATTCTTTCCATATAAAAAAACGACTTAATGCAGCTGAACATAGCACTGCTGAATTAGCCCTGTCTCTACACTGGCTATAACTGTGTGGAATTCCTTTGGAGAATGGAATGCAGTGCAGATAGAAAGAAGCAGTTAGAGAAGCAGCCTGTCAGTTGGGTTTATCACACATAGCTGCATACTAGAGAGACATAACAGTTAAAATCACAAGCAGCATTGTTTTAAACCAATTTTGTTGTTTATCATCCTTATGGACTCTTCTGGCTTTTCATCATTTAGATATAGACAGACTTGTTTTGAAATCAGAGTTACACATTTTTGAGAGTTGGATAAAAAAAAAAAAAAAGAAAATAAGGCACAGATAATACTCCATACCTGGTGGCATCACCAGAAGTTATATCAAACAGTAGCAACACTGTTTAGGTGACTATCACAGTTATCCACAGTGATAACCCAGTATATCCCTCTGAACAGCACAAAGTAGGACAGCAGCTTTACTTCCACTCCTCTCCTTCCCTGAGCTGCCCCTGTCCTCAGTTCAGCAGGGAGCAGGTGGAGGCAAGTTGCATTCCCCGTCTTCCTTCACTGCTCTTGTTTTGGGAATATGGGAATGGGAAATGGGAAAATGGGAATATGTAGATGTGTCCTTAGGTGAGAAAAGGTGTTTCCCAGTCACAGGCAGTATCAATGAGGATGTGAAGAAGAAGGCAATTCTAACATCTTCAATCCTGCTCTAGGTTACTAGGTTACAAGTGCAGGGCAAATTTTCTCAGGAACAACTCTCAGCCTCCTAGCAAAATCAGACTGGTGGGAGGCTAATGGAAGAAGAGGTGGAGAAAGGTCCCTCCATTTCCACAAAAAAAACCCTGCAGAACTTTTGTGCCTCCCAAGATCTAGTATTATCCAGGTACTCAATATTTTGAAGGTTTTGGTTGTTTCTCTTTGTTGATTTATATATATAAACGCATTTTGAAAAATTTAGATATTTACCTCATCATAAGGTAGAAATCTTAGCAGGTGCATAAAGACACTTACTCCAGGGCCTCACTTTAGGTAAAGCTCAAGCTTACATCTCTTAGTAATTGAAAGCATGTGCAGAGGACTATTAGGAGAGCTCAGAACCTGCTGCACTTTGACCAACATCCTGCCCTATTACCCACAGGCATCTTAAATCCTGCACTGACTGGTATGAGAACTGCATAGATGCAAGAATTGCAGATGTGACTCTCAAAGTGACAAAGTGTCAGAAGCATATCCTGGGGAACCTGAGGGCATGTCCAGAGGGAATTTGCAAGCAGAAATCACTGGGACTGTACAAGTTATGCCTAAAAATATGCAAAGATTTCAGAAAGGTTAGAATATGCTGTAATGAATTATGTAACTGGCATGAATTCTTGCCAAAAAGCCCCAACTAGCATAATGTTGTTGCAATTATGTCAATTCACAGGAGATAAGGGACTGGCCTTATGTACACAGTATTGCATGCACGAAACTATATTATCTCTACATTCCATTTATCCATGACTATTGAATTTATGAGGAAATTATGTATGTAGACACATACATATGCATATTTGACAAATAAATGTACTGAAAAGTCTCTGTCTGAACAGATACAGTTACAGTACTTGTTGTGAAAGAAAAGTATCTGAAATTAATCTCGTAGTGAATCTGAATTCAGATGAAGCTCTTGCCAGCTGACAGCAGTTACTCACAGGTACAGTAGAGGCAGTGCAGACTTAAAACTATGTACTGATTTCAGCTGGAAGGAATATGAAAAACTTATTTTGCTGAGCCTGATTAAGCACCTAAAATCTAGCTTAATTATGCTACAGCTGGGTATATGTGAGGCACACTATATGGCAGGACAAAGAGGCTGGAATAGCATTGAAGCCCTACAATCACTGCCTCTGAGAGAGGAAAACCTTTGCAGAGGCATGCTACAGGTCAGCCTTCAAAGCACTATCTCGCTAATCATAGTAAGGGGTAAAGATAGGGGCAAACTGGGGGAAGGAAGAGTGGGTTGGGACAGGGCTGCAGAAGGCGGACTGCAAGTGAACCTGGAGTGCAACATTCAGCCTTAGGTGCGTGCTGTCATTTTACAGGCCCCCACTTTTGTATACACTGAGGACATTTTTAGCCTACTAAGTCAGAAGGACATGAGAGGATTGATGATGCTTTTTCAGCCTACCGTGCCTCTTGATTGTAAGAGGCATACTGTGGATTTCCTGTTGGTTTTGATTGCTGGGGTTTTGGGTTTGTTGTTGTTGGGATTTTTTGTTAGGTTGTTTTGGGGTTTGGGCCTTTTTTTTTTCCTTCCCTTTTTCATGTAGCAACATTCATTGAGAACTCTGTGCCCATTTTGGAGAAAAACAAACTCCCACTACCCATATGGGATGATTAGGAAGATAGATACTAACACTGAAGAAGAATAAAGTAGTGTAGAGTTTTCCTCATAGAATTCAAGAAGCTGATTCCTGCTGAAATGTCCTTGCAAATGCTCTCTTCTGAGACTACCTTTTCTTATTTTTCTTAACACTGGAAGTTCAGTTAAGTAAATTAATTTCTTACTGTGGGGCTTAGTACTACAATACCATAACTACAGAAATTTGCCTGGTAATTTGTGTACTAATAAAATATGTGGGAAAAATATAAGGTAAAATAACATAAATGAAAAACCACAAACAAACAAAACCCCCCAAAATCATGTTACCTCACAGACAGCATAAAACTGAATTAATTGTTTTTAAGGTTCAGTTTGCCAGCTATAGCAATGCATTTCCTTTCATGTAATGCTATATGAATATTTGGTTATATTTCAAAATGGGATACAGATTAAAATCACAATGCCACAGGAAATAAGAAGATGTTGTTGATTCGTGTATTAAAGTTGTCTTTTATATAAATGTTTTAGATCATACTATCAAAAAGGGAAACAATAAACTAAAAAAACCAACAATAACAACAACAAAAAAGAGATACAAGATCATTGTCGAGTCTCCTCAGAGATGACTGCTAAGACCTAAATAATTAGAGTGTGAGATAGACATCTGTCAAGAATTACAGTCTGGCTATGAAATGGAAAACAAAGTGCACTAACAAATACATGGTGATTTCATCACAAAAAACAAGCAAATGATAGGATGCTCCCAGATATGTACTATGAGTAGTAGAGTTTAATGCATGTATTTCCTATTGCAGAAGTCGTAGGCAGCAATATGGCAAAAGGTTATTCAGGTTGGTCAGGACTAAGAAAGGTTATGCAGTGGATTAGAAACACTGCTTCTAAACAACTGGGCAATGCAATGACTGATGAATTACTGTAGACAGCTGCCATGTTACTCATTAGAAAGAAGAAGAGAAAGAAAAAAAAAAGAATAACTATTCAATCATATTGATGGGCTTTACATTTACTGCAACCACTTAAGGGAAAGACATAGGCATCACTGGCCACTGGCAGCACTACAACTCAGTGACAACTGCTTATTAGAAAAGAAACCAATGCAACAACAAAACAAAACCCAAGAAAATCTAAAATCCAAACAAAACAACCTCAAACAGAAAACAAAACAAAGCCTACACCAACAAAAAATCTGAAAAAAAATCAGCTATGGTATTGAAAAAGAATTGACGTGCAACAAAGTACCTCCCTCTATATCCTCTTAGGAGAAGAAAACATCACCTGAACAGAGGCTTTAGACAGGAGACAACTAAGAAATTACTTGGTAAATGTACATGAGAAAATAATTGAAAGAAAAGAACCTACTCATTGGTGACTGGGGTGAAATTAACCATTTTGCGATGCACGTTATCATGGGGACAGAGATACCTAATGTGGTTGCATGAAGGACAGACGTTGTCCAGAGGCAGTGCTGCAGTACTCTTGTTTATTTCTCAGTCTGTATTTACTGCTCCAGGCAGGTGTTAGCTTGGCCTTTAGGGTCTTATGCAGCAAAACCATTTTTCTTCATTATACAGTCATGTAGCTTTATTTTACAGAGAATTTGCATCATCCTTTCATTTGTATTACAAGATTATTACTCTAGATAAACCGGAGTTGACTGTGTAGAGACAGTTTATTAGGTGCTTCTATTAACCTTTGTTACACTACAGTAAATACTAAAGAAATCACATCCTGAAACTACAGTTGATAAATTCAAGCCAAAAGTAAACATGTTCTAAATAAAACATTACTTACCTGTGAAACTCACTACTGTATAGAATCATAGAATCACTAAGGCTGGAAAAGACCTTTAAGATCATCAAGTCCAACAATAACCAACTACCATGGCCACTAAACCTTATATTGAAGCACCATATCTACACACCACCACCTCCCTGAGCAGCCTGTTCCAATGCTTCACCACTCAGTAAAGAATTTTTTCCTGATGTCCAATCTAAATGTCTCCTGCACAACTTAGACCCATTTCCTCTCATCCTATTACCAGTTACTTGGGAGAAAAGACCAACACCAGCCTTACTATAATCTCCTTTCAGGAAGTTGTAGAGAGCAATAAGATCTCCCCTTAGCCTTCTCTTCTCCTGAGTAAACAACCCCAGCACCCTCAGCTGCTCCTCATATGACATGCCCTCCAAACCCTTCACCAGGCTTGCTGCTCTTCCCTGAACACACTCTAGGACCTCAATGTCTTTCCTATACTGTGGCAACCAGATTTGAACTTCCATATTTAAAGGAGAAAAAATGAAGTATGAAGGGTTTTGTAATGTAGCATACCTGCATCAATGATCTTAGGATAAAACAAACTTTTGTGAATTAGTGTGTATATTGTCAGAAATACGGTTTACTTGCAGTGGATAATGTGAGATCAGTTTTGGAAAGAGATAAAACTAAAGGCTATGTTAGAAGTGGCAGTATATGTACATGGAAACTTGACAGATCATGAGAATATGTGGAAGATGTCAAAGACAGAAATCTGCAGAAGGATGCATTCCTGAGGGATGCAATTCTTAAATTATTCTACTTCCAGGAACACCTTCTCCCATATACTTTGGCAGCTTTCCTGTCAGTAGTGATGCTCCACATCGCTACACCTCCTGGATCTAGAGGTGAAAGCACTGGAATTCCTGCCATTGCAATCTGTAGTTTATCTTTCAGAACTAAATAAAGGTTATTGCATCTGTTCTTTCATCCTTTCCCCTCCTACTTCCTAACACAGGAGAGAGATTTAGAGGAGAGATGCTTCCATGCTCTTTCACAGAACCATAAAGAAATCAAGACATTGAGACTGACTGTAAGAGGAGGCAATATATGAAGACATGAAATGTAGCCAGTTTGATTTTTCACCTCAGCTGGGCTGAAAGAAAAATCTAGGACTGTCACAGATGGAAGTGATCAGATGTCACTTGTACTGAGGAAGAACAGGAAGATACTAACCCCGTTGGAGCATATTGCTAGAATTTACTACTTAAAAGTAATTAACTAGAACAAGAATTAGCTATCCTTGTGACCAGGCTCTTCTGTGTGCAATTTTTAGTATGAGGAACATCCTAGGAAAATTTAAACATTGAATGCTATAGAGTATTGAAGTCAATAATGTGGTTTTCTGTGCAGCTACTTCTTGTTTTATTAAGGCATTCCTTTAATTCACGGGTGAGCAATGGAAAGTATCTCCTTTCAGAATATCTCCAGATGCTATTGCAGGATGATGGCACTGACTTGCCCTGCTCAGGCTTCCAAGGGGAATGTCCACAGCACAATGAGATGTGCTAACAGACTGAAAAGAGTGATCAACTCAGAGAAAATATGTTCTCCAAAGGCCCTTATTCCTCAGCAAAACAGTTTACAAATTTCAGATCTATCAGGGGAAGCAGTCTTACAGGACCTAGGTGCAGCATGGTTTTGGACCCCATACAACTCTTTGCTGCTGCTCCTTTTAATGTGAATTTCATTTGTATTGTTCTGTAGAATGTATTGCATTTTCATTAAGTATCAAGATGACACACCATCCTACCTCTATTTCTAGACAATGTTTTTCAATTGAAAATTCACAGATTTCGAAAACAGAATGTGACTATTTAGCACAGGGTAAACCACTAAATACTTTGAAAGAAAATGTGACAGTGAATTGTTATTACCATTCCAATGTATGTGAAGACTTTAAAGTGTGATGCTTTATAGAACTGTTTTTGATTTGTGCTAACTAAATTATTCTAAAAAACAAGGCAAAACCCAAACGGAAATTTTGACCACAGAAACTACTTTTCATATGAGCATACTTTGTAAGGAAGCCAGTCCCAATTTTCTACAATTTCTTTATGAACCAGTAACATTTATTTAACATATTGCCTTTGTTACTCTAAGAGAGCTACTCTGCCTTATAAATCCACCAGAAGATCTGAAACTGACACCATATGGAAAGTTCATTTCTGGCCCAGATTTGGAATACAAGTGCCATTACATCTGGAAGAGTAAATGCAACGTCTCCTATAATGATTTATTATACATATATTACTTGAAAATCAAATGTCATGAACCTACTCCATTTTTATATTAAAAATTCTACAAATATTTGACAAAAATTGTACAAAAATGTGTATTTCAAGGAACAGCTTGTGCCTGGGTAAAGGATTGTTAGAGATTGCTGAGATTATGACCATGCATAACCAAATTCAGGATACAAAAAGAAAAAAATATCTATTACATAAGCCAAATTTCCACTTTTACTACTACAAAACCACTTTTAAGGGTCATGCTTGTGTGGCCAAAGTCAAGACTTGATATGATTTTCATAACCTATGTATGAGACTGACCTTCAACACTTTTTTGAAGCTGTTGAAATTTGGCTTCAGCCCTGCACATAGTAGCAATGAAAGAATCCTGCAAAAAGGGTATTTGTGAAAAAAAGAATTTTACAACCACTTTCAAACCATGTTCATTTCTTACATATACTTTTATAGCCTTAGAATTCATTCCATATTTGTTGTATCACAATTTCATATTGAGTTATGTGGAAAAGATAGTGCTAGCCAATATTAAGGAGAAAACTGTTCAGATATTTCTCCTAATTGCAATTCAGTATAGAGAAGCTCGGTTAGCATCAAGGTAGCATCACTATGGGGAAGATAGAAATAAGTTCTACAGACAAGTTTTAAAAGGGGCAGAATCTGGCCTACAGATTCTGGAAAAAAGGACAAAACAGAATAAACAACAAAGAACCCCAACAACAATGCTAGTATCTCTGATTATGTTGCTCTGTTCCTGTCTGTTTCAGTTAATCATTTACTTTGATGGTGTCTGAATTGTAATGCACTGAGTTGAATGAAGTTCAATTAAGTTCCTAGTTCCTTTCTTTTTTCTCTTCTTTTTCTTTCCCCCCCCTTCTTCTCTGAGAGATTTTGATAACCACATTTTAGGATTGTAGTTCATTTTAATTTGATTATTTTGGTTCAGTTGTAATATTTATATTTCCTGGGGTTTTCTTTGCAGGAAATCCAATGCACAGCTGCATGAGATGCAACACAGGCTGTGCATCCTACAGAATACAATGAAGCATTAGAAAACACTACAAAGAAGCAGAGGAAAAAACCCAAATGAAATTAAGTTTACTAAAAATAATGTCCAATTCTGAATCAGTTTCACAAAGATTTAATGTGGAAGGAGCATGATTTAAAATAAACCTACACTGTAATATACTCCCTCGACATATATGGATTGTTTTGATATAATTGTGAATACATCCACAACTGCTTTAAGGAAGCAGAATGTATAATATGTCATCTTTAGCTCAATTTACAATTATCAAGAAGACAGAACATCTAAGATTAATTCAACAGGAAGAGAAATACATACCTTTAAAAACAAACAAACAAAACCTCCTGTTCATTTTCTTTATACACTCAGTCTTGTGCGCATATATCCTTTGCATGGCTAATATATTTACATAATTTTAAGTATCCTTATATGTGTACAGGCTCTACACACATATTATACACACACAATATTAGACTGCACAATACAGTAAAATATAGCCTGTATAAATGCAGATAATGATGAAAATCAGTTTCTGGCCCAGCACTATATGCAGGACATGGACCTATCACATTACCATTTGAGCCTTTCTTCTGTCAGTTTGCTCATTTAGTAAGTTCTTGCATTTTTATCAACATAGTCATTTAAAGTGTCAGTACAAATAAGTGAATAAGTGTGGTTTGGTTGTAGGTTTTTTTGGGTTTTTGTTTGTTTTTCTTTCAAAATTCATCTGTAGGTTAAAAACTTTTTGTTTGTTTGTTTTTGTTAATATCACTATAGTGAAATGCCTGCACCTCATGCTAGGAAATCATAGAAGATTGTTAATACCACTATAGTGAAATGCCTGCACCTCATGCTAGGAAATCATAGAAGATTAGGTTAAGGACTTCCTCCATATGCTTTAATCACTATTACAAAATATGCTACATGAAAACTAACTTTACTTACAACAGTTTGCAAGGAAGTTACAGAATACCTGCATTTAAGTATTTAAAACACAGCAGTCGTTTTAAAAGAAGGTAAGCAAACTCACTGCTCTGTAGAGATCCCTTTCTTAGTACACACGTATAAGGACGGAAATGACAGATGCGAGAGGACGAGAGAATCAAGAGCGCATACTTCGCCTACACTCTGATGGTATCCAGAGTACCAAAAGAGCGTTCTCACTGAAACACAAAACCTGTCATATTCTAAGCCGTATTAACTATTCAACAAGAGAAAGGAATACAGTGCGTTTTTTAGGCTACCTCCACACCATTCTCAGAAGTAACGATGAGACCAGAGGGAAAGTGCTCAAAGCCTGGTTTGTGGTGGCTGTTTATCCGACCATGCTGAGCACATTATTGTTATTATTAATTCTAATTTTGCTTTAGCTACCTAAAAGCCCCATAAACAAATGCCCGACAATTTAATTTTCCATTTATAGCATAACATTTTCTCTATCGGTGTCCCCATTTGAGCCAGGATTGTTTCAACTTCTCGCATGTTTCCACCGAACTGCAATTATATCCCCTGCGCTTCGCTGTCTTCGCCTGCTTCCTAGATAATGATCACCGATTCCGTTTACATCGCGTTTCTGCCCTCCGAAGGGACAGGGAGACGCACTTTTAACGGAGCTGCACAAAACGCGCTCCGTGCCGCACAGCATCAGCCCTAGAAAGGTGCGCTGGGCAGAGTAAGGTGTAGGGGCTGGACAGGGAGTGCGGAGCGAGGTGTGTGCTGTGGGCATCGCCGATTCCCGTCACGGGGCTGCGCAGCCCTGGCCCCGGCCCGTGCCCCAGCGCGGCCGTGAAGAGGAGCGCTCCCACGGAGGCCACCGTGCCTGTCGCACCACCCTTCGCCCCACAGCCTCATTCAGGGAACGGTAAGTTTTTGTGTCGCGCTGTTTCTCGCGCCGAGGGAGCAAGGGTGGGGTTGAGGCAGAACAGGGGGGGGTAGGACAATAATGGATCCCCAGGAAAAAACACTCCCAGCCCGGAGGGTGAGCGCTGACAAAAGGGATTTGGCAAGTTCCTCTCTCTCTCTCTTTTTTTTTCTTTCTTTCTTTCTTCTTTTTTTAATTTTCCCTCCCCCCTCCTATTTAATTGTCTCATTGTGAACGGATTACCATCGCTTCAGATTACACCCGACGGGGAGAAAGGGGGGAAAGCAACTGCCCCTTTCCCTCCGTATAAGATCTGCTTTGTCAGTAACCTCCTCTTCTATTTGGGGAAAATCGGACACGCGGGACGGAAAACTCAGATAAAACAAAGGGAAGGGAGCCCAAGTGATGTCAGCCTTGAGGAACTTGACTTTTGGCAGAGGGCTGGATCAGGGCACCATCCCACACCTCTTGCTTAAGTTTCCCTTTCGGTGGCACCACACCAGCTGCGCCTTCGGCCCTGCCACGGGCGGGCACAACACCGGAGGGCCGCCGGTGACCGCTAGGGCTGGGTCTGGGACCGCCCGGGACACCCTGTCACTCTCTACGTCGGCAGCCGCGGCACGGGGCGAACAGGCGGCGCATTGGAGGACGGCTACCCGGCTCACTCGCAAGACAAGCCGGCCAGTCGGCCACCTCTGGGCGTGCGGAGCCTTTCCGTGTAACGCCCGGGTTCACTTCGGCTCGGACCCTTCGTCCCGCTGCCGTCGCCCCGCACACAACCCGCGGATCCCCGGCACCGGCGGCAACCCGATACTGCCGCACGCTCATTGGGCGGCACCGCCGACCCCGCCCCCTCGTCTGCGACGACTCAGGCGCCGGCTCGGCCCGCTGGGTGCCGAAAGACACTGCTGTTTGGCCGAATATGCCTGTCAGTCAATTTGAGGGACGGGCCGCCCCGCCGCTGTGGTCCCGCCCCTTCGCCTTCATTGATATTATCGGAGCGAGGCGCGGGCGGCTGGGCTGCAGTCGGGGCTAGCGGGCGGCCGGCCCGGTGCGTGAGCCGGGCAGCGGCACGGAGGAGGAGGCGGAGGAGAAGGAGGAGGAGAAAGAGAAAGGCAGCCGGGAGGGAGGGAGCGCCGAGCCAGAGACTAGCAGATTCTCCACCGTCCTTTAGCACTCACCGAGCAGCGGCAGTGTCTAGAAATATATAGCTAGAAATATAAGATCACCCCGCTCCTGCACCATGATTTTCCAAAGTAGGCTCCCTTCTTGGATTATTTTGTGCTCCGTCTGGCTGTTCCACTTTGCACACACGGGGGAGGCACAGGCTGCAAAAGAAGGTAAGGTGATGCGGAAAACAAAAGTTTGAGCTTATTTATTGCTTTTGAACACGAAGTCTGCGTTGGTGGCTCAGCGGAGGACCTGTCTGCCGCTGCGAGTCGCTTGTCAGCTTCCCATTAACAGAAATAAAGACATTTTCTTTTTAAGTTGGGGTGAGAGGGAGGAAAGCGCAAGGCATTCACTGAGGGTATGCGAGTGTATGCGTGAGAGACCGGGACAACTGCCTTTTTGCTGTTAGGAATAAGGTTTGCGAGGCATTTGCACGTGATGATGAGGCTGGAGCTAAGGGGGCAGCCCCCGGGCTGGGCAACCCTGCAGGGGAGCTCCACTCTCTTGTGGCAGCACTAATCCTCCCGGAGAAATGCGGGTTGGGCAAGTTACCTCCCGGCTACAGGGGGCTGAAGGGCCTGAGGGCCGAGTTTTAGGGCTCGGGACGTTTCAGGGGAGGCACGGCTCGGCACGGGGCTGACGCGCAGCTCCGCACCGCTGCCCACAGGGGGCCTGCAGCACTCCGGTCCCTTGGGGCCGTGCCCGGACCGTGAGAAGGAGCATCGGGGTGCAGTTTTGCACCTTCCGGCCATTCAGGCTGGACATGCATTTAGAGGGTACATACAGGCTGTGCGAGTGCCTGCAACGTGTGTGCTCTCCCGCGGCATCACTGGAGAGTCGGTGAGAGGAAGAGGTTTAGGGATGGATGTTTTACACCGTCGGCATATCACAACGGTGCTTCCCGGTTCCCATCAATCCAACATTGGTATCTCTGTAAAACAAACCCCGGACATTTGTTTCCCCTGCACACAGAGATGAAACTGGTAGTTTTTTATCAGATACTGCTAGAGGTGTATGAAATCAGTTCACGAAGTGCAGCTGGAAATCTCTTTTCTCACGCTGAGAAAATCCGAAATTATTTAAAGGAGCGCCCTGCTCGCGTTTGACAGCCAAAGGCGAAGGTCCGTCTCCATCTTCGGGAGGGGATGACACAGTCGACACACGACAGGGAAGGGGGAGTTAGGAGCTTTTTTCAGTGTCTGCATATGTATGCGTTTGGGGGATTTCCTTCCTCAGCTGGATGCGTCAATATTTTTCATCAAACCGTTTGCACGTAGTAAAATACCATTTCCAACCTGTAATTGGAGTTTTAAAATAAAAAAATCTCTCAATTAAAATATCCTCTGCCCTTAACAGAAAAAGGCGAGGGCGAGGTCGAAGAAGGAAGGAGAGAGCCTTTCCTTAGCAGCATTTCTAAAGTTTATTTGGAGGGGTTGTAAAGCACAGAGACCCCCACAAGGGGAGTACTAACGCGTGGTTGTGTATGATGGGGAGCGGAGAAGGGCTGGGCAAGCAGGCAGGCAGAAAGGGAGGGTGCGGGCTGCCTGCCCCACTCTGCCCTGTGGATTGCGCTCCGATTAGGGCTGCGCCAGTCTCTCCCAGCGGTAGTCTGCCTCATATTTGTGCGTATGGATGTGTATGTGTATATATATATATATACATATATATATATGTATATATGCATCCAAACATAGAAGTGTACATAATGAATATATGTTTGAGGAAAATCAACCTAGCCAAAGGAAGGTCTGGAGCGGCAGTCAGGGCTTGATAGTGACTACCTGCTTCAAGAACAGAAAACTCCCGCGGAAGAAAGAGCAAAGAGAAACAAAACAAAGAAAAATATACAACCCCCCCCTCCCCCCCCAACCAACGCAAACCCAAAAAGTAACTTTGTAGCTTCACTCCTAGCCTCACCGAAGGCCAGTGGCGGGTAGCAGTTCCGCGTGGTTTCCCACCGATCCTCGCTGGCTACGGAAGAGGGATGAGGGGATGAGAGGCTGAAAAGTTTTCCTAGTTTCCCTTCTGTAGCGAAATAAAGCCGCGGTGAGATGCTGGAGAGGAACGAGGCAGGGTGCGCCCGGATCTCTAAGCGAGGGGTGACCGCGGTACCGGCGGAGTCCTCTGCTACTGCCGCGGCCGGGACCCTCGGGACAAACGCAGACGCGGGGGCGCTGCGGTCTGCTTCTCCCCGGGGGGAGGTCCTACCCCTCCACCCCACGGCTAACGAGACCTCAGAGCTCCCTTCTGGGGCTAGTATGCTGGGCGCTCTCTCCCCAGGTCGGTGATTGCCAGGCTGGGTGTGCGTGGCGGCGTTTACCGCGGTACTGGTACCCCGCTGCCTAGTAGGCGAGCCCGCGCCTTAGCGCGGAGGTGCGGCCGCCTGCGCGCCACGCAGCGCCCTGGGAAGGCGCGCGGTTGCGGCTCCCCGTGGAGGCGAGAGGCCGCGGTTCCCCGCCTGCGCCATGGCGCTCCTTCTCTGCAGCCGTGCCCCCGCGCTTCTCCCGCCGGTTTTACGCCTCCTTTCGCGCTCTGTCCCGTCGCTGAGATCCCTCCGAGGGGCGTCTCCCACCCTCCGCCTAACTCGGCCCTCTACGCCCCCGCAGAGGGAGCGCGCCCCGGCTCTCGGCGTGATCCGTATCTGGGCTCTCGGTGCGCATCCATGCGCGGCTGTCGTCCTCAAGCATCCCTTCTCGGCGCTGGGAGGAGCGCACCAGCTGCTGGCTTAGAAAGCTATTCCCAGTAACTTTCAGTGCTACGAGGAAACGCCACGTTTTCTTTGCAAGGGCCGTTTGCAGAGATGCGGTCTGTGTCGGTTTGGTTGTTTTTTCCTTGTCTTTTATTTCTGGGATGTGCCCACCCGTGGCTGTGCGATGAAGAATTACAGCCAAATAAAAAGTAAAAGAAATGGCATATATGGGATATTGTACTGTTGCCGAAATGGTTAATTTTCCCCCGGTACCTTTTTTCCAGGCCCATTATAAATGTTTTTGTTTAACAAACCGCCCCATACAACACCTGCTTTTGTATAGAAAGTGTTACAAAGTTAAGCCCCTTGAATCCAAGTTCAAAGAAATAAGCAAATAATCTTTCTATAGCAAGACTAATCAAACTTTCTTAATGAGTAATTCTGCTTTATTACTGAAATACAGGTCTGGAAGCTAACATTCCAGATATTACTGTGTAAACCTTTAAATAACTTTGTTTTTTTCAGTCATCTTTCCAGTAATTCACTGAAATTTTGTGTTCAATTCTGCTAGGAGAAAGGGCTGAAGCAAGAATTGCAACCATTTCAAAAGAGCTGGCAGAAGTTGCTTCAAGTTAGACTTAAATTATTAATTGAAATAGCAGTGCGTAAATACTGTGTATAAAGTTATAAATAGCTTTATAGCTAAAAATAGAATGAATTTAAATTAGAAATGTTACTTTTCATTTAATCAAATAGAAATAGGAAGTTAAAATGTGAAGCTTTGAAGAAGTAATCTTCAAAGTGTACCAAACATAGCCAAAGCTGCAGAGTAATCAACCATATAGCAGTTTGAAAGAAGGTGTTACATATAGCAAACTATTTCACTTTTTTCACCTTTTTTTTTGACATCACAGATCGATATGTGTACCATTTGAAAGTCTTACAGAAACTTATAGTAATATGCTAAGAAAGAAGATTATATCTGTAGCTGAAATATAAGACGTATATAGGAATGTATGTTTGGAGGTAACAGAACATCAGTAATATAGCTTTCAGTGTGTAGTGTAAAATATGTAAGAGTTGGTTTATTAGGCTGTGGTTAACCACTTTTGGAGACAGAGTTACATTTAGCTGAAAATTATTACAGTGCTACTAGGAACTGATGTATTTTTATATAGAAGTGTCACTGGAGTAGAATGACATGAAGATTTCAGTAAGCCGTTACCATAAAGTGAATTCATATGATTCTCTCTGTATAGTATTTTGTATACGTAAAGTGTGAGGAACTTGCAACCTCTTTTATTTCTATATTCCTGGTCTTCTTTTATTTGTAAAATTACTGCTTTATCACCAAAGGGACATACTTTGGGTTTTTTTCCCTTCAAACTCAAAAGACCGTTGCTTTTACAGTACAGTTCCTGGTAAGGTATAGTCTAGTCAGGTCTAAGTCAGTTTGTAAAACTCTTGAAATGTTGGTGTGAATTTGCTTGGTTTAAGGTCACTATATTAACCAGCATGTGGGAAATGTCCTTCTTACAACAAAGGACATGAAGGGAGCATGCATCTTAATGACCGATTGGTAACACTTTAGAGCACTAAGAAAAACAATACACTTTGAGTTAAGCAATGGAATTATTAAGGTTAATGTGTATCTGCTTGTATGTGTATGGTACATAGTCATATAATAATCTATTTACTAGTAAATGCATAGTTGTGGTTGCAGGTAATTAATTTTTTTAATAATAATATGAAGAAAAATAATTTGTACAAAAATTCTTTTTATCACGCTTCAGATTCAGACTTTGTTCTTTGGCTTTATTTTCTCACTATATGTAAGAAACAGTGGAAATTCTTTTTTTTTTTTTCCTTTTTAGTAATATTGCTGGACTCTAAAGCACAACAGACAGAGTTGGAATGGATTTCCTCTCCTCCCAATGGGGTATGTACTCCAGACGAAAATTAAGTTCCTAAAGATGAGTAGGTATTTTACCAAAGAAATTGAAAGACTTGCTACAAAGTAGTTCCCCCTCATATTTCTCTCAGTAACCATGCCAAGTGTTTATGGCTTTTTCATTTTTTAGAATGGAAAGAAGTATACCTCAGGTTACAGTGCACAAATGTACAAGCTAGTTAAAAGGAAAAGTCTCTTTAGAAATTCACCTAAATATTCTCAGTAGCTTTATGTTTTGTAGTGTAATCCTTTGTGCTGTATCAGAAAGCTCTGTATATTTATAGCACAGTATTTAAAAACACTTTTCCTTTTGTCCTTTAGAAACAGCAGATTTACTTCTGTGTGGAAACTTTCTAAAAATATGTTTTTCATTTTCTGTATAATGGATGATCATAAATTTGTTTACAATGTTTTCTTTGTAATTGAATAGCACAGATTGAAGTGCTCTGAAATAAAAACATTTATACTGCAGATGTGCTTGAAATGACATTCCAAACTTGAAACGTCCCCAAGTCTTGTGGTGCTTGATATCTGGAACTAGGCACAAATTATGTGATTAAGGCCACCTCCAGCTTGCTTACAAATTAATCTCATGGTACTCCATGAAATGTACCATTGTAAAGGACATCATATTAAAGAAAAAAAAAGGAAAAGAGAAATTTAGAAACATCAGTGCTATTGTATTCATCATTATCTGTAAAGTTTCAAAATGCTGCTTTGAGTCTAAATTCAAAGTGGTAAAAAAGTGCTTCTACTTCACACCTTGAGGAAGAACACTTTCAGAAGAGTTAGTGAATACATTGTCCTACCTTAGCCCAGTCCCACTTTAGTGTCTGACAAATCATAAATTATACAGACAGTTCTTACTGATGGAAGCAGTCTTGCTGAATCCATTGTGGCTCTTTGCATGAGCAAAGACTTGGGGAATCAGGCCCTTAATCTTCAGTGCATTAAGAAATCTGGAGCCAGAAGAGCGTGAAGTGTGAGTGGGGATATAAAAAGTGTAACAAATCCTTTAAATAAGAAGAATGAAAATCTGAAAGTGTCTTTCTTTAAGAGCAAGATCGTAAAATCAATACAAGCATAAACTGGAAATGAGTCTAAGGACTTCAGAAAGAATGTAACATGAGCTCAGTGATGGCTAATAACCTCGGCACTAGCATTTTGCCTTTACCAGAGGTGTTTGAAAGTGTAGCTTGATAGCAATTATGGTAGGCTAACCTGTAGATAATGAGAGACATGTCAACACGTGTTACACATGTCAGCATACTCAGAGATGAAAGTAGAGTCAATTTCAACAAATAGTAAAAGATGACTTCCAGAAGTAGAAGCCAGTTGCAACCAGGAATTAAAAATTAATCAAAACTAATGGCTGGATTCATATGTGTGAAAATAGTCAGAAATAGTTCCCTGTAAATTAATGTAAAAACACCATTTTAATAATGTGGTTATGAAAATAAATGTTTGTCTAGTTTTAATTACTGAATTTTCTGCTATGCAGTAAAGATTTCATGAGAAAAAAACAATGAAGATCTTTTTGAGAGCAGCTACTGCATCATCACACTATGGAATGTATCAGCCACATACTCATTAAATACCTCAATCAACTGCAAATGTTACATCTAACAATTACCTCAAACATTGTTGAGATAACTAATAAGTTAAAATACCAGATACTGAAACCGGTAAAGAGGACACATTCAAGTGGAATTGCATGTATATCACCATATGGTGCAGCAAGACAAAGAAAAGTTGAATTTTCTTGCTGTAAAAGCTATCATGGAGTTGTTCCCTTTAAAAAGATGAAACATGACCTCAGATGGCATAGGTGAGAACATATTCTGAAGTATTCATGTATTCATGTATTTCCCAGCAGAGAAGCAGGTACACTTCCAATGGACTACTCAAAATAATAGCTCTGTGATTACACAGATCATATTTCCTTAATATTTTTATGAAAATAATACTTCATGGCTTTGGGAAAATATGAAAAGATAGACTTCAGTGTTTAATGCTATATGTGACCTGCAGCAGGACTTCTTATCTGAATGTAGTGTTTTGTGTTGTTCTACTTGACTTAAGAATCTCTGATACCAGCTAGCCTAGACTTTTAACTCTAAGAAGACTCGTTTGTGTTGTATTACACAAATGGTTTAATTTTGTTAACTGTATTTTGTTTGTTTATTTTGTTTTACTTTCTTTTTCCCCTTGTTTTGCTGGGTGGGGATTTGTTTTGATGGAGCAACCCACATCAAAACCTGAAGGAGTTGTGTGGTGTCTTAGAGTTACTTAGACTTCAAAGATACTGGAATATCTTATTGCAGAATCTGGCTTGGTGTTTTGAGGGAGAACAGTTTACACAAGATCAAAAAAAAAAAAAAAGAAATCAATCAAAACCCTCAAACTAAAAAAAAAAAACAACAAAAAAACCTCAAACCTCTCAACGCTACGTTATGAAATGGATGTACCCTTTTTGTTGTCTTTATGCTTCTTTTTTTGTTTTGTGTGGGGTTTTTTTCTTGTTTTGTTTTTCAGCATGGCAGAGGTGAAAGCCTTGGCCCATATCCCCTTTTCTTTGTACTAGCTCTTATAGAAGAGCAAAAGTCTTAACTCATTCAGTTCTAATAAATCTATCATGAAGATAGACTTTCTTGTAAGAGTAATACAGTTCCATATGCAAACAGTTCAGCTAACTCCATGGGCATTTAATAATATATTTAAATCATTTAATACCATATGGAGATATAATACCATGCACACCACATCTATATTAATTGTAGGTCTTTGAAATGTGCTTTGATATTTGCAACTGTGCATTTCAGCATCTGCAGCTGTGATATATTTTGTGGTGATAACTTCTAGCATCAATTCAGCCACATCTGCTTTTTCTTGGAGCAGTACACCAACACTGAAATGATCTCATTTGCTGTCAAATAGGTTTGCAAAGTACTGTATACTGCATAGCTCCTAGTCTGGGAAACCAGTCCTTTCCATGGTTGGTTACCGGTGTAAGGAATGTCAGCGGGTGCTCCATCCTGCAGAGGTGCAGAATATGCTAGTCCCACAAAGCACTTAAGCATATGCTTACCATTAATCTCATAAGTACTGTCATTGATCTTAAGCATGATCTTAAGTGCATTATTGACACGGGGCCAGAGGGCTAAGTGCCATAGGGAGAAGTCACAGTTGTCTGTATCAAGGGGTGAGGATAGCTCAACCTCCCCCCTAATTTATTACAGCTGCGGTTCCTGCAGTGAATTAAATGTTACAAGAAATGTGAAAAAAGGTGACAGATATTATTTTGGTTACACCTGGGCACATCTGCCTGGCTGATTACATGGAAGGTTTGCCTTTGCCAGCACAAATTCCCATGCCACTGAAGGATGTTACAGGCTTACCAGTTTGTTACACAGTTGGTATCCTAAAGAGAAGGAGCAATAACAAAACCCAGGCTTTGAACCACTGAACTTTCAGTCATGGGGGTTGTTCTTAATTACATATGTAATCTCATGGTTCATTTGAATTCCCAGCTACATGAGGCTTGCTCCTTTTAATGTGGATGCAGTCCTGAACAAAACGTGAGGTGAGAAGCTTCTGCTTACCTTCTTTGGTTTGTAAGCAAACCAGAAAGTAGACTGAAGGAAAAGGGGACAATCAAACTTTATTGCTTTATTGCAAGCTTCAGGACCTGGTCCCATGCTTTCTGTGCAACTGAAAGTTCCACTGGAAGTTTTCTCTACACAAGTTTTGTGTACTGTAACAACAAACAATTTCATGTTCTAAGACTTTACTGGTTTTTGGTTTCTCTGGAAGCAAAGCTGCCTCCCTCCTTCTGGTCTCAGCTTACCCAAACCAGTCATGACCTTAATGAAATGTTTGGGATCCCGGTGTGTAATCAGAACTTAGTATGCTGAACAGCCTTCTCTGAAACTTCCCCTTTAGAACTTTACCTATGATATAATAATGATTTTTAGAAATTGTTTATGTGTGGGAAACACAAGGAGGGAGAGACAGACTGCATCTTCTTTCATAGGTCTTTTCTTCAGTTAAGTACTTAAGAGTATTTTAACAATAGCCTCCTTTTTATGAAACCATACTGTTAAAAAGAAGGAGACTTGAATTGTGTGAAGTCTTTTAAAATACACTAGTTACATCTGGTGGCCTATTTATTTTGTATTACTAACTGTTTGTTGTTGTTTTAGTGGGAAGAAATTAGTGGACTGGATGAAAACTACACTCCTATACGAACATACCAGGTATGCCAGGTGATGGAATCAAACCAAAACAACTGGCTGCGGACTAACTGGATTGCAAAAAGCAATGCACAAAGGATTTTTGTAGAACTGAAATTCACTCTGAGGGATTGTAACAGTCTTCCTGGAGTTCTGGGGACTTGTAAAGAAACTTTTAACTTGTATTATTATGAAACAGACTACGACATTGGCAGAAACATCCGAGAAAACCAGTATGTAAAAATAGACACTATTGCAGCAGATGAAAGTTTTACCCAGGGTGATCTTGGGGAGAGGAAAATGAAACTTAACACAGAGGTGAGAGAAATTGGGCCTTTGTCCAAAAAAGGATTCTATCTTGCATTTCAGGATGTAGGGGCCTGCATTGCTTTGGTCTCTGTGAAAGTCTACTACAAGAAGTGCTGGTCCATCATTGAGAACTTAGCTATTTTTCCTGACACAGTGACTGGCTCAGAGTTTTCCTCTTTAGTTGAAGTACGAGGAACTTGTGTCAGCAGTGCAGAAGAGGAGGCGGAGAACTCGCCAAAGATGCACTGTAGTGCAGAAGGAGAATGGTTAGTGCCTATTGGAAAATGCATCTGCAAAGCAGGATACCAGCAAAAAGGAGACACATGTGAACGTAAGTAAATACACAGCTTGCTGTCCTCTATGTGTTAATAGGTCATGTTCTACTAGCTTATCATTTTTTTCTGCAAGAGAAAGACTAGTACAGTTTTTGGATCTTCAATCTGTAAACTTCACACTGGCTAATCTAAAACACTCAGCCCTTCTGGATACAGAAATCATCAGTTGCATGTGTAATTACTAAATTTAACCAAGAAATGTTAAACTTGTATTAAGTATAAATACAGATTCAGGATTAACATTCTAAACTGGTTAAGGTGATGTTCCTTGTACCTCTTGGTGATACTTGGTGAGCAAGTCGTACCTACCACAGAATATTTTATCAATAATCTCAGATATGAGCAGTTAAATAGTTTGGTGTTTTTACATGATCTGTGACAGAATTACAAGGAAATTAAAACTGAGGAAATAAACTTAGATTGAAGTGTGATTAGGAATGGGAAGAATACACAAAGAAAAAAGCTCAGAGGTTTGTATCAAGAGTGTAAAAGTTCAAACACAAGATAGACATTTCAAACAATATCAAGTTTTCAGAATAAAGACTATTTTCCTTTCTACAATATTTTTTTGCATAAAACTAACTCAAACCTTTTGGCTTGTTAGTTTAAAATACTAGCAAATCAGAGACTAATGAGTTGTACTTTCTAATTCAGACTGCTTAGAATGATACCTATCATTAGCACTGCTGTCTCTGGGGCTACATGTGTAAGACATTTCAGCTTAGTGTAAGAAAGGATATTTCATTGTCTTTGCTTACAGTAAAATCAAGAGAAAATAGGCAGTTGGTTTGAAGACAGGTATGTTCATGGACATTTAACACAAGGTCGATCATTATTATCCCAACACAAGGAGTTATATATCACTGTATTTTTATTGAAAGATAGGAAGGTATTTGTTAGTGAGAAATATTGTAAGTCTCAAACTGGAAAACACCACACAAATCTGTGAGGGGGAGAAACATACAGAATCTCAAAACCAAAGCTGGCAGCAGTCACTGAGTCTGAGATGTCTGTGTGAAGATTTCAAAATCCATAAAGGATTAGGGACAGCCTGAAATATAGTGAGTCCCCTTATTAATTATTTTTCCTCGGTAAACACTGCAATTGTGTTCTTGACAAGTTTTTACAGGGAAATTCAGTACAAGGTGAAGTAAGTGGAGTTGATCTGAGGTCTTTGTAGCCTTGCACAAAACTTTCATTGTTCTCTTGGGTAGGGATGAGGGTTTGTACACTGTGGAGGGTGAGTTCATTAGGAGTAATTGTAATGTGGAAAACTTTCCCCACTAAACCATTCAGTCGACTGTATTAAAGCTCTGTTAAAAATAGTTTGTGCCTTGTCCCATAGAAACCTGTTTTGAGGGTTTTGAATTTTTTTTTTTTTTTTTGGAGGGGCTGACTTTTTATCTTTTCTTAGTAAACTTGCTCTTGATTACAGACCCAGTCGTGGTTGAGGCAATTCATATACTAATTTTATTTGATTTTCAGTAAAGTATTCAAAGAAGAAAGCAGTGCACGCTGGGAAGTGAGTGGAGGACATGAGCTGAGTGAGCTTCGGGGGTGGTGGATATAGAGAAAATTGGTGTTTGGTAACTGGAATTCAAGTAACCTGTTTATTAAACAGTCTTCTTAGTTTCAAACTGTACTAGCATTGACAAAAGAATGAAATGATAACTTGTACTTGAGTACAGTAGCGTGCTCATTTGCAAGAACACTTTCCATTTTTGGCTTGCTTCCAAAGCAATCACTAGGAGAATATGTGGCTCTGGAAACAGTCCAGGGGATCATTTATTGTATTTTTCCTCTTTTTTTTCCAGTGATCCTGTTAAGAGTTTCAAAACAAACTCTGGCTCCGTACTGAGGCAAGTTAATGTGTTTGAGAGGGAGAAAGTGGGAGGCAGGCACTTGCCGAATGCGTGCTGCTGGCAGCTCCGAGTCAGAGGGATCTGAGTGACTGCAGCGCACAATAGTAATTGCCGTCTGTAATACTTGTTAGCCATGTCTGCGCTCGAGGATGTTATTAAGTATGATCAACTATGTAGTGGCCGATAGTACAGCTGGCACACTGATACAGCGTCTGTTTTTTGTGACAGATATTGAGAGAAACTTATCTGAACGTTGACACTAATGCAACTGGCTATCTGTTACTGTCAAGCTGTGTAACAGATCAAGCAGAAGCAAGTTGGCGTGTGCTTCCTTAACCCAGAGCTTTGATAGCCCTGTCTGAGGGCTCACTTCTGCAAATACTTTGTACCTGGCATGCTGTGTGACTTCTTTGGGACTACTCATGGCAGAAAGCATTGTGCTCTCTCAGGATGGGCAGAAGTCTGTGGTTCCTCTTTCACACTTCCTAAAGCTCAGCTGAACTGACACAATAGGAGGGTCTTTTAAAGCTACAGAATAATACTTTATCTGTCTGCCTTGTAGCAAAGGTAGGAGTAGATGGCCATGCCGTAGTTCCAAATAGCTCTTCATCCTGTAACTCAGTGGGGATTTTTATTTGTTATGCTAGCTTGATTGGCTGGCTGTGATTGAAGAATGTGTACCTTTTTGAGATTCTCTTCTGTGAGTGAAATTTGAGTTTGAGTACTAAAACAATTGAATTTTGATTTATACACAACTCTGCACTGGATGTCTTGCCAGAAGATTTTTTTGTTGTTGTTACATGAATGCAAGTAACTGGTAATGCTGGGAAGGATAAGGAAGAAACCAATTGTGAATGGTTAAATGTATCACCTGGAAAAGGAGTTCCCATGTGTTCCTCCTTTGGTGCTCGATCTTTTAAATGGAATTAATATTTTTTTTTTCAAATTTACACTGACTACTTCTTACTACAGGTGTGTCAAGGAGCCCATGCCACCTCAGTGATCTATTGTGATAATACACATACATAAGAAAGCCAAATTCCACAGAGATCACAGCTGTCTCTTAAAGCAAATCTTAAAACAAGATGAAAAAAAAATGAGGAAACTAGATGAGCTTTGAATTGTAGATAATTTTACTGTGTGCAAGGACATATTCTCCTCAGTTTTGATCTTATGCCTGCTTGTACGTAGCATTATGCTTAGGTGTGGAAGATGTACATTTTCAAGCATTCCCTTGAAAGGTACCTGACAGGTACCAGAAAAGTACTTAGAAATATTCTGTTCTTCCAACATCATACATTGCATCTGTTCTGGCAGAAAAAAACCCAAACAAACAAAAGCCTCAATGACGTTCTCAGTAGCTGTAGTAGACTCCCAATATGTCTAACTTCCATTTTTATTGTCACAGTGGAGTTCAATCAATAAGTTGTGCATGTGAGGGGCATACTGAGATCAGTGATTGGTATTTGAAGGAGATAATAATTATTTGAGAACTAGTGTAGGCTATTTCCCATTTCTTTCATGTTAGTTTAGGTTGAGGAAGGAGAGAAATTTATTCAACTAGAGCAGTAGAGTAATATTTCAGAAGGTAGGAAGTATCTCTTCATATGACTGAACTAAGAAACTTGATAAATTATTGGACTCCAAGTGGATGCATTTTACTGTTAAACATTTTATAATGCCATATTGACACGAGTTAGCATTAACAGTTGTTCTGTTGGCCTCAGATCCTGAGTTTGGCTATGATAGGGGTAAGTTTTTGGTTTGATTTGGGTTTTTTTAGTTTGGTTTTTTTAGTTGTGTTGTTTTTTTTTTTTTCCCTACACAAGAAGCTGGGAGGGGCCTGAGCCAAGAAGAACCAGCAGCTGAATCAGTAAATGGGCTATTTGATAGCATGCTGATGTCACGTCTGCTATATAAGGGAAGGGCTGGCTGGGCAAGCTCAGGTGGTTTGAGCAGGTGATTGTGACATAGGTGGCAGCAGGATCAGGTGCCTAGGCCAATGTGGTCAGTGCTGCATTTTGTATCACTTACTGTCTGTGCTATTTCATTAGCATTATTGTTCTCCCTGATTGCTGTCATCTCTTTGTGCTGTTCTACTAAACAAATTCTCCTTATCTCAGCCCACGGTACTTTTCCTTTTTCTCCTGATTCTCCCTCCCATCGAACTGGGGCTGCTGCTGGGGCAGTTGTGTGAGTGGCTGTGTGGGGCTCAGCTGCTGGTTGGGTCTGCACTGTGACACCTCAAAAAGGGGAGAGGATTGTAACTATTTGTACGTTTTTGTCTTGTTGAGGTAAAAAGGGAGCTACAGGCTTTTCTTTCCAAACTGTCATGTGCTGTATGCTGTGCCAGACTGCAAGCTGCATCTGTTCCTTTTTTTTTTTTTTTTTTTACTGGGACAAATTGTTATCTCTTGGTTTTCTGAAATACTACTTGATAACGGATCCAGAAACCGAATTTGCCTTATACTTGGCATATTTGTGGTAAAGTATGTGTTGTTGTAGGTTTTTTTTATTTGGTTGTTTTGTTTGTGTTTATTTTTTAACATCACTCCACTTAGGAGCTAATGTGCCACAAATTTATTAGTAGGGAGCAATGAATTAAGGGAGGAATGTGAATAAGTTGTCATTAAAACAATGTTATTTGCTCCTAAAAAGCCCAAGTTGCACATACTGTGAACTGGGCATACAGTTTAACCCAGGTAGTGTCCTAAAATCTGTGGGTGACTTGCATCTTGAGTAACCTATGTTGACATTCCTGCATTTTCAATTTGAAAATGTTTTGCTTTGTGGAGATGGGAAAAATGGTAGGAAACGTTTTCAGTGGCATTTATATCATCAGGACTCTAAATGTTTCGTTTTTTGAGGAAGAGTTACCTTTCTTCCATTTGCCTCCAAAATCACTCTAGGGAAGAGAATTTAATTATTCTCAGCAAATTGAACCAGGGCAGAGGATGAGGATATCTCTGAGTCTTGTCATTTTCTCTGAAGCAAGTGAAAGTTTAGCAGGAGGGTGCCTACCTCCTTCCTTTTTTCTATCCTAACATATTAAATAATTTTCTGTCCCTTTTTTTAAGGAAGGTTAAGTGTGATCTGATCACAGAATCAATAAGATTGGAAAAGACCTCAAGGATCATCAAAGTCCAACCTGTCACCCAAGACCTCATGACCACTAAACCATGTCACCAAGTGCCATGTCCAATCCCCTTTTGAACACCTCCAGGGATGGTGACTCAACCACCTCCCTGGGCAGCACATTCCAACATCTAACAACTCTCTCTGTGAAGAACTTTCTCCTCACCTCGAGCCTAAACCTCCCTTGGTGCAGCTTGAGACTGTGTCCTCTTGATCTGGTGCTGGTTGCCTGGGAGAAGAGACCAAGCCTCTCCTGGCTACAACCTCCCTTCAGGTAGTTGTAGACAGCAATGAGGTCACCCCTGAGGCTCCTCTTCTCCAGGCTAAACAATCCCAGCTCCCTCAGCCTCTCCTCGTTGTGTTCGAGGCGTCTCACCAGCCTTGTTGCCCTTCTCTGGACACGTTCAAGTATCTCAATATCCTTCTTAAATTGAGGGGCCCAGAACTGGATATCAGCTCCCAGATAGACCTACACAGGAACTATTTGATTTTAAAAAAATCCTGTAAGTATCTTTCCAAAGAATCATTGCAGGTTTTAGAAAAATATGCCAGATACTTGCAAGGGAAAAGCAAGACCTTCTATCTAGATGGGCAAGAATACTGAAGGCATTTCTGCTATTAAATGCAGAGCTATAATTTCTGCTTCTAGCCCCCTTTGGAGTTTCTAGAAACTTGAATGTCATGGCTCTCTTTCACCGTAGAGTTTTCTGACTGCTCTCTCTTCTCACGATACAATCTGGTGTTCACAAATTTGTCTGGCTCACTAAGTAATTTGTGTTTTTTGACCTACTTTGTTCACGTCCTTCAGTTTTTTGGATGTGTCAACACAGAAGAAAAGGATAAGGAGCTGTGTCTACTGTGAAATGCATCCTCTTTGGAATGTGATTTCCATATTAAATAGTACAAAATGTCTTTTCAGTGATCAGGACTACCCATCACCTGAAGAAACTGGTGCTTTGATGCTTTATAGTGTTTATTCCAGGTCTCCTCTGGGTTGCCTTTTGGTCCTATGACACAGGATTTTTTTGTAGGACTCCTTTGCTTGAGGTGACTAAATTAGTTTGATTAGTATGATTATAGGTGCTGTCGCAGTTTTGGTGATATAGCATCCTTTCTCAAGTGTAACATGAAGGTATGTGAGAAGTAATGTGATGTTAAACTGAAGTGATCAAGTAACGGAAGCAGTTGAGCAAAGCTAGTTTTCATCCATAATGCCATCCAAGTGATCCCTACAATGAATTAACTGCAGAGACTGTCAGGTTTAGTTTCCAAGGAACTAGTTGTTTTGCTCCAGAAAAGCTGACAGCAATGGAATAGCACATGCAGATGGGCAGTCAGGAGCCTAGATACTAGAAGTGAAATTGTTGGATAATGTGGAGCAATTTCCATTCTCTAGCTCCTGTTCTCCCCACTGCCCTTCCCCCCACCCCTCACCCCTCTGCCCCTATGTTCTTCTTCCCAGATTCTGCTCTTTCTAAAAATTAAGTTCATCTTTTTATTTTTGCTGAGATTTTGCTGAATAGCAATTTCTTGAAGTAAAGTTGCTGTACTTTTTTTTTTTTTTTTGGTGTGTGTCAGATTTGCGGCTGTGCACAGATTTTGAAACAAAAAGAAAGGCAGCAACGAAATTGAACAGAATCTTAGTAATTTCTCCTTTAGTTACAGAGGAAGCACTAATGCTGTCTTTTTTACGGGTCTGGGATGCCACTGCTGAATTAGCTATGGTTGCTCAACAGCTGGGCCGTTAACTCCTTAGCCATAAAGCCTCTCTTCTGTTTCTTCTAAATGAAGCTTTAGTTGGTATTTAGAAATGGAATCTCATTGTGTCAAGTCTGTTGCCCAAAAACGTGTATCTTGCTTCTGAAACAAACTCTTCTGCTGAGAAGTCTTTGTGAAAGCTGCAATAAGCATGTAATGGCTTTGCTGTGATTTTCCAAGTATAAAAGATTTTCCTAGATGAAAAAACAACTGGCTTTCTGTTAACCTCAGAGAAGTATGCCACTAAAAGTAAATTTATGTATCATTTAATTTGAGTACAAATGGGAGAATTGACACTATCATTGCTAGAGAAACCAGTGTACATGCATTCCATTAAATACCACTATTAGCTTTTTAAGAGTCAGACAAAACAGAAACCAGCCCCTCTAGCCAGACAACAAGGTTCTGGGAACTGAAAAAGGAAGAGCTAGTCAGTTACAGAGAAACTAAATGTAGAGATAATTTAATGGAAGAACTGATCACAGGAGCAGGTTGATAAATGTTTAACTACTCTGTGTATCTCTAATACTTCTATTGTGTGGAAGATGAAAAGCTGTTCAAAATTGTTCAAGCAAACTTCAGTTCAAAGTATAAAGTTTTCTTTGAAAACAAGGAGCCTGAAGTAAAGTGAAAGTTCTTATTCTACATGTGGGACAATCATGCAGAGAGATCTTTGCTTGCTAGTGAAGTTGAAAGAAAATCAAAATTACATAAGCAAAATGTTTAACTAGATTAGCTTTTAAATTTTGCTACATCCCAAACTTCCTCTGTTATCAAGAAAATATGTGCTCCCCTTCCTGCCACAGCAGTTCATATATATTAAGCAGTATTAATCTTAAAGAATACATTTCTGCTTTTACTTGGAAAATTGTGGAGTTATTTTTCTCCTTATGTGGTTTTAAGTTAGTATGCTTATTACCACTTGAACTGCAGTGTAAAAATTAATTGTTGCTTCTTGACTTCTCGGCATTAAATCTTGGTGTTTTCCTTGTACTGCCAAACTCTGTCTGCAATGCTAATTTAGTTATTAAGAACATTAAGCTGTACACAGCTTGTGGATTAACACTCTTTAGACTGAAAACAAGTAAAACATTTACAAAAGAGTATCTGCAAAGACAAAATGTACTCACTACATGTACTCTGTCTCTGTCATGATTGCATTGGATTTTTAACCCCACAAATACTATAAATACTACAAATATTACTGAAGGCTGGACCTATGTTAAGAGTAAACAAATTTGTAAAAGGTTTCCTTAGAAGAGTTAAAAAAAGTATGTTCAGGGAGCCTATTAAAAACCAAACATGGTTCACATGGAAAAAAAAAAAAGAGTAGATGTTTCCTACTGTAAGCCACAGAATGCTGTGCCATCAAGCAGGAAAAAAAACCCACCAAGCAAAAAAAAAAAAAAAGGCAGTTTCATTGTTTAATTCAACTTTTCTCACCTTTAGTTTCATAAAAAGTAACCTCTATTTACAGGAGAATGTATCTATTTTTTCTATAACCTTGTGTTAATGAGAAAACAGCAGCAATAACAAATGTGTTTCAGACATTTTTATGAACAGTCTTCCTTTTACTTAGAGAAACTTTTATCCCTGCACGCTTCCTAATCTTTCTCTTGTCTGTCTGTCACAGTGAGTTCTCTTGCCCCTGATACTAATAAAAAATACATTATATGTGAACGTGAATAGTATTCTAGTTAATAGTTCACAGCAGAAACTTTCTTTTCTGTTGAGAATCTCACATATAATTTCTTTTTCTGAGTCATATCAGCAGTACGCCCAGCATCTCTGGTGAAGGAATATTCTTGTGTATTTTTCCATTAATGACTGTTTCTGACTTCAGGTTTTTCTGATAAACACAACATGCCAACGTACTGGAGAGTGACTGCTCAGTATTTAATGATTTTTTTTCCCCATATTTCTGTTTTTCTCCATTAAGAAGAGATTTTCGTTTTAGGAAACATCTTGGAGAAGCTCTATTCATTTCAAGAAATTGTGCTTAATGCTAAGCTAATTGATAAGTGTCCTTCAGAGTAGCAATGGCAGCCAAATATAAAACTTCTGTGAAATAAGAATAGAACTGAATATACTTCTAAAGCCTTAATCCCTTCAATGTTTGTACCTGTATAGCTTTATTTAGCTGGGTGGCCTTGCTGCCTAGCCTAAGGAGGATAAAGTTTCTTACATCTGTAAGAAACATCAGGATGTTTTACCCAAGGTAAATTGATACTTTAACTTCTGGATTTTATGGTTTAGATTAGTTACATGTGAGGCTCAGCAAGACATGGCTCTCCTACAATAATATTATTAATATTTTTTCTAATAAAAGTTTAATTGATTGTAATTACTAGCATTTTCTGACACCTGATATACATCAAGTGTGTGTGATTGTTGGATAAAAAGAAAGTACATGATTAAAAAATACAAACTGTTATTATTTTGCAAACTACTTAATATACATAAGTGCAAAGATTATTTCTTGCTGTAATTGTGAAATAAATTAAGGCTTTGAGTTTTAGAAGCTAGTGCAAGTCTAGTGGCCTAGTGTTCTGTTTGAGTACTGATTATTTTAATTTTTATTTTTTAGTAAAAATAATGTTGATAGTATGTATTACCATAAATAAACATGCTATAGAAAGTGTAAAAATGGGGCTTCTGCTTTTCAGTAATCAAGTTATGACTAATTTTAAGGAAGAAATGCCTAATGCTGAAAACTCTCTGTGGGACTGTGGGCTGAGGAATCATCCCTAGAATTTAATGGCAAGAATTGTGTTGATTCAGTGGGAATAACATCATACATTTCCCTACTGAGGAAAGTGCTGAAGTTTTAAGTAACTGTAAGCATATAAATAAGCTTAAAACTTCTAAGTTGATGAAACATATTTAAATGCATATTTGATTAGATGTGCTTTTCTGAGTAGTAGATATTGTGCTGGTATAAATGTATACAGAGAAGCAAATATAAACAGGACTCAAAAATTTCACTGATGGTTCATGAGATGTATCATCTCTAGCATAATTAGTGGCTATAACTTGTTATTATTCTTTCCTTACATTTAGTGACTGTGAAATATCACCCAGCCTAGATGACTGGTGTTCATTTTTTCCAGTAGATTGAACTGGAGTGGCCCTAGAAAGTAATGCTTGGAGATCTTCTGGCAGGTGACTAATATGGTGGCCTCATGTAGCCATATGCATGTGGCTTACTGTACATTGCCTTCACCTTACTGGAGAGTTCCTCAAGATGTGACTGAATTGCAGTGTTCCCTGACACTTAAAAAAGCTTATTTTTCTCCAATGACCATATATATGACTTTGTTCTAGTTTTATGACATAGTGTGCACGTATTTATTTTTCTGTAAGAAGTTCTAACCCCCTGTGTAGGAGAGGGACGGGATGTCAGAGTTTTCCGTTCACTTCTGGTGGACCACCAAGGAGAAACGCAGGAACTGTCTGGGCGTTGGATTAATGACCTGACTCACTCCACCTGAAAAATCACAAATGCCTGTGGCCTCTGACTCCAAATCCCTCAGTTTCTCGGCTTACTAGCTAATCTTCATTTATGAGTAATAAACATAGTATTCTTTGAACTTCCTGAACATACCATCTTTTTTTGCATGGGTAAATTTTGAGAGCAAATGGTACATTTCACAAATGTCTACGTGGTGCCTATTTGAATCAGTTTGTCTCCACAGAGGGACATAGTTGGTGTTGAGAATCTTAATAAATCTCTAATTTAAAGTCTTGGAACTCTTGCTTAGCTAGCATGAAAATGCTTGAAGAATGTTGGTTGTTGATGTTCTGTAGGAAAAGTTTATTATATTCCTAAAAGTTTTGACTGTGTGGCATACAGTTCAGCTCTGTCGATGCTGGAACAAATTACATGTTCAAAATCTGTGGAACACGGTCAGAGTGGGCAACATGTGGCTGTGATCACTGATCATATTTACATGATCTCATTCAACTCGAGTTTTCTGGGCTTAGGTCAATTATTTATCTTGCTGAGGAGAATTTGAACTTGGATCTGTTGCTTCAAATGGGGCATGGTTATTAACCAATATGCAGTCACTGCTAGGTTTTATTAGCCCCTGCTGAAAATTGGTCTTCCCATAGCCTATCAGTTAGAACCATTTACATGGAGTGATGGGTTCCAGTCTCTTAGGTTTGGAACTTTCTTATATGTTTAATATATGAAACACACATATATATATATATATAAAGTATAAAACTTTTAATCCTGGATGTTTGAGCTTTTAGCTTTAGAATATTAACATATTTTTGTCCTGATAAATTTATTTGCACTTTCTATGGGTGTATATATTTCTGAAGTACATGAGAGAACAGCAGAGAAGGTTCTACTCATTCTTAATTTTTTTTTTTTAAGAGTGATGTTTTTTTGTGGCCAAGCAAATGGAGACATATTGATCTTTTTTCTTGTTTCTGTTAGAATGTATAGTTCGGTTGAAAGTCTTAAAATGTCAAGTAAGAAAATGTACTTAGAAAAAGATGACATGAAACATTTATATTTTTTAAGATCATCTTTGTATTTCTTTTCGAAATGCTGCATAGAGATTCTTTCAGAATGTGATTGGAATTTTATTGAAGAAAGGGGTTTTTTACTTGATTTTTTTTTTCTTGTGTGTTGGATCAGGCCCATGGTGCAGTCCCTTAGCTGAAATCAAACATCGAATCTTGGACGTTTGATTTCTCATGTTTCTAAATGTCAGCATATTTTTTTGAGTGATCAGTTTATCTGCACAGTAAATAAATTAGCTAACTCTGTTTTCATTTTTTGTCCAAGTTATTGAAAAGTTTTGTTCCTTACCAGTATCTTCCAGTAAAAACTAACAATCAATTATTTTATTTCTTGTGTATATTACATTATTATTATGATGTTATTTTTTTTTTTTTTGCTGATTATGTAAGGGCAATATATTTATACAGACAAATGTACAACTTCCAAAATGTAGGCAGTTTTACTGACACTAAAAAAAAAAAAAAGTATTGATCAAGTCCCCACAAATATTACCCAAAGGAAATGGACATCATTTTAACTGTTAGGAAATTCCAAGGCTCCACATTGTCACCTCATTATCTCACCTATAGAAGTCTCAGCCAGATTTAATCTGCAGCCTGCTGCTGCAAAGTGTGAAAATATTATGTGCTTAAAATCATAAGCAGCATCATGTTCCCTGGTGCAGACTGAATAGAATTTTCAATCTGTGATCTGTGACTGTCTCTTCTGTTCACTTTCATTTATCATTAGTTGTGTATCACTTAATTTTCTGATTAAAAGGGGCAAGTCTTTGGCTTTATGTTGTGTATGCTTGTCTGTCTGTTTTAGTTCGTCACTTGAATTAAGTCTTTATTTGGCCTATTTAAAAAAAAAAAAGAAGAAAAGTCTTGTCAGTAGAATTACTAGTGAATAATGCCAGTAAACAAGGGAGAGAAATAACATCTTTTTAAAACATGCTTTTTCTTTTCCCTGGGTGAGTGTGTCAGAGGAAGAGACAATGACATGCCTACTTTTGATCTTTTGCCTTAAAGATTTTCTGTCATATGTAGAGCTACGCAGTCACTGTATTGTGTATTACTCTTGTATCCAGGAATATAAAATTCAAAATTGCGTAACACAAGTAAAGATGAGGGGTGTTTGGAAAATAAAACATGTGTTGTTAGTACAATTGATGTACAATTTTTAAATGAGGAATTTTATTTCTCTCCTTAATACAAGGACTTTATGAAAACAAAATCCCTGTTCTCACAGTACAAACCCCATTTTTTAAATTCCAGCATTTAAAGACACTTTGTGTATTTAAGCAGTGACAAGGGTATTCATTATTAATTAACATTCAGGAGATAACTGAGTGTCAGTTGCCAGTCAAAGCAGAGCTTAGAAGAATGTAGACATGTTGATTGATGGACGTGTTCTGGGACTATGCAGAAACAGGCTGCTCAGGTCATCTGAACACATCAAAACATTACAGGTCAGCTCCACATACACAGAAAGATCTTTTGCTTGGCCTGCCCTTCATTCTAAAGGGAGGATATCCTTCCATGTAGCCTAGATATCCATACTTGATTTGCAAGTTAAACCATAGCTTTCTAGCACCATGGTTGCCAGTTAAGGAGAGTGTAGTTTGAGGTAATGTGTCGTCGTGCTGTTTCTAGCTTTGAGTGGCTAAGGTGCTTAAGCGTTCAGGTATTTTTGATGTTGCTCAGTAAAGTGCTATATGTACCTATCAAATGGATATACACTAATGCAATTTCTTCTTCAGGCAGACGAAAATCCCCAAACTCTTAATTTATATTGCATTGAAATGCAGAGATAGAAGAAGATTTTCAGTCTTTCAATCTCTATAATCTCTTCAGAAGTGAGTTTTAAATATCTGGTCATATCAGTTGTCTCTATTTCTTTCAGTCAGTAGAAAAATGTATATTCAATGAAATGAAGACTTCGCTTGTGGTAGCTTCACACCTTCTCTTAAAGGAGGATATAAGAAGCCCTTTGTGTGCCCCATACAAATTACAGTTGCCCTAGACTGGGTAGCCTGTGTCCCATGGGAAGAGTGGTTCAGCTTTTTCTGCTTCTTATGGTGGACACCTGATCATACAACAGTGGTAGCAATTACCTAAAGAAACACAGTATAATTTATGGATGATATAGCCCATATAGAATAATGACATTTTCCTGTATAGGTGAACAGACCTTCAGTGTCTGATAAGCATCTGCTTCACAAGTACTTATTTATTATAATTTTTCTTCATTTTAATTTTTAGAATATGCTTCTAAACGCTAACTAAAAGAGATGGAGGGCTATCTGTTAAGGTAATGGGAAAGGAGAATATCTTCTTTTCCTGTGATTATCCATGAGGGGGAAAACTCCTGTTTTGTGTTACGTGCTTCTGTAGATTAAGAAATGGGTCTAGTCTTGTCTTTAAGATCCCCATAGCTAGAGCTATGAAGATGATTAGGGGACTTGAGCATCTCCCCTATGAAGAGAGACTGAGATCCCTGGGGCTGTTTAGTCTTGAAAAGACTGAGAGGGGATCTGATCAATGTCTATAAATAGCTGAGGGGTGGGTGTCAAGTGGAGGGGGCCAGGCTCTTTTCAGTGGTTCACAGTAATAAGACAAGGAACAATGGGTTCAAACTAGAACTTAGAGGATTTCAGCTCAACACGAGGAGAAACTTCTTTCCAGTGAGGTTGACGTAGTGCTGGAACAGGCTGCCCAGGGGGGTTGTGGAGTCTCCTTCTCTGGAGGCTTTCCCAGCCCGCCTGGATGCATTCCTGTGCAGACTACCCTAAGTGATCCTGCTCTGTCAGGGGGGTTGGACTCGATGGTCTCTTGAGGTCCCTTCCAACCTCTGATATGCTGTGATACTGTGATCTGGTTTGGGAGACACTATAGCTCCATCTAATCCAGAGGGAAGTAGTATGCTACTGAAGATCCCTTGCCAGTCTCCATCCCTGATAGTGGTTCTGCAGCATACTGGGGAAATCTATTGGGATCTGTCATTGTTTCATACTTGTGTGCCAGTACTTGCTCTCCTCATTCCTTCCAAGAACCAGCAACTGGGGCTATTTAATGGTTCCTTTGTGGCTGGCTGAGTGTGCAGAAGAAGCAGAGCTCCTTACTTTTACCCAGTGGAAAAGGGGACTACAAACAATTTTGTTTGAAAACTGCTTGTTTTCCCTTGGGTAAAATCCTGTTTGCTTTATTCATAAAAAAAAATAATTAGTCCCTTGGGATTACGTATGAGAGCAAGGAAAACAGGAATTGGCCCTGTGTCATAACCATCTGTTATTAACACAAAGAGCAAGGGCCCAGTATTGCAGTCCTTGCTAAAAGCAGTTTGTTTAACAGGCATTACTACAAATATGAAAAATGTGTGTTTTCCACATTGTGTGTGACAATATTCCCTACCAGTAGTTTAAAAAAAAAAAAAAAAAGCCATCATGAATATTGATGTACAATAGCACAATTGCATTATTTTATATTGGAGTAGGCTATCTGAAATAAACATTTCATTCCAAGAAACATATGTATCACTGTATTTGCAAGAATCAGTTAAACTACTTTCATGCATGTTTTTTCGTTGGACATCTTTTTGGTTTATGGCTGAATTTTGACAGGGTTTTCTTTTATAGTGCTTTTATGACTGAGGTAAACTTCTTTTTTGAGTGTGGCTAGTTTGAAAATTTTTACCACTCCTTCAGTAGAAAATATGTGCCTTTTTATTTGATGATCCCCTGCTTTCTCAAACTCCATTCCACAATTATAACTACAAGTATTATGGGAAAACTGAAGTAATTTGATCCATCCTGTCATACTGTGTCATGGCAGAGAAGTAGCTTTGGTGATTGATACTTCTAGTTCACCTTTACAGGCCAGACTGCCAGGTTGGGTTACGTTTTTTTTCTCCACCTTTGTGTATTTGGCATTTCTACTCCAATATTTGAGAGAATTACTTCATAATATTTACTAGAAACCCCATAGCTCTGTAAAGGAAACAAAATAAGCAACCAAATAAACTGGTTTTAATGCTTCCTTGCCTGTTGTTCTTTCTTTCAGCAGTTTTTATATGCATGTTTTTTAGATCATGTTCAGTTCTGATCGTGGTGCCAGTCCCTGCTAGATAACTTGAGCTATGGGTTTTAAAAGGGGCATTTATTCCATGTTCCTTTGCTTCTGGCTATAAACCTATGTTAGGCAGGGCAAGGGTTGTTATAATCCTTTTGATTGCACCTCAGTGGGAGACCAGTCCTCTGGCTAGCTATAATGTCTTTAAGAGTGGCTTTATACAATCAGTCTGGCACAGTGCACATGCAGTGCAGCCCAGAATCTGGGAAAATATACAAATTATGATAGGAGGCTGGGTGTTTCCAGGGTTTATGCAGAAAGACAGGAATTGCTGTGTGGGATCAAACAAGTGGCTTGTCAAATCCATTACTCTTTTGCCAGCAATGTTCAGTAGCAGATGTTTAAAAAAAAAAAAAAAAAAGGAAGAAAAGAACATCAGTTTTGTTTTCCTTCAACCCCAAAGCATTCTATACAGCTCTGTTACATTTCCTTTATATCCTTTCTCCAGTCATTCTGTCATTCAAATGTTAAAAGCTGTCTGATTGTTTTCATTCCATGTAATAGATATGTTCTAATCCCTTTAAGCTCCTAATATATTTTTTGAGTTTTTATTAAGTTTGTGGCCTTGGATTTGAGTAGACTGGAAAATCTACAGATGTTTACGCTATTAACCATTCAAGCCGTGTTATTATTTTAAAATGTTGTCACGTTACAGGTGGCAGCTGTCCCACAAATGTGTACTTTGAACTTGACTGAGAAGTCCCTTGAGGATCTGACACAGAAGCATATACACAATAACATGATGATTTCTGTGCATTTAGAGGTGTGCATTTCCAATAGTCTGATTGGAAAGACGGATTAGTTGTTTGTGAACTCTGTTGGACAAATTCACCAGAATTTTATTACAGCAATGTAATAAAGCTACTTCTCTTTCTTCAATTAAAGACACTTCGAGACTCTGAAGGGTTAAGCCCCCCCGCCCCCAGGCACACAACATATCACTTTGCTTAAAATGCCATTGGGAAACTGAGATAAATGGTGAAGCATTTTCTGTGTTGACATGATGTTCGCCTGTCCGATTGCATCCTTCCCAACAGACAGCAGAGAAGCAATTACAAAAAAAGACATCTGTGCCAAGGTTTGGCTAGCCAGAGAGGGCAAGCTCTTGTGTTTAAGAGGTAGAGAATCCAATCGATGAAAACGTCTGGGCCTGTTAGCACCAATAAAGCTGAAGGCCACTGGGAAGCTCGGAGAGGGTCTTTTGTTGCGGAGATAGAAAGGAGGCCGAAGCTGTGACACTTGGGGAGGAATAGGGTCAGCTAGTACGATCATCCATCTTCCTCAATGGCAGCTTTCTGTCAGTTTTTAACCCTGCTCAGCAGAGGATCTAAACCTCTATTGTTGGCACCAGCCAATTCTCAGCCAAGTGTAAATGAAGTTAATATTCACTGACCTTATGCATAGCCAATGAAGGCCCTTGATGTCATCCTGGAAATAATGTTATCTGACACTTCAAAAAGCAGATGTTGGCAGGTTGTTTGGGTTTTTTTTTGCTGAGCCGGTATGCAAAGACACATTGTTTAGCCACCTCACATTTAAACTGATTTCCATAATAACCACAAATAGGCCTTTTTGACCTTAAACTGACATAGTTATGGTTTTAGTTTGCATATCGTTACATGCTGCTGACAAAGCCTGGCTAACCTGCACTAAATGATCTGGGAGAAGTAGCTCAGTTCACTTAGATAAGAAATATATGGGTCAGTGAGCAAATTTTATTTATGCTGATAAAACAGTGAGTAATTAAAAGAATTTAAATAGTTCAAAGCAGACATTTTTAGAACACAGTGAAGAATAGTGTTTATTTTGCAACATACCTTTGTGAAAGGAAATAAATCACAGAAGTGAAAAAAAATAATATTGCTGTCATGGGTATGGTTTTTATTTTGAAAGGCCTATTCCAAGCAATGGTTAAGGTCTTCCTTTGTCTCCAGTAATATTTTGTCATGGTGAAGCAGTTATTCTAATACTGTTTTAATTACAGAAACCTAAAACAGTTTTCATAGGTTCCACTATGCTAGAAGTTCATCTAAGACAGAAAGTATACTGATAATAACTGCATATTTATACGGTGCATTTTGTCCAGATGGATTCCCAAACCTTCCACAGACTTCTATGAACAGAGCACATCCGCACTCCTCTGGTGTAAAAGCCCGTGTCAAACATCTGTTGTAACACTGGGCTGACACACTATGGCTCTTTTTAAGGCACAGTGGTGTTTCTCAGCAGCCTGTGGTTCTGATTTGAGGAAGCACACAGGCACGTAGCAGGCATGGGAGGTGAAAAGTAGTTTGATTTTGGTTTTTCCTTGTAAATTAGCTGTAATTTTGGCTCATGTGTGCTTACCTTCTGAGAGATGAGCATAATGGTTTATGATAATAAAGTGCAGATGCAGGATGAGTAGTCATTATTAATCAAAATTTTCAGCTGTATCCAGCAACGAACTTCCCGCAACCATGCTTTTCCCTGCTGTGTGCAGAACACACCAGCAGGAAACAGAAAGCTAGAAAACTATAATATGCTGCATTACTGGTTTTAAAAATATGTTTGAATGATGATTGTTGTATAGTTACTACCTTCCAGGCTGCAACCCATACCTATCTTCTCAAAAAAGAACCCAAAAACTTTTTCTTTTTGTGTGTGTGTGTGTGTAAGAATGAGTTAATGATGGAATGAGAAAGCTTGATCACTGGAGTTGCTTGGGAGGCAATTATCTGACAAGCTGGCAAAGATGACAAATACCAGAACAGATCTGCATCTAATTGAAATCACTCAGATCTGATCTTAAGATAAACAGTCCTAGGATTTTTGGAAATTATTTTATTGGTTGTGTTCTTCCCATCATTTGTTTGTTTGCACCTGTTAAAGATGTGAACATGTTTCCTGTAGTAACAGATTGACTTAGCAACTTGTCAGCTAGAGTTTTCTGTATGTGCCTTTGTTTGATATTGACTCCCATCAGATGGGATTGAAAAAAAAAATGTGGGGGTAGGATATACATTCACTAGGTGTCTGGATGAAATTTTAAGAAATTAGTGATTGATTTTGTTTGAAGTACAGCACCATTTTTCATTTGCCTCTGGTTATTTGTGTGCTGGCTGTGACATACGATGGTTCAGACATGTAGCTCAGATGATTTAAAGGCTATATATAGTTTGGACTGATTTTAATGCATTATCTGATAGTTCTGATTTATTCAGATAGATTCCCCCTCTCCTCTCCCCCCTCCCCTTCCTATTCAAACCACGCTACAATCATTCTGAAATTATCTGAAGTTACAAAATACCTGAAATACAGAATTACAGCCAGCTACTGAACAGTGTGGAAAGAGAAATGAGCCAGAGAGCACTGAAAACAATAAGGCAACTTAGTGGGGTTTTAACAAGCCCTAAGTTTACTAAGCAAGCAAATTAATTTGTTTAAGTCTTTACAAAGACCCATTTCTTCTGTAAGTTACATTGAATAATAACCAGACTGATTCACAATTTGATTTTACTGCACTGCTGTAAATCAGTTCATCTCTGGGTAAGTTTTGATAGTTTGTCCCTTTGTCAGGCTTTATCCTATGAAAGGTTTAGAATGCTAGAAAAAGAAAACCAAATTGACCCAATTCTGCCCTCTCCTCCAGCGGAAATGGATACTGAAGTACAGAAGCTTATTTCTCATTTCTGAGACAAGACTATGAAAGAGAAATTTGTCTTTGTGAATTAAGCCATGGGCAGATTGATTCATTTCATCCTGTTGGTATTGAATATTTTTCCTGTTGTAGTTGAAAGTTTGTAAAATGCTAGCTGGGCATGGGCAGGCTGCTGAGGAAGTGATCCAAAGATAATGTAAATTGAAAGTGTTTGGTTTAATGTATTTTCCTATTTGTTTGTAGGTTGCTTGCTTGTCTTTGGTTGTTTGTTTTGCCTTTTTTATTTATTTTTTTTTTAAAGTAGAACAAAACAAAAGATGCCTTGAAACTAAATGTTAGCAGAATATTCATTAGGGCTGTAGTGACACAGCTAGCTGAGAGCTGCAGGGTTTTGGGGAGGTGGTTGGTGATGTCTCTTCTGCTGTCCAGAAGGCAGGAATAAGCCTGGCAGTGCCAACAGCTGGTTTGCTGCTGACATTGTTGCTATGTCTGGCTGCTCTCATGCAGGAAACCTGTCAGAAACTGGGAATCTGATGTTCATGCTTGGAGCTAGGTTGATTGTGATCCTGATTAATCTCATCAGTAAGACGTGAGGTCTTCAACAGCAGAGGTTTTTTGTCTGATTTTGTTTAGAATAATAGATAATTTTCACCTTTGGACTTTGGAACAGTCAGTATGGATCCAAATTCATTCTGTATTGTGTTGTCAGCGTAGCTGTGATTTTCTTTGACAGTTAGATCAGTGGGGAAGAGAAGAATAGAATTAGGTATGAAAAATTGCTTTGTTCTCTGGAGTTTCTAGAAAAGATCTTTGAAGCTCTACTGTGAAATCTCTAGCACATCTGCAGATGATTTATACTAATAAAGACTAGCCAGTAAAACTGTGTTAGAGAAAATAATATTGGAAGAAAAAAGCACTAAAAATCAATTGTATGAGCAGACAGAATGTTTAGTACTGAGTCATCTTCCCTAATCAGTAGAAAAATGGATTATATGACTAATAAAGAATCACCTCAAAGAGAGCAGTTAAACCATGTAACAATTTGTTGGACTGATAGGAAATTCTGTAAATAACCTACCAAGAATGAAATATGTGATTGTGCAAAACCAAAATTTGCCATATGAGGAAAAAAAAAATCTCAGTTAAATATACCGTTGTAATCTTTTGTGTACTAACAAGGCTATTCATTTTTTTGCTTTGTTTTGTTTGTCTTTTTCCTATTTTCAAGTTAACAATATAACTTACTGTACCCACACAAAGCATAGAACTGCTTAAAGCAACTGCTGGCTAACTGAAGCCTGGAAATACGCCCACAAAAATGGAAGAAGAGAGTGTGCTGATGGGGAGAGACTGTGGACAAATGAGGAGATGCAATTTGAGGGCCTGATTTTGGGAAGGACCTGATCTTGAATGCTGACATGTGTCTCAGCCTCTACCCTTCAGAGTGCCAGGCAGTGAATATGTCAATAAGTGAACACAAGGGTAAAGCAGGAGTTTTCATCACTGTGGTAGGTGTATCACTTAGTAGTTCACATACCACAGCAAAGCAGTGTCTGAATGCTGTGCAAATAGCCAGTATCTCAGCCAGCATGTAGTATGTGGCTGGGTAGTGACACAGGATCATGCAGTCATCCTTCGTTTGCATTAACAAGTTCTTTACCCAGGGCTTTGCCTTTGTTTCATAAAGTCAATAATGCAAATGTGTGAGAAAAACGGTGAGACTTGACCTTGTCCTCTTGAAGTATCTGGGAGATTGTCTTTGTCTTTCCTAAGAGATAAGGTCTACTTCCTCTTTCTGTTTTTTTGGTTTTGTTTTTTTTTCATAACCCTTTTCAAAGTGCCTTTCATACACAAAACAATAACTTCTCTTAGATCAGTGGCAAATGTTGTGGAAATAACTTTAATAAATAATAGAAAAAGAAGGGCTTATTTGTAAGTGCAACCAAATTCTTATTTAGTGGAGGAGAATAAGGTGTGTTCTTCCTCTTCCCTGCTGAATCCTGCTTCTCTTGCTTTTCTTTCTCCTCAAATGGCAGAGAGTGTGATTTTTGTCCTACCCATACAAAAGGCTTTACTGTGTTTTATCCACATGGCAAGAGAGGCAGGAACTGTGTAATATCACACACACACAAAAAAAGATACCATTTAAATTTATGGTCTGGACCTAAGGCGATTGAGCTCTGTGCTTCTCATTAAGCAAGTTGGAAAGATTCTTTTCTCTCTTCACCATCCCTAAGCGCCAGCAAAACTGGAAATTAAATGATGAGTTCAGTAGAAGAATGGTTCTGAATTTGAGAATTAATTTTTTTCTTTTTTTTTTTTAACTTAACCTTTAGACAGGCTTAAATACCTCATGTAGCTGAAATTAATTGGGCTCCCACAAAATCAGAGAAGTCTGAAATAGTTTTTCCTTAATCTCTGTGTATGCATCTGTTCAGTCTCTTGAAATGTAGTTGGGCCATCTTTTCAAGCTGTTTTCTACAACTGCAAATACTAGAATCCATTTTTTTCCTCAGGCTACAGTTTAGATGGCTGTTGGAACAAACATTAGCAACTAAACCATGCGATTCTTTGAACTGCATTTTAAAACAGATTATCAATTGCTTTAGGATTAAGAATTTTTTTAATACAAGGATTTGACAACTTTATGTGCTCAAGCATACTTTGATTTTGAAGCCCTTGTTAAAACCTGTAATTAAAACAACTGCAAAGTTGTGGGTTTTTTCACTTTAGGACTCTTTTGTTGTGTTTTTAAAACACGCTTTTAATTCTCATCAATCTTTGTATCTCAAAAGAGTAAGCCAAAGATCCTGGTTCATTTCATATACCAGCAACGGGACTACTGTGGGAAGTTAAGAGTAATCATAACGACTGATAACATCATCATAGTAACTTTGAGCTTTTACCCATATTAAACCTTCATAGGCAAAGTAAAGAGTGGGACAATGTATATTTGTTGCATAGGTGTAATGGAGGGCATAATTTAATTTGTGGGAACACTATTACCACTGATGAGGAATGGAGAAGAGAGGAACCTTATGGGGCTTTGGAAGTCCTTCAATAAAGACTGAGTTTGTATGACTAGTGAATGGTGAAAACATGCATTTCCTTGCAAATTAGGAATATTTGCTACAGAATTTACCAAGCAGATCACAAGCATAGACAGTTGTCTTCTATATGACTGTAGAATCCCTTTTGGAATGAAATGTTGCTACAGCTTGCATGTATAAAATACCCTTAAATGTTGAAATTGCAGAGAATGTTGAGCACATGAGATCTGGCTCTTTCACAGCTTCTAGCGTGCAGCACATCAGGGAGCACAGGATTTGCATTCCAATGTCTGTGTAACTGGAGTCTCCCTATGGGCAAAAATTAGGTTATGAGCAAGGAAATATCCTTCTGCGCTGAGCAGCAGAAGGTTTCTAGTCAGAGCACACCTGTTCCTCTATGCTAAAGAGTGCAGGATAAAACAGGAATTGTTGGTGGAGAGCAAGCAAGTCAAGGGGAGTCTAGATTTAGAATCTGTTTAAACTAAACAGGGACAGGTCTTTTCTGTTTGCATGAACTTAGTCAGGAGCAGCTACATGTGAAGACCACACTCACCCCTCAGCTTGCAAATCAGATGTTTAGCTATGATTTGCAGTCTCTGGCCTCTTTACCACTGACTACTAAATGGGAATGAATTATTTCACATGCAATACCAATCTCATTAGTTCAAAACTGCATTTTCTACTTTGCATGTAATTTTTTACTTCCACTTAAAAGGAAGTATGCATAGTGCTCTCAGTATACAGCCCTAGAAGTTTACAGCCTTGCTGCTGCTCATTTATGTTATGACATCTAACATTCCTGGAATGACCAGCTCCTGTTTTGCTGTATTAACTGAAATGACCTATCTTGGTCATACTCCATCATTCACTGAGTTTCTTTTTACCACTGGGGAGAAATAAACAGGGTAACTTCTAATTCTGTGCCAAAAATAAAGTTCAGGGGTTCAATAAAATTTTACTGCACAGTAAAATAAGTCTGATTTTGTTCCTTTCTATGAAGTGCCTCTTGCCAGCTCTTGTGGTATTATCATGAGCTTTATGCCTACTTGCTGCTGTACAGTATGGCTCCTGCAGAAATATATTTCAGTTTTCTTTTCTTGAATTTTTGAAAGGTAAGCTGTCAAACACTTTTGATGTTTGACAAATGCTGTGTAGCTGAGGGTAGTAAAAGAAGGTAACAAATAATAAGGGATCATCAGAGGAGGAAGGTGGAAATGGTTATATTTTAAAGTCTGTAGTGCAAGTAAATAGAGGTAGGCATCCTGTTGTTAACCCTTCTGTGTGTCTACCGTTCATTAGGCAAGAGGTTAAATTTTTTGTTGAGATATGTTTTTCAGATGTGGGCTATCTGTTTGGGGCTGTGTAAGAGTCCAAAGAAAATAATGCCTTCTAGAGAGTATTCTTTTAGGACTAAGAGAATGTCTTTCTATTTTTGTTGCAAAGCTATCACCTACAGTGCACTTCAGGCCTAAAGGGGATCATCTCGATGGAAGAAAAAATGGCTCTTCTTTTATTAATAAAATACAGTGTGTCTGTCCTTGCTGTTGCACAGAGACACCCCATTTAAAGTCGTTAAAAACTCATTGATACATTTATTCTCACCACAATGCACTAATAGCATTCAAAGCCATTAGTGGCTGGCTATTGTGCATTTGCAAAAAGTAGCAGTGCTAAGTCAGCACACATGCTACTTTTTTGTGATAAATGAGCAATATTAACATACCAGGCCAGAAACAGATTAGAAATATTTATAGGGTCAGCTTTCTGTTTTACATTTTACTTTTTTTGTTTTTTTTTTTTTTTTTTCTCTTTCTACAATTCTGAGGTAGGTGCTAGTTAGTGTATCATATGGGTATAGTAATTTTATGTTATTGTTTTCAGTTTGAAATAATGATTAAATATAGGTTGACAAACTTACAAAATGAAATGGTGTAGTAAACACAGCCTTCTAACATCATAAAAGAGTTAATATAATCTCACAGCACATTGCTGTAAATTCAGAACAAACCAAAATGATGTGTAATTCAGGGACAATAAAATTTTCTGGCTTTTCATAGAATGACCCCTTTTAATTTAGCTGTGGGACAACGAACAGATTCCTGAAAACATAAGCTTTGTGAGGAAAATATCACTTTCTACAAACCATTTCTACAAACCATATGTGTGTTTTTCTGCCCCCGGGGCTTTTTTGCATAAGATGGGTATGCCCATGTGTTCTGAAGAGACAAACTCAAAAACATGCCCTAACCCAGACAATGGGTTAAGCACCTGTGAATGTGCAAACCTGGACACTTCCTGGGATCCAGATAAACATGTAGCATGTGTACTTCGTAACACACCTGTGAACTGTGTGTGCCTCTGGCCATGTTTGGATATGCCCCATCCTATAGGTTCAGTTATCAGTTTTCTCTGTTAGCAAAGGGCATTAATTGTCTTCAGACAGTATTTAAACCAGCCAAGAGGGTAGGCAATATGCGTTGTTCTCACCCAGAAAGCAACAAGAGCCAAATGCCAGAGTTGCAACTAAAGAACCTGCCCTAGCAGGCAAACTACACCTGGGCCTTGTTCTCACTGAGGAAGCAACAAGACCCACATGCTGCCGGAGTTGCAGCTGAAGAGCTTGTCCTAACAGGCAAACTACCCCTGCGCCTTGCACCTGAACCAAGGCAGGCAACAGTCCGAAAGCCCCAGCCCGGAGGCAGAAAGGGCAAAAGCCCCAAGAGAACTGAATCCTGGAAAAGCCAAGGAAAGGCTACAACCTGGTGATGGAGCGCACGGAAGACAGGCCTCTTTGATCTCTCTGAGCCAACAGCCTCTTGAATTATAGTTACAGCATCTGGGAAGATACCAGACAAAGGAGCAAGCTGTGAGTACCCAGCTAATTTGCTACAGAATCCCCCTTGTGGGAAACTGCAGATCACAGCACCAGAATTTCCAATTTAAATTGCTGTATTGGAAATTCTCAGATTTGTGCTTAAATCTCTTAACTGTCTCCATACATGGAATGTATTACTCACAACCGAATAGCAGAACCTATAAATATACTTTGTAAATAAGCTATGGTGATGTCTGAAGATACCACTACCCAAAGTAGTAAAATATAGAAAAAAAAGATGCCATGTTCTGTTCATCTACTCCCACTGGATTTTCATTGTTAAAAGGTAAATTTCAACCTTGCTGAAGTGAATGGCATGAATCTTCATTTCGTTCGACTGGAAGTGGACGCAAAGTATTCTGCTTATTATCTCATATTACTACACTCCATGAGAGCTAATTGTGATGTCATAAAGCAGAAACTACACGGGTAAGACAGTCATAAAGAAAAGGCACATTTCCAAGCAACATAGGTACTGATTTATTTTAAACATGTTCTGTAATAAAAGAAAATATATGGTGGAAAATCACTAATCTTTAAAGGTATTTCACAGCTTACTATTAGAAAGAGTTGGCATTTTTGTTAGACTGTGGTGAAAGGAAGATTATAAATGTCTTTATGATTTTTTTTTAGCATAAATATAATGAATATCTACATGCACCACTTTGCCAGACTAAATTTTGAGCTGAACAATGTGCAGGACAATGACAAATACAGGATCAAGGTTTCTCTTTCTATTTTAATTCCAAAAGTGTTGGCCACTGTCACAGGAGAAGTGAACTTAATCAGACGTGACTTGACTTTACATCTGTGCAGGAGGTTATCTCTTGTAAAAGGGCAGAGTTGTGAATGAAACCTTTGTCTTCAGTTTCCTTGTAATCCTGCAGTACAGTTGAGCATGTTAGCTCAGTTGGAATAATGTGCTGATTTTCTAAAGATGAAAAGGAATTTTAACCCCTTTCCTCTTTTTAAGTTCTCAGTCTGTACTTCCTTAGATTTCACACTACCTGCCTTGTTTTTAGCAACTCTGACTTCAGTCTGTCACTTTCCCTGGCTAAATATAAAAAATTGTGTGCTACTCTCCTTGAAGGAGAAGATATTCAAGAAATGCAATCCTGGTGAGAGTGCTGTTTTGTAGCAGCAGGGATTCTTTTTTCCTGTCATTTTCTTAATTTGGTCTCTGTTTCAAATCTTCATCAGCACCTGTCCTTTTAAGGAAACAGATTAAAATATCTGAGGGTAAATGGAGGATTGATTTGGTGTGAATATACAGCTTCTCTGCTTTTACAGTACGTGCAGTTTGATCAGGGATACCACATACTTTAACATTCTTGCTGATTCTTAACTGCTTTGGTTTCCTGCCTTTGTGTATGATGATTTTAGTTCCTCTTGCACCATATGACACAAAAATTAAATATATATTTGAAAATAAATGTTTTGTTTTTCTTTAGTAAAGGGAACATACAAGGCTTTTGTATGAAATGTTGGATCCTTCAATGCTGCAGAGTGGTTATCTATTAGGAAACTGTGGACATGTGCAAGAAGCAAATACTAAAGATATTTAGTTGAATAAAATGATAACAATATTCTGAAATATTACAGAATATATTGCTGTAGATCAAATATGTTGATGACTATCTGACTAGGTTAGATATAAAAGCAGTAGACATGCATTTGTTCTGTTTGCTCTCATTTCATTTCATCATAGTGAGTCATAAAGACATCAAGATTTATATATGTCTGATAAGCAGTTGGGATAAAGAGTGCTAATGATGGTTGTAATGCTTTCTAGAATTCTATTTCTTCTGACTTTGGTTGACATTGTGACTCTAAACAGTGCAGACTGTAAATTAGAAAGTGGAAGACAGAGGAGGGTAGAACCTGCCTTAGAATTCACACTGTGTTCATCAATATTTAGTCATCCATAGGTTAATTTTTAAATATGGTTGGGTGGGGTTTTTTGTTTGTTTGTTTGTTTCTTAATGTGTCTGGACAGGTAGAATGCATGGTGCTCCTCAGGGAATATTTATCAGAGTGTATTTATGAGGAGAAATTCAGGGAAAGTAAGCCATAAGCATGCTGAGGTTTTTTTTGTATATAGAAGGAACTTTTAAGATTATAATTTATTCTTCCTCTATGTTTGTCCCATTATGTTTAACATTTTCCCTTCCTTTCAAAGAAGATCCTTTTCATGAGTGATCAGTACAGAATAGAGAGAATTGGCTGAGTCTTGCTGATTCACATGGGACACCTGTCTCTTGCACAGTCTGTTTATGCTGATGGCCCTAGTGCTGACACGACAGATGCTGGGAAACCTGCTATCTCTGCTACTGCTATTGTTGACACCATTGCAAATTCTTGAAGGAGAGCTGCAATGAGTCTTACTATGGTTGAAAAACAGACACATAGTTAAAAATAAGTCTTTTACAGCCTGATCCTATGGGATCTGTCTTGCCATCATGTGCTTTTGTGTGGTCTTAAGTGTAGATATTAGGGGTTGAGGGTCTTCATCTCTCTAAGTGAATGTAATGATTCATAGGAGACTTTGGAATATTGTAAAGTGTTTACACATCTCTTACCATCTTCATTTCTATGACTTGGGTGTCTGCTGCTGTTGTAGCAGTGGCCCTTGGAGGAACTGCTTTTCCAGGACATAAAGAAAGACAGGAGTGACAGTATTGCAGCCAGAAATAAACATGGAAAAAGATTGCTATGGGCAATTTCCACAGCTCTTAATAACTAGCAAGAGCAAGGATAGAACACAAAATCAATAGAAGCCTCTTGTCTATCTACTCTCCAACCTCCACAACGCTCTCCTGAAATCCACAAGAAGATGCAGGAACAAAGCATTTATCTTCAGTGTGCCTGTCTGTTAAGTATATCCTATGGCTGACAGCAAGGCTCTTTTCCACTTTATCATTTCATGACTTTTTTGGTGGAGGTGTAGAAAAAAAAAAAACAAACCAAAGGACTATATACCTGTTGAATCTTTAGCCTGAGATAATACTAAAAAGTCAATCTCTTCCTCAAGTTTTGTGTTACTGAATTTATTAGTAAAACCACATAAGCCGTACTTAATCTTCTTGCATGCTGAGTATGTCTGAGGTTTTCCTTTGTCTCCTGTGCTCTTCTGATTTTCTCATCTGAAAGGTGCTTCAATTTTTATATTCATGGGAGCTGTTCATCTACTAGCATGATTTGGCATTTGTTGTCTTCATTCTTAAGGCTGAGACATTTTGGGGGTTTTTTGAGGGCTGGTTTTGCTTTATTAAAGCAGGGCAGAACACATGAACTCTTTTATTTCTATGCATAATCTTAAGTCTGCCAAGATGTTACAAGAGTGTTACAAAGAGAAAAGGACTTTTTTATTTTCATATGTCAGTGGACATAAATAAAAATGCTATGTGCTTAAGCACTGTCAGAAACAATTTATATTAAGTTTTAGGAAAATTACTGTACAATCAATTAGACTACAGGCTTTGCTGCCAGAGGATGTTGTAGAAACATCATCATGGAAAAGGTCAAGAATCTGTATTTCTAAATTGTACAGCAGTAGCCCTTAATTCTGCAAACCAGCTGTGGCTGATGGAAAATCTTACTGCAGCTTCACTGCAAATAAAAAGGAGAGGCTGTAAGTGAATTAAATACTAAAAAAAAAAAAAAAGAAAAGAAAAAAGAAAGAACAATCAGTATAGGAACCCTAGAATTACCGATTTTTCACATTAAATTCCATTTCTTTTCCTACTAGCTCCCATTTTCAGACTTTGATTAAACAGGTTTTTTGATTGCTAATCTACAATACGTTTTATGTTCAGGACTAAGAATAATGAGTGAAAATCCAGCACTTACTGTGAGCTGTTTGAAACCTCTGGTACTACTGGAAAGGCATAAATATAGAGGACAGATGGGAAGCAGCATCAGTTTAAGTCCATCCAGAGGTACTTGTTGGGATCCTTACTCGTTTAAAATCAGTATGCCTACAGTGATAATGCACATTTGGGTTCATTCTTGCAAGTATGTATAATAAAGTCACCTTGTGTGACACTGATGTTAAATGTGTGGGTACAGTCAAAACCTCTCCCTGTATTTGAGAAATATTCCAGTGAGCTTTGCATTCCTTTTACATCTTAGAGCTCTTTCCTCTGAGTGGTGTTCTGTTTTATTTTGACAAAGTTATCAGTAACATCAAATATCTTAAAAGTGTCAGATTAAATGCAGAATAGAGTTTTGACCACTTATGGGCCTTATAGGACAGGGAAACTAAAAGGGCACAAAAATGCTTGGAAGTGCCATATTAATTCAACATGAGAATTAGTGGCTGGGTGAGGTTGACACCCTTTGATGTGTATGGACTACAGTGTTAATTAGGGATTCCCAGATCCTGCACAAGTGTGCATAATTAACACTTGTTGTAGCTTTATGCATTCATTCTATTGGCAAAAAGCCCAATGCATAGCTTTTGCATCTGCTATTTCAGTCGTGTTTGTTTGTACCAAAGGTTGAAGAAAGATGAGTTATGGCAAGTTGAGTAGAAGGTTTTTTCCTTCTTTTAAGAATCCCAATAAAGTCTTTAACTCAGCTTTCCTCAGTCACTAGAAAGAGAATCTTCACTTGCTCTTAACTTCACTGAAACTGTTCTCTTCTCCTACTATTAATTATTGGACACACAATAGTCCAGTAGAAAGCGTTCTATCATTGAAACAGGAATGCTTGGCAACTGGTGTCCCACAGGTACTGGGTCCTGTTTTGTTCAATATCTTTATCAACGACCTGGATGAGGGCATTGAGAGTACCCTCAGCAAGTTCCTGATGATACAAATCTGGGGGGGTTGGCTGACACCTGTCAGGCTGTGCAGCCATCCAACGTGACCTGGACAGGATGAGAGCTGGGTGCAGCAAACCTCATGAAGTTTAATAAGGACAAGTGCAGGGTCCTACATCTGGGGAGGAATAACAACAGGCACCAGGACAGGTTAGGGGCTGACCTGCTGGAAAGCAGCTCCACAGAGAAAGACCTTGGAGTGCTGATGGACAGCAAGATCTCCATGGAACAACAATGTGCTCTTGTGGCGAAGAGAGCCAATGGGATCCTGGGGTGCATCAAGAAAGGTGTGTCCAGCAGGTCGAGGGAAGTTCTTCTACCTCTCTGCTCTGGTGAGACCACACCTGCAATACTGTGTCCAGTTTTGGGATCCCCAGTTCAAGAGAGACAGAGACCTGCTGGAGAGAATCCAATGGAGGGCAACGGGGATGCATAGGGGACTTGAGCATCTCCCCTATGAAGAGAGACTGAGATCCCTGGGGCTCTTTAGTCTTGAGAAGAGAAGACTGAGAGTGGATCTGATCAATGTCGATAAATATCTGAGGGGTGGGTGTCAAGTGGAGGGGGCCAGGCTCTTTTTGGTGGTTCACATTGAGAAGACAAGGAACAATTGGTTCAAACTAGAACATAGAAGATTTCAGCTCAACATGAGGAGAAACTTCTTTACAGTGAGGGTGACAGAGCACTGGAACAGGCTTCACAGGGCAGGGTTGTGGAGTCTCCTTCTCTGGAGGCTTTCAAAACCCACCTGGATGCATTCCTGTGCAGACTACCCTAAGTGATCCTGCTTTGACAGGGGGGTTGGACCTGATGATCTCTTGAGGTCCCTTCCAACCTCTAATATACTATGATACTGTGAAAAATGCATGTGTACATACATGCCCACAAGCATAGATATTCTCACATTGGTTGTGTAGAATTAAGATTCTTCAGATTTGTATCCCATCTATACTGCTGTTGTAATACATTCATATCAAATTAATTTTCATCATCTTCCACATAAATGTCATGATAGCCTAACTTAATCATAAACATCTTCACCACTTATTTTTGAATTTAGAGAACTAGTTACAGTACACCAGTTCTCTGCTCAAAAGCTCAGATATGCCAACCTCAGCTTGCTCTCTCGTTCCCTCTAGGCATACATTACTCATTTCAGTTCAGTCACTGAGATTTTTTGTGACAAGCTATAAAAAGTTCTACGGTGCGATGTGTATGGATCTATTTGGTACTTGACAGAGGCAGATCTGATAGACAATTATGAATAATCTGCTGTTCTCATTTCTCATCACTACCCACCTATCATAGGATGCTAGATAAAGCGCTTGCACATGAAATCAGGAGATATGAGGCTATGCAGATGGATGCCATTCTTATGACTGGATGCTTTATATGTTGGCATGCCAGGACAACTGCCTGAGAGCAGGATTTATTTTGAAGTTGTCACCTGGAGAACCATTCCAGTGACCATTTGTAAAAGGCTGGGATTGGATTCACAGTATAGAAAATGTCTGTGTGGGCTGGTGGATGTGATACAGGAGGCACAGAAGACCCATAGTCCTTTGGACCATTAGCTGGGGATCTGGCAGCATAGTCTTCAGTATACTGGAGTAGGGAATTGTGTTTAGGCAGCTTGGAATTGAGCTGTGGGTCTTCACAGACTGCAGTGAGAACTTCTCATTAGGCATGTAAGCACTAACATACTGAGACTGAAATTTAGGTGTTGCAATCTTGGGAGAAATCACATCCTGAATACTCAGTTGGTGGCTTATTGCCAGCTAGGTAGTAGAGATCAAAGGATTAGTTTGGATGGCTTCTGAAAAATATTCCTGCACTGTGTTACATTGGTGCAGTTTCTGTTGATGTTTCCCTCCCAGCAGCCCCTTTTCTCCTGATGAAGTCTTCCTCAAAGCAGACTCAGGATGCCCAGGTCCCAGTCTGGCTTTACATTTAAATCTAGTGTCAGAGCTGCCCAAGGTGTATTCTTTTGTGTAGCTTTCCTGTCACTGTCTCAAAGGAGATTCATTTGAGATCAGTAGGTCTATTGGATTAGTGTGCCTGCTGGTAATAAGGAGCTAGGTTGTGTAGTGGAAATTCATCTGTCTGAGAAAAAGTTGGTAAGAGAAGGAGATTAGCCGAGCCCTGAGTGAGAACTGAAGACTGAATGCCTGTTTTATTTCCTACTGCTTAGCCCCATTCCTTGGCTCCTAGTGGACCTCCATAGCCACTCATGTCTCTGAATTTGTTCCATCTTTTTTTTTTTTTAATAAAATTAACTTTAATTAAAGTTTAATTATTTTTGTGTTTTCATCATTTATAATAAAACATTAATATTTATAGCAGAAAATTGCAAAAATGGGGAAGAACAGTGGTACTAGAGGACCAGTATGCTTTTGGGTAATGGAGCAGAACTGGAGATGGAAATGTATTAGAGGCCAAGGAGATACCAGGGAATGCTTTCTATCTGTGACACTATCTCCTGTCCCCTGGGCCATTGCCATGACTTTCACGCCTTCTTGAGATATGTTTTATTTCTCCTGTGGCAGTCCATCTTTTTGAGAATGAATGAATGATTTTTTAGTGGCCTAATTGAAAGCCTTAAAATCCACCCTAAGTGGAAAACCGAGTTCTGCCATGGGTGGTGAAGGCACTTCTCTAACTTCTTCCTGGAAGCTACATGTGTGTTATGCAAGGACAAACGAGGTCCCATTGCCTGTTACTGAACTTTACAGAAATTTGCTTTTCCTCCTTCCATTTCTGTAAACCACCTCTTATTTTCCTTTTTCTTCTGTTTTCTTTTTTTTTTGTTGTTGTTTGTGACTATAACAACTTCCTTTCTTCGTTGTTTCTCTTTACATATCTTACTCTTTTTCAAAGAATTATGCAGTTTCTTGAGCACTGAGGAAACAATGTCTATAAATTTATCTGTCTAACAAGCTACATGGAGCTGTTTGAAGAATTCCTTTGATAGAAAAACATCATTTGAGTTACAGATTGTTCATAATTGGACACTGAGTCAGTTCTCTGTCTGTTAGATAATTTGTCTACTGATGGTCAGTCAAAACCAACAATTAAATCTTCTTTAAATAATTCATGTTTTTCCTACAGGATGCTGTCACTAGCAAGGAACGTGGAGCAATAAGAATAAATCTATTAATCAAAATAGTTAGTCCTGAGGCCTTGATGTCCACACTAAATAAGTTTCTGGGGTGTTTGTTTGAGGTAGGTCTAATATGATCCAGTTGTGGTCAGGATGCACTAGTTTCACTCTTTGAGAACATCTTCTGGTTATTTTCTTCTGAAAGACAGCCAGTTCACATCCTCAGATTACTCTGATGTGAACCAAAACATAGCAAGCACTTCAAAAGTGCAATCTAGATCCAAGCAAAAGTGCTAGAATGGATGCATTCATGTCCTATTAGCATTCTTTCAATTCCTTTTCAGTTTTTAAAAGTTGTAACCCAAGACACAAATAAGTAATGACAATAAAAAACATGAATGGGAATTGTAAGTTTCTAAATCCTTACAAGTTTTGTAAATGCCTTGAAATGTCAGGTATCTTGTAAATATACCTGACAGCTAGCCGGATGCAAAGGAGATTTTTGATGTGTTTATGCTGCAGTCTCTGCTGTAACATAACTGAGCTGGCTATGCATTCAGTGCCACCTGTGCATGGTCTGTGTAATAGTTGGTGTTTGGAATGTGCTCTTTGCTCAGCTTCATGAGCTTTTGAGAGCCACACAGAGTTGTCTCCTTCTGTGGCATTGCAATGGATTTAGTGGTGCTGTGGCTGTATCTGTACAATGTACTCAGTGCTGAGTACAACGCTGGTTGGACCACACCTTGAGTACTGTGTCCAGTTCTGGGCCCTGCAGTTTAAGATGTTGAGTTGCTTGAATGTGTCCAGAGACGATCAACAAAGCTGGTGAGGGGTCTGGAGCACAAGCCCTATGAGGAGCAGCTGAGGGAGCTGGGGTTGTTTAGCCTGGAGAAGAGGAGGCTCAGGGAAGACCTTATTGCCATCTACAACTGCCTGAAAGGAGGCTGTAGCCAGGTGGAGGTTGGTCTCTTATCCCAGGGAACCAGCAACAGAACAAGAGGACACAGTCTCAAGCTGTGCAGGGGGAAGTTTAGACTTGATCTTAGAAAGAAATTCTTCACAGAAAGAGTGATTGGCCATTGGAATATGCTGCCCAGGGAGGTGGTAGAGTCACTGTCCCTGGAAGTGTTTAAAATAAGGCTGGATGAGGCACTTGGTGCCATGATTTAGTTGATTAGATGGTGTTGGGTGATGGGTTGGACTTGATCTTGAAGGTCTTTTCCAATCTGGTTAATTCTGTGATTCTGTGATGTACAGGTGTGGAAGGAGTTGTGTGGAAACATGCAGTATATTTATTTCTTGTAAAAAATAAATATGCTTTAACATTCAGGTAAATACTCACTGGGACAAACTCTGTTAGTTTATAAAAATAATTTGATAAATTAATGAGATAAAAATTTGTCAGTGCATATTAGTCAAAGAGATGGAGATGGTAGCTCATGATTACTAGTGCTTGGTTGTTGGATGCGGATTCCTTCTGCCTCTGACCTGCTTTTTTTCTTTTTATAAGCATCTGGCATAGGTCATGGCCAGAAACAAGCCAGTAGTCTAGGTGGACTTTTGATCTTCCTCATTTGCTTGATTAAGGTCATCCATTGTTCAAGACACCTCTTACTTGATGGGTTTGGATCAAGCCCTCAGTGCTGTAATGGCTCAGCTGACTAATGCCACTAAGATTTCAGAAATTTGCAGTGGACTATGATTGCACACCGTTCCAGTGAACCCAGGCATTGTATGTGCACAGAGCCGTCCTCTTAAGGGTTTTAAAGGATTAAATACAATAGTAGTGTACAGTGAAAGAGGAAATGTGATAATCTTAATTGAAGAACTTGATTAGGTGGCAGAAGCAGCATGGAAGTTCATAGTGTTTTCAGTGGAAAAAATCTTTTGTATGGTTAGATGAATATCCTCTTGTCTCCTCTAACAAAAGGAAAGTTCATGTTTTAAGATTACTCCATGCTGGTTTCAGAAAGCTTCCTTGGATATCTACCTTCTTTGTTTTGCAGTGGTGTTTAATCACTTGCAGTATCATACCCTCTACAACCATGGATATTATCCCTTAATTATATACAACTAAGCCCCTCTTGACTATAAGACTTGTTGTTTGTTCAAAAGCATTTACAAATCCATTTTCTTATCAGTTCTTTGCTGAACATTTACACAACGGGGTACTGTTTAAATATGAAAATAAACCTTTTTTAAAAAAACTGTTTGACCCACCCACCTGGCCTCCATCTGTGATTGTTCTGTCTCTGCAATCTGTTGTCTGCTTTCCCTCAGCATGTTCTTTATCTTTTTGGATGGCTGCTATCTTTGGGCGGCTTTATCGCCCCTCCCTATTTTCTCTGTGCTTAGTAGAAAGTGACAGTTCCAAATCATAAGGATCAGCCAGGCAGACTTGATACGCTGTCTGCTGTAAGACACACTTCTGCTCAGAGTATGCAATTAGTAAAGACAACTTCATTTCACAGTATCACAACTCATGCTGTACTATTTGAAATTAAACCATTGTGTAAATCTGGGAAGTTTTCTCGTAAAGGCTTGTAGCAGATAAATCTGTTAGAGTTAGCAATGTTTTCTGTTACTGTAAACTTACTGAAACAAACAAGAAGTTTCTTCATGTTTTGTTCCCGTTCAGTTTCATATCAGTGAATTACTATGGTAATGCCTTTCTTTAATGTTTTCTTTCCATTAAAGGGGTGTTGTGTGTTTGAAATCTCTTCATAAACTGATACTTCTGATACTTTAGTCTTTAGATAAAGAGGCTAAATCCATTTTTATTTTGAAAAATTTTAGTTAAATACTTAGTTTAAATTTCTAGTCCATGCACTGATAAAAATTTTCTTGGCTTCAGTGAACCTGAAAGGGAATCCCTTGTTAAAGAAATGAGTGTGGTTTTCTGTTTTGTTTCCAGAAGTATTTCTGTTCCTTCCTATTTCAACCCAAATGTGACTGTGGAGAACATTTGGTTTGGGTTTGGGGTTTTTTTGTTTGTTTGTTTTTTTTTTTTTGCTTGCTTGTTTGTTTTTTTAATTGAAGTTCCTCCAAAATCACAATGAGTTGATAGTCATGAGTATATTTTTCTGAGTAAGTAGGGCAATCCACATTAGATGTAGGAATATCTGAGACCAGGATATGCAGCTAAAGTTATTTTTAGGTTCTGTAGCACCGTTGTGCAGAACTGGTCTAATTTTTCTCATGTGGGTGCTTAGTAGCGGGTTCTTTGTTTGAATGGATTTGCCTGCTGTATAATGATGGCCTTGAGGAACGTGTTTCGGAAACCTGTGAAAAAATTTCTTTTGGATTGAGGCCTGGGATGGTAATGGTAGGTCATTGTCTAAAGGAAAGAAAAATGTGTTATTAAGTTATTTTAATTTCATTTCAGCTGGAAAGCTTATAGAGATGCTTGCTTCTGTTCTATTTTATGAGTAAGCCCTTCAGATCTATTTCTTGCCAGCCAGTTATTAAGCACCATTACAGTTAAATCAAATTAAACATCCACATCAAGTTGATTGTCTCAAAGCCTTGTGAAGTCTACAGCAACAGATCTATTTGCAACATTTCCTTTAGAGAGAATTTTATCCTTGAGTCATATGATCTAAGGCTTACTCAAAAGACCTCTGCTATTTCATAGGGGACAAAATGATTTCATGAAAATATTTCAGGTTATGTTGAGGACTTCATAGGAAACTTCTGTAATATTTGTATCTGGACAGTTGTGGTAAAGCAGGATTTTGGGGCATTAGGAGGGAGTCATCTGTGTGAAGATGTAGCGACAGACTGAATGAGACCTAGTACTATTCTGTCTAGAGAAGTACAAGAAGCTACCCAGGTTGTATTTTTACTAACTGTAATTTTATTAATGCATCAAATAAGAGTTGCTGCTGAAAGAGGTGTTTCCAACATTTCTCAGCCCCCTGATCCAGTTCTGTGCCATCATAGACAGGTTGTAGAGTTAACTGGACTGAATAATCAATAAAATAAACAGCACAATGTTAGTTTTACAGTAGTATGTCAGAATTTTTTGTAAATAAAGCTTCAGTGACATGTCAGTGATCATGCCTGTATAATAAACTATTTTTTATGTCTTGCAGAAGTAGATTGCTGTTAGAGAATTCTTTTGTCAGCATAAGTGCATCCACATTGTATTTTGGAATCTGTATTAAGCAAAACCAGAATGACTGATTATCCATGCTTTTAGAGACAAATGTTAGGTGAACTTCATGACCACCTGGGAAGGAAAACTTGCCCTTGTATCCTCTAGCCAGCCTGAGCCAATATTGTACCACACATGCCTGCCTCTCTTTGAGGTCAGGAAGGCAAGTCAACACACAGACTCTGCTGGAAAGTTGTACAGGAGCAACCTGAGAAGTATTTAGATGCAGACATCTGTTATTCCTGAGACAACATAAGCAGTTTCCCATGGCCATAGGACTTGCCCATTGAAGAACGATGCTTAGAACGATGAGAGGCAAATTTGAAACTTTGATCTCTGCATATGTAGCTCTCTTTGGCAGATCTGTCTGGCATATGTCTATGACAGAGCTAAATGTTTCCACTGTCCCTATGATGCTAATTTAGAAGCAGCTCCACCATAATAGATAAGATCATGTTTCTTCTCCTCTAAGATTCTCAGTGTTGCTACCAGGAAGGAAGAGCAAGGGTAGCTGGAGAGTGAGAGGGTTTTTGCAGATACTTGGTATTTTGCAGATATGGTTTTGTGGACTTTGGTGAAAAACACAATGACTTCCTGATTAGAGGACACTGGTGCCAAACTGGCAAGACTCTGGCTGTTCATTTGGCAGGGGAGATGAGAGCCTTTGTGAGGCTTAATAGGCATTACAGATGTTCATGTCAGAGGACACATCCACTGCTCTATATAAAAGGCTATCATATCGTAGTTGTGTTGCAGTGGTTCTGCATAGCAAGGTTGCTGTTTAGAGTAAGACAATCTTTTTTTGTTGTTGTTTGTTTGGTAATGAGGCTAAAACATTCTAAAATAATGAAGTTTAAAAGATCAATAAAAGAGGAAAAAATAACAGGTACTATTCAGTAACCAGTACTTTCAGATTCCACTGTACATTTCTGCCTTTAATATCATAGAATCACTTAGGTTGGAAAAGACCTTTAAGATTACCAAGTCCAACCATAAACTTAACACTGCCAAGTCCACCACTAAACCATGTTACTAAGCACCATGTCTTTTAAATACCTCTAGAGATGGTGATTCAATCAGTTCCCTGGGCAGCCTGTTCCAGTGCTTGAGAACTCTCCTGGTGAAGAATTTTCTCCTAATGTCCAATCTAAAACTCCCCTGATGCAGCTTAAGGCCATTTTCTCTCATCTTGTCAATTGTTACCTAGGAGAAGAGATTGACTCCCACCTCTCTACAATCTCCTTTCAGGTAGTTGTAAAGAGCTAGAAAGTTCTTCTTCAGCCTCCTTTTCTCCAGGGGGAAATAAAAACAAAACCCAAAAACTGGTTTCCTTGACCACTTCTCATAAAACTTGTGCTCTAGACCCTTCATCAGCTTTGTTGCTCTCCTTTGGACATACTCCAGCACCTCAATCTCATTCTCGAGAGGCCCAAAACTGAGCATGGTATTTGAGGTTAAAGATTATGATTTTTATTTTTTTCTGAAAACAAATAGCCTTTGCTGCATTGCAAGGTCAGTTAGGAAGACCATATCAACAGTAGTTTTTCAAATTATTTTAATATTTTTCTGAATGATTTATGAATGGTGAGATTTTACTGTATTTTCAGTGAGAAAACAAGCAAACTCAAATACATCCCCCTCTCAAATTACATTATATTCATTACTGCTTGGAGCCTTTTGATGTATTTTGTTGTCTTTAGAAAGTAAAGAAAACCTTCACTAAGAGATGTTGGCAATCACAAAGCTCAAATGTTCATTAAACACCTCAAAAGATTGATTTCTGTTTGGGCAGATAAGGTATGGTTATACAGAACCCATATGACACTAGAGGAGGTGAGTTGTAGTATGGCCAGTATCAAAGTGCTTGCTGAATACAGTAGGCTCAGTTTATTTTTTAAGTGTCAACACTGTATAAGACAAGCTTTTTGGTGCTTCATTGTTTAGGCTACACCCCAAGAATAAGGTGGCAAAAAAGTTTAAGAAAAATGCTCAGGGAAAAAAAAAAATCGATTTTATTAATTTCATCAAGGTAGGTCAAGGCTTTTTGATTGTTTTTGCCATGACTGAATTGAATTTTATACAAATTAAAAAAACCCCAACCAACCAAACAAAAAAACCCTCAAAAAACCGAGAAGAAACAATCAAACAAACAAAAAGACATTGATATAGGAATATGACAAATTTAGCATGAAGTGTTCATACATCTACCTAGAAAAAAGCACCACTTATACTGTAGTTTGCATAGCCAATTTCTTCTTGTTTCAGTAATGTCTCTTGTCTGCTGATGGATGTAAGGTGTGTGTTATGGCATAGCTATTCATACAGCTTCCTATCACAACATCAAAACTTCCACAACAGTTGGTCTTCTTATATTTGCTGAATTCTTAGTCACTGTAGTCTTAACAAATTTTTTAGTAAACACTTAGACAAAGTTCATAATTGCATATTACCAACTTAGTAAGAGGGGGAAAAACAACCCTCAAAACCCTCAACTATGCAGAAAGTATGAACAAATCAAATGCATTTTTTCCATTAATTCCCAGGCTGGTTGAGAACCTGCTGAGGAATACAGATAAAATTTCAACTGTTAGGAAAACTTCAGGTGTGGATTCAATTTTGTGGTGACGAATCTACACCATGTCCTGCTAAGTGTGAAACATTTGCTCCCAATCTGTCTAATCAGTTGAGCTGTTACTCAACTCTGCACAGAAGCCACTCGAGCACCTTACAAACTTAATTTTGAAGGAAGGTCACAGTGCATGAAAAGGAAAAAAAATAAAAAAAAAATAAAAGAATGAGCAGGAAAGCAATAATATTTTTTCTCCTTTCATTCTCTAACCCACCTTTCACTTTTGAACTCTGTTCAGTAATAGAGTTGCATCTGTCTGCTTTTTTGTTTCTTTGCATCTTTTCGTTGTGGCTTTATATTTGTGGTTCCCAAGAAAGTTAACAAGAAGCACATGCCCAAGCTCTTGCAAACTCTGACAATGCAGAGAAACATTATGTCACAGCCTCAATGAATGACTTTTAACTTATGCAGTTAATTAATTCCACTTAGACTGTGCTAGAGATTCTTCAATTGCTATTTAAAGGTAATCTTTTATGTACTTAATCAGAATCATTAGATTCAAAGTAATTTTGCTGTTAGAATGTGGTGACATTGGCTATTCTTTGATTTGTGGGATATGTTCTTCAACCTGATTACCTCGTCCTTGTGTATAAATTAGCTTTTCCTAGCCAGAGTATTTCTATGTGCTATGTTTCTTTGCAAATGAATAGCACACATGATGACATACTTAGGGGGTTTATGTGGATTTTTTTTATTGTTTTGTGTGTTTTTTAATGTTGTTGTTTGTTTGTTTTTCTTCTTTTAAGCCTATTTGTAAATAGGTAGATGTTTCACTTAATTCAGTGGAAAAATTGGAATGAATTACCACTACTTAGCAAGCAGTCTATTTCTGGATCTCCATTTGTATTAACAGCAGTATGTGACCATCTCTCAAAAGACAATAGCAGGACTTTGGACAGCAAGGGCATATTAGTCTTGGGAAATGAATACGAGGTCTGAGACATTCCTGACAGGCAACAGCAAACATTTGGTGGATGATGGTATGCAGCCATGGAATGGCCCTATTTAGATCTGTCATTCACACTATAGCTGAGGCACCATTAAGAGTCTTGAGTTTACTCTGGCTAAACCATACAACATAATTCCTTGGTTGAAATGTGAATAATCTTTAGATGCTATTGCAGTTTAAATATCAAGCTTAAATAAACATCTTTTTTAACTAGGCATTTATCATTGCATAGTTGTTAGACAAATAAAATACTACGGTCTAAGCTCCTTATAAAACAATATATATTAGGTGCCAGAGAAGGCATAACAGATGCCATCTCTCACTATAAAAGTAATTTACAGTTTCAAACATAGCCATGACTTGAACGTACACGTATTATTGGAAAAGGAGATTAGAGGTTATAAAGTCTCCTTTTGTAACTGGATTTTTTATGTCTAGTATTTCACATTGAAATCCACGTTTGAAAATTATTTTATAATGGTCTGCTTTTGGTTTATCTAAACTTTTCAGATATGTTGGCTAAACCATGCCTGTAATCTGATGTTTTGATCTACCAGCTGTGTACCTCGGAAGAGAACGATGCCCCCCATATTCTTTTCAAAATTCTTCTTTTTGGTACTGTGAAAGATTAAACATTTTGTATTTTCTTGTGTCTCCTGTGCCAAACTGTCACATGTTTGTAGCAGGTTAATATAGAAGGGGTTTGACAAATCTTGCTATAATCACTACCCCATGTTGTTTTCATCCTCCTTGTCTGCTGCTCATTTTCGTTGTGAAAAATCCTAATATATCAGTGACAGGAGGTCTGGATTTGTGGCCGACTGTTATAATTACTCCCACTGAGGCACTGTCAATAGGATTAAAATAAAGATTCTGGACCTGTCCATCGTAGATGAGGTCAGCAACACTAGCAGTGGGAGTACTGTTTCTGCAAGCTGTGCTTTCAGTCCTGACTTATGGAACCATAGACATTAATATGAAACAAATATTTGAAAGCTCCAGTGGAGAAAGACCAGCCTTTTTTCTGAATTAGCTAAAATACCCATCTGTAACAAATAATCTAACAGCATCCATCTATGTCCTGGCCATATATATATATATGTTAATTTTCAAATGTATCAGAGCCCAAGAGAGTTTCAATTACAGAACAATTCATTTTGCATTTTATAATTAATAAAGTCTTTGCAGCTGCATAACTTCATCCAGGAAACATCTGCACAAACTCCTTATGTATACATAATTTCTGTGAAAAGGAGTTTAGCTGAATTGTCTTTAATGTTCACAGGCCTGGGAAGGATAGAAAGGTACCTAGCATTGATAAACTAATGTAAAGCAAGAAGGCTTATGTCCACACAAATATAAAACAAATTCTAGCCATCACTTGTAGGAGAAAACATTATGTGTGGAATCAGTTTAATGTATAGCCAGCTTACTATATTCAAGAGAAGAGGAGGGAGGAACCTAGGGCAAAGCCTGAACTCTCTTGAAGTGAGCAGTCATTTTGCCATGGTTCTCACAGGGACCAGGCTGTTACCCCAAGTTTGTAAGTAGTAATGGGATCGTTGAAACTCTGTAATTACTCCTTTGTCATCCTTTGATGCTGGCTTTCAAAGAGTAATGCGTTTTAAACATTCGTTTAACCTTCTTCAGTGTGCACAAATTCTGCTAAAATGCACTCATGATGGCAAACTGAAATAACCAGAGAAGCATTCTTGTTCTGCTAGCACAGTATGTCATCTTTATTTTTTTCCCCACACCAGTCTACTTTTTATAGTAGGATCAAACTGTAATTAGTGCGGTCACCTCCTTGGAAGTAATTACGTTTCATTATTTTCATATAAACTTGAAAAAAATCTTGCAAAAAGCCACGTTCAATGAAACAGTTGTGTGCCCTTTAAGTCATAAGTTGATATGCTACCAAGAAGCCTTGCACTTCTACAGATGGAGATTGCTTTTTAAAATTTGTTTGTGGTATTGTAGCAGCAAAAAAAAATTTCTTGATTAATTTGTCACTGCCCTACAACTGTTTGCTCTTTCTCCTTTGGTTATATAAACATCAGTTGTTACACATGTCATTCATAGCTCTCACCGTGTTTCCATCATCCCTCACAGTTTAAGTTCCCTAGCTCTTTTAGCAGCAAAGTGAATCTCCATAGCATTTAGAGTGAAAAGGTTACATAAAAATGAACAGCACTTAACATGTCCCTTTTTTCCTTTTTCCTGTCCCAGAAGTGGGACTCCAGACTGCTGTTTGCTGCTCTGTACATCTGCGTTCATTCCTTCTTTCAGAGTTTCTTGGGATTTTTTTTTATAAATATGAAAAGAAGAATATACAATATTTGATCTTTACCAGGCCACTAAGGCATGTGATGAGCTCACAGGCAGAGAGCTGTGAGAAGAGAGCTTTCTACATAAGCTGGAGTCATCTAATGCCTTGTGCCACAGATGTGGCATCACAGTTTCTAGTAGTGTGTGTTAATTCCTCAGTATTTACTTGTGGCTTTGCAGTGTTCCATTATTTACAGTATCTCTATAGGTCCTTAAATGATGCCAAACACATTGGCTCAAAATGTTTGTGATTGCACTGACTGCAATGGCATGTACTAAACATATATTTGCGTCAGTACTGTGCACTGTCACTGCAACCTTGCCCAGCCGTGTACCACACTTTACTGTCAAGATATGTCCTTGGTAAGGCTGAATGCTACTGGATGTACAAGAGAGCAACTTAGTCCAAGCCAAGAAAAACTGGTAGTGTCATCTTCATTGTATACAGATGGAATAGTATACTGGTTTATTTAGGGCTTCCAGGTAAGGAGATTAAAATAGGAAATGACAATGCCCTGCTCAGTTTCACCCTGCAGCTCCACGATGTAAGGAAACTCTCTCATCTGAGGGCTGTTAGCATTGTCTTTTTATTTCATGGTGGAACTCTGCCAGGTTTCCAACAAGAGAAACCTCTTTGCTTTGCAGAGGAGGTGGGAAGGTTTGCTCTGAGGAGCAGCCGTAGCTATAATAGACAAGTAAACAAATCTAAGATGCTGCGCAGTGCTGTGAGGGTCACTGTTGTCAGTCCCTAATGGTTAGGAGGCTAAGATATTATGCAGAGAATTGTGCCTGGGCTGAAGCATAGCTTTCTTATGTATTTAGTGTTGATTTTATAGCATATGGGGAGAATATTAGCAACTAATTTTTGTGTTATTTGAAGACTGGTTTAGAATATGCTAGTATGTGTTACTCTGTGTCTTTGTGCTGTCGGTAAAGTTGACTGCTCTTGGTTCAAAATTCTTTCCTGGAACGTACAGGGCTTTGCAGCAGCTGTTTGAACAAAATGGGAGCTTCATCTGGGAAGAGCCATTCTATTAAATTAGCAGCTGTAAATAACACATCACAGTGAATGGAAGTAAATTTGTTTTGTGCTGGCTTTCTTCCCTTTCCTTCCCTTCTTTTGCAGTACTCCAGAAGTCCTTCAGTAGCAAAACTAGTCCTGGTTCTTAACCTGCTTGAGGAAAATTAAATGAGTTCACATTTTACTCAGATCAACAATAATGAGGATTATGGCTACGACATCAGAATTCTGCCTCACTAGATATACTCCCTTGCATATCTCCCATCATTGCTTGAGTTCTCTATATTGGTTTATAAAATAGGCTCCCTTTATAGGGAAGTAGCCCCGCTACTGTGTGCTCTTCTGCACTAGAGAATTCAAATATTAAAATGGATGTGATCAAATGCAATTTGAGTTGTCTCAAGCTTTGCTATGAGATATTTTTGTGGAACAGTAACTGTATTTATCACTTTTATATTTGCATGTACAGAGCTCCAAGTAATGTTTGGCTAATGTTCTGTTGTTTTTTACAATTATAATTTTGTAAATGCCACTTACAGAGGTAGTGGGAATGGAGATTTTATACCACCTGTCTTCATGATCTTAAAAATATTACATAAAGAACTGGATTTGATCAAAATAGATTGATTTAAAATGATGTAGAACTTGTAATATAAAACATTTCCCCACAGCAATTTGGCAAGGTAGGAAAAAAGTGAGTTAAAAAAAGAGTCAAAAAGTATTTCTGGATGGTTCTTTCCCATCTGTGATCTGTAATAGCTCATTGGCAAGTTCTTACGCCTTCATAAGTGGTCCATGCAGCACTCTGAGTTTTCTGTTGTAGGTTGCTTCTCAAGGACAATAATATACATAAAATACACGAGCAATAGAATTATTTCACTGCTAGGCTGAAAAAGACCCCAGATTTTTGTGACAAATTTAAATTTATGGAGACAAAAAATAATTTAGTTATATTCCTCCAATGAGTACTTCAAATTATGATGAGTACTTCAAGTGATGATGTGTACTCCTGTGTCTTCTCCTTTCTAAAGAACTCTTAAAGTTTTTTTAAAAATCCTTTTTTAAAAGCACTATTGCCATACTGTTAAAAAATTCAATGCTGGAATATTCTTCCTCTTATATTTCTGGAATCTATAAACTGAAAAAAAAATGGTTTCTAAATGTTGTCATAAGCCTCTTACTGGAAAGAAGAAAAAGCTGTTAGGACATTAGCACAGTAGAAGTGCCTGAACCTGCTGCCTGTGGTATGCTGTGTGGGAGAATAAATGGCTTTCAGGCATGTAAACTAGTCACAGGCATTCAGATCCTTTGAACTCTAATAAGAAATGCACACTTACTTTAAATACTAAGTGACTAAGCATATAAATGTCTTGATCAAGTCATCAGAAAAAAAAAATGAAAAGAGGTTTTCTGTTTACATTTGCCTGAAATCTCTATTTTACTCTGAATCTTTGCTTTGTAATGTTCCCTGCTGAGAAGGACAGACTGGAAACACAGTAGGGATCTTTGCCTTTTAAGTTATTCTTTGCTTTGCAGAGTTCTATGTGATGGAAGACCCAATGTATTTGTCCAGTGTTTTCCTTAGTATGAAAGGAACATGACTATTTAAGGAAGGCAGAAAACTATTCTTTGGTAATTTTACCTACATTTCAATTGCAAGTACTGAAAGAGCAGACAGAAGTTCAAATATATATCTTAAGATACAGGCATACAAATCAGTTAAGCTTTTGTGCTTTTTTGTCTTTGGGCAGGAAATTTTGAAACAGTCTTGAAAGCAGGTGTGAAAGGATAATTCTGAGTTAAATTTGACATATCTATGAACTCACAGGTCATGTTTGTCTCAAGTATTTCTTCAAAATTATTTTAGTCTTCTTTTCTAGATAGCATGTGTAACAGCTACTGTGGTAGAATAAGACCATAGCATGTTTTACAACCAAGGCTAGATTTCCTCCTAATGCAAACTCACACTGCTTTGTCAAAGTCAAAGGATACATGCTTTGCATGATAATTTTCTCTGCCAGGTAATTTCACTTGCATCCACTGTTTCTTTCAGCATAACAAACACTGAACATTATGGCAATTTTGCTTCTTTAGTCATACTTTTCTTTCTAAAGTTATTCTATTGATAGCAGTAGAGGGCCAGAATTTCCTATAATTTTATACTGCTCTACTCCACTTTTGATTTACTTAATTCATCAACTTTAATCTCCTGTCACCTGAAGTATTGACACCTTTTAATTTATTTTTTTCTTTCAATTGTATGAAATTGATCAGATTAATAAGTTGAGTTGCTGTAGCTATACTGTGGGTCCAGTCCAAAGGCTATTAATGTCAGAGACATTCCTCATTGACCTCAGTGAGATTTAGATAAAGCTCATTGTTTTCATGCACTTTCCATCGTTGAAGTACCATGCAACTTAAATAACTGTTCCAAATATCAATGTCTTTGGATACTTTGCATTTCTGTCCTGAGAAAATATCCAAGCAAATATGAATATAACCAAAGTAAATTCTCTCTCTCTGAATTCAGAATGACTATTTAACTAGCTTTAATATTTTGATACCAAATAGAACGTTTCACGCACTGTCGCTTTTCTTTGCTAATAGGTGATGGCTTAAGAAGGTTAAACTGTCTGTTAGGGTTGGGAAAAAAGAATAAAATAGTGTGGTAGAAAAGCTTCTGCTTTATTAGAAAGTTCTGGAGGATTTTCATGTTCTGTTTTTCATGTTGGCAGTGTTTGTAAGTTTGCCTATAATCCCAGTGCTGAAGTGCACTCTTAATCTCTTTCCAGTTTTAGTGTTGTCTAGTCCCTGCTTCCCTCTTCCTTATCTCTTACAGCTCTCATAGTTTATCCGTTCTTAAGTTGGCTGTCTAGGTTGCAGTTCTCTGCTCATGTGTGTCATTATAGGTGTGTTTTATGGATGTTTCTCCTTTGGAAACCACCAAAGTAGCTGAGAGAAGTATTTCTAAACATCAGTTTTGGAACACAACACTTTTTTTCTTCCATGGGTTCACACTGGGCAAAACAAAGTTTGAACTGATCTTATATGCATATTTCCATATATCTACCTTTTAACTTACCCTTGAAAGTTTTAGTAAATTAATTTCAACCTAGTTGTCTCTCTTTGTGAAACTGGAAAAACTCGGATCCCCAGCATCAGTCTTCACTGGCGGGTTACAGTTTCTTTGGGTTTCACAGATCAGAGAAAAGTAACTTTTGCTCCATTAATTCCCAATCAGCTTGTTCAGATACCAGGAACACTTCAGTGGCTTTAAAGCAGTACTTCTTCAGACTGTTTTTGCCTTGTTTAGGTCCATTGCAGGCATCCAGCTATTTCACACCATTATTGTACTCTTTTTTGGTGAAATACTGATGGTTGTCATGTTTCTGTGGCCCTCTGTGTTAAAATATTATGCTGCCAGTTCACAGGATCACACAGGATCACAGGATGTTAGGGATTAGAAGGGACCTTTTGAGATGATCTAGTCCAACCTTCCTGCCAGAGCAGGCCCTTAGAATCTAGTGCAGGTCTCACAGGAATACATCCAGATGGGTCTTGAAAGGTTCCAGAAAAGCAGACCCTACAACATCTATGGGGAGCCTGTTCCAGTGCTCTGCAGCCCTCACAGGGAAGAAGTTCCTCCTCATGTTGAGGTGGAACCTCCTGTGCTGTAGTTTATATCCATTAGCCCTTGTCCTATCACAGGGTGCAATGGAGAAGAGTCTGTCCCCTCCCTCTTGACATCCAGCCCTCAGATATTTACAAATATTTATTAAATCCCCTCTCAGCCTTCTCTTTTCCAGACTAAAAAGCCCCATGGCTCTCAGCCTCTCCTCATAAGGCAGTTCTCCAGTCCCTTAATCATCCTCGTAGCCCTCTGTTGGACTCTCTCAAGTAGTCCTGTCCCTCGTCACAGAGTTACAGAATCAGCCAGGTTGGAAGAGACCTCTAAGATCATCAAGTCCAACCAATCACCCAACCCTAACTAATCAACTAGACCATGGCAGTAAGTGCCTCTTCTGGGTGCAGATTTCCAGATGAGGTCTCACCAGGGCAGAGAGGGAGGTGAACCTCCCTCAATCTGCTGGACACACTCCTTTTAATGCACCCCAGGATACCATTGGCCCTCTTGGCCACAAGGGCACATTGCTGTCCCGTGGATAAATTGTTATCCACCAGGGCTCCCAGGTCCTTCTCTTCAGGGCTGCCCTCTAGCAGATCACCTCCTAACCTGTACTGGTGCAGTTTAGTATTTCTTCCCAGATGCAGGACTCTGCACTTATCCTTGTTGAACCTCATTAGGTTCCCCTCTGCCCAGCTCTCCAGACTGTCCAAGTCTCGCTGAATGGCTGCACAGCCTTCAGGTGTATCAGCCAAGCCTCCCAGTTTGGTATTGTCAGCAAACTTGCTGAGCAAGGTACTTGCTTAGGTATTCGTAGTATAAGCTTGAACTTATAAAAATATTACAAAATGGTTAACTGCATGAACTGAAGAAACTGGAGTATAATATCTTCCTTGCACCAACATAATGGAATGAGCGGTTTAGTCGTTTACAGGAATATTTACCTCAGGTGACAGAGAAGATCTGAACAGCAATCTGTGCAAATCTAATTCTTCTTTTGTTTTGTTCTGCCTTAGCTTGTGGCCGTGGGTTCTACAAATCCTCCTCACAAGATCTGCAGTGCTCCCGCTGCCCTACTCACAGCTTCTCTGACAAGGAAGGATCTTCAAGATGCGATTGTGAAGATAGCTATTATAGAGCACCTTCTGATCCACCATATGTCGCATGCACAAGTGAGTCAGTCGTGAATTTAATAGCAAAGGACGTTGCTTAACCAACCAGGTGCAGCCACTTGTAGATAGCAGTTTCGGTTGGCTTTTCCTGTATTTGAAAAATACATTTATAACAGTAAATGAAATTGAAAGGCAGAGCGGAAAAAAAGTCGACAGTGAATATAGAATCAGCATAAATATAATTTCCATGTTTGCTTGATATAATGTTGGGAAGCATTGCGTGTGAGGCAAGTGCATAACGTACTGTAATAGATAGAATACAGGCATAGTTTTCCCATGGCCGTAAAATTGTAGACAGTGTGCTTTATGTGATATAATAGCAAAATGAGTAACATGAAAAATGAGAAGTACCTGTGCAGATCTGAGCTTTGACTGAACTGTAATTGAATCTGGCTTAACCTTCTAACTGCAAATAGACTAGCCTACACAGATTGGTAATTCAAATAGCAGAAGTCTCCTACACCCAAAGCAGCAACAAATACTCTGTAAATCATATCAGAGCTGATAACAAAGGACTAGATGCAATTGATGCAATATGTTTAGAAGAGACAAACAAACCCGGTACTTGGGAATACTATAAAAGACAACCTTTAAGGTACATTAACCAATCCTTTTAATTGCACAGAAGAGAAACAGCTAAAGGCAGTTGCAGTAAATATACAGACAATTGTTATTCTGATGCCTTAATGGAAAATAAATAAAGTTCTTGCCAACTGAGTTCAAGGAAGCTTTCATGCAGCTTGTACTAAAAATAATGAAATGTTTATGTGAAAAAATATGCTTCAACTATTTTCTGTCTCAGTAATTAAAATGCTAGCTACATGTCCCACTGTGGTTCTATGCAATTACACTGGACTTTTTTGTGTGTTTCATAGGACCTCCATCTGCACCACAGAACCTCATCTTCAATATCAACCAGACAACTGTGAGTTTGGAGTGGAGTCCTCCTGCTGACAATGGAGGAAGAAATGATGTGACCTACCGCATATTGTGCAAGAGGTGCAGCTGGGAGCAGGGTGAATGTGTTCCCTGTGGGAGTAATATTGGATATATGCCCCAGCAAACCGGATTAGTAGATAACTATGTCACTGTCATGGACCTGCTAGCTCATGCTAACTACACGTTTGAAGTTGAAGCTGTGAATGGGGTTTCTGACTTGAGTCGTTCCCAGAGGCTTTTTGCAGCTGTCAGTGTTACCACCGGTCAAGCAGGTAAGTTTTCTTCACTTATGAATCTCAGCACTGTGAGACAGGAAAACTGGGAACATGCAAACTACAGATGCAGTAAATCAGGAGCACGTTTTGTGTTCTGGCTCATTAATCATGAAACTAATTAATTTGAGCCTACTATTTCATGATAATCTGTCCTTTTTCTTTTCCTCAGTATAGCTTTCAGAAAGCATTAATGAAAAACATAAAGAAGGCATGCAGCTTCATTGTTTAATAGATTTTCTGAATACCACAGTTTTGGGTTTTGTTGTTGTTTTGTTTTGTTTTTCCTTCTTATTCTACAGAATCATAGAATGGTTTGGGTTGGAAGGGACATTAAAGATCATCTAGTTCCAACCCCCTGCCATGGGCAGAGACAGCTTTCTTCTAGAAAGCCCCACCCCATCCAACCTGGCTTTGACCATTTTGACCACTTGCATGTTTCAAGCCTTCACAGTTTCTCTGGGCAACCTCTTCCTGTGTCTCATTCCCCCTGTGAATAATTTCTTCCTAATGTCTAATATAAATTTGGCTTCCAATTTGAAGCCATTATCCCACATCCTATTGCTACCTGCCTTTGTAAAATGTCCCTTTCCAGCTTTCCTGTAGGCCCCTTTCAATTATTGTAAGGCTGCTCTAAGGTCTCCCCAGAGCCTTCTCTTTTCCAGGCTGAGCAATCCTAAATCTCTCAGCCTGTTTTCATAGGAGACATGCTCCAGGCCTCTGATCATCTTTGTGGTTCTCCTCCTGACCTACTCTAACAGTTCCATGTTTGTCTTATCCTGGAGGACCCAGAGCTGAACACAGTGCTCCAGGTGGGGTCTCATGAGATTGGAGTAAAGGGGGAGAGTCGCCTCCCTTGACCTGCTGGTCACTCTTCTTTTGATGCAGCCTAGGATTCTGTTGGCTTTTTGGAAGCACACATTTCCAGCTCATATTGAGCTTCTTATCAGCCAGCACCCCCAAACCCTTCTCTTCATTGCAGGTCAGTCCCTAGTATATGGAGATAAAAAAAGTAGATGCAACAGTCCTATGGAGGCTTCTTTTCCAAATTTTTTAAACCTGCATGGGAGTTCTAGGTCACTGGGAGATGATTTGGATATTTGATGGTGCTTTTACTGCTAATATTTTCCCTTAGGATAATGCTTCTAATTTATGTTATATTTCCAGATATTTGATTATGAGATTCAGTGAGAATGTGATGATTATTCTTTGTTTCTGCTACTTATCATAATCTGACAGGTGAAATGTCAGGGAAAATAAAATCAAACTAGCTTATCACCCCAGGGGAAAAAAAGAGCTTTAGTTGTCTGCATGCTGAGAGGAAAAAAAAAGAATTCTCAGCTTTAGGTTTATGAAATAATGAGTTACTTGTTGATAAAAAATACAGGCCTCTGAATTTACAGTAGTGTGCTGTGGACTTTTAAGAGTGGAAAGTAAAACTAACCTTTTAAACACTGAACAAAAGATCTTAAACTGAGCATTAATTGCAAGATCTGGCTTCTGAAGAAAAGTCTTAAATGATTATGAAGAGTATAACTGATGCTTGTTGTAAGAACAACAATGTTTTAAAGGATACTTCATACTCACATCATAGAGGAAATATTAATGACTGTGATCAAGCTATTCTTTTTTTTAGTCCAGTAGAAATGATTGCCTACAGTAATGCCTTGAGCTGAGAAGAAACTCACCATACAGGGACAATGAACAAATAGGAAAAATTATAGCTATTTTGTACTTTAAAGATGGTCGTCTCAAAAAGAAAAACCAAGAAAACCCCAACAACCAAACAAACAAAAAAAAAACAACAAAAAAAAACCAACCCCAAAAAACCACAAACTATGAAGCAATTACTTCAAAGTCTTCCCTTAAACCTAGGTTTATATAGTTGTTAGACTGGAATATTTATGGGATGTTTAATTTCACCATAGTGCTTTCCTGGATACTAAATGCACATTTCCTCTTATTTTGGAAGCATCCCTGTGACTGAAAGAATTGGTCTCTGTGTTCATGCAGTTCACGGCGTTCATGATGAGATTTTCACCACACAGAACCTACCCTGAAAGTATTTTTGTACAGTCTGTATTATTTTGGCATCTTGATTATTCTCTATAATTCTTCAAACATGGACAGGTGGACACTGTTCAGCTCTCTGTAGATGTCTGTACAGAACTACCAGATGAAGAAGAGGATTTGGACTTTTGCCTAGTTAGCTAAATCAGATTGGCTTCATTTTATGTGCTTTGATGATTCAGTGGCACACAGGGTAAAGGCAGAAACAGTGCAATTTGGTGGGTAGTATCGCATCTCAGGAAGATGAAGAAGCCTTATCAGATGTTTGTAGTGTTACCTCCAGGATTCGTTATAGTTAATTCTCTTGTGTTCTCATAGTCATAGATTTATAGGCTTTTTCTGGCCAGAAGCCATACTTGTCCTTTGTTATCTTGTAAGTAACACAAGCTATATGATTTTATGGAACTTTTCTCACATCGAGCCCAGAGATGTTACTGAAACTGTAGCTTGCATATGTATTAGGGACAACATCTAGACTTTGCTTAGTGATTTCAAGTGATGAAAAACCTTCACCCACCTAATAAGTTTTTTAAGTGTATGCAGCAGGAAGCAGGAGACCTGACTGTTCCTTGCTCTGCAGTTTGCTGTGGGATTATGCACAGGCAAGCCTTTCCCAGTGTTTCAGAATCCGACTCTTGTTACTGTTGAGAGAAAAGGGTACTCATACAACTGAAGCTCTGTCTTTTCATCACTCCTGAATATCAGAATTTAAAGGCTTAAAGATGAGCAACTAAAAGGAATATACATAGGAAATAGATTTTTTTTTTTTTTGGTGGAAAAAGAATTGCTTTAAGCTCTCTTTAATATTGCTTTCTGTCTCTGTAAAATGAAGGTAACTCTTACCTTTCCTTACCAAACTCTTCAAAGATATTCTGATTAAAAATACCATCTGAATGCAACATTTTTTTTTTAAACTGAAATTACAAAATTAATGTTGAAAAAACCACGGTCTTTCAGAACAAATGCGTTTGCCAAAAGGAAAGACCTCTTTTAGGTTATTTTTTCAACAGCATGTTTTGGATCCTAGTACTGGTTTCTTTGGTTTCTCAAGGAGGAAAATATTTTAGGTGGAACAGATTGATGACTATAATTGAACAGAAAGAGACTGGCTGCTCAAAGGAGACTGTTATGCTTCTGTGCTCCTATTTTATTTTACCATGGAGAGAAAGAAAATGTTGGATTTATTTATAGCCAAGTAAACTAGGATTCATGCAGCTCTCATTTGTTATTGTGTGACTGTTCTATACTTTTGACTAAAATGACTTTTTCTATGTCCATATTACTTTTTATGTGCATAAATGTGTCTAACTAAGCCTCCTTCACATGTTATTATGCTAACACAATAGGTATCTATATATAATTACTGGGTTCACCAGTTGCACAAGGGCTTGCAGTGAGATTTTTCCCTTTTTAGTTTGGTTTAATTGAATTGATCCTTTGTGGCCATATTCACAAAATTCAAATTATTGTGTAATGATAACAGGAAATTATTGATAAAAGAATGGGGTAATGGAATTTATTCAGTGTTTCTTCACCCACATATAACAAGCTTCTGATGAGACAAAGAGAGCATGTTACAGAAAAGAACCAGATGGTTGATAAAAAGCTATTTATATTTGTGGAAATGACACAGTAAAACAACTGCAAGTGGGTAGGTAGCATTTTGCATTGCTCTCATATAATACGTATGACACATTACTATTCATTCTTTGTGTTAAAAAGACTTGGTGACTAGGCTATCAATTGTCATATGCCATATTTTTTATGCTGCAGCCAAGAACCACAAGGCTTTCTGTTGTGCTTTGTTTTGGCTTTTTAGACAAAAGCATGAAAGAACTGAGCTGGAATCAGAAGTAAAAAAGATTAAGTGCACTAAATCCCTGAGGAGTAAACCGTCTTGTTTCATATCTTGCCTATCCAGCATCATATAAAGAATACAGGATGTCATCCCAGTATTGCAAGCTGATCTATGTGAACCCCTGCATCCTTGTAGAATTCAGATTTAAATGTGACTAAGCCCCAGTTACAATAGGTAAATGTACTGAAGAGCTGCAGCTGGCACACAGCTGACAAACACTACCTTTACAAGCTTATTGAATTGTTGTTTACCAAAGATGAAATTTACCACTTCTTTGATAAGATATTCACTTTTTTGGTGGTACTGGTAATCTCTTCTGATTCATCAAATCCCTTTTCAAATTTATCTCTTTTCTTTTTTTTTCCCCATATCACACTCAAAAGCCTAATGGACTCAGGCTGAATTCACAGCAGATAAGTGTTTGTCAGATTTTGGCAATTGTGCACTTTCAAACCTTTAAAAATCCCTATTTTTCAATAAAAAAATTATATTCTTTATGTTGACACTTTTGTAAAGATAGTGTGTTTTTCGAGTTATCTTTCTACGTCCTTTCCTCTGGAATTTGTCTGAATGGACAGACAACTTAGCCTGACTTAGAAAACTTGGGATAAATCACATGAATCCCAACATTTATGAGGTTTTTAGCAAACTGAAGTATCTGTACTAAGCCAGTTTGTCTTTATAGTCATTGGAAAGAAAAAATCATGTCTAAGGGAATGCTCATCATGTCTTATTACTCTAACCAAACATGACAAACAAAAGTTACAATGTAATGCCAGTACTTGTTCCTAAATACACTCTCTGTGCTTCTTCAGGGAGTGCTTGCTAATGCTTTCTGCTGCTTCACAGCAAGAAGAAGGTGCCCCACAGCACTGTTAGGTCACGTTGTGCCTTTAGATACACTTAATGCTGAGAACCTGAAGCAGTTAAAAAAAAATCTTTAATCAGTTCCATAATCAAAGTTTACTCTTGAAAAACATTTTTAGTAACAGTTTGTTTTGTATATGTTGATTTGCTTTTCCTTTTTCTTTTTTTTTCAGTTAATTTTCCAAACCTTTCCCTAAAACATTCCCAAAATTCACAGTTAAAAATTAAATAAAAATAAACTGATTTTTTCAAAGTTGCATTATCTTAGCAACTTAAATGGAAAAAAATATTACATGCTATAAATTCATGACTATTAGAAGCAGCACTGTGTATCTAAAACTGTGTAATGGGTCCTGCCTTTCTTTGGTACTTCTGAAGCCTTTCTAAACAGGTGAGATACTTTGTTCTCCTTTTTTCTGCATTCTCCTTTCATTGTTGCTGCTCATCATTTGTCTCTGCTTCTCTTCTCATTTCCTCCAGCTCTCAATTATGTCTACTCATTTTTTAAAGTCTCCTCTTTCATAGTCTCTGCACTATTGACCATCTATTTGTTTCCTGTTCCCTGTCAGTCTCACTTAAGCCTGAGTTTTCTTCAGCAATGAGCTGTCCCCCAGCAGAGGTAGCAATCAAGAAGATTTATGCCCACGTCTTTCCCACTCACTTTGACCTCATTGTTCTAGTCCTATTCTCACTTCTCTCCTTTCCACAGACCGTTTTGGTGTCTTCCCATTCTGTTGCCAAGTCATTTTAACCTGGTTTCACCTATGCCTTCCATCCAGTGTTCACTTCTGGTGATACATGACAGCTTATTACAAATAGCTTGAGTGCTCAACTTAATACAGCTTCTGTTTTCCCATTTCAGTGGACTTCTTTTAGCTTCAGGCTTCTTTGGTATTTCCTCCTAGTGACTTTTTAAGCTACGCTTCATCTTCTAGCCCTCAGCTGTAGATTCCACATTGATGTAGCTACACCATCTGTATACGTATTTAAAAAACAATGTTTCATGTAAAAATAATTCTGAGTATAAAAATAATATTTTTCTTTTCACCAAATGTATTCTACCTGTTAATCTGGGGAGAACTGTTTTATTTAAAATGCCACTTTTCAAAAGGTATAACCTCATGCCTCTTCCATTAACCTGTGATTTTTAGAAACATGTATGTTATGATGATTGTATTTTTTGTCACCATTTTGCTTAGTTTATTTAATGGGAGCTACAAAGATGTTAGTGCTCATTCTTAATACTATTTAAAATATATTTTAGTCTCTTTGAACTTATTTTCCTTGACCAGTAGGTAAACAGCATGATTCTGTAAGTGTTCTGGACCCCCTGGCCACCAAATGAAAAGGGGAAAACCAGAGTAGAATTTAATTATATGTGGTAGTTACAATTCTTCTAGGTTTTTTGCATGTCTTTTCAATACATTTAAAAAATTGGATTGGGTTATTTCTGTGGAGCTAAGACTGCCTATTGATCTGCAATCCCATTACCCTGGACTAATGTGACAGATATTTTGACAGGAAGTGGTAACTGACTTTATGCCTGAATTAAACTGATGGATAAGAACTTGATAAGAATTCCAGTCTCTGTATATCAAATACCATCACATCAGGCAAAGCAGTCTGTTCATTCACTGATTACATCAGGTCATATTTAATGTAGTGCAATTCATGAGGTTATAGAGATACGGTAGAATTGCTAGGTTGGAAGAATATTGTAAGATTGCTAATTGTTAATTTTTTTTTTCAAGTTTTTCACAAAGAAGGAATCATCTCTATAGGATATAAGATGGTATGGCATATATGATATTTGACAGTTTTGATAATACACATATATTTATTTGAAATTGCAAGCAATACATTTTATAAGAAAACTTGTCGCAGAGTTCACAATGGATAGTAATTAATTTTTTTTTTAATATTTAGTTCTAGTATGTTCTGATATTTTTTACTGAAAGATAAGAGAGAAAGCAAGAAAGCAGATCTTAGTTGTGTTGCTTAGGGTCTGATCCTGCACCGCTGAAGTCAGTGGAAGTTTTGTCATTGACTTCAATAGGAGCAGGATTTGAACCTTATGCTCTATCAGAACACACAGGAACCATAGCATTGAGCAATCTGCCATCCTCAAAGGAAACTTAACTTCATATCACAGTTTGAGTTTGACTGTAGCAGGTTTTTGCACATCAATTTTAGCATACTAAAATTACATTTTTTTTTTTTTTCCCCCCCAAAAGTGGATATCAGAAGTTTTGCCTATCCAGCTTTATCATAAAAGCATTTTGGAAATAGATACAATCATTTTTGTTAAGAATCTCAAAGTTTTTCTATTAGAGGCTATGTGAATTTTACAATACTTAAAAATAGCAGGAAGCTACACTCCAATGTAGCTACACAAAGACAAAGTAAAGCTTCAGCTTCACAGAACAAAGCTCTGAATTAGAAATGGCCACATTAAGCTTTTATGTATGTCAAATGTTTGGTAGCAACCTGCTAGGAGAAGCTGGACAGCCAGGGGACTCTTAACTTTCCCATGCACTGAACTATTGAAATAGTAAGTTATGTCACCACAGACAAGTATACCCTACTATAGCATAATTTCACCAGGTATACAATAAATAACAATATACTCAAGGAAGAAAATGAGTGATACAAAGCACAAGGTAGGAAAAGAAAGGAGAGATTGGTTTGCTAATATGACACGAAGGTCTAGGTGGCACTTTTTCTTCTCATATTACAAACGTTGACTGACATTTCCTCAACGCTTATGAGTTACACCAATTGTCTTCTTAAAAGTAGCGACGAAAAGTTAGTCCTGACCTCAAAAAGAAGGTATGTGTGTTTACATCATATTTTTTTGTGGCTGGTCCCGGAAAAGTTTGCAATATAAAAGGACATAGTTTTGCAAAGACCTGGCCAACATCAAAGACTTTCAAGATATCTAGAGTACAAAGACAAGAAATTACTTGATACATTTATAAATTGTGATGCACAGTCCAGTGCAGCTAATCCACTCATGTGCAAAAAAACCCCCGTAGTTCATTCATAGTTCCATAGTTCATTCATTTTGGCAGGAGAACTGTATCTCCAGATCTTTTTTTTTTCTTTTTTTTTCTTCCCTTACTTGCTGTGAACTATAATATGATAACTGGGTGCAGGATCTAGATAAGTGCTGAGTACCATTAATGGGACCTCATGAACACATTGTTATTTGCTTGCTATACGTGCCACATGTATCATTTTCTTACCTATGTAATGTCATGGTAACTATTATGAAAAACAGGCAAGTGTTTGTCTGAAAATGTTATAGTTTCCATAGGAAATTGTTTTAGGTAAAATACTGTTATGGCTGTATTGAGACCTAAGAGTAAAAGAGAAATACAGCAGAGAAACTGGCAAAAATAACACCTCTACTGATTCTGCTATAATGTGTCTCAAGGATATTTTTCATTTATTTGGTTGTGCTTCCTGTTTCCTGACTGTAGCTCATAACAACACAGTGCTGGCCTCATAAAAGCACAAGTGAAATTTGGTTTTTAGCATTTACAAAACAGATATGAATTTCTTCAGTGGACAAATACTGATATTAGTGATATTTCATAAACACAGGATATCAGGAAGACAGAATAATAGAGAGTGTCCGAATCAATGTAGCCAAAACCCACTGCACTCATGAGTTCTGAGATCTTACTGTAAGATCTGGGACCTATAGTATAATTTATAATTAAAGTGTTTTATTTCTTTGCTATTTTTCCTAGAAAGAACAACATTCAAAGAAGATAAGTATGATCATATCTGTAGGTAAATAAGACATTAGAAGTTTCGTCCTTGAATTGCCTCATATTTCCTGGTCTGTTTCAGGCCTTTTGAAGAATTCAAGTACCATTTTCATTAGAACAAAGAAAACCCTCTAAGTGCACAGATACTTTTTTGATGAGAAATGAGCATTGCTACTGAAAGACACTATTGCAAGCATATTTGGCAGCAAATGTGAAATCCTAATTGAGTTTGTATGTAGTAAATTAAAAAATTATTTAACTGTAACTTCTCAATAGAGTAAAGCATTTGATGACAACATGGCATGCAGCCAGTCTACTATAATGATTCCTTTAAAAGAGAGAAGATATCTTATGCAGGGAGACCTAAAGAAGTTTCTTCATTAAACTTAAATGATAGACTAGCTAAATGTTCACCTTCTACATGGGAGAGATTGCTCACACTGGTGCCTCTTTAATGGATAGAAGGCCTTCTTGGTAAGAAGAGGTAGTGTGGTTAGTATGCCAAAAATATAATGCAGGAAGGGATGAAAAATGTCTTGAATCAAGAGCTTTCTTGAAGCAATTTTCAAGTCTGCCACTTAGGGATGAAGTTCAGCTTCATCATTCATTGTCTAGAAAGATGTGCCATGTTGATTTGTCCAGCATTTTAAGTCAATGTACTTCACATTTGCTTTATGTAGGTATTCTCATTAGAGCAGAGTTGCAGATCCTGCTGCTGCTCTTGGAACAAATCATATTTTATTCAGTTACTTTTTTTTTTTTTTTTAAACTCTATGTGACAGCAAGCTTGCTCTTTTTTTAGAAGGAAAAATGGAGTTTTGACTAAACGGGCCCTCAGGTGAAAAATACATATCTTTCCCTTCTGGCACATGTCCTTCTGGCAGATTAGGAAGTATTAATGGCCCAAGAATGAATGGCAGATAAGTGTGAAGATAACTGAGATAAGTTGGAAAGTCAGGGCAAAATAAAGGCCTGTGAAGAGCTGGGCTTGATCTCTCTGATGCTAAGAGGATAATAAGAAGGGGAGACATCTTCTGTAACAGCAGTAGTCATTGCTGTCTTGCCTACTATACTATGACATCTCCATGAGCATCATCAGATTTTTCAGATTCTGGAATAGTTTGGGTGTTTAAATAAGTATAATTTTTGTTTGTTTGTTTGTTGTGACACGTTGCTGCTGCCCTATGGAGTTTCTTCTGCTTTGCACGTGATAGAACCAGCCATGACATCATAGGACGTATTCCTAATTGAACAGATGTATCTATTACTTTTAGTATATGAATTGTTTTGTACAGTTTGACGTCTAAGTAGTCTTTCCCCCTTATAGTGAAAAATACATCACTGGATCTTTTTCTAGAGGAAATTCTCAGGGCAATTTACTGAGGAAGCCATGGTTGAAGGCTGCAAATTGACAACAATGAAAGTGTTATCCTGAGTTCAATAGTTAATGTTAAGATAGGAGACGCTGATTATCTTTTTCTTTGCTTCGTTAGTGATGAATGGAAGCAAATTTGATGCAGACAGCAATCTGGTGGAATGATGCAGAGCTATCTATGAAAACATCTGTACTAATCCACCAATGCAGTAAATTATAGCTACAAGCAAAAGACATTGATCCAAGAGGATCATTAACAGCTTTAACCAACTGATCCAAGTAATAGGGTAAATGAGAGAACATTATCAAGATCTGATTTTTACAGCTGTCAACTACAATTCCTAAAACGTAGTTACCACTTTCTCTCAATTGCAATCATGTTAAGACTTAAGTTTAGTATATTCTATTGTGGGCAGCCAACAGGGATCAATTAAGTGGTAAAATACGCAGGAAAAAATTGCCCAGCTATCATGCACTCCATTTACCAGGAGGTCAGTCACAAAGGGAGAGATAATTGCTGCAAGCCAGCAAAATTAATCGGGGATGAGCCAGAAAGGATGATGTATGTTCTGTGACAAAGTACGTGACAGAGATATACGCATAAACCTGTAGCTGCTTGCCTTGTTGAGGACACAAGGACGAGAGAAGGAGACCTGTGAAAAACAATTAACATGGCTTCTGAGTGAGCAATTCTTAATTATCCATAACATGTAGACAGCAGATAATTAGTGTCCCAATTTTTAACAATATTTGGTCATTAACTACAGTAGAATAGGGAAGATCAAGAACAGAGCCATTTGTCTGAGCTAAGTGTTACATAACAATGTCTGCATATGAACATAAGTCAGCTAAATCATACTCACAATAATGACACAGAAATCTTATTGTAGAACCAATATAAATGTCCTGAATTCAAGCTTATAACAATGTGCATTTTTTTTCCCCATAAGATAGTTTGTTTGTGATAGCAACACACAACATAAACAAGATTTTAATGACAGGTGAAGTTTAAGCTTCCTAGTTTTCTGGTTTTTCATCTGCACATTTAAATTTTCACAGCAAGCAGCCTACATCAAATGATTCAGGCTATTTTGGTATTAATGCTAATTAAGAAAAGGTTATTTTTAGCTTAATTTTCTAAATATACAGGGCTATGTGAGCGCGATAAATATTCTCTTCAGACTTTTTTTTTTCAGCTCCTTTGTCTTCTGTCAACACTTTTTGACCAGTGTTAACTATCTTAGAGAGGTAGAAATCAAACTCCTATATGACATCAATAGGCCAATGAAAACCTGTCCATACTGAATGAGCTAAATCATGTGTCAGACACCAGAGAATCCACATATGCAGAAATACAGAAAACTTAAAGAAAAATTATTCACAGAAGTGTTGGCATTTTTCTAATGTTAATGAAAGAAATCTTAGAAGTGAAGAATGGGGTGTTTGATATCTTCTAGTCTTTTTATTCCCTGTACAGGCACAGAGAAAGGAAAAGGGAGGGAGAGCTGTGCACTTCTGTGCACACACATCCATGCACACACATCCATGCACACATGTAGCTTAATCTCATTTAAATCTTGCTTTTGTCTAGCATATAATGTTATTTTTCAGAATTTTGAGGCCAGATCTTACTTCCTCTGAAGTAAACTTAAGATGCTAGTGATGAGGTCTCATCACTGTGATTTTTAGCGTTTCTTTTTAAGGATGAGCCTCCTAAACTTTTAGCTGCATTTCAACACCTTGTAATACACAATTATCCATTGAATCTGGCATTACCTCTCACATGTGCATTGGCAGAAGCAGACGCAGACTCTTCAATTTCTCATTTTTCAACCTCCCAACTCATACTTCCTGATGGATCTATTTACTGTATATCCTTTTGACCTTTTCTGTTTGTCTGTCATCTAAGCATTTCTCTTTTTTAAGTACCCCATTTCCTAGTGCCTCCTGGAGTGCTCTTTTTATTTTTTTTAATTTCTTTTTTTTTTTTAACACAGCACCCAGTCCCCTATCAACCAGTATCAGCTGAGTCAGCAGACCAGATTCAGAGTTAATAAACACCAATGCTTAGGTGGAGAAATGCTATTCACTTCAGTAAAGTGTCTGTTTAAGTTCATAGAGCCTCTATCATGGCTGTGAAATGAGGATTTGGATGCTAATATTTCAGAGCCAATTCTCTAATGATCTGTCTCTGCGGACCTCCTGTGGAATTATCCCAAGTATTCCCTTGTGTAGCTGAGATCAAAATTCCACCCTTAGTTCTAATTTTTTTTTTTTTTTTGTATTGCAGCCTAACTGGTAATGAAGAGGGAAAAGTGTCATTGCTCTTTAAATTACGTAGAGTTAATCACATAAAGCATTTTAGGGCTACACGTTCTGCTCTTTGATGTTGACATTAAACATTAGCATTTAAATCTTCAGTGAATATTTACATTATTGTAGTCAGTGGAGATTGATAGGTTTCTTTAGGGAGTGATTTGGAACAGGAGCCAAATTTAGGAATTTTGCATTGACTCATCCTTAATTACAGAGGAAGCTTTAGATTACCTTCCCTATTTAGCCATCTGAATTAACTGCCAAAAGTTGATGACATGAATGCCCTTTTCTTTCCACCTCCACATTTGCACATGGTAATTTCTGCCATGATGTGACCATTATTTATTTACATGCTTCTGTTTATTTTCAAGAAAATACTATGCAAGCATGCAAATGTAAAAATAATTTCTTGTTTTCAAGATTTTAAAACTCCTTAAAAATAAATTACTGGTCCTATTAGTAGTTAATGTTATTTTATTTCATGCAATTTTATTTCATGTTACTCTCTTTGAAGACTTTCACCACTGTTTGAATTAACTAAGGTGTTTAGTGCAGATATGTGTATGTAGGTGTGTCTTGAAAATTGGGATATTTCACTTGACTGCAGTTTATAACATCAACATTAAAAATGTTTTTTAAATGTAAACTACTTATTCTATTCTTTCTTTTAATGCTAATTAAGAGTCTCCACTAGGAGGGCTGCAGTTGCTGTACAGTTGATCTTGCTTACAGTAATGCAATGATGGCCACTCATCAGTGCTATACAGTTTTGTGTAAGCAATAAATTACCTTGGCCATGCAGTGGCATAGAACAATTGCAAACCAATAACCTTCAATGAACAATAAACAGATCAAGTGAACTCCTTCACCATCCTCCTGGGAGCCATTTTTCAACCTTTGCCGTAGCATTTACACCAGGCTCTCAGAATATTATCACGTTCATGATGCTTTGGAGAGTAATTTCTAGATGCCAAAGAGGAAACTACCTGTCATATGTCTGCTGACTACTACAGGGGCAAAGAATGGTGGTGATCTCTGAGGCAGACAAGTCTCATCTCGTTTAGCAGTCTATAGATGCTCATCAATAACTGCAACTCCACTTGGATACTGGCAGACAGGCATTGACGTTCTAAAGAAGCGAATGTGTGTTCCGTGTTTACCAAAGGGATCAGGGTCCATCCACTGTTCTTAGCATGTCAGGACTTGCACCTACAAAGTTAAACTTCTTTATCTCACAGAAGAGCATGCCCTCATTGAGATTCCCACAACTATGTCCAACTAGCTAACTACACTGATGAATTACTGGTATGGGCAAGCACGTGTCCACACTCCATTTTTAACTCTGCCACAGTTTACTAGATTAAGTTTACTAAGTTTACTGAGCTGTATTTATAGATTAGGAAGTCAGTAAATGTGACTTCTTGAAAAATACTGTAATAGTGCATGAAATCAGCACAACTTTTCTGACATAAATCATGCTGTTCAAAACTGTGGTGAAGTTGGTAAACTAGTACCATGCCTCTTTTTATTATGTGATTGTGTAAAATTCTGTGGATATAAAGAATAGTATTCTGGACTGGGAAGAGTCGTGACTGGTACCATAAATTCTATTTTGAAAAGGAGTTATACTTCCAGTGGGCACACAGAAGGGGCTTCAGCTTGTAGTTCTTATTTTTCCAGTTTACCTCACTTTTCATAACTGAAATTTTGATTACTGACAATGAAGTCTAGGGAAGGGAATATCATTCAGAGCATAGGTAAAACAGTTAGGAAGTTATTTATAAAACATGCAGATCTGTTGTTTCAAAATATAGGAAAACTTCAAGTGCATTTTTAGGTGGTAAATTTTCCTCCAACCCTGGTAGGTATCTAAGCCCTTGAAAATGGCTATTTAGACAAAGGGGGTGACAGAAAGTTGCTTTCCATTTAGTTTCCACTGAACAGTGAGAATTATCCTAATATCACAACGTAGAGCTTTAGCATACATTAAAAAAAAATTCCATTGAGAGAAGGTGGTAATTATTCAACTTATTGTCATAACTTTTCATAATCAAATGTTGCATTCAAAGTTAAGATAGTTTTGAAATTTTCTATAAAAATCTGGGATCTGGGAAACAGCTACTTTTTTTTTTTTTTCCAAGTAGGGAATACTTAAGAAGTAGCTGTGACAATTACTTTTTCCTTGGTTTCTTTTCTGTGTTCAGAAATGCATTTAGTGAAATGTTTTGAACTTACTCAGTACATCTCAAGGGGATCTTTGGTGTAAAAGGAGTGCAGTTTGACCCCTGTAGCTGTAGAAAGTAAGAGTCAGTGTTCTCCATTAGACTGTATATCCCGCTGGGTAGTATCAGTTGTCCTTGTGTTATTGTAAGCTCTTTCTCTTACTTTTACTGTTTAAATAAATAAATAAATTGAAGCTAAAGAGTTAATGACAAATTCAGGAAGTCTTGACTTAACGGTGATGGAGTGAGACACATTTCGTGCCATTCAATGCACACAATTTATAACCCCGTTTGATTACTGCAGCATGTCCTCTGCCTATAAGGATTGCACCCAGGGGACCAGTCAACTTATTAATTCATCACTTGCCGCCTTTTATGGTTGCAGTACCCCTTTATGGCATACAAGGAAAGAGATCTAGTAATCCAAAGGCTGTCAGCCGACTGGTTCCACTCTAGCTGACCCTTTGTCTGCAGGCACAATGCTGATAACTTTTCACCGAGTTTCTCTTTCTCGGAGGCTGTGTTACCCTCCCGGAGCCTCATGTCCTATGATAGGAACAAGCACCTGTGATTGTCACATCTTCCAGGGAGGAATGGCCTTCCACAAGTTAACCTGTAGCTTTTTTTAAGTGCCTTTTGATTTATCTGTCACCTGATCCGTCAGCAATGAATAATTTTCATGGAAGGTGCACTTTAATTACCTTCCCATTTGACTAGCATTATCGTGTCCTATCTAGGTAATTAATCTCATGAAGTATCTAATTTCAGTCTTTATTGCTGGCAGGCAGGCCTTCTGAATTATATGTGCTTGAATGGGCATTGGGTCTGTTGTTAAACCAAACAGGCCTTGAAACAAATTTTGGATCCCCTCTTTTTTCCCTTTTTTCCTTTGCTTTTCTTTCTTTTTTTTTTTTTTTTTCTTAGTATGTCTCTAAGGATGTTGTGTTCTAGTTGCTCTGGTTGACAAAGTTGAAACTTGCACAGTGTGAAACAGGAATGGTAGAAAATTATGTCTAATAGAAAAATAATTAAAATAGCACAGATCACAAAAGCCAGTCAGTCTCTGAAGAAATAGTTACCAGATTGGGAAACTATGTACTGAAAGTATTTTTTTTTTTTCCCTTGAATCATGTGTTACTTTTACAATATCGATTCTGTATGCTGAAGAGGTGCTTTGTAGAGCTGGTGCATTCAGAGGATGAATCAGAAATCCTCTTCCCAATATCAGATTAAGGATTTGCAATGGTATTCAGTTTTATGTTTCACTGTTCTGTTGAAAAATAGCTCCTTAAAAACATACTGTTGAACTAGCAGATTAAATAATATGGTAATAAATTTGTAGGAGAGGCTATTCTTTTTTTCTTATGCTTGTATCATTAAAAATGGTGAAGAGTTAAGGTATTTGGAAAGCTGAATAAAAATGCTGTCTCGGTGTGAGATTTCATTTAGTTGCCCACACTTTAGACACTGTCTATTTTGGAAAATCCTTTTCAATTTTTTGGAAAACGTTTTCTGTTCTCCATTTCTTCTAAATGCCATTCCCTGGAGACAAATTTTAGAAGCTTAAATTTTGGACAGGTTTTCGCAAAAACATTGTACCTCAGATACAGTTGAGAATTCCATGAGAATTTTCACAAATCCATTTCCTGGAAATAAATTTACTCAGAATGTGTATTTCAGTTAAGTTTCATATTTTGAGTACAAAACAGCAGTGTTGGATTAGAAAAATCTTTTTTAAGGGAAATGGGAAAGTATGCAGATTTGTGAAGGAAAATATGAAATACTAAGACCATAGGCTTTTCCTTTGTTGTCATAACTTTTAAGTTAGCCAAAGCAGTCTGTTTGATACTCTTAACTAAAACCCCTTGAAATAAGCAGTTTTAGAAAGGCACAAGTGAACTTGTAACACTAGTTTTTTCTTTACTGTTTGCAGGGTTTCTTTAATATAAAAATGATCAGACAGAAGATTATTTTCTTACTTAAAGGAGGTACCTTTTTTTTTTTAATCAGGATAAATCTTTTTCATCAAGTAAAATTTGATCATGGTTTATGCTTAGAAAAATTTTAAATTAAAGAATCTGAAAATCTTAACTGGATAAAAAGTGCAGGCAACTGTGTTTAACGATGAAACTCTCACTTCTACAACTTTGAACTTCAGAATATGAGAACAATGAACTGCATGGAGATTGATCCTGGCATGCAGCATCTTTCACCTTTAGGTCACCAATTCAAATTCAGTCAACCCAAGCAGTGACCAGAAATTGTTACCATATGAAACTTGTTTGTGAACTGTGTGGAATTTAAATGATGATCTCAGTTCATTCTCTTTTTCATAAACATCATCATAAGCAGTGCTTTTGGCAGTCACCCAAAAGAGAGATTAAAGGTAAGATTAAAAGAGCATGACCTAGTAAACTTTTCACTCATGGTCATACTCCCTTCAGGTGAGCATAATGGCTAGAATTTTAGATTGCTGATGTGAATTATACTTATTTTCTGGATAAAGAAAGAACTTTAGCAGGTTGTTATTTTTTTTCTTTTCTTCTTTCTTTCTTTTTTCTTTTTCTTTAAATATCATATTAATTTTGTTCTTTAGAGGCAGATACTGACCAAGCATGTTAGACTGCCCATCTCATGGGTGCTCCTGCAGCTTGAATTACACTCAAACCGAAACATTCATTGAACATGAAAAGAAAACAATTGACTTCCTTTTGTTTTGAAGCAGCTTTACCAATTGATAAACTCATCTCTGCACTTTTGTTTGCAGTTTGCCAGGAAAGAACTTATTTTGGTACTTACTGAATGGCTCTTCTATATATATATATATATATATATATATATATATATATATATATGTATATTCAGACATACATTGCCAATATAGTAGATGTTTTTAGTTGCAGGGATATAAAAAGCCTCAAAAACCCCACAAACAAACAAAAACCAAACTCTGTGAAGGACTTTAAATATAAAGTATGGTCATTTGTGGAGAACGAAGGATCTTTGCCAGCTGCCAAGCTGCTGAGCTTTGGCTTTGCTGCTGACTGTGTAGAGAAATGCAGTATTTGATCTGAAAAGTGTTTGTGTTCCCAAGTTTCACAGCTGATGCTGAGACAAGATACTGAGTGCTTAATTAAGCTTTCTCAAAGTCTATTACTTTAACAACTTTCTTTAGAATGATTATAGAACAAAAAGTGTTTAAAAAAGTAGCCATTCTGAAAGGTCATTTAAGGTACTGTAGAGCAATTCTTGTCTGTTAAGAAGAGAATGGTCTACTGGTTCAGGCACTGGACTGGGGCTCTGGAGATCCATGATAAATTACATAGTCAGTCCCATAGGCATCTTGTGTTACATTGGATAAATGACTTAATCTCTCCATGACGCTGTTCTTCATGAGAAGAATGAGGATAATAAGACTTCTTTGCATCAAAGGAGCATTGTGAAGAAAAGTCCATTAGTGTGTGTGAGGCGTTCAGATACGATTTTGCTAATAGCTATATAAGTACTAAGATAGGTTAAAGTTATCTGCCTTCCTTGTTTTGTGTTTGGTTTGTTGTTGTGTGGGTTTGTTTTGTTTGGTTTGGTTTGTTGTTTTTTTTTTTTCTTGTTAAAATATATAATAGAATTAATTCCTTCTTTTGATGGCAATCTAAAGTTGTTGGTCTTCTTTATTCAGTAACAGCCAAATTCTTCTTGACTGGAATTCCTGTAAACTCTGCTTCGCCCACTTTTTTTTAATCCCTCTGTATTTTTCCTGCAAATTGTAATGCAAGAGAGATTGTACACAGGACTAGTCCAGTGTATCACCAGCTTTTTAAGCAATCTCAGGTCTCCTGTGGCTCTGCTGGATGCACTGGGTAACTGCCAGTGTTGCATATGAAAGAGAAACAAATCCCACCAGTAATGTCCAAGTTTTCAGTCAGTAGGTAGCAGGGGTAGCCCTTAAGGGTGTTTTAATAATACATTTGCTTATTAAAAAAAATGCCAAGCTTGTGACCTTTCTGAAATAGTTTGTTCTTGCTGGAACTTTGTTTTTAATCACTAGTCATTGCAACATTTTTTTTTTTGGCAAAGTAAACCTTGTGAACCTTTCTTCAGTGTTCTAGGTGAGTCTCCCCCATGGGACAAAAGCAAATTTTTAAAATAGCAGTTTTTAAGCTGTAACAGTGAGGCATTCCTTCATTCCCTAATTGCACCTGGGAAGATCTGCTTCTTGTTGCAGTTAATAAGCTGTTCACCCAGTACTCTAAAATAACAAGACTGGTCACATTAAAGTGCTTTTTCATGGATCATGGTTTTTCTCACCCCACCACTCCAAATGAGAGGAACAATTTTATGGAGACAGCACCATTACTCCTTATCTTTTTTGTGGAAAGATCTTAGGTTTGTTTACATTGGAAGTGTTCTAAAATGTAAGTGTCACCTTTCTGCTGCATTACAACATCTTTAAAGCTCAAGAGGTTGTTCAGACATATGGGCAGAAGTTTTTTTTAGCTTCTGTTCTAATGGCTTCAGGGCAGGCAATTTTAAATCTGTTGGCCTTGTAAGATCACACAAAAGCAGATGCAGACAACAACAGAGGATACTGAATGTTGTGCACCGATTTTGATATTTTTATTTTGATTTGAAATACAGTTAAAGACATTTGTAGTCAATAAATTCAAACCACTGTTAAGGAGGTAATCATAGAGTAAATTTTAGGTACAAACAGTGAGGACAATTTCCTACAGCTCCAGACGGTGGTAAGCAGAGGCAGAACCATCAAGCTGTGGCCTCCTAGTCCCTCTTTGACACTTTCTCAAAGCCCTGTCCTGCCTCATGCATTTGCAGTGTGATGCTCTGATTGCTTTGCCACCTTTTTTGCTCCATATTACATTTTCCTGACCTGACCATAAGGGAAGGCAAAACCTCAAATGTTCAGCTGAAGCTTTGAGAGTGCAATCTTTTTGAGTTTGAATGAAAGGACTTCCTCCTACTCAGTGGTATATTTCCCTGTTCTGACCACACCCTACTGATTTACTTTCTTCACAGAGTATATTAAATGATTCTCAAAAGGGGGAGCAGAAATTTTCAGAAAGCTGTTTCTTTATTTATCTTGATTTTGAAAACTGTGGGTGAAAGACTGAAGGGAAGGTAAAATGTGGCTTACTGAAGAAAACAAAAATCAGCTAATAACCTATTTCAAAAGAATCCCCTGGATTCTTCTTGAGGTGAAGGAAGTGTTAACACTTTTGGGCAATGGACTAATAGCATTTGTGATATAGCTGATTTTGAAGTGGTACAACCCCAGATGTATATTGAGAATAAAATGCTTTGTCTACATTCCAGGGGTTTATAGACAAGTTTGAACTATCCTGTCACCAGGGACATAAGGATTCCTTGCACATGTATGTCCTAACCTGAAGTTTCACTGATGTTTTTCTAGTCCTCTTTCCTTTCCCTTCTAAAGCCCCTTTTCTTGCCCCTTTCCCCTCCTTTCTCGTCTCAGTGACAGTATTGTTCTGTGAAACAACAGTTCATCATCAGTATTTCTGGCATTTTACAGTTATTTAAGTCATTAATATCACTCAGAAGCTGAAACATCACAGTCCACTTACAGGTCTAATTATAAAGGTTTTCAAAATTATTGTTATTGCAGTTGTAAATGAGGGCTTTAACTGACACCTCTATCAATTAATATAGTTTATGTTCTTGTGAGGCAGTTAGCATTTATATGAAATAGTTGTATCTTCCTCATGGTTTTTGAAACACAGAGAATAGAACTTAGCATTCCTGTAAACACCACATTATCTAAAATTTTTACTTCTGTAGTTAGAAAAGCCATTATTTTTTAAAAGGAAGACAGGAATTGTGGCCTCTTTATCTTTTCCTGTGCATCACAAAATTGTATTCAGTTTAATGGAATGCCATAATGCATTCCAAAACTGTCAAATTTCTAAATATGAGCCATACATCATGACAGTGCAGAACAATGTATTTTGTACCAAAGCAGCTCTATTAGAAGAGGTGAAAATATGTTAATCTTACCTCGATCATCAGGGACCCGTGTGAATTTGCATTATTCTTTTAACCTTGAAGTGAATAGGTGACATAAATTTTGTACTTTTAAAGAAAAATCTATTCAACCGCAAACAGTACTTTTCATTTGACAATATTATTAATGGCTTCATGGACATTAGTAATTATTATTTGCACATATGGAAAATACTAAAAAAACTCAGGGAATTTTTGTAACACCTTTTAAATCTTTTTTTTTTTTTCTAGGGGAATTCTCTGGGAAGGTTTTATTTTTCACTTGTAATTTTTATCCATATTGAGTTAGAATGCTAATTATTTTACTGGACTCTATTAAGTCTGGACATAAAACTGCTCACAGTGTCCGTTTTCCACAGTGCACTGAAACGTAGGCTAGTGCTGGAAAATCTGGTCATAGATCTGTTATACAGATTTATAGATTAATACATTCATCTTTTTCAAATGTAATTTCTTTCATAGTAGGAACACCTGAAATGACCATTCTAAAATATATTTGAGCCTTTCAAGAAATTATCCTCTTAGGTGAATGGTACCTATTGTATTATTAAATATATTCTGAGGAAGGGGTGTGAAGAAAAAAAATGTGGTAAGGTAGGGTGATAAGTGGATAAAAAGACTTTTTTTTTTTTTTGGAGTTTACAAATTTGATAGATAATGTACTGCAAAATATGAAAAGAGTTAGATTTTAGTAACTGCTTGTGAGTTAGGTGAAATCCACTGATGTCCTCATTGTATGAAACATCTCAGGGAATTTATATTTGGTTTTGTTTTGTTTGTTGTTTTCATGAACATACCAATAACAGAAAAGCTCAAGATAAATATGGCTGTGGTACAGATTTAATATAGTGTAATAACTGCAGAGATTAGCTGTGATAAAAATTAAACAGAAGAGGCTCAGAGTCTTACAAGAGTTGAAAGCAAATTTTTCACTTTTGTGGCATAAGGTGCTATGTTACTGCTTTATTGTCTTCAACTAATCTTAGAAAAAAAATAAAGCAGTTTGAAACTTGAAGCTTGGTAATGGCTGTATGATTAATGACAATGAACTGCAGATCAGTTTGTTAAAATAGGCACAAAACCATTTATACTTTAGACTTAGTTTTAAAAAATTAGATTTGGGTTCTATTTAATAAGTATGAAGTAATTTGTATCTTAGAGTTTAACAAAATTATTTGCTTCTGAAAAGTCCAGGAGTGGCCATTTGGAAAATAAAACTTAGTTTTCAGTATGAGTACAATGTAGAATTCTTCAAAGATGACCTTCACTGTATTGCTTGAACACCATGATCATGTGAGCTTGAAGAAACCTCAGACATGTAGTTTATTTCTACATTAAAATGTGCTGGTTATCTCAATTTTGCAGTCAGAAAATAAAAGATATAAAGTACTTGAAAGGATGTGAGTGCTGAATGCACAATCCAGACTCCAGCATTAAAAACGCAACAGAACAGTTGCCTCTTACTCTCAACTGTGGTTTCACAGATCTCATGTGAAGGTAATGATGGAATAGTGTGGGTTTGACCATAGATGAGATCAGGAGTGTTTTATCAGTTGCCTGTTATTAGAAGGGATCAAGAATATTATGAAATTTCAGCCTCTACTAGTAGAAAATCAAATGCCTCAGAAGAGTTCAGGAGAAATGTGCTGGAAGAAAAGTTGTTGGACCCAGTTAGCTGAAAACATATCTCTTTTCCTTCTGTCTGTACTTTGGCACTAGAGTTTGTGGGGTTGAGAGCCAGAAAACCTGTTCAGAGGTGAGTGTGCCAGTATTCATGAATTTTTTTGATAGAAGAACAGGCTCAGCCTTCTGTTAAAATGGGATGCTGTGCTGTACCCTGTGAAATGGGAGAGTCAGGTTTAGTTCCCTTCTTTAACTGATAAGATTAACTGTCCCTCTTCCGTTTCTCTAGGAATATCCTCATTTTTAGGCCAGAGAGGCATCTTTATGTGTAGTACCTAATTTTCTTCCTCTTGTGTTGCCTTTCTTTAAGTGACAGAGTGTGGCAGTTCAGGCTGGGTGCCTCCTGTTACTATCACATAAGTTACATCTCCGGTGTCCCGAGTGTCCAACCCAATAAGGTAGACACAGGAAACAGCATATTTCTACCCAAAAATCCTGCCCCCTATAAATCTATCTGCAAAGTCATTCTCTTCCTCTTTCTTCCCTCTCTGCTCCCGTGGGAGATGCTTCCCTATCGGGTAATGGTGGGGAAGTATCTCAAGGCCTCTTAGGCCTGTCCAGACCTAATTCCAGGAGGAGAAAGGAGGGGTGGGAGGGGCAGTCTCAGACCTGGCCAGCCTGAGACCAGCCTAGCAGTTGGGGGGTGGGGGGGTGGAGGGGGGAAGAAAGAGCCCTGGGGGTTTTGGGTATACCCTCAAGTGGGGCAAAGGGAGGAGTTGGGAGGCCTTTGGGTGTTGTGTAAGAGACTGTACGCTTTGGAATATCTTTGCCACTATGCTTGTAGTTTTTGTACCAATTACTTTTTTCCATTTAAACTTTCCATCACTCTTCAGTTGGTTTGTGTGAGTGTCATTCTTTTGTCCTTCTCAGGGCAAGAGAGGATCTGTCTGTCCTCAAACCAGCACACAGAGATTCAACAGGAAAAACAGAGAGAGACACCTTACTGCTGCAGACTTCCCTATCTTCAGAAATACACTGGGAGGGAAGGTGGGGCAAAAATCATAAATGATACTCAAATGTAATGGAACAACTAGTAGTGATGAGAAAACAAATGGTTGATTTTGTAACATGGGGTATTTAGGCTGGAAATTATGAGTTTTCTAGCAATCAGACCACTGAGGTTCTGAAGCAGGCTTTTTTCATCAGAGTAGTAGGAGACATAGTCTGATTTTAAGATAAATCTTGGTCATTCTTTTATATGGAATGACCTTATCTGGTTACCTGAGATGGCAGGTGACTGGACACAGTGATCTCCAAGTACCCTTCTACTCCTGCTTTCTTGATTAGGAAAATATATATATTTTTTTTTAATGTTCTCAAGTTTCTCAGAAACATTTCACCTGTAATGTGATGGTGGTGTTTTTCATTGCTTAAGAAAGTTTGGGCATAGAAAATAAAAATCTTTGTTGAGATCGCAGAAGCCTGGTAATTGATATGTGAACTGGAGGTGATGAAATAGCTGTGTCTAGGGTAAGAAACAAGGAGGACACTGTTCACATTGAAATGGCTGGAAGGGATGTATAAACAACTATGGCAGTTTGTATAGCTGTTCTAATACTGATGTCAAGACTGATAAAGCATAGAGTAAGTGTTGTTTCATTGGATAGCATAAATTTAGAAGGCGAGCAAAGACTTATCCCCAGTTTGTTTACTTTTAAATGAATGTTGCATTTGTTAACCTTTTAAGGTCCTTTTAAGACTTTTTAGGACTTTCTTCAACATTGATACTAAAAATACATTTGATTGTATTCTGTCTTCACCATTTCTTAGTCAAAACACTTTTTTTTTTTTTTTTTTTTTTGTAATTTGTGGGAGGAGAAATCCTGTTGCAGTAAGTTAAAGTACTACTCCTGAAGATTGCTCTACATTGTTACTGGGGTTAAATGAGATTAAATCAGATTTTAGTTTTTTTAATATATGTTATTCCATCAATGGTTCAAACCTAGAAGGCAAATTTATGACCCTTAAAATAACTGATTCTTATGATACATTTTAAACAAATTTTGCCTTAATTTGTCTGGCACAAAAATTAGATGCTAAAAGAGTTTTCTTCCACTAATAGCAATAGTATATTATGTACTCTTTGAGTTTAAGGGACTCTTTGGAAGACTGTATTCATCCTAGCTTTGTTAATGTTAAAACTTCTGCTTTCATATGTTGTGCTACTAATGACTCAGCACCTTAGTGGCAGTGAAACAAGAAGCATGTCATTCATAATCAAGGTGCTAAAATGAAGTTTTGAATCCCATTATCAGGAGGTACTTTGCAACGGGCCATTAACTTACTGTATGGAATGAAACCCCTAGAGGAGGGTCTTTAAGATTACAGATTATAAGTAATGACATAATTGCCTCATGATGGAGAAATATGATTGAGGTTTTAAAGTGTGGTTTGTCTGAACGTGCTGGATGCCCACTGACTAATGGCCATGCCCTGATTTTCAGCAGTGATTACTGTGGGGAACTGTTCCTTTCAAAGGTTTAGGAAGGAAGATGTGGTGATAGGACACAAGTTCACCTTGCATTGAGTTGCTTGGTCAGGCTTCAGGGACACATCAAAGCATACAACTGGCAGACTCCTTGGCAGGAGTATTTCCTGCATAACCTAGGGGCCACTAGACTTCTAGGCAATTAGCATCTTTAGAAATTATGTGAGCTACAAAAACAAAGGAACTGAAAAGCAGAGGCTACTTCATTGGTATGAATTGCTTACATACATATTTTTAATTATTATTCTATATAATTATGTGAAGCTTAGATAGAAAAGAAAATCGATTGCTGATCATAGTTAATTTATCAAAAAAGTAGAGCTCTGAAAGGAATTACTTTATAAGACATTGTGGGTTTTCAATCCATTTTTCTTCTTTTAACAAATTGATCTGTCATTCCTGAAAGATCAGCAAAATCCCACAAAGACATAGTAGTTTTGTACAGCTTTTGAACATTATAAAATTGATTCCTTTATATGTGTGAGAGTGTGCACATTTATATGGGGTTAATAACCTGCATTCCTCTACTTACCAGTCTTCCTCCACCTAAAAGTAACAACCCCAAGATTTTCAAGGATACAGTATCCACTGTTCAGTTCACTATGTTATTTAGTTTCTTAGCTAGTTGTCAAGATTAAATTATGTGAATATTTTATTCAAGGTCACTGTAGCTGCTTAAACTCTTTCTCTTCATTTATCAGACTAAGTAGAGTTATACTGGGGAGAGTTGCATGGGATACCTGCACTGAGAATCCAAATGTTGAAAGAAGTGCTAAGGACGATTCCAAAGCCAGTTCTCCCTAATTGTATTATGCTGAGCCCATTGTCCCTTGTGGGAAAAAAATAATAATTTTGCAATTGGATTTATTGCTTTTCAAATGAAATAAAAAACCTGAAGTCCTGCAGCTGTAGCCTTGGCACACTTTGCAAGAGAGGTGTTAACCTCAGCGTCCTGAGCAAATTCCAGTTTGAATGATTGTATCTCACATCCCTATCATTCCCCCTGTAGCTTCAGTTGGATTAGCTATTCATTTCCTGTCCCAAACCTTTGTGTAGCATTTCCATTTCCATGTTCTCTGTAAGAGTTTCCGCATTTCACCCTAGAGCTAAGCGTAATCATCTTTCTTTGTCTGTCTCCACATACAGACACAGAATAATTGTGAAACTCTTTGCAGGCTCATAGAGAAGCTAGCCAAAGGCCAATTGCATTAAATAAATTAAGATAAAATTCTAGATCCAGTACAATCTGAATTTAAAGTAGGGCATGAAATGGCTTTAGTGGCATGTGTAATAGCTAATCTGCTCCTGTCAGAGGAGAGAGGACAGACATCTATTCTCATCACTTTAGACATATCTAAATCATTTAACACAGCTGATCATGAGACAGTACTTTCTTGCTTGAAAGAGGTAGCAGGATCCAAAGTAATACACAAAAACGGTTGGCATTCTTCCCAGGCAAACACATCCAACAAGTAGACAGGGCAGACTGCCTTTCTGTTCTTCATTCTGGTATCCTTCAAGAATCAGTTTTATTGCTAGCTCTTTTTTGCATCTGTACTCAGCAACTGTGTGAACAAGTCCAATGTTATGCTTAAGAAATATGCAGATCATATAAATCTCCTTTTGTACTTTGAGACCTGTAACCATTTCAGTTTCACTGAAGTGACACCTGATTGCAAGAAAACAGAAATGAAGAATATCTGGTTGAAACTTAACTCTAATGAAGCAGAGATGAAACTAGAAAGAAGAGAATCAGTGTTTCCAGGCCCAGTATAGGAGTTTCTGGTCAAATTTATACATTATGTTTCAATCAGTGCATTCCACAATATAGGAGTACTTGCCTATTCTGTGTCAACACTAAAGCCACCACAGAGTGACATCTGGTACATAAAACTGTCCTCTTTGGGTAAGAGACTCTACCTCATCCTGCTGTATGTTGAAGCAGCTGCAGTTATTCATGGATTTACTGCTTATCTCCTGACGATAGCAACACTGTATACCTGAGCATAAAGCTCTCACTGGGCAGGGAAAGTCATCTAATACAGAAGGTTACAGCAACTCAGACTACCATGAGCACACGAGTGCCTTACACTGGCTTTTCAGAGAATTAGGCTTAACTTCAGTCTCCACTCTTATCTTCAAGACTCTCTGGCCTAGGCCCAGATATCTAAAAGGCTATCTCAAGCCCCAGTGCTTGATAGCTTCACTGCTGGAAGTCCTCCAGTAGATTTCTACACAGTAAATATAAGGCTTATCTGTAGGAGAGAACATACAGAAGTACAGTTTGCATCAAAGTCTCTCAGTTAATTCCCAAAGAATCTGATGGCTATCGAAATATTGCCTTATTTCTCTGTGTGATGCAAATTTCTTGGACCTGCTTCCATCTTGATAGCTACAATGAAACAGCCGTAGCAGAACAAAAAGGCACTTTCCAGCTTAGAAGTTCAGATACTCGTTCCTCTACTCCCAGGAAAAGGATGGGAAATACATGTTCTGCTTATGTGCTCGTGTTTGTAAAGAGCCATAGCTTTATAAAACAATACAGCTCAGAGCACCACTGTGAAAATATGCCAAATTATAACAGGAATATGCAGATGGAGAAGCCTTATTACAAGAACTCGGTGGATTTATATGGCTTCTTCTGAAGAAGCTGCAGAATATTTTTAGTTCTCTTGTAAATCACAGACATAGATAATAATACAGTATCTACATTGATGTTAAATATTGAAATAGTTAAGTAAATGTTATGACATGATTTAAAAAAAAATATATTATTCCTTAGTGTTAGCCAGACATAGTGGCTACTGAACAATAGAAAACCCAATTTATTTTTGTGCAGTGCTGGATACTGGCCTCAATTTTAAATTTTATTTAAAAAAAAATTTATTTTACAAAAACATGCTCCACTGTTACCGTCTGACTGATGCTAACACTACTTCTTTTGGAGATCTTCAAAATACAGAAGGTAGTAAAGTGAGTTAGGTCCATGCACATAATTTTGTAATGTTTGGCTTATTTCTGAACTCGTGTTGTTCACACTTTTGTTATTACTGAAATTCTTCGTAATGTACTTATTAAGTACATTGGCACATATTAGATTGCAGTGTCTTTGTTAGTAAGAACTGTAATGTGATAAATATATTTGATATGATACAATACATTTTCCTAGTCCAAGTTCCTTTTCTACTGAAAGATTTGCATTTCTCCAGATAAACAAGACATTTCTAAGTGAACCAGAAAGGATAAAGCACACAAACCTAAATCTTGATGCAGAATTTGTATATCTTTCTCAACTGTTTTTATTTCTGTTATTTAATTGAAGGAATTGGAAAAACTTTCTGGGTTTCTGTGTACTGGACTTGGGTAGTAAGAAGAAATTCAGAAGGAAATCATGAGAAAGTAGTATCAAAAAGGCACACAAGCCTCTGATGCAGAGTCTAAACTGTTAATTGCTTGCCACATCTACTTATAGCTCATTCCTCAGTGACTTTTTACTAAAAAAAAATAAAATTAGATGCAGCAAGTTTTGTTCTTTCATTTTTACAAGGAAGATATGCAACAGAAGAAGGTAATATCAAAAATGCAATTTAGCATTCTGAAACAGAAAGGTATTTAGTTGTCAAGGGGTACTTCAGAGATAAATGGGTATGATGTCTCTAGTATAAAAGTCTTGGTGTTATCCATTTGTGTCAGTAAAATTACCCTTGGCTTCCATCATTCAGAAGCATTTACAGAAGTATCACACCTCTTCATCCCTCTTGAATTTCCACTAGGATGTCTTTGAATTTTAAACCACAGCATAGTCTATTAAACCATTATATTTTTGTTTTCTTACTACTTATGTTACAGCAACTGTTTGGAAGCCCTATCCAGAGCAGGGAGTTGTTCTGGTTTGCCTTTAAGATGACACTGTACAAAAGAAATGCTGGTGTAGATCAGCTGGTCTTTTGAGTTAAATAGGCTTGCGTCCATTGTTTTGAAACACACGAAGTATTCATGAAATTCAAAGATTATCTCAGGTGTCTGGCAAGTGTAGTCAAGGGCTTTCAGAAAGAGCAATTTACAGGCCCTAGCAGGTGTAGCAGGAAAAATGCACCTGAGCTTGAGGCTAGGATTAGTCTCCTCCTGCTCACCCACTGTACTATTCCTCCTGTTGCACAACAGCCTCTGGCTTTCTCAGTGACAAAATTGGGGCTGTCCCACACCTTCTATGAGGTTCCCAGCAGGGGAGCAGAAAGGGAAAAGCCATTCCTTAGTGCAATTTGAACCTCAGTCCATGTTCAGACTTGGTATGTTAGGGCTGTTACTCTAGCACAGTGGCAGGTACTGTTCCTAGTGCCCTGTCATTTATCATGCTGGGCTTTCCAACAGGATTTTATCAGTTCACACAAGACTGACATTCACAGTGCTGCTTTGCCTTTTCTTGAGGACTTCTTTTCCTTGCTCAAGGAGATCTAAATGTTCAAATACAAGAAGAGAAGATGAACAGTAGCAGTCTAGACATCTCTCTGATACAAAGACATGTGCACAGCTTTCACTTCAGAGTGTGCTGTACACATGGAAGTCTGTTCAGGCTGGTAATAGCACATCTAAGATTCCAGTAGGATGTTGACTTCACTGCTCCCAGAAAAGGTACATCTTTTGTTTGTTGTTTTCTAAAAGGCTCTGAAACACTACAGCTATCATACCAGTTTACTGAAGTACCAATTGCAACTCTGGGTTTACAACTGCAGGGCTTTGGAGTAGGCTGACAAATATAACAGTCTTGCCTGCCTCAGGGGTGGGGTAGAGGGACCAGGAGCTATTCATAGCTACTGCAGCGCACATTGGTCACGTCATGCAGTCACGTAGGCATTTTCAGGGGCTCTGCAAGAAACAAAGTGAAGGTTTAGCAGCTCTGGATTTCAGTTTCATTTATCTAGTCTTTTTGCACCAAATTCCTTCCATTGACTTTTATGGGTTTAAGGCAGACTATAAATAGATGGTTTTGTTTTTTTCTAAATATATTCATCAGAGGAATTAGAAAAGTGAAGGGCCACCTGGAGTTAAGATTTTAATATTTCAGTTGTTACAAACCAACTCCAAAAACAATATTTTTTTTCCCCCAGCAGATTTGGTGTGAAAATGTTTTGTTGAGCAGATGGAGCCACAGCTGGTAGTGTACATGTTTATCGGGATAGTTGGCATTTAGCTGCATCCAAAACTGATGTCAGGCTCAAAGATGCTAAAAAGCAGGAATGACTGGAAGCTGATATGGTACTTCATCAGATCAGTAAGGAGCAAATTTCTTCAATTGTTGTTTTTTTTAGGCCTTGTAAAAATAATTTTAATCCCATGGGAAGTGAAACAGTTAAAACTAAAGTAAAAGAATAGATCAACATTTCCTATTACTATGCCTTAATAAATAGTCTGAGGAGTGCAGAGTGTAATCCAGAACGTACTGATGTTTAAGACCTAGTTAGCAAATAGCAAGCATCTGCTGGTGTTTAATTATCATGTATGCTTTGCTGGCTGATTTCAGTATCTGCATAGTTCATGTTTACCAATGCAGTCTCTTGTTTCACACATGAGACCATTCAGCTGGAAGTTTGAGAAAGGAGAGAACACATGAATAATAGTGAGAAACCAAAGAAACAGAGCAGATATGTGTAGACAATAATGATTTTACTGTTGTGCCTAATGCACACAATGAGGTTGAATGTCCCATTGTGCTGGGCACTGTACAAACAGCAGGGGAGAGTCCCTCTGCCAGGGAATCCAAAGGAAGAAGACAGATTCAAATACTGAAAACTTCATTTTAGACAAGGATTTCAGCTTAAAACTCTTTAGGACGGTCTTAATATGAGCAAGTGAGAGAAGCATAATCTTTTTGTGACCTAGGCCATGCAGCAGTCTTACAACAATGTGAAATATTTCATGCATTTGTATCAGCGATTAATTTGTACCCCTGATTTCAACAGGGATTTCTGGAATTAGTTGGTTGGTTGATTTTGGTGGTGTGTGTTTGTTTTGGTTTGGTTTTGTTGGTTTGATTTTTTTTTTTTTTTAAAGAATAAGCAGTCTTGTAAATATTTTTTTTCTTCTCCATATGATTATTTTTCCCAATAGAGTTGTTCTTTGTGTGCGTTTTTTTCCCAAATATTGTAGGTGCATCTTGGACTCTGAATCAAAAGGGAGTGTATTTCTCACATCTCCATAACACACACACCACCTGATAGCACTGGTAGAGATCTGTTGCAGTGGCATCACCATACAGATGTGGTAACACAGGAAGTGAGATTTAGTCTTTTGCATTTCTGTCCTGTAGGTGGTAAAGAATTTTTGTCTCATTTCTGGCATGTAATATTCTGAAGCTGACTCCGTTGTTGTCATTGCACAGGTTGCAGAGAAAAGTATCTCTCCAGGCACAAAAAAAAATGGCTGCATTACAAATGACAGTCTAAGGGGAACCAAACTGCTTTACTAGATGACCAGTGATGCCTATCACCTCTTTGCCAGTGGGCTAAGAATGCACACTGTACTAAAATGTAGCGGTGCCTTCAATAACAAAATAATAGCATGTGGCATTGTGCAAACCCTGAGCAATTCTGCTTACCTTAGGGCATCCTTGGAGCCTGCTATAATACAGAAAGCCCCCCTCAGCTGTCATCTCCTGGGGCCAATTCCAATTTCCATTATAGTCCAGCCTGGGAAACATAAAAAAAAGCGCCAGAAAGGCATCCTAGTCCTGTATTTCACTGAACTTAGGCTTTTTAGAAATACAAGCTTGTACAGAATTCAAGTTTCTTCCATGTTGGAAAGCTGCATAATAAAATAATTATGTAACAGCATTTAAAGATGTTTCAGTCATAGACTATACCTGATTTAAAACAAACAAACAAACATAAAAATTGGTGATACCCCTTTTTATAGCAAAGTATCGTCCATTTTTGTAGCACATATGAACTCATACACTTCACTACGCTCACCCAACAACAGGGCAATAACATAAAATTAAGTTATAATTATGCATGCTTAATGATGGTGAAACAATAGAACTTTACAAGATAAACAGCTGTGGTGTTTCATAAAGCAATGGGTTTGTTACACGTATTTGATTCATGCTAATTCCCCAGGATGGAAAATATAGTTTCTGTGACAAAGTGTCTGGAGACATGTGGAACCTCTTACATGTGGGTTTATAGTCTAGATTTGTCCAGATTCTTTTGGGGCTGTGATTCAGTAAGCTTATTCTTACCTCACCTTATTGCTGTGTTCTTATCTTGTGTAACGAACTTGAGCAAAAGTGAGTGGTTTGTACTTTAATGGCTGCACTTCTTTTTAAAAAAGCTAATATAATTACTCTTTATCCCCTGGTTATAGCATAGACATATAAAGTTCATCATTTGGAGCTCCTTTTCCAATGGATAAAATTATAATATGCATCCATTTTCACCAAAATGAGTATAGACTTTTACTAATATATTTGTGTATTAAGAACACATTTACTCTTAATTCCTAGTGAAGCCCGCTTTTTAATAAACCAATATTTTTTAAGAGCAGCTGTGGATAAATGGAACTTTTTAATCTCAGCTGCATCTTTTTATTTTCATGGCAGGTCATGATATATATTGAACTGATATTTGTTAGATGGGCTTTGTGCTAAATTAATATGCAGCTTTCACCAACATATAAATGAGAGGTAGTACCATATCTTACTTCAAGCAAGTTTTTATATAAGTATGCCAACAGGATTTAGCCTTTTCAGTAAGGCATCAAATTCAGAAGTGTAGTCCACAATGGTGGATAACAGAGACAGTAAAATTTATCTAAATTAGGAAAATGGTCATGTTTCATTTTTGTTCTATAAATAATTAGAAATAATTGCTAGTGAGAAGAACTGACTAGAGTGGTGGAAGGTTCAGCTGTTAGAAAAACAATAAAATGGTCTGTTATAATTAGAAGCTGAAAATTAAAATTTAATATAGCAAAGCATAAAGAAATTAATATGAATATGTTCTGAGGAAGAAAATGCTTTACATAAAAAGTATAGTTGCAAGGGATGCTGTAGTCCTAGTGAAGACATAACCATTTATTATAACCTTACAAACATGTATGACACACCTGACTTACCACTGCTGTGGGGACAGTAATGATATAACAGTGGAATATACTTGAAAAAAAAACACTTGAAGTCATTGGGTAAAGGAAAGCAGTCTGTTAATGAAGAGTCTTAATGCATATCTGAACACATTGACAATAAAACATCTTTCTCCTGTTCCTGTAACTTTGAGACACTATTGTTTCCATATCCTTTGCTTTCCTTAAAGCAACCAGTTTGAGTGTACTTCTTTTGGATGCAGGAGATACAGACAAGTGCAGATTGGGGTTGCTGTGTACTGCTGCCTTCACATTTTGACTCACTTATAAAGGCAAGTCTGTGGCTAGTTTGCAGTGTCTTTGCTTGTGTTTTACTAGTTTTGTTAAATTTATCTTTTTGTATCATCATTTTGTTTGTTTATTATAGTTTGGAGTTTTTTTTATTCTTCATCATTGCCAAATGAAAGCAACTTCTTTATCTCCTTTTATATACCTCTTCTCATGTGAAGATGAAATAGACATCAGTCAGATAAAAATTGGAAGTCTTTGCTGTGTTTATTTTTCTTGTACAAAAATAAGAAGTCATTTTAAAGATATTTCATGTTAGTCTTCCTGTGTCTTGTTTCTTCATTCTTGGTCATGGTCATTTACTTTAGGTTGATGAAAGCTAATTTTCTCATAGTAATTGGAATTAATTTCAAACACAGTATCTCTTGCTGTTGTACAACTGAGCAAACTTAATTGTGATATAAAATACATCTATCTACGTAAAATTAAAGATTAATGATTGTTTTGAGTAAGTTGGAACGAAATTAAAGTAAGCTTCTTCTGTACTTTGGTTAGAATAGTTTGCTTTATTTTGATAAACTAAAATTTTTATAATATTAAGCAGCCTTCTCACAACCTACCAATCGTGGCATGATGGATTTATTCATTTTCAGATTCTGGAACCAGCTGCTTCTGTCTACCGCTGCTGCAATTAGAAAACCAGTCTGTTAAGATATAATGAATTTAATAAATCTCCTGCTTTCAGATTTATGTATTTATTCTCTACTAGTCATAGTAAAACCTATGGCTAATAGAGTTTTTTTTTTTTCAAAAGCTAAATAATAATAAATAAATCAGAAAGATGCCTTGTATTACAAAGCAGTTCTTTTTCATGGTTGTCATCTCTGGGAGAAGAAAGATTGCTGGTGGTTAGAGAGGCAAGGGTAAACTCACTGCCTCACACTGTTGCTAAATACAAATAACAGTAATGGTCCTATCTTTGCAGAAGTGTTCTTATTAAATAGACACAGCTGGGTCAGTGAATCACCTTTTTGTTTAATGCAGTGATTACATTATGTTTTCACAGAGATATGCCCTGTAGGGTTCTTGTCCTTAGTATAAGAAAATCTCTAGGAAAACGTGATGTACTGATTGTTTTCTAATCTTCATAGGCATCATATATAAGGGTAAGAACTATTATCCAGTGTTTCAGTAGAAATTTCTGATGGAGAGATATTAAGTGTTGCTGAAGATACAGAGGGAAATATTTGGCAGTGTTGTAAAGTATCGAAGCATCTAGACTCCAAATTTTCTTCCTTAATCGTTTTATCATGCTAATTACTTAATGTCAGCTTTGTGACTGATTTTTTTTTTATCTAATTACTTTCTCTTATGTCATTGTTTGGTTAAACTACACTCAGACACCATTCACTTAAACTTTTACAAATGGGAGGGCAATCTGACTGATACATGATTCATATTTTGAGTAGACATCTGGAAATTATGTACATTTTCTTTCAGCAAAAATCCCTTAGTCTCTATTCCTGTTTTCCTTTCTTAATTTTATTTTCTATCTTTTTTTTTTTCCTCACTTGCTCTGAACATTCTGTTTTATCCTTAAAATGCTGCATCAAAACCCACCTAGCAGCCAAGACCAGGCCAAGATCAGGAAAGGAAAAATTCACTCACACACACAGCCAAAGAAGCATTATCCTGTCTATCACTGCACTGGTGTTGGCAGATGTTTATTCTACTCATAGGACAGATTCTCTAAGGGAAACACTCAGAGCTTGAACAGACTTCAGGAGCATCCTGGACACTTTTGCTCTACAGCTGGCATGCTGTGCAGAAAAAGGAAATTGTAATTTACCAGGATATTTTCCACTACTCTGCACCATTGGAAAAGCCTGTGTTGTGTTGCAATAACCCAAGGCAGTAAGAAGAGAAAACAAGTGAGACTGCATTCACTTCTTTGGATTGTGTTACATTAAACTTGCCTTCGGCAGAGCTATATCTGTCAGTGGGTTGTCCAGAAAGCATCTTTGTGAAAGTACTTTTCTTTGAGCTATATCACATACCACAGGGAGTTTGGCTTCATAAAGGAGATAGTGTTCAGATTTTGCATTTTACAGCTTCCTTCACTTCCTTCCTCTCCCATTGTCACTTCTACCTCCTTCCCCCTTCATCATAGCATTCTAGCATCAGGCTTCCTAGACAAAAGTTCTCTTTCCCTCAAATTTCTCTCCTACCTAAAAGGGTGTTCGGTGACTCCTCACTAAACATTTTAAGGTTGTTAGCTATGTGTATTTTGCTTCACCTAAGTGAGGAGAAATGAAAATACCTATCTTGTTTAGCAAGAGAAAGACAGATAGAAAATGCTTGTAAGTTAACAAATTATGCATCTTGTTCTAGAACAATCTTCCAGTAAATAAAGGAAACTCCCTGGTATTTTGCATCTTAACTTCCCAACCACATAACATTATCTGCAAAGTATTTAACAAAACATTAAGTTTTGTGACCAAGAAATCTCTTTTGAATCACAGAAACACGATGATTTGTCAAACAGCATTTATTTACTGACTCAAGAAATTCCAAAGCTTGAACAATATATTACCAAGCAGAGGAAGGACAGAAAATACCTAAGAAGTGTGTCAGGCAAACAGACGTATCTGCAGATTATTTTAGTCTGTTCCATTAGAGATGGAGAACTTTGCAAATCAGAATATGTAAATCAAGCTGTGACTCTCAATGGAAGTTGGCATTCCTTAAAATGTTTATCCATTGTGATCAAAAATGTCAATATTGCCTGGATTTTAGATGACATTTTGAAGAAAAAGAGTAAAATTCATCTATTTTTAATTCAGATGTGTAATGTTTCAAAGGAAAGTTTATGATGAAGAGCTAACCAAAAATTGTTAAGCTTGTTACTGGTCAGACTATGTGAACATGCAAACTATAAGTAACCATAATTTCAGTTGTATTCTTCTGTTCCTGTTAATTTTAGCTGTGTATGCAAGTGTTGCCACTGTTTTTGGCCCTGAAGTATGATTTCAGGTGCTCCTCGCTCTAAGCCCTCCAGCTGGACTACTCACTCCTCACAAAGTAATAGACAAGTTCCAACACAGAGATGGAAAAATAACATTTAACATGAGCTTCCTCTGGATTTTGGGTTTGTGTTTGGGTATTTTAGTTTGGTTGATTGGGTGGGGTTTTTTTTACTGTTGTTTTTTTTTCCTCCCTTTATTCCTGTTTTGTTTTACAATGGAGAGAGAAACTGTCAGTTTAAGAGAGAAGAAGGTTTAAAAAAGGCAGAACCACATTAGTAATAATAATAAAAAAATAAACAAAGCCCTGGAATGAGTGTCAAATAAGTCTTTTTACCAGATACATTGCAAGAGAATAAAGGACAGTCTGAGCAGAATGGATGGTCTTTAGCTGGCAGAGGAAACCAGGGCTTGCCGGGGAAGATGGATTCACAGAGAGAAGATAGTACATATGCCTCAAGGGTCACTTTCACATAGATTTAAACTTCAGATAACACCATCAATTTACATTTGGTATGACATAGTAGAAAAGACAAGTTCAAGGAATACTTCTGTTAGAGAATTTTATTTCCTCTAACCCCAGACTAAAATAAACTCAATATATATCTATATTCTTATAAGAAAGATCCTAGATGTTCCTTAGCATTTCCCCCCACTTTCCAGCATCAGAGTAGTGCAATTAATAGTTTTTCTGTGATCTAATTGTTTTCTTCGTTTAAAGTCTGTTTACTCCATAGATAATTTTTATTGGCCATCACAACAAAATAACTTTATTTCCAGCACTACCCTGAGAACATTATGTCCAGACATCAGAAAGCTCCAGTCATAATAATAAAGTTGTTTTGTTTTTTTTTTTTTCTGATACGCAACCATCCATCCTTCCTATACAAATGTAGTAATTTAAGGGAATGGAACAACGTGATTGCTGCTTCAAACATTTCTATTATGTGCAGCTTTTAGAACTAAAAGTGCAGAAATTTTTAACAGTTTTTGGTTGATATAGTATCTGAACCTGCATTATGAGAAGGGAGGCTGATTGGTCTTCATTTGTAGAAGAGCTTAATAGAAGAAGACAAGGAGCATGCACTTTCTGCTCTCTGCATTTCATGGAGTGCCACAGAGACTTAACACACAGGTGTCACTTTCTCTATTCAATAACCTGAATTTCTAAAATGTCTCTGTGGCTCTTTGTCCTATTCACATTTCCTGTAATGCAAAAACCTTATTTGGGATATTGCAGTTTGGGATATTGCAGCTTTAACCAATCCTTGTTTCCTGACACTGAAGAGGGGATGATAATCAGAGACAAGAGAAGTTTGGCAAATTTTTATTTCATTCATGATAACATTGTTGAGACATTGAGGAGACAGGGTGAAGAGCAATTAATCAGAAGTGAATAACTAGATCTTTGTGTTTGGTTAGTTCAGCTTTATGACTCGTGTCTGCTGTGTGCAAACAACTGAAGACTCATCTTGGAAGAAGCAACTTGGTATTTTAATTTTAATAGTTGAGGGTTTTTTCCTGTAGAGGCTCAGAAGAAAGGATTTTGAAACTGAATTTCTTCTTGAATATCTTTTATTCTTCTCAAGAAGAAAGATGAGAGAATGTAAAGATTGTTCTGAATCTTTAAATGAACTCAGTCAAGCACTTCTCAGGGGTGGTAGCCCTGTTATCTCTAGACAGGTTCTTCTTACATGCCGTGTATACTGAATTAATAAGATGATACTTCAGGAGTATTCCTGTATCTGCACTTATTCCCCTCAGATTCTGAATGTCAGTGATGACTTTTGGTTTCTTCAGGTTGCTCAGGATACAACCCCATAAGGTGGAAGGGAAATTTCACGTTATAAAAATGTATAGTGTTGATTTAATAAAACTATCTGGGTACAATGTTTTTTGCTGTTGAATTAAATTTTAAACATTACTGACAGTAACAATCATGGGGCCTTATTATGGTCTCAGGACTTAGTTGCATATCTTGTCAGGGTCAGAGTATGGCATGCTGCTGGAATCTATTGATAACACCATGGCACACAGGTTGGTCCCTGCAGGTTTGATTTTTAACAAAAAATGTATGTAAAAGTCAACATATTCTTAAATCTCACTGACTTTAATTCAATGTTTAATTCAATGTTTCAGAATTTACAGAACTAAAGCTTGTCAAGGTATTCACTGCCAGATGGCCTGGTTAGAAATATACTTACCTTTCCTGCCTATTTCTTGCATCAGATGAAAAAGCAATCAGAATCAGAAAAAGGAAATACTTCTTTAGAATGGGATAACTTTTAAATGTATGATTTATTTTTTCTCACTGCTATCCTTCAGCAAGAAAATGGCAATAAAGAAAAAAAAAATCAAACCCAGAAAACCCTCTTTGGTTTTGTGACTCATTTCAGATAAATTATTAATTCACTGTAGCTTAGAATCGAATCTAAGTTCTAGTATCACTCAGAGTTGTATCAGGGTGAATTTGGCTATAAACTATTTCTCATTCCTGGAAGCATGAGCAGCAAAGCACTGATTCAACAAACAGTCTCTGTGATCGTTTGTATTGCTGTTAGCATTTCAGCTAACAGTAGTAGGCTTATGTAGAAAAAGGATGGTTTGGTGTTTATGTATCTATTTATTCATTTTTTCCCACACTAATCTGGGAGTGATAGTGAGTCTAAATAATCTTTCTGTTTATGTATTCACTCACAGTTCATTTGTTGAATGACAGACCTAGAGGTGCTTTTTTAGAGAAACCCATACTTTGGCACATTGAAGACTTTCAGAAATTAAAGATTTTCAAAATGTATTCTTTTCCAGGAGGCAGAGAGGGAAAGAATTTTGCCAGACATTCATCTTGTTAAAGAATGACTGAATGATTTATAAAGTAGCATTCAGATTGATTTCATTGTGGAGGCTGGCACAGATCACATCCTGAATTTATTGCAGATTGGACCAGATTAATCTGCAGGTCAGCGTTTCCCAGCTATGAGCTTTGCTAATTGCCCTCTTCTCTTCTCCCTCCTCCATTGCCCTTTTCCAATTCGTTGTCCTCCTTCCCTGTCCTCCAATATTTTTTTTCTCTTCAGGTTCCAAACAAAGTGAATTAATTTTTGTTTAGTTCAAAGTGGAAATGTAAGTCATATTTTTCTTTCTAAAGCTTCCTGCTACTAAAGGGCACTTACTAGAGCAGGTGATGAAGAGTGTATGTGAATTCAGTTCAGTGAGCCATTAAGAAATAGGTTGTAGTTTTCAGGAGCAATAAAGGTTTGGTATGTGTAGATCCTGAGATGGAGCTTTGAGTTATCATATGGCACATCACTCATTAGTGATTAAACCTCAAAGTCTTCAAAAGAGTGACTTTTTCATGAAAGATAAAGAATTTATTGTATACTTTCACCCTTCAACTTTCTTTGTGCCATCAATTCTGCTTTCTTGTCTCTCTTTTTAAACAGTATCTTTAGAAAACAGTATCTTTAGAAAACTTTCTCACTTTGTCCATTTATGTTGTCTGAAATGAGATCCTATCCCCCCTAAAAAATCCTTTTCAATTTTCATAAGGAAAAATGCTGTAATTTAAGAGCCACAAAAGTTTTTCAACATTTTCATATGAATACAAAGAATCTTCATCCTGTTAAAAAAGGAATGTTTCCCTTCCCATCTGTCAAAGGGCATAAACTTGCTTTCCAGGAAACATATCCCTAATGGTAGACACCAGAAACTAGTGAAAAACTGTGTGAACCTTTTTATAGCAGTACTTCTACGGGCCTAGTGAAACTTAATAAAGTTTACACATTTCATATTGTTGCAGATATTTTAATTTTGATACCTTTACATCCAGATTTCCTTCTCTTAGATCCTGCTTGTAATGTTGGAAGCTCAGGGAAATCCTGAAAATTTACCATGTTTGAAGTGAATATGCAATAATGCATTTGTATTTGCATTGTAAAAACATTTGCATTTGTGCTGTATTCTAGACGTTGTCCTGAGTTAAGGAGTAGGAGTGATCACTTAATCCCCTAAGTGTTCCTATCCAAACAACTCTATTCTGGGTCTAAGAGTGCACATACCTTCAATAAGTGTATTACCAGAAGACAGGAAACAGGAGCATGGCTGTCTTGGCAGCCTAGGATCTGAGGCTCCTGTTTCTGCCCCTCTGTTTGCATGAGGAGGCAGCTACACCACTGATCTGCAGCATGCTCAAAAGGCTTGATTAAGCATTCCCCTTCTTCATTGTGCTCCTCTTTTCCACCCATCTACACTACAAAGACTAAACAAAGCATTTGTGCAGAAGTTTTGGCAGACGTAAAAAATCCAAATCTTTCATCCCAGCCTCAAAGCCTGGAAGGAGAGAGGGAGACGTTGATCCCACAAACAGGTGTCAGAAGCACAGTGCTCTTTAGGAGGACTGCTGGGGCATTTCCAGGTTTCTTTTTGTTAAAAACTATGTCAGCATTTGAAATCTAGCTAATGTGAAGAGAATTCATAAACCAATAGCATGCAGTGCTTCCCTTGTTAAGGGTTAATTATTATGCGTCTTTCCTTGCACCATATGGTGGACTTTTGTTTGCTATAAAATACCTCTCCTTTCAACAGCTCTGCAGATTAGAAAGTAAAGCTCATTAACAAAAAAACCCTATCATTTTTACTTGCAATGTACATTGTTTTATATAATTTCACATACACTTGACTCATTGTCAAGTATAACTAGATCCAGTTAATGAAAATTTGTGTTTATTTTTAAATATTTCTTTTTAAAATAAATTATGGTGGTTTGTTCCTCTGTACAAAGAAGGAAGGTTTTTCTTTCTTTACCTAACTGCTGTGATTATGATTCAATGTGAGCATGGACATGCATACTCCTTGAAGGACAAAAGTTTAAATCACTTGTTGCTGCAGGATCAGTGCCAAGTTCTCCAAGTAAAACTGGCCTTATGAAGCTGAAGCTTTGTTGAACACATTTAGTTTCATTATAATCCTAGCCTAGATGTGGGTACCTACAGAGAAGTATCAATTAGGCTTATAGTTGCTTATGCATTTCCATTCCAGCTTTTAATATTTGGCTAATTTTTTTTCAAACTGGTGGGATTTCTGTGTTGTTGGGGTTTGGGTTTTTTTGTTTGTTTGTTTTTTTGCTTATCAGTCTGTGGAAGAAGAAAACTATTAGACTTTTGAAATAAAATATTAATCTTTTGTATTAAGTGAAATGGTGGAATTTTATTTGTTTTCATGATTTACTTACTTTGGACCATATTTGTAGCAAAGTAACCAAGAATAGTAAGTTGAAATTTTAGCAAGGTGTCCTGGTTTAAGGCCAGACAGATTGTCTATTGCCCCGAGAGGGGCAAAAGAATGACACCATGGACTGGAGAGTGATGGAAAGTTTAAACAGAAAAAGCAATTAGTGTTTTACAAAAACTACAAAGCATAGTGTCAAAGAATATCCCAAAGTGTACAGAGCCCCTTCTGCAACACCCAAAGGCCTCTCAACGCTTCCCTTATCCCCATTTGAGGGTCTACCCAAAGACCCCTAGGGCTCTTTCTTCCCCCCTACTGCTAGGCTAGTCTCAGGCTGGTCAAGTCTGAGACTGCCTCCCTCCTTCTCCTCCTGGCATTAGGCCTAGGCAGGCCTAAGAGGCTTTGAGATACTCCCCCACCATTACCCAATAGGGAGCATCTCCCATGGGAGCAGAGAGGGAAGAAAGAGGTAGAGAATGACTTTGCAGATGGATTTATAGGGGGCAGGATTTATGGGTAGAAATACGCCGTTCCCTGTGCCCACCTTATTGGGTTGGACACTCGGGACACCGGAGATGTAACTTACGTGGCGGTAACAAGAGGTACCCAGCCGGAACTGCCACACAATCACATAGTGATTATTCATTATTATTTTTAATTCTTAATATTCTGTTGAAATATTCTGGTTTGGTTTTTTGTTGAATATTCTCTTTTGATTTGGCACAGTCACAAGTCTTTGGACAGTATACATTTTGCATGCACTTTTTGTGGAGATACTCCTTAAGTGAGTGTTATATAGATGTTCATGACCGTTCTTATTGATGAATTCTGGCAAACAGAGGATAATGGAAATTTTTTAATATTTCACATATGTTACCAGGCCCTTTATATTGTTTATGTAATATTAAACATACTTTAGGAGCTACTGGAAGCAATCATTACTGTAATACTAAAATATTTATTCCATTGCTATTGCCATTCCCATGAACTACTGGTAATATCACTGTCTGGATATATCACTGACATTATTGGTTATTAATCGGAGAATGAGAAAGGGAATTCTGCCAGTACATTACAAATATTCAGAGAAATGGAATATGAATCTTCATAGCATTCTTGTGGTACAGAGTTTTGGAAAGCATGCCTTTATTGGAACTAGATTTCAATGATTCTTTATCCCATTCGTTTCTACGTTTCATATTTTTCTAGACATTTTCATGCTTTTTCTACTTGTGGCCCATCTTTTCCTGGTTTTATTGTTCAAAGAATCTTTACTTGGAAAATTGTGATAAGACCTCTTATGCTGAGTGTTACTTGTAATGTCATGAATCAACTTTGTGATTTTTCTCCAGGACTCAGTCCTGCTAACCAGGATGGAAATAGAGGTAACCTATCTTGTTTCATACAGCTATTTCTGATAAAGGAAGAAAATGGCAAGGAGTGATGGGAAAGTAGATATAACTCTATTATTTTTCTGCTATCAATATGCCTTATCAAATCCATGGAATCACTGGCTTTTTCATCTTATTTTTGGAAGTATATTTAAAATTATCTCTCGTCTGCAGGGCCATATAAAACTTTGCTACCAAACTGGCTGAAAGATAGTGTCATTATCAGATTTTTTTTTTAACGTACTGTTTTCTTTTCCTTTTAGAATAGTGTTGAAAAGCTCCCATCAAACTTCAGACCAAGTACACTAGTCATTAGATGCACATATAAAAATGCGTTCTCTAACCCAAAAAGCTTTTACTCTAAGTAACAATGGCATGCTTTGCCAAGGACAAGGTGAAATGCTAATGTCCTGTTTACTGCTTGTTCCAATGTACTGCATGGTGAAGTAGACAAATGTCCTTACTCTGAAGGACAGCTTTATGATTCTAATTTCTGGAATTTCCTGAGTAATTAGGTCATGCTCATTTATTATGCCAATTTACAATGGTTCTGTCTGGAAAACAATACAGATTCTTCAAATTTCTTTCCACCGTTTTAGGTGAAAATCTTTATCTTCTGGTTCAACACACATTTCCCATGTCTTCTTTCCTAAATCTCTGCAGTAGACAATTTTTTTTTTTTATTAGGCATGGCAGAGGAAACGTTGCACAGCTTTTGAACTTTAAATTAGGGGAAACAGTTAGTTGTGTATCTGCAGGTTTATTTGATGTGGATCTGATGGATTTCTTATGCACAATTTCTGGGACTTGGACAAGTTTAAGCCACATTTTTTGTAATCTCAAATTGTTAAAATATTGCTTCCCTGGAGGACTGATGAAACACAGTCTGAAATTTTAACCAGATTTCAGGTTAACAGTAAAACCAGTAAAAAAAATAATTGTGATAGTAATTTTTTATTGTTGTGTTATTTTTTTAAAAACCATGCCGAATATAAGAATTTTTTCCAATATTAAAGTAGGAGAAATCATTGCCAGGAAAATACTCTCATGACAATGAGAACTTGGCTGAAAACAAATAAATTTTTTTGTTTGTTATGTTGGCTTGTCATCGTTGGTTTTTTGTGTGTGGTTTTCTGTTTTGTTTTGGTTTGTTTTGGTTTGTTTTTTTTTGTTTTTTTTGGGGTGGGGGAAGAAATACAAAAAGCAAAGAAATTATTCACAGAGAGTTTTGACAATGTATTTGTAACTAGGTTATTCATTCGTGTGTTTTAAAGATCTATCATTAATTATATATTCAAAGTTATAATATATGGATACAATAACATAATACATGTTAGAATGGATATTTATTGCTATATGATCTTTTTCTATAGTGATAGCTTTTTGATTGTCATTATTAATCATCTGACTTATATTTTTTTCAGAATTTTCCCTTCAAAGAATACCCTAATATTTTAATGTATACATAGGTAACAGATGTGTAGCTTATTAGCCAAACACATTGAGTTAACTTTTAAAGAGGTGTAAGTTATACTGTATTTGAAAAAAAAAATGTACTGAAGAGAAACAAACCTTATATGTAACATCAGAACACATGAACTTCATTCAAAGAAGCTGTATAACAGTGGGTTTAATTTTGTGTTCACTGTGCAGAAAAACAAAACAATCTACAGATGTATTACATAAGCGGCAATTAATTCATAGCATTCCCTGGCACTCCACTGGTTTGTGCCAGATAAAAACCTAGCCTTATATATCCCCATGCAAAGGTCTATATTAAAAAAAATAGAACTGAAAAAGTCTCCCTTATATCACCAGCTTTAAAATAAAATAGCAGCCACTTTTTCTTCTGCCTGGAAAGTCTCTTCTATATCAGATGCCTGCATTTCAAGAGCAAGATTCATTTCTTGTGAATAAAGAGACTTGTAATGACTGTAACTGAGGGAATGTTTTTCATACACGGTTGTGATATGGAAGCGTCAGGGCAGCTCACACACCCACTCACTGGTTCCTCAAATACTCCAGCTCCTCATGCTCAGCGTCCACTTGGCTCTTTTTATTACAGAGTAATTCTCACAGGCAGTACTAGTAATTGCTAAAAGATGTCTTAAAGTTTCGTCTGCAATGCAGGAACTTGTGATTTTACTATGAATTGCCTTCATCCCGTAAAAGAAAACAGCAAGAATAAATGGATGTAATTAATAAGTAAAAACCGAGCATTTAATATTCAACATTCCGCAAGCTAAAATCATATAAGCAGTAAGTGCTAGAATGACATTTCTGAGACAGCTTCCTTTGAGTGGCAGGAGCATTTTCTCCTTGAGCTGTGGTGAAGCCCTAGATATACAGATGAGAAACCTGTTTGGAAGAGATATACAGTGGGCTCATGATCTTGTTCTTCTGCATATCGTTAGGATATATAACTAGACCGATATTTACACTTGAACAGACCTAGCTTTTAGCAGGAACAGCACTGTGAATCAAGTGTCCTGAATTCTCCTCACATACTGTTTTAGACAGGGATGCCACCATTTCCACATTAAGAATGAAAGACTAAAGAAATAAAATAATTGAGCAAGTAAACATTGTTAATTCCAGTCAGATATATTTTTGTTAAACTGTTGTCCAGTGTTTTAGTTTTCTTTGTTTTATCTGGTATGCTAGCTTTTTTTTTTTGACTCTTGTGCCAAGCTTTAGTCAACTGAGATTAGAATAGCACAGTTGATCAAAACCCTGCTCTTTCTTGGGACAATATATCTGTGTAAGTTCAGTCGCATACATTTTCTAGATAAGGATTCCAGCCTAGTTTTTATCCTTTTCAGTTTAGCACCTAACCAGAAGTCTGCACGCTAGTGATAAAGTGTTGTTTTTTTTTTTTTTTTTTTTTTTTTTGGTAACTCTTCTAGATTTAACAGCAAGATATCGAGATGTTAGATCAGAATATGTCTTTACTTTAAGGAGTCTTGGAGACTTTATTTTTGGCTTCATTGTGCCACTTTGTGTCTAAAATTGAGTGATGAACTTGGGTTTTCTGATCCAAAGTCACCGTTAGAGAATGGTGCACCCAGGCACCTTCCAGTCACTGGTATGCACTGTGTAAGATATTTCAGTTCCTCAGCTTCATTTTAGATGAAAATCTATTATGTCTAAGAAGGCTCTATGACTGTTAGTACTCAAGTTTCTTTCTTCCTGTACTTTTTCTTAATTAATGTCCTTCAAAAGTAATATTTCACAGAATATTTTAAAGAATGTTAATAATACATTTTTTTAGTTGAATTATGACTAAGAAAATTTAGATCATTAAATGAGAGAACTTTCTAAAAATACATTAATACTTGCTATGGTAGGACCTGGTTACTACAAAAACTGTATTGCAAAACTCAGGCTTGCTTTCACAGCTGCATACTACATTTTGGGTGTTTTTTATTCTTTCTTTTTTTTGCAAGGAAGCATAGTGTAGTCCACTTCAGTGGACTTCTGTTGGTTGGGTTTTTTGTGCTATTTATATATTTGTTAGGTTTGAGGACAATAATTGTCCCAGCAACTTCGGTTCACTATTTCTCATGAATAAAAGAGCATTAAACTGAAAAATTACAGTGTTTTCCCAAGAACATTTCTATAGTCAGAGGTCTTTATGTAGCTCAAGAAAGAACAGTATTCTCTCAAGATACAAAGCTTCATTAATTTTCAAAAATCCATGTCCTGGCAATATAAAATGCCAACAGCATTCATAAATACGCTGTCATTGCCTCAATAAAGATGTGCTAATTAGAGGGTCATCAGTTTAACACTCTTTTGTTTCTTTTGTGTCATGAATGCACAAGTCATTTGTTGTATGAATTGTTTCTGGTGGGCAGAATTACCTAACTGGTGAGCAGTTAAAAAAAAGCAGGTGTATTAGCTTCTATTCATGGCTGATGTTCCAATGAATCAGACCAGAAAATAAATAAACCCACCAAACAAAAAATCTGCCAGGTGATACATCTTGCATGGAAGCCAACAGCAAAGCCTTTCTGGTGCAGGCAGTTTGAGTTTAAAAGCTGCATCCTGATATTCATAGGTGAGGTTGTTGCTTACCTCAGGGCTGTTAAAGAATTCAAAATGAACTTAGAAAGTTAAAAATGGAAACACTAAGCCAGTAAATAAAAGTATATGTCTAAGAAATAATTTTACAGAGTGCATTAAATAAACCATTGTAATGCTGGTAGTTTCAAAAGAACTACCTGGAAAGAACAAATCTTTTGAGAGTTTGGAAAAAAACCCAAAATTTTAAATTTAAAAGTTATATTCAGAGTAAAATTGTGTTTGAGTATTATGATAGAAGAGTCAGGAAGAAAAAGAATGAGGATAAAAATGCATTTCATTAAGATCCCTGTTTTATTCTAGTCTTGCAATTTTTAAATTCCTTGCCCCCCCCCCACCCCGTCCTCCGCCAGCTTTTCCTTCTATCTGTGATTTAACACAAGGCTGGATGATTCCAGTGATTAAAAGAAATAATTTGGTTTTCCAGCCCCTGGCATCATTCTACTTTTGGGGCCTCTCTTTCAAGTGATACACATCACCTACCTCCCAGTTCCTTGGAGAATACAGCCTAGTAGTACACATGCTTTCTAGTGGCTAGATTCAGGTCACTGTTCGAAAACTGAGAGGGATGGAGGGGGCACCAAGTCTTTATTTATTATTTTAAAGTGTAGTTACCATTTGCAATCAAAAGGATGAAAGATGATCATAGGATGCATTAAAAATAGAGCCAAGTTTGGACACTCCGTTCAAACGCAGTTGCCTCTTGAACCTCTCAATATCAATGCATCCCTGTTTTACTTCAGTAACTTTTAATCCTCTTCATCTGCCATGGGAAAACAGCACAGAGAAAAGAATCTTCTGTACTAGGATTTTCTGTAATAAGTAATAGCTTAAGTTAGGTAAGTTTCAGTTAAGGCAGTTAAGTAGTGGTTTTCTGTAGTAATACTAGAGGAGACCCTGGAGTATAATTTCTCAAGGGTTGCTCTCAACTGTATGGAGATTTGGTTGCCTCTCATAGCCATCTGTCTAGTGGTTTGATATAGCCTTCCTTGCAATGACTCTATTTTGCTATATTTAAGTTTGTTTTTTCCATGTTCTTTGGTTCTGTAGAAGAGAAACTATAAAGTCTGCATCCCCACTTCATAATGCAAACTCTGTGGAATTTAAGCTCTACCATTTTGTTATTCAAACTCCACAACTTTAGTTTAAAATTTTGAGTGCATTTGCTTGCATGAAATATAACAGAAATGATAGTTGAGTCAATTCTAGAGGCATTTTATTTTTATATATTTTTACTTCTCAGTACAGACAAAAGAAGAGAAGATGGAGTGATGACAGTAAGTCCATAGAGAAAAAAAAAATCAGATCAGTGTCATCAGGCATTCATAGCAAAAAGATAATAGGAAAACAACAATAATAGAAGGAAGGCTGATCTTTTATTCTTTTCATGTCTGCTTTATTCTGGAAAGAGAAAGAGAGCCTTGCACATATCAACTTCCATTCAGAAAAGACTGTGGCTCTATCCAGGAAATACTGATGCAGGCCAGGGGACATTTCTGGAACTCAGCTTAATAAATTTACCTTTCATATCAAATGATTCTCTTCCAAAGTCCTGATTTCTGGCAAAAGGAGGTTGCTGCAGAGAAGGCAGATTTTCTCCAAGTCCCAGAATGACTGAGGCAAAGTGTGCTGTTTATGCTGCTTTGCTGCAAAACTGCCACTGTCTGGATAACCATCAACAATCTGGAAACCTATATCTGTAGCAAATGGTAACACTGTTGATCCACCTTTCACTCTGCTGATTAATAGCCTAATTAAGAGTTCAGAGTGTTCCATTTGTTATAACCTGAGTGTTGCAGTGCCATGTTATAAGATGCCAGTTATTAGAAAATTCTTCATTTCTGCTTAAAAAATAATACCACTGGATTTTTTTAAAGCAAAAAAAATGCTTCTGCTGCCATTTTATTTTTATTTATATTTTTTTGCCTTTGAGCCTTATTCTTTTAGGTGTGGCATTAAAAATTAGTCACTTGTTAATATGCTGAAGGCTACAGAACACCTGCAATGTCTTAAGGTAATAACCGTCAAACTGTCAAGAGGCAGAAGTGGTAAGCAAAAATCTTTCCAACAAAAGAAAGGAGAAGACAGCCGTTGGAAGGGGAAGCAAAATGTATTTATAAGGCAGGTTGTAAAAGTGGTTAATGCTAAACATGTGACGTTTATGCCAACAGAATGAGTCAGATATGCTTCAAGTGAAATACTGTATTTTGAGCAGCCTAATGTCACCAGTGCCTGCAGGGACAGTTTGCTAACTCTCCATGAATGCAGTCAGCTCTTCAAAGTAATTCCCATTATGCAACAGTGGAGCTTTAAAGACATCCTCCCTTATTGATCTTGTTTTTGCATGATTGAACTTGTTAAGAACAAGGTAGAGTTCCTCTGATAAACATTGGTATTCTATAGGTGAAGAGAATTTCTTTAGTCTAACATTATTATTGTCATTGTTTGTATCTATGCAGGCAGTTTAACCTGCTCTGAGACTCAGGTGTGTCGTTAAAATGGTTTTCTTTTTCAACAGTTAAGCTTCCTTTAAACTCTAGCCAACTACTTGCATTCCTGACCTTCTGGAAGTACTGAGCCATTACTTAAGACCAGTCATTGCATTTCACTTGCTGTTACATAGTCAGGATGTGAATGGAATTTTTCCAGATTTTGCTTTCATCATGTTAAAGTCAATGAGGCAGATGCAGGCATCTGAATTCTCAGAAAGCAAGCACTAATTACTAAAAAGCCATACCCCTTCCCCTTCCCCTTCCCCTCCCCACCCCTATATTCCCTGAGCTATGGACTATCATGGAAACTAAAAGAAAGGAGTAAATAGGATAATTTTACAGTAATTGAATCCATCTTGTGCAAAAATGTTGTAGATTTGGATTTTCTTTCTTGATTTGTTTGATTTAGGTTTTGGGGGTTGTTTAGGTGGAAGTGGAAGACTTAAAACCCAGGTTTTTATTAGATATATATACTAAATGCATACAGATATTAAAAAAAATATTCTAAGTATTTTGGAATACCATATTGATGATTGTTTTGGTTTGGATGAGTTGGGGGTTTTCTAATCCTTTTGCCAGCAGTCTACCACAAAATCGAAAAGGGGAGGAGAAATACAGTCTTAATACTGAACTGTGTAATCTGGGTAGACTGGCTGTACTGTAAAATGTACAGTTAAAGTACAGTTTTGAGTAATCCTGTAGTTTCAATACATGCCCAATGACTTCACTCATGTGTATGGCTGTTGTGCCACATTGATGCAGGTCAGCTGGTTAGCTGTTTGCATGTTGCACCTCACAAACCCTCATTAGTCACCATCCGAATTTTTTGTTTGTATCTACATCAGTGTGTTTCAGCAAATGCAGTCTTGTGAATTAATTGGAGAAACTCAGATGTCTGTATCTAGGAGATGTGAGTGGTTTCTAGGCATCCTGAAGAAAAGTTAATGACTGCAGCAGAAAGGTGGGAAGATGGTAGATTCCATCTGTAAAACTTTGCTTTGTGTCTTGTGTTGATACAAAATTTGAGCTCTGAGTAAATCAGACTCCTAAAAGGACATACTTTGTTTGCTTGTAGAGTGGCACATGCTTCCAGTTTCCCTTAGAGGGAAGTCCTACCACTCTAGCTGGGTACCTGAGGTGTACCAGATAGGATATCTTTTTCAAGGCCTTTTAGGGAAGGCCTTTTCCTTGATTAGATTTCTTTTTGGAAGAGTCTTTCATTAGGCATCTACTGCATAGTTTCAAGAGTTTAAATTAGGGATGCTAGTTCCCAGCTATGGGTAATAAATTCATACAAATAAAAGAAATTAGCATCTCTGTATTTTTATCACTGAAAACAATTATTAGACTAACCACTTAAAACTGAATAATAACAATAAAATTATTTTAAAAACTTCAAGCCTACAAAAAAATGTAGCATGGAACAACAGACCTACCAGTAAAGTAGTAGGTTCTATCTCTAGACACATCTGAAGCAACAAAATCCATCTTAAAGGCCCATGTAAGACTTGCTTACCACAAGGTCTGAGTGACCCACAGGATGTTCTTCTCCAATAACTGAAAGGACCTTAAGGAGGCTACCCTCTTAGTTTAATATCTCAGGTTCAGATATAGATGGAACCAGTCCAGGCAGGTATTGCACACTTGCTGAAAGCATGAAATTTGTATTCAGATAAGGGGAGCTGTAGTTATTCATAAACTACACACTACTTTAAACATTGCCACCATATGCAGCCTATAAATGCTCTTTTTCACAAAGATAAACCTATTGGGTGCTTGTAAAATCAGTTTGCAGTCCTGTCTGCTTGAAGATATCCATCCTATTTTGTCTGCACACATTCTGCATCTATGAAGCTCTGACTGGTTCCTGTGGGATACAGATGTTATTATAAAAGTGCCATGAGTCTTTATATTATCTGACTTTGCATGCGTATTTCATAAACCTTTAATTTAGTTTGGATTAGAGAAATTACAAGGTTTAAAGAAGAAAACCCCTTCAAGTAGAGATTTAAAATAAGACATGCCCTTATCATTGTCAGCTTTATTTTATGACTAATTCAACCACCGTTGGCTAATCAGAACAAAGGGGATTTTTTTTTTTCATTCTTTTTAATTATCCCTGAGCATTTGTTCAGTACAGCTTTAATTAGTTAAGTAACCCCTCTACTACTCCACCTCCTTCAATAGGGGTCATACAGAGAGCTACAGAAACTCATATCTAGGTAATGAGTAGAATGACTGTTTTTATCATTGAATGATTACAAGAGGAGTTTCTAAATGTTTTAGCATAGCTATTTTCCAAGAGAGAGCTTTTACATACACATTTAAGGAAGAGTAATGAACATTCAGTATATTTATTATCATGGGAAATTCCAGTAGCAATATTTTTTTTGTTTTTTTTTAATTTCATATAGTAAGCATTGGTGAGACCATATTCACTAAGGAATGAAGCTATAGGTCTTCGTGATTCTGATGTATATCCATCTTAATGTGTATTAGAATACATTCATGAGTATAAATAGTTACACTGGAGCTTTTTTCCAAATGAATGCGGCAATAAACTGATAGTCAGGATATAGTCCAATTTCTCTTTCTGTTTCTAAACTGCACAACATTGAACATTCTGGTATTTAATAGACTATTGGTCAAAATTATGTCCAATTATTTTGCCTAATCTAAATCCGAAGCACATTGTATACTGTGCTAACTCATGTAAACTGAATTGCTCTTCTGGTGGTGTGCCTTGGAATCCTAGGTCTGAGATTCCACTAAATACTAAATTTAAGTCTTCTGATGTTGGTGGTGAAAACTTTTGTTTTATGTATGTGTGTGTATATATATATATACACACACACACACACGTATATGTATATACATATATATATATATATAAAACATATATATACACACGTAGATTTGTGTTGTAGATTAGGAGCCTCTCAGGAAAATAGTAATGGAAAAAAGATCTGCACAGTCTGTGTAGGAAAGTACTGATTTTATTTAAAATACAGGACAATACTGTAGTTATTTTTGGGTTTTTTTTGTGATGTACCAGTTTTTCTGCCTTTTTGCTGTATCCATTACAACCTGGAAAGACTTGTTAGATGTGCAAACACCATTTTTCCATACTTTCATTTAACAAGGCAGCCTATGTTTTATGCAGTCTGAAAGAGAGGCAAACGCTACAGTTTCCCAATACCTTCATTTTGAGTGAAGAAATGGAGAATCAGAGCTAAAGTTTATTATTTAGGATAAAAAATAATAGGCCACTCAAGGATGCCTATGCAATGCTCCTTATTTTTCCAATTTATTGACTAATTCTGCAATAAAAAAAAAATGTGTTTGTTTTCCAGCTTAACCTTTCTGACTAAATGTTGCATCGTTTTCTGTTACTGCAAAGAGCTCCATTTTCCTCTCCTTCATCCTGGATGTTGATTAAAGTTCAACATCCAGGATGAAAGGAGTCAAGGTAGTCGCTACTTATTCACACCATTAAAAACAGAAACAGAATCAGACCCAGAGTCTGTTCTGATTTTGTTGGTTTGGTTGGGGTTTATTGGTTGCTTTTTCTGGTGTGCTTTTTGTGGTTTTTGTTTGTTTGGTTTTTTACAGAGGCCTTAAAATGAAGACTTTTTCATTTTTATGAGTCTCAGTTTAAACAGGCAGGATCTCTTTCTGGATATTTCCAATGAACTTACCTCTCTGTCACAGAAAACAAAAGGAGAGCTGTATTCATCTAAAAGTTGGGTGCATCCAGGTACCCGAGTTAAATAATCTGGATCCTATCCAGAGCTATTTCTGAAGTAAAAGAGTAAAAACCTATCTTTGTGAAACTGGCAAAGAATTTTAATCTTTTTTTGCTAAAAAAAAAAAAAAAAGTTGTAACCAACTAATGATGTAGCTACGTTGCATGATCAGTTGTGGTAATTACATTTTTAATTACTTCACCCTTAGGACCTGATTCTGATCTTATTTCCATTGGTATAAGGCAGAGATAATGTAGATAAAATCAATGCAACTAAACTAAAATATAATTGATGAGAGGTCAGAACTGAGCCCTAAATGGTATGCTAAAAGTGGAACTAATCAGAAAGCTAAATGGGTTTATAATTTGTGCAATTGACATTTTCATAATCTAAATCTCCAAGAAGTTAACCTTTCAGTATAGAACTTGGGTTTCCCTTAGAGCCTCATAACATTAAGGGAGGTGAAGCCACTAGAAAGTCTGTAAAAAGATGATGATTCTGTATGGCTTTTAAAACCACATAGTAAATGCTTTCATTAAATGATTGATGTCTTTCCAGTTTAATAAGCTTCTGCATCAGACAAGTCTTTGTGCAAAGTTTTCCAGGAAGCAGAAGCTGGAGAAACATTGAACCGTAGCATTTTCTCATAGAACAAACAAAATCCCCCCAAAATCAAGGATTATTTTAAGCAATAAGGAGATTCAGGAACCAACATCAAAAATATTTTAAGATCTTGTGGAAGATATGTTTAGAGAATTATGTCAGGGATATATTTTTCAAAAATCATGCCAATTTATCATACATAGTTACGTAAGTCCTAGAAATGTGTTATTCTTGTTGCAAGTTTTAACATTACCATTTGCCAAAAAAAGAAAGAGAAAATATATATCAAACTGAAGATATTTTCATACACATTTTGCGTATTAAGTATGTTCATTACCTCTGAAGTAATTATTATTGTTTAATAGGTATTGATTTATGTGGCATATTCACATCAATCAGCCAGGCTCACTTTACAAAATATATTTCCCTCTAAGATTTAAGATTTAAAATATATCCCCCTAAGAGACATTCCCCTAAGAACATATTTTCCTTCTGCTTATGCATCAGGTTGTGCATACTTCCAAAATTATCTCATTTGGGACAAACAATATTGTATCAAATGGATTTTTTTTTCTCAGCTGTTGGAATACACATGAATTGTTGTACTTCAAGGAAAATGTTGAATGCTGTATTTATGTCAGTGACAGTTCTCCACAGTGGTGACCTCACTCAGATCAGCAAAACTGCTTCTGTGAGCCCTGACTGAGGGAGTTGCATTCTGAGAGCTGCTGTGCCTACACTTCTGCTCTTGGACGTTCTCTCCTGTGCATAGTCACTAACTTCAGGCTTCTTACTTTTGATATTTACCTCTGTAACAGAGATTCCTGGATGGATATTTACCTCTCTCCTTAAATTCTAGAGATTTAATGCTCTTTGTGAGAAGGACAGGCTTATAACCTGAAAAAAAATGTGCAAGTCACTTTTACAAGGAATTCTTCCTAAGTTCCCCACAAATACCACCCATGCTGCTTTCAGAAATATACCCATCTTTAGCAGTACTGTTATAATGCATTTCACAAAAATTTGGAAGGCTGAAAGAGAAGTTACCTGCATTTTAGGAACATTAGTAGGGTAATATTTTTTTCCCAACTGAACAATTATATCTTTAAAAACACAAGTTTGATCAAACCTTTGACACAGTGATAATTAGTTTTGTCCAGAGAAGGGCAGCAAGGCTGATGAGAGGCTTTGAACACAAACCCTACAAGGAGAGGCTGAAGGAGCTGGGATTGTTTAGCCAGGAGAAGAGGAGGCTCAGGGGTGACCTCATTGCTGTCTCCAACCACCTGAAGGGAGGTTGTAGCCAGGAGGGGGTTGGTCTTTTCTCCCAGGCAACCAGCACCAGAACAAGAGGACACAGTCTCAAGCTGCACCAGAGGAAGTTTAGGCTCGAGGTGAGGAGAAAATTCTTCACAGAGAGAGTTGTTAGATGTTGGAATGTGCTGCCCAGGGAGGTGGTAGAGTCACCATCCCTGGAGGTGTTCAAGAGGGGATTGGACATGGCACTTGGTGACATGGTTTAGTGGTCATGAGGTCTTGGGTGACAGGTTGGACTTGATGATCCTTGAGGTCTTTTCCAACCTTATTGATTCTGTGATTCTGTGCTGACATCTTTTTTAGAATATTTACATGTTTTCCTGTTAACATTTGGTCAATTCTCTTTATTTTCTTGGCATTGCACTTCGTTACAAGATTTTGGTTGGCTATGTCCGAAACAAAGTACTTTGTTATGGGGATGAAATTCTTTCAATTGTCTCCTGGATATCCTACACTAAATAAACATAATTGTACTAGTCTGCAGGCCTCCAAAGCTGCACTTCTAATCACCTCATACTTTCCAGTAAAAGCAACTTTTAGGGAAGTCAAACTAGGGTGGTAATTATAGACTAACAATGAGACTGTATTAAGGGGTTTTTGGTTGTTATTTTGTTGTGTTTTTTCTTTTTTTTTTTTTTCCCCATGAGTAGCATCCTTGACGCTGACATCTTTTTGGGACTGAATAGATGACAGCATGAAATTCAATTACAGCAAACAGTCTCAGTCATTACACCTGTCTACTTCCAGAGGAAAGAATTTGTAAATTGTGCTTTATCCTTCCGCTCCTGAATGCTTGTGCCTTGTAATTGACACTTGCCAACAGAGATGACTGGAGACAGAAGGAGATCATAATGTGTCTGAGTAGCCCACCAGGGAAAAGAGTATCCTCATCTTTGAGGAGTTTTGTGGTGTTTTGTTTTCTTTGATGAAGAATAATACCTGTGTGCCAAGGATTTACTGCAAGGCTGGTGGCAGATGTTTTTGCTAAAAAAAAAACAAACAACAAAACAAAAACAAAAAGGTAAAAAAAGAGAGTTGTGAAATATGAATTCCAAAAGAAGGCAGGACAAAAGAAAAATCTAATTAATATAGAAATACTTCTTCTGCAAAAGAAAACAAATGCTGCAGTAGAACAAAAATCCCTTTCTGTTATTTGTAAGGCTGGTTTGTTGCTCTAATGCATTTGTAAGAATCAAGTTTGTGCCTGATATGTCAAAACTTATCACAAAGAGTGAGCTGTGGATACCTTGGGAGTCGATGTTGTCACTTGCTACGCATCTCAGCATCCGTTCAGCGCTGATTGATGCCCAGGTCTCCAGTTTTGGAAGAAATGGAATACAGACACGACAATAATATCTGTACCAAATGTCAGGCAGGAGAAACAGGGGAGTTCATAGAATGGATCTAGATATAGACTCTAACCAGAAAAGAAACACACCAAAACATGATAGACAAAATGTCAGCCCTGATCTTTCTAAACGGTTTTGTTTTCTTTGTGGTAAATTCTTTTTCATTCTTTTTATTGGTTTCCCTCCCCAGAGTTTTGCCAGAGTACACAGCATAGATAACTATCCAAGTGGTGATTTTTTTTTTGATGAAGTAATTACCAAACCATTAATTATTTCAAATTCATCAGACAAATAAAGTAGATGGACAACTAGTAAATCACTACATACTTGGTAAGAATGCTGTTTGAGCATAAGCTTTCTTAGAACTTTATGCTCATAGTACTAGGGGTGGTCAAATTGTATTATTTTACCTCATTTTTTCACTTATCATAGAATCATAGAGTCTTTTCGGTTGGAAAGGACCTCCAAGATCATCCAGTCCAACCATTAACCCAACAGCTCCATGGCCATTAGACCATGTCCTCAAGTGCCGTGACCACACCTTTATTGAACACCTCCAGGAGGACTCCACCACCTCCCTGAGCAACCTCCCCCAATGCCCTACCACTCCTGCAGCAAAGAACTCTTTCCTAATCTCCAGCCCAAACCTCCCCTGGCACAACTCCAGGCCACTTCCTCTTATTCTATCACTTGATACCAGAGAGAAGAGACCAACCCCCACCTCACTCCAATCTCCCTTCAGGGAGCTGCAGGAAACAGAGGTCTCCCCCCAGCCTCCCTCTGTCCAGCCCGAACAACCCCCATTCCCTCAGCCGCTCCTCACAGCCCTGCCCTCCAGACCCTTCACCAGCTTTGTTGCTATTCTCTGGATACACTCAAGCAACACAATATCCTTACTGGATATTGAGGGGCCCCAAACTGAACCAAATATTCAAGGTGCAGCCTTGAATTGTGCTTTATTTTATGAAGTATTGATGGGTTTGTTCTTTTTGCATGAAAGCAAAGCAAACCGTGAACTGCAGTTGTGCATTATGAAAGATTCATGGAAAATAGTTATTTTAAAATCCCCTCTTTTCACCACCACCTCCCCTTTCCCACCATATCTGCCCTTTTTCCACCCCACCCACTCCTTTTTAATCCTTTTTCACCTCAAATCTCAGAGCACCTGGGCTCTGTTGGAGTCTCCTCCCAGCCCAGGTGTGGCCACTTTGCCCTCCCCACGCACTCCCCTTTTTAATCCCCTCCAGGAAAGGCAGAAACCCCAAGCTGAGCCCATCTGGGCTGAGTAATCCTCCTCTCATCGCTGGTGAGTCCCCATGGTGCACACCAGCTGTCTTGGGGTGAGGACAAAGGCCAGGGAGCTTGGTGGCCCCCCAGTCAGGTAGGAAGAGGATTAATGGCTGCTCCAATATCATCCATGGGTGCTGGCTGGGCCCCCTTAATGGAGGGCCTGAGTTCTTCTCTGTTGTATCTTGGCTGGTCAAGGGCCTTACCCCTGGCTCTGGGATGGGTGCAAAAATGGTGGTTCTTTCTTTCTAGTTTTACAGAAAAAAAGTGATGCTAAGAAGTTGCAGCGGTTCTAGCTGAGTTTCTGAATAAGGGAAGGCTGCATTTCACAGGAGAGGAAATCTCCATTGCTTTTCAAGATCATAGAATCAGTCAGGGTTGGAAGGAGCCCCAAGGATCATCTAGTTCCAATCCCCCTGCCACGAGCAAAGATACCTCACACTAGATCAGGCTGGCCAGAGCCTCATCCAGCCTGGCCTTAAACACCTCCAGGGATGGGGCCTCAACCACCTCCCTGGACAACTCATTCCAGGCTCTCACCACTCTCATGGGGAAGAACTTCGTCCTTATGGCCAGCCTGAATCTCTCCACTTCCAGCTTTGTTCCATTCCCCCTAGTCCTGTCACTACCTGAGATACTAAAAAGTCCCTCCCCAGCTTTCTTGTAGGCCCCCTTCAGATCCTGGAGGGCCACAATAAGGTCACCTCAGAGTCTTCTCCTCTCCAGACAGATTTGATTTGGAAGAGTATTCAAATAACTACTGCTTCGGTAGATGAGCAGGTAATTGGAGAGTTTCTCAACCCGAAAAGCAGTGGCAAAAAAAATGTAAGGGAGTAATGCAGTCAAGTATTACTTGACTACATTTCCTTTACTGTGTATAGGACATTCCCAAGTGGCCCAGAGAGCTGTGTGTGCCTCTGCTTGTGGCTTAAAGAGCATTGTATGCACCCTGTGCTATATTTATGAGCTGGAAAGTAAAGTGTGTCAGAGAGGAAGTTAAAATGGCTTCTCTGTAGGATATTGTTAGTGTAAAATATCTGATTTATTTAAGTCTCTTTTTGAATGCTACAGCTTGTAAACACAGTGGGGAATTTTTCTGCCATTGATCCAAAGCAATGGGTACTAATGGCATAATACAGTGGTACTCAATAACCCTTTATCATGGGCTGCTTTGTCATGTGGAGGTTTAACTGAGGGGAGAGAAATACAGTGTAAAAAAGAAAATCTTATTAGTGTCCAGCTATCCATTTAATAATGTACATTTTAATAGCTATTGTTTTCTGCTATTTTTTTTTTCAGGATCTATCATATACTATAAAATGAAAAATATTGCAAATATTAATAAACATGAAGGGAAAATTTTTTTCCCAAGCATTGAAAGGACAAGCTGTGTCAGCTCTCTGTCATGGCTTGAGTAGCACTAGCATATTATGGTCCTCTGAAAGTTTTGCTAATTTTAGTAGTACAATAAATATAAAAAAACACAATTCTATAGATATAATGGGGGTAGGAGAGGGGGGTGGTGTTGCTATTTTGTTTGTTTGCTTGGGTTTTTTCACACAAAGCCTTTGTATCTTTATGAGAAACAGAATAAACAAGGAAGATATCTACAAAATAAAGTTTTAAAATTTACCCAGTACCTGCAAACCCTTGTCAAGGTTTTGTTTCAGGTGACATCTATGTGCATCAGAACTCCTCAAAAGTGATCAAAAGCACATATCCTGAGGCATACTGCTTCAAACCAGCATAAACACTGGTGTGGTGCCACATGCTGACCCCAGGCCCCTGACAGTGGTAGCTGCAATTCCTCAAGGTGTATAATTGTTTGCCTACCACTCTTATTTAGTAATTTCAGCAATTTTGATGCCTGTTTCCCTTCAGAAAAAGTTAGAGAATGGTGGGAGGCCAGGTTATGACTTCATTTACACACTTTCTCTTGGGAGCAAATTAGCACACAAGCCAGAGCAGAAGGGTGCCATTTGGGTAATTCTTGGTGCAGGACTATTAACAGAGTATAGGGAGTTCTGTATTCCCTTACTGAACAACCATTTAAGAGCTAACAACAGTATAATTTTGTGCTACTCTTTTCATATATATATATATATAAAAAAAAAATGGGTTCATTTCTCATTTGTTGTTGGAAAGATGCCAGATTCCAGTCTCACTTAAAATAGATGTAGAGTCAAAGCAACTTTAGATAAAAGTTTTCTGCCAAGAAAGGAGAAAGTGAAGACATTTATAAGATAAATAGTAGAGTAGGTTATTACCATTGGGATGATGATATCTCTAGTTTTCCATGACTTGCCTTTGTTAGTAATGTACTTCTCAGGCTGGCTGCTCAAAATACCCCCTAACTGCTGAAGAGCACTGTTGCAGAAAAATATTTTTAATACTTCATGTAATGTAGAACTTACATTGGGCCCTAAGATACAGTTTTGCAGGGGTGTAAAAATTGATCTTTTTGCTTTTGTGTGAAAAATTGGTGGGTTGGACTGATTGCCTCCTATCTCCATGACATGAAAAGCAAAGAGGCCAAAAGCCAAGATTTTTTGTCCTTAGGGAAGTTCTGTAAGGATCCCATGCTGTGAAAGTGAGAGTGTACTTGACAAACCTTGGATTGACTTAAATGCTTTATTGCTATTGTAGGATAGAGAAATACAGAAATGTGGCAAGGGAAGGCTGATAGCCATTTATTCATTAGTCGCAAATCATGAAGCTGGAGTTGCAAAAGTAGATCTCATACCATTTGTTAGTACAGGGTTTACTCTTGTTCTTTTTTGTGAAACTTTCTGCATGAAGTGGGGCTGCAGGGCTGAAACTCTTATTTCTGAGAATTTTTAATAGTTTGTTCAGCTTTTTTTTAAACACATGAACTGCTAAACATGAGGGATGCTGATTCTAGAGATACTTTTAAGTATCAAATTAGAAGTCTCCATGACTGATGCTGTTTATGGAAGTGAGATGCATTCAAGATGTAGTTCTTCAAGAAATCTCAGAGAAATGGCTATGTATGTTTCTTTTGCTGAGTTATCTTTTTTCAGTAAAAATTACAGATGAATTTGTGCTAGCAATTGGTGTGTTATGCCTAGCTCCTCTTTTATGTGAAACTCTGGCTTCAGATGTTTAATTATTCAGGTTTTATTGTTTTAAGTATTCTGTACTTTTTCCTGGTTTGGGGTTTGTTTTGTGGTTGTCAGTTTGGTTTGGGTTTATTTCTTTGTTTTCTGATACAGAGTGTAAAAGATTTAATTTTGCAGCTCCTTTTGTCTTTTGGAAAGTACATTGTAGATCGGGGGAAATTATTAGGCATGAGAACCAGAGAATAGCTAAGGATAGAGATTGAAGGCCTGAGCAGAAATATGGTATAACATTTTCAGGGGACTCTGGACTAAAAGCAGTGCCTTCCAAAACAATTACCACAGTTCTCTATACCTAGATATTTGCACATATTAATAATACACCATATGCTTGGCTTAGCAGCATGGATGTAACACATCAGTCTACCAGATGCAATATTCTCTCTGGAACAGCATATTTCCTTGGAATACCCTGCTCTTTTTGACACCTCAGTTTTAACTTTTTTCTATAACTTGATCTGAAAATGATGACCAGCTTGAAATCTATATAACTTGAAGGCTTTATCAGTAAAACCCAGCAGACTTATATTTCTCTGTGGCTGTGATGTTGAAACCTGGGGAAAATCAATTTTCCTTTTGCTGAATGGTATATTTGAAGCATTTTAAAAAGGTGAATGAGTGTGCTGAAGGCCTGTCATTCTCGAAGTACTTTCTTATGCAGCATGTGTAGGTACATCTGCCTGTTAGCCCTGAGAGGCTGTGTGTGTTTGATGCATTAGATGTTGTGTCAGCAGGAAGGAGAGAAAGAAGAGATGAGGTATATCAGAAAGAAAGTTGATAGCAAATGGTGAACAGCCTGTATCCCCCAGTGTAATATATTATGGAAATAATGATTCTGACAAGTGATACTTCTTTGTAACCTGAAGTGATGCAGTAGGGATTATGCATGCTCAAGTCATTCAGGACTGGGTACTTGTCTAGAAATGCTGTAAGAAGTGTCTTTATCACAAACAACTTTGTTATAGGTACACTGTCAAGAACTAAATTACTGAAAGAAAAAGAACAACAAACCTGAAAAAGTCATCGTTGTTATTATTGTTGTTGTCATCAGCATCATTATGTATTTTAGCAATGGGGAAAAAAAGTGTTATTTTAAATTTGGTTATTAGAGAGTACTTTTTCTTTGCTTGGGGATTTTTGTTTGGCTTTGGTGTTTTGGGTTTTTTTTTTCACATGCTAATGCTATATTTTATCTTGTATTTAGGGATGAAGTTTATACTTTAGCTTGTTTTCAAGCTTGTTCAAACAGGTTTGTTGGGTGCTTTGTTTTGCCTTTTTTTTTCCCCAAAACCTTAACTGGGTTGTTAATTAATTAACGTAGGCGATGCGAAGTGGGCTAAAGGTTTAAAAGGAAGTGTCAGGAAACCAAAAGAAATAAAACATGAATGTAAATCAGTTTGTGAGAAAGGAACAGAGAATATAGAAGAAATTATTACACTGAAGGACAAAATGCTTCTGACCTGTACACTCTCATTCAGCACAGATCAAGAAATGCAACTCAAAAAGTGGGATAAAAGTAGCATATATAGCTAGCCTCTTGCATCAACAGATTGGCTTATATGGTTGATCTATTTTACAGAGATTTCCTTGCAGTAACAATAGCTTGGTGTACCTTGCCAGAGGAGGATACTCTGGCTTCAACTGATTTGATGATCCTCCTCTTTCCCTGGCAAAAGTAAACTTACTGCATTTCAGGAATATTATGTACTATGGGAATTATATACACTACAATTGTCTTCAGAGATACCGGGAGGGCTGAACTTCCTTTTCTTCCTCATGGAGTTCTTCTACCAATGAAAAGTGTCACAATGTTTTTAGCTAAAGGGGAAAAAAAGCTAAAACACAGCCCCAAAAAACCCCAAACCAGTTGACTGTTCTTGAAAGAAAAGAATACTGACAGGAAATATATTTAGAAGTATGTTTATTTTAGAGTTCTGAATGCTGTCTTGCAATGCTGTTAAATCACTGAAATTTTGTTTTGAGTGAAAATTCCCTAAGAATGAAATATGCCTATTAGTGGTGTATTTTGTACAGATCTTAAGTAGGAATCTTATGCAGTGTATTTCATTTCCCTGATTAAAATCTGCCACCAACTCTGTTCCTCCTTCTGTGTATTGTGGTTCCTTCCCAACAAACACAGAGTTAACTAGTACCAGAGGAAACGAGTTCATTTTGCTTCACTGCTTAAAAAAAAAAAATAATGCTACAGCCAACAGAACAAAAAAATTTGATAAGCTAAAACAAAAGGCAGCAGACGTTGAGAATGAACTCCAGTGACCTAGAGAACTGTTATATAGAACTGTTTCCTAATAAATATGAATATTAACAATTTTGGACATCTGAAAATATAAAGTTAGCAATTTGAAAAGATTTATGTGGGATAAGACAGAATATTTTACATGAAGCGTAATGACCTCTCTGAAATTCAGCCAGGATGCTGTGGCATGCATTTAGACAAAGAAGACAACTAGTTAATCATGACAAAGAAAACTAGACAGAATAAATTAGTTTGCTACATTCCAGACTCACAGCTACAAAAAGGAATACATTTCACTAATTAGAGAGTGAAAATACTCTAAGCTTTTAGAAAGAGAATACAGGACAAGACAATGAAAGCAATCCTGGCTTTGGGATGATGTATCAACCCATGGTGTTTGCTTGATACAATTTAATGATTTTATTAGGTGGGCAGCCTGCATTAAAGGGTCTTCAACTTTTATTATATTGATTATATAAAACATAATAATGCATAATGAAAATCATCATGCATGGCTTCAGTCCTTAATTTTCATGGACTCATGGAGCTTCTAATGAAATGTAAATAAACTGATTTTTAAAACCTACATGAATATACATGTTACAATAAAAAAATAGACTCTTTGCAATTAAAATAAGAATCAACAATCAAATTTTAAATTTTTGAGAAGATTGTCTTGTTTGTACTGCAGATATTTTTCCTTCATCATTACATTTTTATCATTAATGGTACAGAACTGTTCATTCTAGATGTTTTATTTCTATGTTCTTTAAATTAAATAGAAGTGAAATTCACCTGCTTGTTGCATAGCATAAAAATGCTTTTTTTTTCATCTCAAGACTGCATTATTTTGGGTAGTGAATGTTTTATATACACTTCTGAAATAAACCTTTTTTTTTTTTTTTTTGCCTGGAAAAATCTTTAGAATCTTTCAAATTTTTGTTTAAAAAAAATCTAGAGTAGAATCAGTATTAGTTTCTATACTTGAAAAAAAAAATTATCTCTAATTTTAATTGCCTTTCCTATATCTGTATTTGCTCTCCAAATATGACCCAATTCCTGTACACATAATTTTTTTTTTGGCTTTTAGCTGTGGAGGATGAGATCCTGTACCCTATTTGTCTTTTACATGAGCAGCGTCACACCCTTGAATTATTTCCATTGAACTGAGAGAGAACAAGATCAAGTCCTGCACCAATACCATAGTTGTTTTGGTTTTGTTTTTATTTTGGGGGATTGTGTTTTGGTTTTGTTTTTTAAGAGCTATGGTTTAAAAGGACTTCTCTGCTACATTGATACAGGCAGTATGTATGTTTGAGGAAAAATGTGCAGTTCCAAAGGTTGAACATCACATCAGCTGAAAATCTGTCTCCTTTTTTTAAACATGGGATAAGCTGATAAATCAAGTTATTTTTTTCAGTCCTTCACATTTTATTACTTTATCTCTTGCACATTTTTAAATGAGAATCAGTGTATCTATAATGCTTGTACGTTGTGAGTTGTTAGGGTATTTTCAAAAGGTACTTGTTTGTGGGTGATGTTTATTAGGAAGCTGTGTGCATGTGTATGCATGCAAATGTGCATATATGTCTCTGTAGAGTCATGTAGAGGAAGACAGTGTCCACTTTATTTCATAAGATCTACCTTTAAAATTGCCTTGCACTTTCAAAAAATGCCAAGACCAAATATGGAAAACTTAGCTATAAAGAGAAAATGTCCTGGAAAGGTTTGAACTAATGAAAAAGAAGAGTCAGCCTCTTAACGAAGTTGTTTTCATGTCATATTTCTGTTGTATTTGGATAGTGTGACAGACTATTTTTTAAGCAGAATTGGGCTCAGCTATATGAAATCAGCCTTAAAATGTGATTTTTATTTCTGAAATAGTAGTTTTCTTTGTATGCACCTTTCAGAAACATATACAATAAATATATAGATTTTACTTTACTCCACAGTCTAAAAATTTGCTTTATCTTCATCAGAACTAATTTTCTTAATTGTTATTCTTATCCCATCATCAGTTTCACTCTAACTTGAGCAATGACGCTTTTTGCTGTTTCCACTTTAATTCTATTTCCTTTCTAAGTTTATGAACAGTAATAGGCTCCTGCTTGAATATTCATTAGCTTTGAATTGTGAGCTATGAAAAGGTGCTTTCTTTTACCTTAATGAAAGCGGCTCAGCATGGGGCAGATCAGTAATGACATTTGATTTTAGGCATCCAACAAATTTGTTTTTTATTTATTGACACATCTTGTCCAAACAGCTCCCTCACAAGTTAGCGGAGTAATGAAAGAGAGAGTGCTGCAGAGGAGCGTGGAGCTTTCCTGGCAGGAACCAGAACATCCCAATGGAGTCATTACTGAATATGAAATCAAGTATTATGAGAAAGTAAGTGCTAAGATTATCTGTAATGTACAACCATGTGCTATTTGCTTCATGTTGGCTTGCTGTGTGTGGAGCAGTGTTAAAGCCATCAGCTATCAACTATCCTGTCTATTCAAAGTCATGGTGGTTTTTCTTATTTTTCATAACTAGCAAATTTCTGTAATTATTGTGCTTTGGTATCCTAAAAATGAAATAGACACTTGAAATCTGCCATTTTTAATTGTTTGGGCTTTTTTTCATAAATTGGACTTGGATATTTTACAATGATATATGCAATTTTCCTGCCTATTCTATGTTCTGTTCAAAGTTTGTTTCATTTCCTTCTGTGTCACTGTAATTCCATTCTTGAGATGATATATCAAATACAACTCTTGGCTGCATTTGGTATTTCCTTATGAGCTGGACAGCTTTGAGTTGGTGTCTGAAAATTTCCAAAGCACTTCCTACAGTTTCAGCTGATAAATATTCCTTATTTGTCCTTTTTAAAAGTCCCAGCATTATGAGATTTATGTCCCAACACAGTAATGAGCTGAGGGCTGCTTTTCAATATTAGATGCAGTGATCTCTGTTTCCAGTAGAATGAAATTACAATCTTTTTTATGTCAGTCAGAGTTTTACCATCCATTTCAGTGTGTCTAGGTCTTCCTTCACGATAACTTTGAAATACTCCAGAATAAAAAAAATTCTGACAAGCATGTAAGTAGGGCCACATGCACCCATAAGCTGGATGAAAGCTGCATGAAGACAGGTTGTGAAGCTATATGTTTGTCATGGGGCCCAGACATCCTCCAGATTCCTTGGAAAATTTACTGTAGCATATGACATATACCTATTATTTATAAAACATTCTGGGAGAAAAATGAAAGAATTGAAATGCAGAGAAACAAACACAGGAACTCTTTTGTAATCACTAGTGAAAACATTTAATCTCTGCAAACAAGGTAATAGTATCTATATCAAAAAGAACCTGTCAGTTTATGAGGTAGCATAGAATTAAGTAAATTCAGATCAGATTGGATCTAACATCAGGTGTCACATCTAATTTCGAGTGCTGAATTACACAAATATACTTATCAAAAGATCTTTATATGCTTTGGTAAGGGAATAACATGTTTATTTGTTGATGCTAATTCCCAGTTTGTTTGCTTTAATTACTCTTTTAACAAAATTGACCAGATACATAGATAGTGAAACAGTTTTTTAAAAGAAATTTTACTAATTTTAGCAGATAATTTTTGTTCCTCAAGTGTATATGTGGGCACACATGGAAATAAGTCCATACATGTAAGCAAAAAGAAAAAAAAACGCACATTTAACAAAGGTAAAACTGTTGTCTGCACACACAGAAAATAATAATAATAAATTAAAAAAACCTACAAACCAAAGATGTGGAGTTTTTAACACGCAAAGTAGCTCCTAGTCTGTTAGATAATTTAAGTAGGTAGTGGGAAAAGAAAGATACTAGACTTTGATAGCTTTTAGAATGTGGCTTTTATTATTTTCCTTATATATTCATGTTACTATAAATAAGCAGAAATTCATTGCCAATTTCCTGTGTTTACAAAGACAAGAACTGATGTTGAAGTTCTTTTGTAACAGAAGGAGAGCTACCTGTGTTATACTTATTACAGTGAAATTAATATAAGTTAATAAGAAAATCATCCCATGAACAGTAACAGATTAACTATACATCTTTAATTTGGTGATACAATTTCAACACAAATACTTAAATAGTTATTTTCCTTCCAAAATAATGCAGTTCAACTTGAAAAGTACTTCATAAAGTTCTCGCTGACAGCGAAAGTGGCAGTTTAAGTTTTGTTCCATTAGTTTAAAAAAAAAAAACCTATATGAACTTTTGGCTTCTTTTAGATCCAAATTAAATCAAACATTTTTATAGTTCTGAAACATTCTGATAAGTATTGCTTTCCCCTCTCACTTCTGGCTTGAAATGAAAGCTGCATGCAATCTCCCAAGTAAGCCTGTCCTATGAGATTTCTCGTTCAGGTTATTTTGATTTCGTTGTTACTTATTTATTTTGAATGCAAGAACTGTTGGCAATTCAAATAAGCCTCACTTATGCATCAAAACCCCAAATCTGAAATTCCACTGTGGCTTATAGTCCCAAATCTGACTGCTTATGGTTTCCTTATGCTTGTTTCTCATTTCTCAAACATTCTTATTTTTTCTCACATACCAACATACATTCCACCATGGTCCTCACTTACAGATGATTTAAACCCTCTTGGAGAAGATATGAAAAATTGTTGATAGCTGAGCTGGTGAGTTTGCTCAAAAGACAGACTGGGCAAGACCCAGGAGAAGCCATTACTGCATCTCAGAAAAGAAATCATGTGTTTAACCCTGTATTTCAGGAAAAGTCTTTGCTGCTTTACTGACTGCAAAGGGAAAGGTTCTCCATCATTTTTAGCTCGCAAAGTGCTACTGAAATGAGTTACAGATTTATTCCTTCCCTTTGTGTCTTTCTCATTAGCACTGCCTTGTACGGCTCATGCTTCTCTGGTCATGTGGTGCATTCATATGGTTGGTTAATTCATCTCCTCTGCCCTTCAAATCAGGGTTGCATCTGCCACCAAAAATCAACAGAGCTGCAAATATCTATGCTGAAAGATAATCTGGATCAGTAAATGTGATGAATAAATAGAGCTTTCTGAATACTGTAATGATCTGTGATACAGCTTTTGTAGTGTTTGAAAGTGAGTTATTACTCATAGGATTTGTAATCTTACAGCTTTAAATTGAGGGGGAGGGGAGGTGGGGGGTGTCATACTGAGCTGCTTTCCATGGGGTTTTCTTGAGTTCAGAGAAACAGAAGTAAGTGAAAACGAGTTAAAGACCTCAGGATTTGGTGCAAAATCCAGCCAGTTATACATTGGCAGTATTGTATGTTTTAAAGGTGTTAGAAAGGTGAGAGGGAAAGTGTTCTGACCTTGAAGGAACAGGTTTCTACATCTTCACACAGTTTAGACCCCACAGATTCCCCTGGAAAGCAATGGTCAAGTTATTTTTCATCAAAGTTTCACCAAATGTAATCAGATCCAATGAAGCAATCATTTTATGTCTGGCTGCTTTATGGCTAACAACATGAGCATCCTGTTTGGATTTTATGTTACACTTAGAGCTTCTCATTCTGTAATACTCCACAGAGCATACTTTATTTTTTATGTTGGGGAAAAAAGCATTCAACAAATTGGAATAAACTACCCAGACTCACTGTCAGTTGCTGATGTGCAACCACGATAAAAATCTGACCTATAAATATCATTTAATCCTCTGTCTTATTGTTTTCAGGATCAAAGGGAGAGGACCTATTCAACAGTAAAGACCAAGTCCACTTCAGCTTCCATTAATAACCTAAAGCCTGGAACAGTGTATGTTTTCCAGATTCGTGCTTTTACTGCTGCTGGTTATGGAAATTATAGTCCCAGACTTGATGTTGCCACACTAGAAGAAGCTACAGGTAAACAATTAGATTTACAGGAAATTGACACTTCTACTAGAAGTAGGAAGTAAAGAGAGAAAGGAGTCATAGGCAATTTTATCAAAACTAAACAAAATGAAGTTCTATATGAAGGTAGGTTTTTGTCATTAGTTCTTTTTCCATAGAACTACAATTTTTTTTTTTTTTTTTACAATTCAGTTCTTGTCTGATGTCCTTCTAATACTATTTTTCCTCATTCAAATGTGCACCTCTTTCCCCTCACAAAAGAAGTTAGTAGTGGTGAGCTGAATAACTCTTAATAGATTATTTTCTAACTGGGGAGAGGATATTTCATCCCACAGAAGCTTCTCCAAGTCACTTTTCCCCTGCTTGATTTCATGAAAAACTCATACTTTTATTTATGTCCACCCTTAGTGTTCTTTGAGTTCATTGGCTAATTTCAACTTGTTTTAGTAAAGACACAAAGATACTAGGTTTCTTTAAAGCTCATGCAATGTGTTGCAATTTGTGTAAAGAAACATCAGCTTCTCAGAAACCCTCACAATGGGAAGTATGAAACTGAAATACAACTTTCTCAGCACAGCGTACCAGGGAATCTGACTATGACATCTCAGCAGAGGGATAAACTTTTGGGAGAGCTTGTTCTTTCTATGACAATGAAACAAATCTAAAAACTACTCAGATACCTTTTTTCATAACCAGTGCAGATATGTACATGCATACTTAGAGAAAATTTTCCACATTTTGGGCTTTCAGAAAAACTTTTCTGTCACTCAGACCTGGAAGCCATGAGCCCATTCATGGGAACTGCCTGTGTCTCTGGCAGCTTCACTGCTCTCTTGTAGACCCATGCAAAGTTACACTGTTTGGGTCACAGCAGGTCATGTTTGGAATTGAGAGTACATAGCCTACAGGTTCACATAATATGGATACCAGCTTTGCTTTCTGCACTCTATGCAGCATACTTCAGGTGTGGACACACACTATTGCGTCTTACTAATTACAACCAGGTGTAGGCTGAACAATGTATAGGTATTCCTAAACCACAGTAGTTAGGTCTTGATATCACATAGAATATGAAAACTATCAATAATAATTAATGCCACCTATCTAACAGAAATAATTGAAGTAGTAATTATCATAATAGCAGGAATAAACTGTTATTGCAAATACTATTGGCTCTGTGTTTCGTAGCATGCTTTCCATCTGTAGAGTCAGTAGCAGAATCCCTATTTGGCAGAATGAGAACCTGAGGTACAAGAAGAATCAGTTTCTTATTTTGAGTAGATTTCTGGAAAACAAATTAGAAGTCTTTCATAATCTGTCATAAATTTCTTCTAATTAGCAAATTTATTGTCCATGGTGGTTTAAAATAAGTAGACCAAAATATTTTCCTCACACTTCCTTAATTATTTGAGCAATTTTTGTACACTAAAGCATACTGGTAGCCATTAAAATTAACAAAGATAATTTAAAGGGTAAACAGTCTTGACTGGAGTTTGTTCAATATATGGAAGATTAGGAAATCCAAGAATTAATGTATCACAACACTCGTGTTCTTTTTCTAACTCAAGGGATGAAAAGCTGCTTATAGTCTGTTGATGTACTCAGCCAATATGCACATGCCAACTAAAATGTCCTGTTCTTTCACTGAATTAAAGGGGCAATGGGTATAAACTAGAACACAGAAGGAGAAACTTCTGTACTGTGAAGATGATGGAACACTGGAACAAACTGCCCAAGGAGATTGTGGAATCTCTTGCTCTGGAGACTTTCAAAACCCTCCTGGATGTGTCGCTTTGAAACCTGATCTAGGTGTACCTGTGTTAGCAGGAAGGTTGGGCTAGATGATCTTTGGATTTCCTCCCAACCCCTATGATTCTGTAATTCTGTGACATTATAGAATATAATTCCTACTAGGGATAATAATCTACAATTTTCCACATATGGCTTTCAGAAATGCTTAAAATGTTGGTCAAAAGACAGTGAATTCCATTACATTCTACTAGAATTGCTTTACACAACAATAGTTTTGTTAGTCTTTGTTAACGTTTTAGGAACACCTTTATTGGATCATTTTTAGCAAATATACTGTAGGTGAAGGACTGTGCAAGTGAGCACAGTATCCAGAATTCAGTCCTGTGCTACAACTGTCTTTCTGTGGATTTCTGAATGCAGCTTTTAAATATGTCAAAAATTACGTTCAGTGAGAATACATATAGATATATATATTTATGATGTATATACACACACATTGATATGTAAGAATGTATATATATATAGTGACCATCACATAGTCACATTCCCCACCTGAATTTCTCCGGGGTAATTTTTGCAGTTAATTTTCACAAGAAGCTGGGAGGGGCCACAGCCAGGATAGCCAGACCCAACCGTTCTATGGGACATTTGATACTGTGATATCATGCCCATTATAAAAGTGGGGAGCTGGTTGGGAATAGCATGTGATCTTGGAACTGAAGGCCAGGTCAGGCAGAGGCAGGAAGTTCTGGGTGGTGAGCAGTTGCCTTATACATCCCTCATTTTATATATTATTTCATGGGACCATAGGATGTAAGGGGTTGGAAGGGACCTTCAAAGGTTTCTGTAGGTATTACTGTTATTGCTATTGTTTCTTCTCTTTGTGGTGTTCTATTAAAACACTGTGGGCTGAGATAAGGAGAGTTTATCTTTTTCTCCCAACTGTCCTTCCCATCCCACCAGGGATCACTGGTATCACTCAAGTGGTAATTTTGTCTTTTGATTCCCAGTTGTATTTAAGAGTTACATTAAATGACTTTTAGCCAGTGGATATGAAGATGATCCTGTGCCTTTTGTAACCAAAGGAAATTTTGCCACTTGCTACAGCAGTTAACATCATGGTAGGAAGACTCAGCACAAACTATAAAACTTTGTTTTTTCCTCTTGCTATGACTCAAATCAAGCAACGTTGAAGTAATATGCAGATGTACAATTTATTCCTAATGTCTGAAATAACACTACTATGCATTTTTGTAGAAGGCATAGAGCATAATATTTAAGAAAGTAGTATTTGGCCTGAAATGAATCCAGTTTATCATTAAAGCTTTCATGGTGAAATTAATCAGGAATTCTTTTCTGCAAATAATACATTTCCCTGCAAGAGAAGGTGTCACTGGAGGAGGAACAGCACAACTTTTACAGCTGCACTTCTGGTTTTTCTCTCCCCTGGGTTTTTCTGGTATTTTGTTTTAATTGTGGTCTGTTTGGGTGTGTGTGTGTTTGTTTGCTTTTCAATCTTCTTGAGTGTTTGAATATGCATTCCCCATCGCTTCAGCCATATATTTAAAAGATGGGTTTAGCTCTTTTACATTGGCACATACAGGTGTCATCCTCTAAGTCTAAGCACAGTTTAAGTAGAGGTAAAGGCATACTTCCCTGATATCACCATTGTGGCATCATCAGTGGCAGGTACCCATGCCATGTACCTCCTGAAAGAATCATCTGTACCCCAAAAGCATTCTTTTAAGAACACTCTAGCATCTTTATTTCTGACAAACCACAGTGAGGAGAAGCTGAGGGAGCTGGGACTGTTTAGCCTGGAGAAGAGGAGGCTCAGGGGTGACCTCATTGCTGTCTACAACTACCTGAAGGGAGGTTGTAGCCAGGAGGGGTTTGGTCTCTTCTCCCAGGCAACCAGCACCAGAACAAGAGGACACAGTCTCAAGCTGTGCCAGGGGAGGTTTAGGCTGGAGGTGAGGAGAAAGTTCTTCACAGAGAGAGTGGTTGGCCATTGGAATAGGCTGCCCAGGGAGGTGGTGGAGTCACCATCCCTGGAGGTATTCAAGAGGGGATTGGATGTGGCACTTGGTGCCATGGTTTAGATAGTCATGAGGTTTAGGGTGACAGGTTGGACTCGATGATCTTTGAGGTCTCTTCCAGCCTTCTTGATTCTATGATCATCCCAAAACCTGGCTTCTAATTCACCCTTATTGTAACAGACTGAGTTGATCACATAGCAGTGGGAAGCAACACAGTGTACCTGAACAGAGGCAGATGTCTCAGACTGCTGTCACTGAATTCATATCAGACCATGCCCACAATCAGAGTTATTTTATTTTGATGTAAAAATATGAGACATTGCATCCCACCTACCCTACCAGTTGGCCTGTGTACTATGTCCCCAGCATTTTCCAGAGCCCAAATAACATCCTCAGCTTACTTCCAGGGTGTACCAGTATCAAAAATCTGTGAGACAGTTATGTAGAGCAACCCACTCACATATGTCAACCTCTATGCACTCAACTTGGCTCCTAAATTAAGTGTCATGCTGTGCTGGGTGTTTTTCCAAACTTTGTTGGATGGATGCAGCTTTGCACCTTGATCATTACGACAGGATGACTTTTGACTTCCAAGTGAGGTTTGCACTGAAGTTCAAAGAGAGAAAGGAAGAGTTTTAGGAAATGCTCTGTTTCCCATAAATTTGGTGTTGTTTGGGGTTGTCTTCTTGGATGTCCTGGGGATGTTACAGGAACTGAGCTGAAATAACTTATGCCCCTATGCTCTGTCATGAGAAGTGACCAGTGATTTCCTAAAAGTTCCACAAGTGACATGTATGTATATGCAGGCCTGCAGTAACATCCCACTAATCTGAGTTACTCAAAAATAAGTTGCTCTGTTTTTTTTTTTCACTTAAAGACCTCATATGAATAATGAGATCATCCACACTTGTATTGGGTAGAACATAGAAAAGTTACAAAGTTTCTTTAGAAAATAAAATCGAAGCAAGGAGGGAGTGGGGAACAAAAGGGTGTATTATTTTGAAGGGTAAGCAGTTGGTACAGGCCAGTGTCAGTGAAAAAAATAAATCATGTTGATTGTCTCACTTTTCCCCAGAGAGAGCAAAGAAAAGACTGGTTTATTTATTTCTATGGGAACCTCTGAAGTCTGCAACAGGAACCTGATCCTGTGGAATTCATAAAATCTTCATGTAGACATTCCTGTTCAGTTATTGCTACCACCAGTTCACCATATTAACATACCATCTACAGTTTAGTTAAGCAACTCTTGGCTGGGTTTCCTTTTCTATCTCTCTGATGCTTATAGATGACTCACATTTTCATAGTCCCTTGCTAATCATCACTGCCTGATGTCTCCTCCTTTATTCTTAGTCTCTTGGGCTCAGTCCTCACTGTTACAAATCAGCAGAGCTCTATAGATTTCAGTACAGCTGTACTCATTTAATGTGACTGAGTACATGGCCACCCTCATTAGACATTTAACAAACCTTGAGGTTTCTCAGGCTAAGTATTTACATCCTCAGTTTACATTAATGTGACATGAATACATTTGCATATATTAATAGGATTGGCATATCTGGATTATAAAGAGCAATAATTTGCAGATATTTTAGCATGTAAATTCTCTGAAGCATGGAGAATTCCACTTTGTATATGCAGAAGCACCATTTAGTTGATAACAGAAACAAGTGATAATAATAACCCTTTGCAATGATTAATAGCAGTGAGAGATAGAAATACTCTAACTAGGAAATCTGTGTTAATAGGTAGTGTTTCATCTCAAACATTTTTCTTACAGTTAGACACTATTTCATGGGTGCCATCAAAGTCCTATCAACCGGTTCTGGAAGAATATCCAGGCTTTTCCTTTTATGTAGGAGTCAACCCCAGAGCAAACCCCAGAAGACAGCACAGCAGTCAGAGGGAATGGGAGTGGCTGGTGCTGGCTTTTGGTTAATGGCTATACCACATAGCCAAGTCAATTCCACCATAACTCCTTTTTATTCCCTGCAGACCATTATTAACTCATCCAACATTTGGATAAATTTCTATTTGAAGCCCTTCTTCAGCCTAACTTTATCAATGTAATTGTTTCAGGCAAAGGCAAACAGTCTGCAATTCATGATGGTTGACTTAATTTTTCACAATTCTCTTTTAAGGAATAATTTTTCATTAATCTCTGCCCTGTGCTTTGTTTGTAGCCACAGCTGTTTCCAGTGAACAGAATCCTGTTATTATCATAGCTGTGGTTGCTGTGGCAGGAACCATCATTCTGGTATTCATGGTGTTTGGATTCATCATCGGGCGAAGGTATTGCAACTTTCAAAGGCATAACCATATCTGACCTCAGTCTTGTTAACTGTTCAGACGTAGTCTAATCTGGGATAGTAATTTGCCAAACTGAAATGGATGTCGTTTTTAGTAAGGGCTATTTTAATTTAAATCCCATTATCAATTATACAGTTTGTCTTCTTACTTTAGCAAGACACTTAAATCAAGATGTTCTTTTTTTGCCCTATGTAAATGTGCTGTAAAGGAACCCTTAGCAGGTTCTTTACCTGTACTCCTCAAAGTCCCTCTTTCTGTTCAGTTTTTTTCATGTGGAGAAGTCTGACACTTTATCTGATCAGCCTTGAAATGACTTTACATTCAAGAAAAAGAGGCACAGCAGTAGGTTTAAGAATATCCTCATGTAAAACGGTGTTCTGCTTTCAAGTTCTTTAATCCTCTGTTTTATCCATAGAAGCTTTTCATTAGAACTAGAATTTTCTCTTTAGAACCTGTCCCAACTGGTATTTGATACAAAAGCCTTTTGATTGCAACTGTTCATGATTTATTTAAAACTTTACTGTCAAAAGAATTATAGCTGAAACTTTCAAAGGGGCTATAGGAGTTAGGTGTCCAGTGCCTGAAAATCCCAGCCTGCGGAACTGATATTGTCAGGGCTTTAAATATAAAGTAAATCATTATTTACCAGTAAAACTGGTCTCTTTCTTTTCAGGCATTGTGGCTATAGCAAAGCTGATCAAGAAGGGGATGAAGAACTTTACTTTCATTGTAAGTGTTTTGTTTTTTTTCCCCTTCTTTCAAAAGTTCCCAGCTGCAATAATGTAGACAACACTAAAACAACACTGTTACGAAAGACAATGCCATAAAAAGTTCAAAAATGCTGTGTAAATAGCAAGTGGGAAGTTCAACATTGTAAAAACACAAAAAGAATGTAGATTAAAGTCAACATTGCTCACACAGACGGTTTTATTTCTATGCATGTGTATGATATACTGCTGTTTTCATTTTGCCTTTTTTCTTTTGGTTCCTTTGAATATGTGTTTCACGCTGTCCTAATGATCCCTCTAAGGTGCAGTATCTAAGACACCTTTGGCTGAGTGACTATATGATCTTTTACCTCAGATTAAGAAAATGTGGGTCACAGTGAAGCTGTTCTGCTTGAAAGTTGTTTTCTTCTACTATCAATATAGTAGCATCAATATTTACAAAACAATGCCCTTAAAAAACATAGTATTTAATATTAAAATAAAGGTTAGCTACTTCATTACTGTTCCCTGTTCTAAAATCAGCTGCCTAGCTAAGAATTAAAATCACAGCTACCTTCTGAACTAGTGTTAGAACCCTGGGAAAATTAATCTGAAAACGTAAAGACATGGGAAGGTTTATGCAAGAATTGTTTATAAAAATACTGCTTTAAAATTTTCTTATTTTAGCCCTTTTTCATTTCAGTTGTAATACATCTTTGACAAGAAAAAAAAAATTGTTTAGAATCAGTCATAAACTCATGAAGTATGGTAACACTAAGTTGAAAATTATTTTGAATTTCCAAACTTGCAAAATCACATAGTAGAATTATACTGAATATAAGCTTTGATACAGAACAATGCCTGGGTTTCCAGTCTTCTGCCTTTACTGATAACTCTCATATCAGTAGAACTTGCCATTTAATCATGGTATGCTGTATATAGCCTTTGCTGTATGCCAGTAATTGCAGCTGTAGATTAAATACATGAGTTTTTTTTTTTTGTTTTTTTTTCTAGTGAAAGAAGTATGGTTTATCTTATTTTACATCTGATAAAAGCATGAGCTGTTATCAGAATGTAAAGTCACATGGAGAATGAAGTAGCCATTAGCCACCAAATGGTAGCAGCTTCTCCATGCATGCCTCATTTTAAATGAGTAGTTCTAGCCAAAATTCCTCAAAATCAGATCAAGGTTTCTGTTTCACCTTTCTGCCCTGAAAAAAAATCAGATCAGCTGGAATTCATTCATGCTTCCTGAGTTTGGGTGTATTGCTACCTAAATCACTCAAATGCAGTAAGTATTGAACTTTAGTCAATCAATTCATAATCTGTGGTGAAATAAAAAAGGTGGAAAATAGTAATGGGGTAAGATTTTTTTTTATCATGCACTTTGCAGTGCAGCTGATTTTAAAGGATTCATCAAAAAGTCTGATGTTACTTAAATACTACTATTCTGGGAATGATGAATTTGAAATTTAAGTCTCATAGATGCATAAGCTTTTCACATCTTCAGAAGAGCTACTGCTTTCACTTTTGAAATCTGCTTTTTGCCCTTGAAGGAAAAGATCAACTATGTACTCCTGTATGTCACTATATATACAAAAGGAGTATGCTAGCTAAATAATTGCCATTATTGGTGACACTTTTTTGCTTCAGCTAAAGTGTAAATAAATTAATATGAAAATTAATATGAAAATACTAATACTCGGTCCAGACATGGTGATAGTTTTTAAGTATTCATTTCACCCAATTTACTTTCAAGAAATCTGGTTATCCAGCAAATCAGTCAACACAAATAGAATACACAGTCTTTTAAAAATTATAGCACCAAATACAAGCCACCTTTTGCCAAGCTATTTTAAATCATCTGTCAATTGAAAGTGTAGTGTTTAATTTTATGTACAGAAGGTGATGGAACCCAGTGTTGTCTGTTGTCTTGATCTTGAACACAGAGCTGTGAACACCAGTTTGATGTACTTCTGTTCCATAGCATCTAGACAACTTTCTTCTGTGCTGAGGGTCTAGATTGGATTTTCAAAAATGTAGCTTACAACTTCATACAAAAACTTACAAATAACCATTTCTTTAAAGGAAGTTTTAAAGCACTATATTTATTAGAATATCATACAGTTCCTTCTGGTCCCCCTCAGCTCTCTGTGACCTGAAGTGATACACTCGAAGATACAAATACAATAGAAGAGTTTAGTCAAGCAGTTCAGATTTATATTTGCTTTTCTCCAACAATATTCTTCTAACAGTTTCTTCAAATACAGGCCAGTATTATTTCACATTGGTATGCCAGGATAACCTGGGCAAGTCAAAATGTTTTATGATAGCTTGAATAAAGAACCATCAGAGACCTACTTGAGATTTGCAAGTTTGCCTCCAATCCAGGCCCATTATCACAAATACAAAAGGATGGCTCCTTCTCCATTTCCTTTCCTGAAAGCACTATTATGTAGGAAGTTAACCTATTGCTTTCTTCTCACTTTCTTAAGTCTATCCTGATTTTCAGAAATAAATATTTTTATTTTAATTTTTTTTTAACATCAGTACAGTTGGAAGAATATCTGTTTAAATACATAATATGGCTCATAATACTGTTTGGGCAGCAGGTAAAATAATTTCTCCAGTTGGAAATTTGTTAGATTACTCAAACTATTTACCTAAGTTTTTTTCTTCTTGTGAGAGTTTGGTTTGGGTTTTTTTGTTTGGTTTGGTTTTTTTTGTTTTTTTTTTGTTTTTTTTTTTTTAGCAAAACCATATACAACATAAACACATAATTACTAAGATTTTTTTTCAATATATTTTCAAATCTTAAATATTTTATTCTCAATTAGAAGGTTACAAAGGAACAATAAATTATTTGTTTTGTATTAACTTTTGGTCCCGTTCTTGTACATCAGTGTATCAGAGGAACATTCCTTCATTTTCATATGGAGTGTTAATTCACTGATTTAATTAAAGTTCAAGACTTTAATCCTTGTGAGCCAAATCTGTTTTGTAATAATTGCTTGATTAATAGATTCCTGAGTTGCTCTACTTTCACAAGTTTCTACTTTCACTAGAAGAGCAAAGAATAATTTTCCTGAATTAGCAGCAAACTGAGGGATAAAATGACATGTCCAGAGCACTATTGCTGCCTGTGTTGCACTGCATGCTATACTTGAAAAAAAAGGAAGCAAATTATTCCCATAGGTTCTTGAGAAAGGGAGTAACTGTGCCACAAAGCCCACTTCCCCTTCCTATACCTTCACAAGCTGACTACAAGTGTTTCACATATTTATATTCTAGTGAAAGAAACATACTTAAGGGTATAAATTCTGTGTGCTGGGAATAGTTTAGCTTGGCCATTTCCACAGTCTGCAAATACTATTATATCCAATAATTTAACCCAATTGAAGTAGGTGGAGGAGCCTTTCAAGTTCCACTAGAAGATAAAGATAATGTAAAGAGATGCTGTTTACACAATAGGATAACCTGTCCTTACATAGAGAGGAAAAGAAAGTTTCACCTCCTCTGCTGTTCTTGTACCCCTTCCCCTGATTAATTTTTGCTCCCACTAAAGCCTTGTGTTTTATTCCATTGAGCGATATTTAATATTTATAACTTCTTTCGCTTTAAGGAAGATATGCAGATGCTAATATTAGTAATTTTTAGAGATGGGATTGTTTATTTCTGCTGATGTGCTTGTACATGATGCTTAAAACTACAGTCACTTCTTAGAGCAGCTCTGACTCAGGGAGTGTGGAAGTAGCTTCACTCTTCCGAGGAGCACTCTGCGTAATGAAATTCCTGGGCTGACTGCACAATAAGTGCCTTTGCTTCATCACAGTCATGCTTTCTTACATCATTACAGTTAAATTTCCAGGCACCAAAACCTACATTGACCCTGAAACCTACGAGGACCCAAATAGAGCTGTCCATCAATTCGCCAAGGAGCTAGATGCCTCTTGTATTAAAATTGAGCGTGTGATCGGTGCAGGTAAGGCTGCCATGGCTTCCTGATTCAACTGTTCCATTTAGCTGGGATCGAAACTCATACATCATAATGACAGGCAAATAATTATTCCTCAAGTACAGAAGAACTTTTTTCATTTGCTGGAGTGGTTAAGAGCAATGAAGCTGCACTCGCTTCTAAAATGTAAAAACAAATGGTGGGGAGGTTGGGGGGGAAGCAAGAACAAACAAATAAATAAGTAAATGAAGAGTTTTGCTTGACATTGAAAGCTGGTGGGTTTATAATCCTGTATCTGCTGTTAAAAATGTAATTGGGAAAGGGGGCAGTTCTGCTACCTCTTATTTCCTGTCAGAGCAAAGGCGTTAAGCATGAGTGGAAATTCTACTCCTTTCCTTTGTGAAAAAGGGCTTTTTGACCTGTGAATTTTGTTCATGTGAGTAAGAAAAACTGGCTGCAGCACAAAATCTTAAATAGAGACTATGAAGGTCTTGTTTCTGTATAACAAAATCTTCCCTAAGGCTGTTTTGGTTTTTTTTCGTTCTACCATTTTTCTTTTTGATATTTTATGAATACAAAAAGTTATTGTTTAACTTCTCATGATTGATTGTAATTACACCAGCATTACATTGCTTTTCTTCCTCTTGAACTGTCTACCACCTACTTAAGCCATGGTGTTCATGCTCTAAAAAGGCAGTTTCATTTGTTTGCATTAATAAGATATGTGTCATTTTTATTGCACTACTCCATGCAGTGAAATTAAGTTTCCATGGGTAAGAAAAATATCAAATACTTGGGATTCCTGAAGGAAATGTTCTTTCATTTTCCTGCTGTTTTATAAAAGTATTAGTAAGATACTATTAAAATCACCTTACAGTTCAGGACTGTAAATTACATACCGTGGTATTATTTAAAATGAGAAAAAGAAAATAAATATCTCTGGTTTACAACTGGTTTACCTCTAAGAAAATCTTTGCACTTTGAAGTCACGATACCTCTGTAAAAGAACCTCACTCATGTTGAATCATGTCTTAATCAAGGATTAGTACCATTGAAATTAACAACGCTGCTTGAGCAAATTATTCCTTCAGATGAGTAAGAGCATAAGAATCCAGCCTTGCTAACTAGTAACTTTATGAATCTAGAATGATAGCATCTAGAAAAAAATTACTGAGCTTTATCTTGTGCTTTGAGTTTAAAAAACTATCAGCACAGCAACAGTTCACAGCACAAAGATGAATTCAGTTGGACTTTGACAATGCCTTCTGAGCAAAATGCTGAAAATGCTTCAGTTGCAAATACAGATTTTTGTTTGATTTTAATGAGTGTAACTGATAGCAAAAAAACTTTATGGGTGTCAGTAGTTTTTGTGAAGAAAGTTAATTAGAAGTGATATGGTGAAAGCACATTGTGTATGGAGTTTAGCTATGGCATTAACCTATTGATGTAGACAAAAATCGGAGGGAAATGAGATGCAGTCCAGGAACAACAGAATATTAAAGACCCAAAGAAGCAGATGAAACTCCAAAGTAGAATATAGAGTTTCTGATATGGACAGCATCAGAAGAGCGACTTAGCAGTCTATATCCATCTTCAGTGCTGGCCACATCAACTGTTGAGTAGTGCCATGTCTCTCTCAGAGAAACAGGGTGCAAGTATGCTTTGTGCTCAATTTGCGTGAGGGATATGTGCTTTTCTTGCCAATATTTTCATTACCATCCCGCTGCGGCCACCTGTCAGAAACAGAATATGGCGTCCACTATATTGAGTCCTTGTTCGTACCACACGTTTTTTGGTTTAGCCTCTTCCTTGTTGGCATGCTGGGCTAGTAGCCGTGTGGCTGTGCAGTATTCCCACTCTTGTCATGTTTTCTAGGTCATTTTTGGGCATGATTTCCGATGAATATACTATTTTCTTGGGAATAAAAGTAGTTCACTGGCTAGCATCTGGGCCTGAAGTGGATAATATAGAAGTTCAAGTTTCTGGTTTGCTGGAGTGTGAGTGATCTGCTTTTGGAAATCAATCAAAATCAGATCACAGACAGCTGGAAAGGATTTAATCCTTAATTTCTCCATTGCCAAGTACCCTAATTACCTGGCTCTGAAATATCACACACACATACCTTTTTTCTTGATTTCGGCGTGGAACAAAATTTTAGAAGGTACGGCTAGAGAAAATTGTTATCCTTTAATAAATTCTTGCAAGTAGGAGCTGTGAATGAGGTGAGTGGTGAATTCATCAATAGGCATCCATAATTCTAATGAAGTGCAGAAGGGAGGCACCAAAGGGTGTGAGCAGCTAGTTGTTGTGTATGTTACAGTCGTTCCTCATGGTATTCATAGTTATGACATGGATATTCAGACCATGACTGCGGTACACAAGGACAGCTTAGGCTAATGACTTACCTGTGCTTGCAGGAACAATTGTACTGTGTCTGTCCAATTAGCTCAAGTACAGCATGGTGTTAACAGAGGTATGTGGAGGTTATTGAGGCTTTTATATATATTTTTATATATATATATGCTTGCTGGTTGACTCACCTTTCCCGCCCCCCCCCCCCCTCCACTTCTTCAAGTTCCAATTTTCTGTTAGCTTAGAAGCCTTTTCAAATTTCTGGTATTTGTTTGGTTTCGTTTAATGTAACAAAATTATTATAAGTCACACCTTTAATTTCATAATCTGCAAAGTAAATTATCCTGCTTGAAGGGAATAATATAGTGCTTCATTTAACACCATAACAATTTAAATTAAAAGCAGCTCTGAAAGAGATGCCTTTTGAAAAAGAAAAAAATAATATAAAATTTACTGTACCTAAAGAAAAGAAAACATGTAGAACAAAATCACATTTTCACCTAGAAATGGTATTACTATTTATGTGAAAGTATTTTTCTATGAAAATAGCTACTTCATATCTGTTTCCTATTTATGAAAAAGATGTTACAAATTACTAACAAGTCTTTTAAAAGATTAGATTCCTGTAGACTGATTTAATGTGAAGTGTTTACTCCATAAGTTACTTAGCAATTCGTAAAGCACGGGCCTGTCTTTGTGTTCTAAAGTAATGCCTTTAAAATATGAACATTCCAGATGTTCTGGTTAAGAACCAGTTGTATTAAGGCCTAAAAAGAATATGGATATTATAATCAGAGTAAATCAGTGTTGATCTACTTCATTTTAGGAGAATTTGGTGAAGTGTGCAGTGGACGTCTAAAGCTTCCTGGCAAGAGAGATGTTGCAGTAGCGATAAAAACTCTAAAAGTTGGCTACACTGAAAAGCAAAGGAGAGATTTCTTGTGTGAAGCAAGCATTATGGGACAGTTTGACCACCCCAATGTTGTTCACTTAGAAGGGGTTGTTACCAGAGGTAAGCAGCGACCTGATCTGTCAGTCAATAAGAGCATAGTGGCAGAAATTATATTAGCTTATTTGTGGTCAAAGATTCAAATTGTAAACAGGCTGCACACTCTTAATGGATTTTCTCCTGATGCGTAACTAACTAAAACAATACTTACTTTATGCTACAACCTAAGGAAAAAAAATTAGATGCATGCATGATTAAAAGATGAAATACTTTGAAATATATTATTTTTCTAGTTTCATTTAGTTTCAAAGACCATGAAGAGAGATAAGGTTTCTTATGTCCTTTCATATTATCTGAAGCGTCAGTATTCCGGAGTCCTGTTCACACAGCAGGAGTTGGGAGAACACACTGACATTTTGATTTGTATGGTTTAATTTTGTGAATCATGACCACATTCCATGCAGACATTTAAGAACTTATTACAGCTCAGTAACAGTGCTGGAGGCCTTCAGAAATGTTCATTGTCTCAACAACTCAGTCTTCCAAAGGAGTTGCATGTGTTTTATCAAAAAAAAAAAAAAAAAAAAAAAAAAAAAGGCACTCCATTTGTGTTACAGTTTCTCAAATAAAATCTGTCTTCTTTTATTTCAGGGAAGCCAGTCATGATTGTAATAGAATACATGGAGAATGGGGCCTTAGATGCATTTCTTAGAGTGAGTACCAAAATGAAAATATATATAAACATATTTTAAATGGCAGATATATAATATTATATATTGTCACTTTAAAAAAATTGGGTTTAATATATGTTTATATAGAATCATAGCTTTGTCAGGGCTGGAAGGGACCTCAATAATCATCAACTTCCTACCCTGCTGCCATGGGCAGGGACAGTTTTCACCCGATCAGGTTGCCCAGAGCCACATCCAACTTGGCCTTAAAAATTTCCGGGAATGGGGCTTCCACCACCTCTTTGGGCAACCTATTTCAGTGTCTCACCAACCTTATGGTAAAGAACGTCTTCCTAAAGTCTTATCTAAATCTTCCCTCCTCTAGCTTGGATTCATTCTCCCTAGTCCTATCACTACCCAACATCCTATAAAGTCCCTCACCAGCTTTCTGGTAGGTCCCCTTCAGATACTGGAAGGCCACAATAAGGGTCTCCTTGGAGCCTTCTCTTCTCCAAACTGAACATCCCTAAGTCTCTCAGCCTGTCTTCATAGAAGAGGTGCTCCAGCCCTCTGATTATCCTCGTGGCCCTTCCAACACATCCATGTCTTTCTTGTAATAGGTATACTTGCATTATATCCATATAATTAAAATTATTTTTAGGCTCAAATGGAGCTTGCCAAATACTAGCAGTCCTCTACGTTATTTCAGCAAAACCAGACCAGAAATGAGAGGATCAGACAGGATCACATGGGAACATTCTAGGAATTTAAGTGATTTAATATGACATAGACATGGTGTTTTATTATTGCCATCAGCTGAAGTTAAAACCACTGATACCTGAAGCCAATTTTCTGCCTTTTGGGAGCAGATTTATATTGTGTCAGCATGGTAGAAATCAGCATACAAGAATCTCTAAATTAACTATGGTAGTGTTTAGTAGAAAAACAACGGGGGAAAAAAGTGCAAGTTCACAACAATTTCAGTTTCTGAGTTTATTCTGAGCTGACTCTTTACCAGGTGTACAAGATAGTATGAGAAGGTGTACAAACACTTTATAGAGAACAGAAAGATTGTTTGTTTGATGAACTACAAGATATGAATAACATTATCAGTAGCTAGGGCTCCAAAAGGAGATAGTTCTTATTTTCTTTACAATTAATTAATGCTGAGAGATGAAAAACACAGAGCCAAACTACAAAAACCTGTGCATCAGGTCATCTCTCTTATAAGAGACTTTCCATATCTTAGCCAGAAATTTATAGTGATTGGCAAGTTTTGTTACTTCTAGTACATTAACTACTCACACGTTTCTCTTTGAAGAAAATAAAACTTGTGTTTGAAGCGACTTTCTTTGCCTCAGGATGCATTGCCACAGAAGTAGTAAATATGCAGAAAGCTTAAGTTATAAAACTAATTCTTATTTCTCTTCTCAGCTATACTAACAGGAATTGCTGCTACTTTTTTTCCCTCCAGAAACATGATGGGCAATTTACAGTCATTCAGCTAGTGGGAATGTTGAGAGGAATTGCTGCTGGAATGAGATATTTGGCTGATATGGGATATGTACACAGGGATCTTGCAGCACGCAATATCCTTGTCAACAGCAACCTTGTTTGTAAAGTGTCAGACTTTGGCCTTTCCAGAGTTATAGAAGATGATCCAGAGGCTGTCTACACTACTACCGTAAGAGAAATCTGTGGGATTTTGTAGTTTTGAGATGTGGTTGTTAAGAAAAACATATCTTCCAGATAGTATGGATAAGAGAATATGTTACTTGCTTGGGAAATGTTAACCACAATAAAAATAAGAGTGTTTGCAGTAACCTGACTCTAATTAGGGACTGATTTTTTTTTTTTTTAACCATATCTTTTTATTTGGTAAAGTTCTAAAAATTTTGCACAGTAGTTTTGTTATTCCTTTCTTCGTGATTTTGTGTTTGAACAAATGGGAAAGATTTACCCATAAATATTTTAATCATCGCATTTACTATGAGTCATTTAAAATATTTGTAAGCTACTACTATTTTTCAGACTAGATTTTATCTCACCAAAAGGCTGACTAGCTTGAGGCTAGACTGTGACAAAGCTCAAATCCTGTATTTTCCCTTGCTTTTGGGTGGGACACTTTTCTTAAATAAGCATTCATCAAGCACACTATGCTCTTTATTCTTTTGCTGAGCCAGCTCCACTTTCCCACCCATGGGGCCTCCTTGTACCTATTTTCTCATGCTGAGGGAAGGAGAGGCCCCTGGAATCTGCTCCAACAGGCGCAGGGATCCAGGAAACCACATCGGTGTTCATGGCTGTCACTCCTGCTGCTGTGCTCTAAGTGGTATCCTGTTTTAAAAACATCAGACTGAGATTTCGGAAGAGCCATATGACAAGTCAGTGGGTTTTATAGGAACAGGATGATTCCCTTCATCTATTTTCAGCCAGCAATGAGCTAAGTGACTAGTATAAATCAGATATCTAAGCAGCCCCTTAAAATCAATAGACACAGAAGAGCACTACTAGAGAAATGCACCCAACTTAGCTTATCTAAGTTGGGTATCTAAGTTTCTGTGGTCCAAGTGTTTTAAGAGCCTAAACTTCCTTAGACTCCTTTGAAAAGTCTCCATTCAGCTTAGTAGATGGTATAAATGCTGGTTCTGATGCTGAATAAAGTAAATAAAAATGTAGTCTACAGAAGAAAAAAAACCACAAAATATATTCTTTATTCTCTTTTCTTTCTTTCTTTCTTTCTTTCTTTTCTTTTTTTAATAGGGCGGAAAAATTCCAGTGAGATGGACAGCTCCAGAGGCCATCCAGTACCGCAAATTTACATCAGCCAGTGATGTGTGGAGTTATGGAATTGTTATGTGGGAAGTAATGTCTTATGGAGAACGACCTTACTGGGACATGTCAAATCAAGATGTAGGTTATCCTTTGTCTAGGAGCATGTGTGTGTGTTAGAAGAAAAACTATATATCATAGACATATATATATTGTTTCACTATACATCCTTAAAATGTTGGGTTGGAATTTATCAAAATGCTGTAGATTTCTCAAAAAAGTTACAGAGCTCTCACTCTTTATCTAAATCTCTAAATTGTTCTTCTGCCATGTGGATATTGTAGGTTTCTGTCTCAAGTTTCAAGTAAAATTGGAAAATCAAAAATAGTAATAAAGGACTCTTCACTGTATTACACTTAAGCATAGAAAGAATTAAGTTTTATTTCCAATAAAAAATAATTCTGATGTTTCTGACTTCAAAGCAACGACTGAAAGAAGTTGTTAAAAATCTGAGCAGCAGTTAATGACCTACTTTGGCATTTTCAAGTTAATTATACTGATTTAACAATACCCTTGTTTGCATAAAATATGACCCAGAGCAACAGGTCTGCAGTAATAGAACAGACGGGTGTTGATTGCTGACAAATTTATTAATATGGAATGAACACAGAAAAAAACCCATGCAAGTAAGAAAGATGTCAGAAAGAGTCCCATTTAAAGTTCTTCAGATCAAGGTCTTGAGTGTGGGGGGTTTTTTGGTTATTTTATTTTTTTGATTGAATGATCGACATCAAAGCTGGGAAAAAAGATAAAAAGTGTAAATGATGAGTCAGTTTGGTACAGTGCAAAGTTGTTAATACTTGACAGGTCTCAGTGTCAAAGATTTCATGGACTGTCAAAATATGGGCAAACAAGTCCTTGGGGCAGAGAAAGAGAAATATTTACATTCCCTAGACACCCAGTAGAGTTTCATTTCTTTTGACACCTTCCTTCTGTAGTAGATTCAAACATAAAAGAAGTCTGACAGGAATATAAGATGCCTCAAAGGCAAACCTTACCTATCTTTCAGGGAAAACTTTTAAGTAGGGGAGAAATTTTGGTATCTTCATGCTTCTTGTCAGATTTTGAAAAAGTATTCCCTCTACTGAAACCTGAAAGCAAAGTGCATGAATGAACCTTTTTCATAAAACAACTAATTACCACTTGCTGTTTCATCTCTTTTTTAGCATCTTGCATAATAATCTTCAATAGCACATAGTTAAAAGATGCATCGATTACTTGGTAAAATAATGTCAAATATACTTGGATTCTGTGATCTTCCCAAGACTTTGTGTGGTCTTTGTGTCCTCCCCAAAAAAATTTACACACCCTGCCAATCCGTAGATAAATCTACGATGCAACAATTTTGAATCCCCTTATGGTTGTTTATTTTCCTTCACAGGTACCAATGGGAGTATTTAGCTTGAATAAAAGTGCTAAATATGTCTCTTCTAAATTTGCATATATACTTGGGTAGTTTATATCTCTTAAATATATAGTTTTGCCTAAAAGTAGATGTGGGTGTAGTCAGAGACTAGATCAGATCTCCTTAAAAAATAAATTTCCCTGATTTTGGATTTTTAGCCTGTTTCTTTAATTCTACTCCTCTTCCTTTAAGGTATTGTTTTAAATTGATGGAGGATACAATTTTATGTTGTAATCTCTTTTTAAGCAAAAATCCTCTTTTTAGCAGTGACCTGGAGCTAGGGTGCACCAGAAGAACACTTATTCTGCAAGCTCCCTACAGAGGCACAGCAGGCTCAGCACAGATGATTCACAGTGTCTCCAGCTTCTCTGAGCAGTGGGCTCCCATCAGCTTAATCCTTGAGAGTAGCCCTCTAACTGCTGCACTATATTCCCCTCTTAGACTGCTGGTGCTTACTAGTTTTTGCTCTCATTTGATTATTGAGCCTAGTGCAGATTAGATCTTCAGAAAAGAACTTAAGGTACACGTGTAAGCTTAGCCTTACTTTTTTTTTCCTTTGATGTATTCCTGAATTTATTACCTTTATTATGATTATTAATTAATATTGTTATTATATACCCTGAAACAGAATGATAACTTTACATTGTCCAGTTGCCCATAATTAGTATTTTGTTGGCAACCAGTATATGCAGTGAACAGACCTGGCCGCCTTCTAATCTGCTTTACATTGTAAGATAGCCAGATTTTGATGAAAACATACTCCCACTCCTGCCTTTGTTAGTAGAGTAGATGCTAATAGTGCATCAATTTTGTGTCTTTTTTGGGTTTTTTTCCCTCCAAATAAAAAAATACTTATTAGTATTTTTGAATGATTTGGGTTTGTTTATTTTTTTTCCAGTGTTTTGTATATTGTCAGCAATTCCATCCATCCCTAGCTAACTCACTATTTTATATTTCCCAGTTTCATCTTTGTTCAAAGAAACTGATTCTGCAGTATCCCTTACCTTCTTGGATATAGTGTATTGTCTTCTCTAAATAGCTTACCCGTTGCAAGAGACTTAGACATCTTTGGTGGTTGTGTTACTGTTACCTCCTTTTTCATTCCTCTGCATTCTGACATCCTAGCAACTGCTTTGTAGTGAATCATATGTAGTATGCATGAAGCATACCTTTCACCTTTTAGAAGCCAGAAATTTCTGCATTACTTTTCATAGCACACCAATTGTCCTACACAACTGCAGATTATTTTTCACTTTTCATTCCACTCCTGCTTCTAAGCATAAGGAGCTGTTCTTTTGTTTTACCTCTGTCTAATGCTCTAAAAGATCTTACATTTTCATTTTAATATTTTCTTTCCTGTATAGTTCTGTTCTCCCAATTTTTCTGTTCTGCAAAATCCTCTCTCCCCACCCTGCCTGACAGATAACTTCACTGTCTGTAAAAGGTCACCACACACATTCTTCAAGTTGTGGGTATTACTGCAGGAATTGAATATTTCTCAGTCTTTTTTGAGTTATAGGGCAGTACTGTCATTCTAAATATTCAGACACAAAGCTGAGACCCAGGGAGATGAGGCAGCTTCGCTGAGGTCAGAAGGACATTCTGTCACACAAACCTGGAGTAAGTGCCCTACCACTGGACTATGCCTCCTCTTTTCACAAAACTTTTCTGCAAAAGGGTTTCATACAATCATGGATTTCAGCCAGCTTTTTGAAGATCGTTTTGTATTCTTTGCAGGTCTGACTGCTTTGCAGTCCATTGCTTTTGCATTCCCTCACACAACCTATGCAATATTTTCTATCTGAGGGTATATTATTTACGCTAAACCCTGGATATTCACCAACTTTATTTATCATATCGTATCTACTTCCTAGGGCTACATCCAGAATAGCTTCTGATCTTGCTTTCTGTGCAAACCAAGGGAGAAGACAGTCCCATGCACTACCTTTCAGGAACAAGCACCCTTCCTTAGCAATTCTAATACTGCTATGTCAGTCAATGTCAGTATACTTGAAATCCACCATGAATGGTGTTTTAGCCCTTTTTCACAAGCCTTTCTTATCTGCCTTGCTTTCTTATGTGCTTTCTTATCCTGCCCTCAAGGTTTACAACAGTTTCCTGTGATTTTACTGTACCAGTTTTTATTTTTAACTTAAATCCAAATGGATTTGGCTAAGGAAGTCAACAGGTGGGTGTAATTCTTGGTTCAGACATTTATGCTCTCCTACAATCATATCAGAATCTAGCAGCATCTTTTATTAAATCTACCTTTCTGTTTAGGTGATATATTAAAATACATTCAGCCAGGGCTTTCTCTCTTACATGGCACATTTCTGCTGCTTTATCATTAATATAACATGGTTAGATATAGAATATAACTTTGTTTCTTAACATTTTATGTCTGCTAAACATTTTTCTTGGATCCTTTTATAGCATCTTTAGGCTTCTGTATTTTATATGTGTATGCACAGATCCCTATCCATTTACAAGTCAGTTACTTCTACCACACACTCTTTCATAAAAGCCTGGGGGCAACTAATAATGCTTTCTGAAATGACTCCATTTATCAATCTATCTGTTGCTGTCTTGGTAAATTTAATTGTTGTTCCCCACTGCTTACTTGACTAGATAATATAGCTATGTTCTGCACATATAGAACAATATGCTTACTAAGTCCAAAGATAAAGTCAGGGGAATTATTTGAAAACATGAATACTAGTGTCAAAACAGTGGACTCATATTTTCAAAGCACTGATGGTAAATTAAAATTTGTTTGGTGTTTTGTTTTGTTTTTTTAATTTTTTCCCTTTTATTTCTTGAACTAGGTAGCAATATATATTCCTTAGATGTTCCTTGATGAAAAATGATTAATTATGTTGACTACTAGGTTATAAAAGCAATTGAAGAAGGCTATCGTTTGCCAGCACCCATGGATTGCCCAGCAGGACTGCACCAGCTGATGCTAGATTGCTGGCAGAAGGAACGTGGTGAAAGGCCGAAATTTGAGCAGATAGTTGGTATTCTGGACAAAATGATTCGAAACCCAAACAGCTTGAAAACACCACTGGGAACCTGTAGCAGGTAAGAAAAGCTTTAGTCTGTGTTCTTATGATGGTAAATGTGGCTGGGTTCTGGATTTTCTGCTTGGTGGCTGGTTCCAGTTCATAATTCACATGTCTCTCAGTTCCTCCTTCCTACTGTTCCCTGTTCTTCCCTTCCCTCATTTACCCTTCTCTTTTCACCATTCTGAACAAAGCCAAAAAGGACTGTCTTAAAAATATAATCAAAATAATGAAGGTAAATATCACAAAACTAACACATTTCTCGGTAAAACTTCTGCCTGCTCATCACTCTTTCAGCACTCTTGTCTCTAGCAGTCTTTATTTTCCTTGCTTCTTAAAATCAAGTCTCGTGAGCAAGGATCATCTATTGTAGCTTTGTATGATGCATCCCTTGCCCTAGGAACTAATACAGTAGAAATAGTAATTAATAATACTCACACTTGTCCAGTGTACTTTGACATGCTACACTCTAGATTTTTACCTTTCATTTTCTGGCTTTACTTCCTTTCAGTGATTGCATCTCATTATATTTACGGTGTAGCTTTTAATGGCTTCTTCATAAATTTCAGGTGAATTATATATTATGGTGATCTTTTGATCTGCTAGCTAGATCACTGCACTAGGGTATCCACTGGGTTATGTTCCACTCCTGGTTCTTCTATTGACTGATTTGCTGTGACCTTGAGCAACTTACTTTGTGTCTCTGCTCTTTCTTTGTCTTTGTTTTGTCCCATCCAATTGAATAACAGGAATAGCTACAACTATATTTTCTGAGATGCTTGAAAGAATAGCATCTTTATGTTACTCAGCAACTTTAGTTGCAGCTGCTGTGACACTAGGTAATGGTGTTGATTTTTTGTTGGTAACAGTAGTCTATTAGGCTGATTTTGCTTGCTCTGACCTTTCATCTTTTACGTGAATAAACTTAGGAAGTGCGTATTGTGAGCTACAGAGTAGTCAAGAGCTATACCCAGAATGATTTTACTCTGGTCATTTTTAATACCCCCAACTTATTTGACTCTCACCATGCTAAATACATCCTAATGTTTTACTCTCTTTGGAAACAACTTACTTTCCTTTTTCCTTCTCCATAGACCAATTAGCCCTCTTCTGGACCAGAACACTCCCGATTTTACCACTTTCTGCTCCGTAGGCGAATGGTTACAAGCTATTAAGATGGAAAGATATAAGGATAATTTCACAGCAGCAGGCTACAACTCTCTTGAATCAGTTGCCAGGATGACTATTGAGTAAGTTAGTACTGGGCATGTTTAACTTGCATTTAGGGAATTTATAGGTAAAATAATACACAATGTTCAACTTCAAAACTTTACCCTGAGTACAAACATGGCACTTGGGGTTAAATGAGCTGGTTTAGCAGCCGATGATGTTATATTAGAGTATTCCATGAAAGGGCAAATTCCCTGCTACCTATGTGTGGCATCACTTTTTTCCCTGCTTTTTAGACCAATTGAAATAACACCCAGGGGATAGAATGTGAGCAAGAATGTGGCCATTTCAAAGTATGTATGTATAGGAAAATAGTCACTTTGCCTCCACTGCTTAATTGGTACCTTTTTTCAGACGTGTTCTAGGAAGTGGAATTTCCTTCTAATTGGCTAAGGGCAGTCTGTGTCCTGCAAGAAATGACTTTGCATCAGGGTAAAAGTCTAGAGAAGCAAAACAATTTTCCAAAGGCTAGCATGGCCTGTATTGGTACTGCCATCTTAAACAGGTTTTCTTGGCACCCTACAAACAATATTCTTGTCCTGGTGGTTGTCAAACACATGTAATTCCTCTTTCAGAGAGATGTGCTTTTCTAAATAAGTTTCTGAACAATATTCTGAAGTTTGAAACCCTGCTCTTATCTGCCTGTTATCACTAGAGGTCTCAGCCTGTAGCTTGGGAATTATCAGTGCCCACAAGCTTCTACTAGGTCAGTAGCACTGGTAGTGGTGGAATTGAAACAGCTCCTTGTCTTCAATTTGCATGATGGGTATGGGTTAATATACAAAGAGTTTCTCTAGGCATCTCTTTAGAAAGCCAAATATGATCCTCAAATCTTGTATTTATACATAACTTTGTCCTGAAAACCACCTGAATTATTTTACAAGAGGCATCTTTTTCTTTGGGTGTCTTTAAACGCCACAATAAAGTATTATCTTAGTGCAAAACATGCTGATGTTATTCTCAGATGTGGAGATACATGCAGTGTAATTGCATGGCACTTGCCATGTAATTGCACTCCTCACTGAGAAGTTGAACAGTGCCTATATAAACTTCACAGCACTGAGCTGAGGTTCCAGTGTAGCTTCTATGTTAGAAAGCTGTATCCCAGACCACTATGTAGCTTTGACTCACAATAGCGGTCTAACTTGAAAAATTAACAATGTACGCATTTATCTTCCCCAGGGATGTGATGAGTTTAGGGATCACGTTGGTTGGTCATCAAAAGAAAATCATGAGCAGCATTCAGACTATGAGAGCACAAATGCTACATTTACACGGCACTGGCATCCAAGTGTGATAGACATTTCTCCCTTATGAGGGAGGTGACAGACTGAGAGAACAGCACTGGCCTTCAGTATATATGAAGTGCTGCTAGAAGACACTTGATTTCCTGGGTCCTTCCTGCAGTGAATAGAAGAGCTACAAGAAGCACCTACAGACTTGAACTCCTAAGTGCCACCAGAATTTATGAAAAGGGAATTAGGATCCACCAGTGGTGGCAAGGAAAACAGCAGTGACAATAAACAAAGTACTACCTGAATAAACATACAAACACCTTGAGCTCTCTAACCTCCTTTTTATCTAATAGACTTTTTAAATGTACATAAAAATTTAAAAAAAGAATATATTTGTCAGATAAAATCATGATATTATTGTTGAATTCAACAAAATATTTTCCTTAAATCTGTGATTTCTGAATCTTTTTTTTTAATCATTTGTGTTTATTCTTCATAAAGACTTTCTTTTAGTATGATGTTTATATATTTGGACCTTTTTAGTGCTAATTCTATGACACATTACTACACTGGGTACCTCTGAAGGATTATTTGAGTTCCTAGAGATTTAAGAAGCATGACCAAGCAATGTATATCTGTCCAAACTTTGGTATCCTTTTGTGCCATTTACTTTTGTTAAATCAGCACCGTATTGACATGGCTAGCTAATTGGCAGGGAGTCAGGAAAATGCAAGTTGCCAAGAGCTCTGATATTTTTTAAAGAATTTTTTAAGGTTAGACATATACTATCTTTTCAAAGAAAAAAAGGAGGAAAAAAAAAAAAAAAAAAAGGAAAAAATAAGAAAAAATTAAAAAAAAGCAATAATGATCCCTAAGTAGTTCTAGGCACTTTTAGCAAATTGTTTGCAAGATGATTTTAATGGACTAGAGTTAAAGTGAGATATATTCTAAGATGTAGATCTGCAACTGTAAGCCTGCTGAGACACTGCATTGAACGGACAAGTGATTGTAGGAGTGTCTCAGAACATGGGTGCAGTGCTCCAGTGTTATGTAAACCATTTAATCTGAGCACATCACTTTTTTTTTTTTTTTCAATACTCTGCATCAGCAAATCTGAGAGACATAGCTGGCGTATATTTTATAGGAGTTAGAGCTGTATGCAGTCCAGCTATCAGAATAGGGACAGAAATTTTATATGAGAGCTGTAGAGCAAGAGGCAAGGGGCAGTTCAAAATTTTCAGGTTTTTTTACAAGCTTTTGCTGCTCTGAACAAACATGCATTTGCGTGCTTACACAGGCACAACAGGCATTCATCAGAAACACAGATGCAAGAGTAGCTGCTCAATGGAATATCTTTTTACACCGTTTACTTAGATACTTTTTTTTTTAATTAAAATATTTAACTATCATAAGCAATAATGAACAGTGTCTTTACAGATGTTGCAGGAATGTAGATGGACCAGAGAAATGCTTTAACAAAAAAAAAAAAAAGAAAAGAAAAAAAAATCTGAAAATTGTGAACTACCCTAGAAATGAAATGCTGTACTTCCAAAGAGACTTGGGCTGCTTCTATTGATTTTGATAGAGAAAGATCCCAGGGATCAGTCATAAATTGGTCTTGTTTGATAATGTGGGCATCCACACAAAAAAAATAAAAAGAAAAGAAAAAACCTGTAAATGTTCCTTTGTAAACCTTGTAAATTTTATTTATACTCTCTTGTTTTGTACACACATTTATGTGTAGTGAGCTCTGAATACATTGAAAATGCACTATATTTTTCTATTTTACTTGCAGAGCATCACAAACAAACATGTATATTCAGTGCTACATAATGTGTTCTCCCACATTTAGGACCAAAGATAGTTATTGAAAACTTAAATGCATCATTTCTCCCCTCCTTTTTTCTCCCTCTTTTTAGATCACTGTACAGTATTATATTTGTCATTTTATTTATTTGTTTAATTAGAAAAAAACAAGTTTGGTTATACTAATTTTTTTGTCCTCCCTGCCTTTGTTGAACAAAAATCTGTAAAAAGCTTTTAACTAGCATAATCCCGTTACGTAGACACTTCCATTTGTAATCTTTGTAATAGACTGTAAATATATTTTTGGAAATATAATGCAATGTGCATAAGGGTTATTTTTCAGTGTCCATATATGATTGTTTATACAATTCACAGCACTTTACAGTCATGCTGAGAAACCTAATTTATTGCCTGGATTTGGGCAGAGTAAGAAAAAAAAAAAAGAAAGGTGAATATTCTTGTTTCATACTAGATTGTCATTCAGTAGAAATGGACTTATTTTCATGTATGCAGCTTGAGATGGCTTTTTAACTATTAAAATTAATTTTCTAGAAGTGGTGCAGAAGTAAGGTGCAGAGTGGACTGGGTGTCCAATATTGAAATTAGTGCACACAAGCACTTAGCCAAGGCACTTCGAGTAGCCATTGGAGCACTCTTAATATAAAACATCCATTTTGTGTTATAACAAATGCTAAGTGCCTCACTGCTGGAGTGAACATCTGTGGACAATTGCACAGGGTGCTTGTCAGTTTTGCTGCTGCTTAGGCACCCAGCTATGAATTTAGGAGTCTTCAGACACCTTCTTCCTTATAAATTTCGGCTATTGTTTCTAAGGGCTTGGCGATTAAAGGTGCAATGCACCAGTGCTGGTGTTGCTGAGAACCCACAAACCCAAAATGAGAGCGAGCTGAGGCCAGACTTCACTTCTAGGACTTGTTCAGTACTCTGAAGCACAGAGGCCTCAAAGCATGTGTGTTGACCTGGGCTCATGTATGTAGTAGTGAGAGCCCTAATAATATTGCTTCCTTATTTTCCTTGTTTGATTTAAGCCATCTTTTTTGAATAGTAAATGTATTTTAGCATTCATCTATACACCTTGATTGCCTTAATGTTGCCACAGATTCTTACACATTTGAAAGTGGTAGAGTAGACCCAGAAAGCACAATCACTATCAATACTCCTATCTTATCTGTCTGTTCAGAACATTACTGCAGTTTAGAGCACACGCATGTAAATGGATTTGTAACTGGTAGAGCAGCAGCATATTGATGTTGGTGCCATTCCCCAGGTTCCAGGAGAACATAGTCTAGTGTAAGAAAAATAAAGTGCCAGAAAAAGCTGATGGGAGGAACTGAAGAAAAAGCTGGGTAAGAGGGAGAATTAAAGGCTTAATGATGAAACAAAGAAATTATCTCAGTTCTGGCTTGATTTCGTTGAATTTGGAAATTGTGCATCATTCAAGGCAGATTGTCAGGCTCTTGGTGAGGCTGATTTTCTTGACTTTATCCATCTATATACATCTAAAAGAGAGATGCCTATGACAAGCAGGATGAATCTCCCTCTGGGAATGCTTATCCCCATTGCTTGTGGAGGGAACCCAGATGATTAGCTTAAATTAGGCATCTAATATCTAGACAGTTAAAGTTAGGTGAGTTGATTGCTACACTGTAGGTCCTTGGCTGCTACAGTTTCCCCCACAAACTGAGTGTTATAGAAAGGCAGCTCTTTCTGTACCAGTATGTTCCAGGATGTGTTTCAACTGGGCTTTATCACAGAGAGAGGTGTTTTGGGTTTTTTAATTATGATTTTTATTCAGAGGTTTGTAACAGCTCATCTAAATGCTATTTGTATATGGGTATTAATTCTTGGGAAAAAAAAATATGATTGTTCTGAGGAAGACCTGCCTAGTAAATTACAGTTCTTTAATATTTTAAATAATCAGAAATATTTGCTGACATACTGCTTCAGTCCAGAGGTTATGTGATCAGATATGATAGTTGCTGTTTGCAGAACCATGTTTATCTAAAGCCTTGTCATGTAAAAATCTCCAGGAGGCAAAGATGCTTAAATGTATCTCAGATTGAATGTTGCCCTTAATATCTCAATAATGGAGCTCTGTCTGTATTATTCTCCATTTAAAATGAGGTTTTTATATTTGTTTAAGCTGGGTTTATCTGGCATCCACTGAGGGAGGCTGAAAAAATGATTTTAAATTAATTTTGCTTTTCTCCAGTAATAGTAATATACGGTAAATAGTTTCCACTGTTTTGAATGTTACAAAAACTATTGCTTTAATGTGGGGGATAAAGGGGTTTATTTTTATTTTGTTGTTGGTATTTTTTTACATTTATTGGTTAGTAGTTGAAATAAAAAAAAAAAATAATAATAATTTGTCCTTAACTTTCTAAATAGTTCACATACAACAATTTTGAGAACAATTTAAATTCCACAACCTTCGAGTTACTACCGGGACAGTGGTCATGTCACTACAGCCATAATACCAAATGATGCTGAGACATCCTGCCACTAGGGCAGGTTCAGCTGGCACTCTTGCCCAGTAATGGCATGAAGCTGTCCACCGGTTTTGTGCAAGGTGTCACAGCCAACTCAGCCGAAAGAGGGTCGCTATACCTTTTAAAAATATGTATGTGTCATATTAGAACTAAGACATCCTTAATGCATTACTTCCCTGCATGCAGTTAGGAACTGATATACTCATGATACGCATTTGGGTTTTGGTGGGGTTTGTTTGTTGGCTTGCTTGTTTCATTTTAAACAAGTGACATTTGGGGTGCTTGTGGAAGAGAACAGTTTAAGAGAAGTACAATTCAAATTCTTGCCTAACTAATTCTGACAGCAAGTGCTGCAGGGGTATTCAGGCAGTTGGTGCAATGATTTGCTGAGCAACTCGCAGAGCAGGATTTCTTCATGTTCAGGACCTGTTAGGATTGCACTTATGATGAATTAACTTATGTGTAGAAACAAGTAAATTTTTTCCTCCACTAACTTGGAAAGCACTTGCAGATGGTAGATTTGGGATTTCAAAGACTACTCAAAGTCTTAACTTCAACAAGTTTCCAGAAAAATAAGAAATTCTGGGCAGCAACCTTTATTTTCTTTCCTATTCCCTCCAGGGTTGTCAAATGTAGACAACAATTACTTTTGAGCAGAAGTCTTCATTGTTTGCATAGTATAGCCTTCTATTTACTTCTGAATAAGCAGTTGTGTAATTGAATTTTCTTGCAAAAAAACTATTGGGGAGGGATGCGGGAGGGAGGAGGGCATACAAGAATTTGGGGGGCGGTTGGGGGGAACACATGAAAACAAAGAAAGAAAACCCCAGACCAACAAATGATCTGTGAACCCCAAGGTATGACTGGGTTCACCATTTTGGTAGCACATTCCATATAGGAATTTGAAAAATATGAGTGATTAAGACATAAGCATAAAATCCACAATATACTGACAAAAGAGTAGTGGCAGAATGCAAGCTATGTCTATGGGACTTTATCCTCTCTGAATTTGGTTTTGTGACGTTTTGTAACTTAGGATGATGATGATATGCATTTGGAGTAAAATCTCTTGTAACAAGCTAAGGGACAAAATTAGTCTGTCTATAATATCCATGAAGTTCTCAGTGCCCTTTCAGGGTGGATAAGGGTTTGGCAGTTTGAAAGTGAAAGGAGTCATGTGGAGTTTATATACTGTACAGACAGAGGTTATGTCCAGTGAGATTACAAAAGGTTAAACGTTAAAAGAGGAAACTACTGACTTTTGTACTTGGTGAAAAGGCAGAAGATGTGAGGGAAACGAAAGGAAGGGGTGTGAAGCTATTTGGAATATATGACTCTAAGTCATAGGGCTCTGCTAGCAGGGGACTTAAGAAGTGTCAAGTTTTTTTTTTTTTTAAGTAAAGAGACACCGTTAATAAAATATACCTAATAATCTAATGTGGAGTTGTTTCAGTACTCTGATTTTTCCTCAGGCCAGATTGGAATTTGTCAAAGAGACTAAATTGAGACAGATGGGAAAGCAACTGGTAATACACAGCTCATTCAAGCAGACTTGAAAGAGACATGAAAGGAGAATTTTACATTAAAAGCCAGAAAATAAAACATGAACTCTGATGATATTTACTCTCAGAAGGTTTTGGAGTAGTTTTCTTTAAGTCTAAGGTAATGATTGCACTGATACTATACAAATTGGGTGAAATTAAAGTCTAATTAGACACCAAAAAAAAAAAATCCACAAGTCAATAAATAGTTGATGTCTTGATAGCCTGTGGGAAAAAAAAAATGATGTGATACAGCCATGCAAAACTTGTGTAGCCAGCCAAATGAATCTTGGACAAAACAAGATATGATGCCTAGTGCCAGAAGAGCTAAATCAGGAATAGAACATCTATTCAGCCATGGACCAAAGCTTCTGTGTTTAATTGAACCAGATAACCAATTGTAGAACTGTGCTAATAATAATTAATACTAATAATTAAAAACTACAACTTGGAGATCACCTGATGAATCATATTATGGCCAACACTGAAAAACACACTCAGTGCTTAAGCCCATAGCTATACCCAAAGACTTTCATGTGCTACTGGTATTAAGAGTTCTATGACTCTGGGTGGTTCAAATCTTTTATAAACTGGAAACATTATAACCCCTTGTCCATAACAAGAAGGAATGCTGAGGAGTCTGTACGGTCTATCAAGTGCAATAGAAATTATTTTCTGATTATTTCCTTACAATTATCAGGAAAATATGAGTTTACCTTTTACATCAGGAAACAAACTTCCTGCTCCAAAGATGCTATCTCAGTGAGAATAAAAGTCATCCATTCGTTTTACTAGAACAACCATATCTGTCTTGAAGAGGCAAGACTCAAGAATGATAGGTAGATTGTATCCATGTTGATCCCTCACATTTCATATGTGTAGAAACATTACTCAGGCAATTTCTTGACTATCATTCAAGCTGTTTAACTATGCCAGTTTCCACTGCCTTCCTGAAGGGCTGAATGCCCATTTTTAAGATTTCTGCTGGAAAATGTGTTTCAATTTCCTTTCCTCAGGGACCAACTAGCCTACGCCAAGAATGCATGTGTGGTTTAAGAGTAAGCAGGTGCAAGAATCTCAGATTAGTTCTCTCTAGGGTGTTCTTTTCAGTCATAATCGTAAATTAAATATCATCTCCCACTGAGGCTGCATATAGTGAATTGCATAAGAAATCTGATTTGCCCAAAATGAACTGAGTAAACTCATTCAGATACCTCCAGAAGGCCACTCAGAAATTACAGATTTTAAGTGGTGGTTAGGATTGTGTTCATAAAGTGAAAGAGCTGGGTCTATGGGAAGTCTGTGTGTACAGCTTTCACAGTGTAAAACATTCTACCTCCCAAAGTGTGGAGCTTTCTGGGTAGACGATATCCTCTGCCATTGTCCTTAAAGCTAGACTACTAATGGAAAATCTATGAGTCCATAAGGATTAAAAAACAAAAAAACTGTAACAGAATTAGACCAAATCTAATTTCTGTCATTTATTGCTTAGTCTTGGCAACACTGGTGCTTCCATATGGAAACAGTGGAAGAGTAATGTGGGTTCAGACAACAGAAGAATGAGATAAGGTGGAGTGAGGGGGGCTTTCTGGAGGAAAGGAGAGGCTGAGAGGATATGCTGGATCTGTGGGTGACTGAGCAGCCTTTGTGTTTCTCTTGCAGTGTCTTTGCACTGCAGATCCCTTGCTCTCTGTCCATTTCACCTCGAGTCTTTCTCATGGTTGTTCTGCTTGAGTAGTCCCTTCAGTCTTTCCTTATGCTACTCTATACAAAAAAATGGTGTTGTCTTCTGCAGTAGCCAGTGTTTGTACTCTCTTAGGCTGCCAGATAAGAAGGCAGGCTTAGATTCAAATCCATGCCAGTGTGCCTACAGGAAGAAATTGGGCCAGCAAGACACTGAGAAGGATTGTTAATGAGGATTTTTTGGTTAATATTACTGGTGTGTCAATACTGTGAACAAGTGATGGATTACTATTGTGGAGAGAAAGGTTGCATCTTACTGTGTACCTTCCCTACACACTCATCATCAGTTCATCCACTCCCAGGAGGAGGAAGTGGGACAAGGAAGAGGAAAAATAACCCCACTTCCTGGCATTTCTATGTAGTGCTTTTTTCAAGACAAAGATTTGTTTCAGTGCCTACGTTATCTGAACTTGTGCAAGAACAAATCCTTTTTGATGATGGCAAAAGCGTCCCAGGTAGATTGTGTGCTCTCTGCTGCAAATCTCAGCCACAAGCTGCCTCCCATCCAGTGAAAATTCTTACCTAACACTGGGTGGTCTCCCAGATGGTACCTTTCTTTCTGCAGTTGAGTATCACAACACCAAAGACCCTCTGCAGGTGTCCATGTTTGTTTCCTTATGCAAAGGTGCCACTGGTGTTTGAAACATATGTCCCCAGCCACGAGAAGGGAAAATAATTTTTGCTCTATGCTCTAGTCTTCTGTTTCTTCACAGATGATGTTACCCATTAATACTTACCCTTGCCTCACCTGGGCAAAGTAGGAAATGATGGCAGGGAAGGAACATCCTTCCCAGCAACATCAACAAATGCAATGTCTATCTAGGACCAACAAACTATGGGTCAGAGTGATCAGTCCAAATATTGAAGTATAGAAATCATTAGTGTTGGTCAAAATAAACAACAACAACAACAAACAGTGAATATACTGAGGTTGTTGAGGCGTTCAATAAGGAAGAACTGAGTAAGTTAGGCTTAACATCAGAACTGCCCAATAGCTCCAATGATACAACCTAATAGGAGTATGGTTTAAATAATATCTATTGGCAGTGCAATCTAAGAAGGACCTGAATGGCAGAAATCAAAAGACCTGGTTAAGGAGACAATCTCAGGGCAATAAGAGGAGTTATCTTCTGTGATTTTTATACTTTCCATAATCAGTTAATCCATTTCTCATGGATACTATGAAATTAATATACCTGGATTAATAAAAATCATATGGAAACAAATGCTTTACCTGTGTTATCTGTTTCTGAAGTATTTGCTGAAAAAGTGAGGATAGTCCCTGAAATATTACCTGCTGTCAGTGTATCAAAGTATCTTAATACAGACCAAAAGAAAAAAAAAAATCCATGTAAAGTATGTCTTCAAAGCAGCCAATACCATTTTTACACTTGTATTTTGAAACAGGATTGTGTGAAGCTGAATTTATTTCTCTCTCTCTCTTTTTTTTTTTTTTTTGAACATGAATTAAATTTAAAATCTTAGAGGAATGGATATTATATATTTCATAATGATTTTAGAAGTGGTTGTATGATATTTAAGATTAAATTTTCAGGTTTAAATTAATGCTGTTTCACTTTAGATACTAAAGAAACAGAAATTACATAGCTTAGCATACATGTCTGTCACTGAGCTGTCATAGCATACTTCTGCAAAACAGAATGTTCTTATTGGCAGTGCTTAGACCATAAGTGCTATTGTGTTGTCGTTATTGGGTTTTGGGTTTGGGTTTAAGGCCTTTTGGTGATGGAAACTCTCATTAAATAAAGTCAGTAACCATTAGTAAGAAGATGAATATGAAGTAAATTAGTAGAAGGCGTTTGCTGAAATTATGGGGCTACCTCACAAGAGGTGATGTCCAGCTGTTACTGAGCTCACTCTCTCCTTGTTTAGTGCAAAGGCCAGAACAAGCCAACAGACTGACTCCCCTCATGCATACCAACAGCTGAATCATGGTGATCCTTAGTTCAGGATACACAGCTGACAAGAATGTAACACCTATCTGGTACCCTTTTAAGTCTAGTTCCAGGAAAGCTTACCTTATTTTTTTTTGTGCTCTGATGGGTGGCCTACTTATTGTCATGGGTTAGAAATGGGCAGAAAGAGTAAGACTGACTGTAAAGCTTTGGGTGGCAGGAAGGTATTACAAAGCCAACATGATACTTTCAGCCTCTGTGTTGGAGAGACTCGGTATTCATGTATTCATGTATTGCCACACATTGAGCTGCAGCTGCTTTCCAGGAAAAAGGTTGCTTAGGCTAAACCTAACCCCAAATTACCTCCAAAATTCCTTCCTACACTGCACAATCTCTTCCCTTCTTGAAATACCTTTCCCTTCCAGAAATCCCCTCCCTCTTGCTCTGATGTTTAGCCACTTCTCTAGGAATGAAGAGACTGCTGCTCTGAGTGAAATGGAGTTTCTTTTACGGAAAGGGTTGAGTGGCCTCTCATGTCCCAGAAGAGCAGTATCTTGGTCTGCAGGCACCACACTTTACGATATCATTCTGTCATTATTCAGCTATTAGATCATGATTTAGGTCATGATCCCTCTGATCCTTCTTTTACATTTCCTGTTGATAGGATGAATTTAGGCATCTACTTTCAGAGAAGATTTTGAAATGTTAATTCCTGAATGTAATTTACCCAGGACACCTCCAGATATACTACTGGGATGCATGGTGGCATACCCAGGATCCCTTGAGAACTGAAGCCGTATCCTCAACTCAGTAGGGCTTGTCATCCAATTTATCCACTGTCTTTAACTGGCCTTCAGTTTCTCCAGATTATTTTTTTTTTTAACTCTTTCCAGGGAGACAGAGTACCTGATTCAGGCCTGGAATGGCATTGGATAGCAGAGCTGCTAATAACGAATCATTATGATAATCAGTAGCTAGGTCATACAGATGCAAGGAAATTATTAATCTGTTTGCTATATGTCAAACAAGATCTTCATCTCCCATTTATTGATGTTTCATACTTTTTAGCTTGCACTTGATCTTTGCTCTGGTGAAACCAGTACGTGGCAGTGAGAACCAGGTGTAGTTCAGAGTCAAGCCATCCCACAGTCCAGAGTATATGTACACTATCTCATGAATCTCTTGAACTGGAGACCTTTTGTCCTGGTGCTGGCCAAAAGAAATCTCACTAGAGACAGAATCAATATAAATATAGCCTGATGTTTTCAATACCTATGCATCTAAGTGCTGTTTGTGATTACCATTTCCTTTTTTCCCTTTAGCTCTGAATAAGTTCTTGTCAATCATTTTTACTAATTCAAAGACCTACTTGTCTTCCAAAGAGCAAAAAGACTCTATCAGAGTCAAAAGCCTTCCTTTTGGAAAGGGTTTCTCCTCAGGGTTAGTTTTTGCTACATTCTTTTCTCATGCATTCCTTGCATTACTAGGGTTCCAAAGGGCAGGTATAAAAAAAAAACCCCACTAATAGAAGTGAGATTTAGCTTAGTTAATACCTTCCCTTAACGTAAAATAAGTCCCTAAGACACTACACAAGAAACAGGAAAAAATTATTCTGTCCCTCCAGATTGCTTCCTCTAGCTTTTCAGTTTTTTGTTTTTTGTTTTTGTTTTTTTTTAAATAAGCCTCTGATATTATGGCTATTAATATTGTCAGATCCTCTTCTCACTTTATCATAAAACATCTGCTCCCATTTTGTCCAGTTCGGTGACAGAGATGTATGGCATGTTACAATGTATTAATAATGCTCTTCTCTTGAATTGCTATCTTCCCTTTGATTCACACTGTTAAATAATCTAATCCATGTGCTGGAATGACAGATACTACTTTGGAATCAGCTGCAAGCATATTGGTTGGTATGGCAGGGGGATATTCCTCTGCTGGTTTATTTTTCTTTAGTGTTAGTGTTACATTGGCTTGTCTCAATGTCTATAATAAATTGCATTTCTCTCATGAATTTTCAAATAATTTAGTTAAGATATTGCTAAGCACATGTGAAATAATTTCTATTCACTCCTGGCCTGCATCCATTAGTCCTAAAGCTATATTATTTTAGAGATGTCCTATAACTAGCCTGTCACTAAATGTGCAATAAAATCCACATCTTTTTATTTCCTTTTCTTTCTGGAGGCTTTTTGGCAACATGAGTAACATAAAGACTGCCTTGGGGTGCTTAGTATCATATAATGACTGAGACAAGCCAGTTAAAATGTTTTATAAGATTCTTTAGCAATACTGAGAGCTTCTGGTAATATCAGTTAGGATAAAGAAGAGTTTACTTTATTAGTTTACATGCTAGAATATAACTGCCATGTGTATGCTTCTTTAATCAAGCAGAGTTTAAAACTGAACACACCCATTACACCCTTTTTCCTGCTTTTCTGTTTTAAAGTCATCTAAGTCTTCTCCCAGTCCTTAATTTTACACTCAAACACCCATCTGGAAAACTGCACCTCGTTCATTAATTTCCTTTATTTCCAGTACTGAAATTGTTAAATACAACCCTGTGGCTCATTGAGATCCGGTGTGAAACACAATTATGTTTCCTAAATGTTAGAGGTGTTTCCTCGGGAATCTTTGATGTTTACCTAGCTAGTCAATGACAATTTTTGTGAAGTAGTGGTGTATACATGGCAATGACAATGATAGTGTAATTTGCCTCTATTACTTCCTGATATCAGGATTCTGCTGCACTGCAAATTTCATATCTGTTGTTATTATTTGTTTGACAGAATCAAAAACATGCCAGGTGCTTTGCAAAACAGAGAACAAGAAAAATCCCTTTCCAGAAGAGATGGCAGCCTGAATAAAAATGGCATAATGGCAGGAAACAAAGGAAGCAGAAAGGGGAAGCAAAACAAGAGTTATAACCATAAGATCATGAGATTGGTTTGGAGGCACAGTGAACGCTATGAGGCATTTTTTTAACGCTCATAAGGACTGTAGTTGGGATTAGAGAATGGAAATGTAGAAAAGAAGCGTGGAAAGGAATGGAGAAGAAGGGAGGAACAGACTGGCAACAGGAGGAAGAGTAAACAGAGGTGTATGGGAGAGGCCAGAACACACATCTGACAAACTGAGGATTATAACTAATGCCAAGAGCGAAAGACCACACCTGAAGAGCATGATGATTTCAGGAGGATGGCGAAGCAGGACATGGTGATGCTGCTAGGGAGAGAAGAGCCAGCAAAGCTGCCCTGGAAGCCTGCCCTGGAACCTCCTCACACTAATATAACCCTGCTTCCCCATCTTCTTTCTAGCTCTCCTCTTAAACACAAAATGTATACAGAAGAGCAAAGGAGAAGGAGAAGCACCTAAATCAAATATTTCCAAAGAACCTGCTGGGGAAGAAGTTTAAGTTGGGATAATACAGATTTACTCCTACTGATGCTGCTGCTGGTAGCAAATGGCAGAAAGCATCCTGTTAGCCTTTCTCATGCAGACAAATCAATGGGAGTCTTTGCTACCACTTACAAATAGCTCTTGCTGAGAAGTACTCCAGCCAATCCAGGACATTTTAAAATGTCCTTTCATTCTAGACCAGAAAGAAGCAGAAATTATAACATTTACCCTGAATGAACAGGAAAGAAAAATAGTTGATCAATTTCTTTTAAAGCTGAAAATAATCATTTTAATATTAAAGAAAAATACAAGTCAAATTTTGCTCATTGAAAAAGAAGTTTCAAGAAATTTTCTGATAAAATTGAGAAGTTTTTTAATTATGTTGGATTGGCATTTTGGTGGGCTTTGTTTGGTTGACTGGTTGGTTGGGGCTTTTTCCTAGAAATTGGTGTTGTTTTAAGAATAAAACTGAAAAATTGCCATTTTCAATCTGTCAGACATTTTAAAATCTTCTGATTTCCAAGGTAAGAATTATCAGGACTAAGAAAGCTGCAAAGTGGCCAGTCTAATCTCTTCCTCACTTCCTTCTCCTCTGCTATGGTGATCAACAATGTCTAATGATTAGGCCACAAAGAGCAAAACAAGTTTCTGTGTCTCCCTGAGAAAAGGCATTTTGCCAGCTTCTTGAAGAATTATTAACTAGATCTGCTTACAGGAAGCCATTTTTTTGCTGCAAAATATGTCTCCATTTAAATCTTCCTCACAGCTCTTCCATTTTGCCTGGGAAAGTTTATCAGAAAGCACACTGGAAAGGCTCAAATCTTTCTGTCTCCAGTGAAACTGTTTTTAGACATAGTTGTAGCTTGGCAGATGTACTGGTATGACAGTTGAGAGACTGTTGGTGGTTATGGAGCATTCTATTATTCTGGCTAATATAGACACTTTTTGCTTGATACTTCTGACTGCAAAGTATTGATGTTTAGGGTACTATAGGTGCTTACCTGTTGTACTTTTTTCTTATAAGTTGTAGAGGAAAGCGCTGGATATTTTTTTTCTTCTCCTTCAGGATAACACAGCTTTGCATGAGTCATTCATCTTGAATGTACACCAGAGTGATATCAAGTTGGTTGTTGTGACACCTTATCAATATGATGCCCATTTTTAGTCTCTTCTAGGAGTGGAATGATTTAAGTGTTGTCTGGTGGAGACAATGACCTCGTCTAAGAATATCTTGATGACTCTGGATAGGGTTCAAATAATTCATCTAGGTGAGAAGGAGACAATTGAAAGTCATAGCTGAAGTATTATCAAAAATCCTTAACTGGTTGGGTTTGTCCATCATTTGCTTGAAGATTTTAGTGAGTGGTGACTTACTGGATTCTCCATTGGCAGCAATGCCCAAGTTGGGGTTTTTTGTTATTATTTTTTTCAATTTGTTGTTATTTATTCAATTTGAACTTTGCTTAAATCAACTAATGTCACCTCAAGGGTACCATTTTAGCAACAAGGTTTCCAGGACCAAATCTGTCAATGTAGAAACTTAGCTACTAAAGAAAATACCAAGTATGGAGACTTAACCCAATGCTCAGCAGCTGCTGAAGAATCAGGCCCACCTTAGGAACTTCTCTCTGCTATTATTGAAATAACACTGCATTTAAATCATATAGCCATGGTATCACCTTACAAACTCTACACTGCTTAAATTCCTCTTACAATCAAATGTAGCTCAAAGTTTTGTAGCAGTACACATCTCATTAAAAAAAAGAGATTGCAAAGAAATGTCATAGTATGTCTCCCTAATACAGAATTTTTTGCATAACATTCTTACCTATTTGAAAGAAGCTCATTAAGTCAGTTATACAAAACTTTTTTGCAATAAGTCAGCATAAAGCAATATCAAAACTGATCTTGAAAAATTTTGCCTCTGTTTCTGATATGATAGCAGATATGGAAGATGTATGTAACTATCTTTTGGCCCTGAGGAAGGTCCTACCTTCATATCCTCTGCTACCAAAAAACCCAGATAAGTTCTACTGGAAAAGGTGGCATAACCTCTGAGTACTACATTCTGACCCACCTTCAGAGTTCAGACACTTGAACTGGATGTATGATTTGGGAAGGGATTTAATACCAGCTACCTCAGTAGCCTTGTGATGTTAAAGGAAAAAAGCTGGGGGGGGGGAAATGAGTATTATAATGTGTTCTGAGAGTAAAGGACAGTGTGGTTATTTTGCCTTTTTTTTTTATTTTAACCTTGCCTATGTTTTTCCTGCCAATCCTTTCCTATTGTTATCTATCAGCTTTTCCAAGAAGACACTTGGTTGTACATAAAATTATAAGAGCTGTACTAACACAACAAGTCCATGTAGCCCTGTGTACCTGGCAGGTGTCCTGCTTTGGGAGGGGTACAGTCTTGTCATAGGGCCTCCCCTGTACCCTGCAGATTAGGGACACCTTCAGCTGATATCCAGACATCTTCAGGGCTCTGTATCCAATATGTACAGTTCAAATGCTTCCTAAATCAGAGGGTGCACTATGTTTAATAGTCTGAATTTGTCCTAGATCCTGTGAATTTACTTCTTCCTTCTGTCTCTCTTTCTCTTTCTGTCTTATCCTTCTTTCTTCTGAAATAGAATGACCAGGGCTGCATGAATTATTCAACATAAGAGTGTATGATGTATTTATACAGTGATATAGCGATACAGTGTATTTATACAGTGATATATATATATGTTTTCTATTTTGTTTACAGTTTCTTTCTTAATCATCCAAATACCCTGTTTCACATTTTCAATTGATACTGAGTGCTTGACTTGATGTATTCAGAGTGCTGTCTGATATTAAGACATTACTTTTTTCTTCTCAAGCAATAGTTAATTTGTAGTACCTGCCTGTGTATGTACAGTTAGGCTTATTTTTCCCTTGTGCATTTCTTTCTGCTTTATCAAATTTTATCACCACTTTATTGCCAATGGCATTCAAAGTTGTAAAATTATTTTGCAGCTTACAGGCAGCTTCTGGTTTAACTTTTAAAAATCATTTTGTATCAAACTTTCTCATCTGACAGTTCTTAGATATCACGTTTCCCTTTATTACTAATAAAAGTACTTTTGCTTAAATCCTTTGTTTTAATTCATGCCTCAGCCCAGGAATCTTTGCACACACTTAAATGCCCAGATGCTATAATTCACTTCTGTGTTTTTCAGGACGGGGGAGGGAAGCTTCAAGCTATTGTCATTTATGTTTTATTAATTGGAAACCTTAACAGTAGAATTTAGGCCTTCTTATTGCCTACTGGTTCTGACAGAGTGGTTATACAATCTTCAGAGTGAAAAATTGCTAAGGGCTAGATCCATAAAGTGCATTTAGGAATAGCCTTTAGCCCCTTAGATATCCTGCCTCCTTGCAGAAGCTATAAATCCAGATTAGACACATCCCTCTACACTGAAAGAGGACAGCTGGGTATTTAACAGCAGCCTCCACCGACTCAGCATATCGAGCAGGGAACAGGCTGAGTGAACTGTAGAAAGAGCCAGAATGGGGGAAATAAAGCAAATGAATGGTGTACTGATATTGGTATATTTTTCAACACTGCTCTACTCATGAGACTACAGGGTGTTGAGAGGTGAGACTTCCAGCATCTCTCCCACAGTAGCTGTACCTCTTGTTTATCCAACTATTTCCCACAGTGAGTTCTACAAACTACAATGCTGAGGTGCCAAACCCTCTCATTCTTTCTGTGCCAGTAAATATTGAACTTCCAGTGTTAGGCAACAGCTAAGTGGACTTCAGGGAACTACCCCATCAGCATGATAACCCAGAACTACATAGAGCCACTTCCATTCTGTTGCAGGTCTAAGCTGGGATCTGTTACAGCATCAGTAAAAGCAGTGAGAATGATTCAGACTCTGACTTGGTAAATTTGTTACACTTGCCTTTGTAAAAAGGACTTGCTTCTGTATCTTAACTTCACTGAAATGGCATTTTAGCAATTCTCCAAAACCTGTTCTCTGTCTGCATTAGGATTATGCCATGACCCATGTTACTTTATGTGAATACTGAGAGTATGCAGTTGTAGACTGTAGATGAGTTTACCCTCTGAGTTATTAGGATTCATAACATACCAGAAATTTTACATAGTGGGGGAAATAAATAGAAGATATAAGTGGGTGATGACTGACATTTAGAGTTTTTCAATTTGAGTTGCATCTTGGATATTTGAGAGGAGGAATGAAGGGCTATGTTATTTGGTCTTTTAAAAACATCTCCGTTTGCCTATATTAAAAAAACAAACGAACAAACAAACCCCAAAAAAGACAGAAATATATCATACTATGGTTATTTTTCTATAGTTATAAAAGTAATTCTTTCAAAAGCTATAGCTGTATTGGGCTGGCCAGACACAAAAGAAAAGCAGCCATCAGAGGAGATTTGTGATGTTCCTGGAGAAAGTGTTATGAATTTCCATATGTTTCATTAGAGTGCAGATCCTTGTAAATCTTTCTCGGAATTAGTAGGACCATGGGAGCTAATAAGCCAAAAATTAAGAGACTCCACAAACTACAAAATCAAACTGCCATGCAATGTTTTAAAAATGAATAAGCCCTGAATGACTTTTTTTCTCTATTTCTACCATCTATATCTAAGTATCTGTACTGATATAAGCTATTTCCCACATTTATAATTAAATTCTTACTTTTTCAGTTTATTCAACATATATGCTGGACCAGTCTCTCCACTGTTACAGCATTTTTTGGTATTGCTGATGTTAACTTTAATGGGTTCTGTTATTTAATTGACAGATATTTATTGAGTAGCAATGGCAGGCAGCGATAAAATAAAAGAGACTGAATAGAAATCTGGGATTAGAAGAAAATTCATAATAAATCCCAGGTCAGATAGTATTTTCTGGTATGTAATGGGTTCTTTCTATACACAATGCCAAAATGGCAAAGAAAGTGGATTTTTATACACTAATGCCAAATAACAGTAAAGATATTTCTAGGAGATCTAATATACTTAGAGACACAAAGGAAGGAACTGGTAGAAAGGCTTCAAACCTGCTTTAAAAATTGTAAGTAATAACTTTAAATTGATGAACTTTTTTTACCAGTTTTGTAGCTGTCTATTCACACCAGGTCCTTTAAGAAGTCTGCCTCACTCCTGGTTCACAGCCCATTTTACTAGACCTTTCTAGGTATTTTCTTTCTGTGTAGACTGGGATCAAAGTCTGGATGTGCACACTCTTTCAGTGCATTCTCTAGCCCTTCTTTTACATTAACTTGGACTTGTTCTTGCATCTTTTAATTTGTTTGCCTCACGTTTATTCAAGACTTTTATGTCTTTTTAGTTGTGTATTGAATGTAAACTCTATTTAATATTCTTGAAAGATGGATGTGGTTCAATCTTTTGTTCTAATCCAATCCCTCAGAATTTAGGAAGTGAAAAATTATTGATTCTTTAGAGGGAATAAAATATAAAATAAATAAAATAATCTTTTCAAGTTCTGTAAAAGCAAAATTTTTCCTGTAACATAACTTTGCATTAGGGTTTCCAAAAGTTTGGAAACTCAACTTGAGACTACTTTTGGGTATCTAACTTTTTAAGTACTGATGTCCAAATCTCTGAATTACAGGAATTCTCAGTTTATTACAAACCTCAGAAATATAAAAAGATGTTTTAAAACAAGAGGAACCGCCTAAGTTGGTGACTTTTATATAGAACCTTGATTTATTTTATGCTCAAGCTCCCTCTTATAAATGTACACACAGATGTCTGCACTTTCACAGAACAGAACTATAGAATCATAGAATTGTTTAGATTGGAAGAGGTGTCTCAGATCGTCACATCCGACCATTGACCTAACACCGCCAAATCCACCTCTGAGCCATGTCTCTCAGCACCACATCTACATCTCTTAAATAATTCCAGGGATGGTGACTCAATCAGTTCCCTGGGTAGCCTGTTCCAATGCTTGATAACCCTTTCAGTGAACAAATTTTTCCTAATGTCCAATCTAAACCTACTCAGGAGCAAGCTGAGACTATTCCCTCTTGTCCTATCATTTTTTTAACCTGGAAACACAGATCAACACCCACCTTGATAGAATCTCCTTTCAAGTAGTTGTAGAAAGTGATAAAGTCTTCCTTGACCATCCTTTTATCCAAGCTAAACAATCCTCAGCTGCTCCTCATAAGACCTGGTCTCCAGACTCTTCGCCAGCTTCACTGCTCTTCTTTGGACATACTCCAGCACCTCAACGTCTTGTAGTGAGGGGCTCAAAGCTACACACTGTATTAGCGATGCAGTCTCATCAGGGCCAAGTACAAGGAGACAATAACTTCCCTGTTCCTGCTGGCCGCATTGTTTCTGGTACAAGCCAGGATACTAGTGGCTTTCTTGGCCACCTGAGCACACTGCTGGCTCGTGTTCAGCCAGCTGTCAATCAACACCCTTGGGTCTTTCTCTGGTAGGTAGCTTTCCAGCCACTCTTCCCCAAGCCTGTAGCATTGCATGGTATTGTTGTGGCTCAACTGCAGGACTTAATGCTTGTACTTGCTGAACCTCACAGCTTTGGCCCATCAATGCAGCCTGTTCAGAACGCTCTGTAGAGCCTCCTAACCCACCAGCAGACCAACGCTCCTTCCCAAGATAGTGTCATCTGCATCAAACTTACTGAGGGCATGCTTAATCCCCTTGTCCAGATCACTGATAAAGATACTAAACAGCATAGATCCCAACACTGAGCCCTGGGGAACACTTGGGCCCAGCCACCAACTGGATACAACTGTTTACCACAACTCTTTGAGTCTGGCCAGTTTTTTACCCAGTGAGAGTACGCCCACCCAAACCTTGAGCTGCCAGTTTCTCCAGGAGAATGCTGGGTTAAATGGTGTCAAATACTTTACCTGAGTCCAAGCAGATAACATGCACAACTTTTCCATTGTCTACTAAGCAGGTCATCTTGTCATAAAAGGAGATCATGCTAGTCATGCAGGGCCTGCCCTTCATAAACCCATGCTAACTGGTTGTGATTGCTTGGTTATTCTCTACATGCTGCAGATGATCTGTTCCATGACCTTTCCTGGCATTAAGATCAGACTGTCATGTCTGTAGCTCCCCATCTTCTTTCTGGACCTGCTTGTACATGGATATCACATATGTCAATCTCCATTCAGCTGGGACCAATCTAGTTAGGTCAGACTGCTGATAAACGATTGCAAGTGGCCTGGTGAGCACTTCTGTCAGCTTCCTCAGTACCCTTGGGTGGATTTCATTTGGCCCCAGAGACTTGTGTGTATCTACATGATGCAACAGGTCACTGACCGTTCCCCCTTGGATTATGAGAGCTTCATTCTTCCTGTCCCTGTCTGTCAGCTCAGGGGTCTGGGCACTCAGAGAACAGCTGGTTTTACTATTAAAGACTGAGTAGAGATTCCTCATCTTTTGTCACTGTGTTTCCCAATAAGGAATGGAGATTCACCTTAGCCCTTCTTTTGTTGCAAATGTATTTTTAGAAACACTTTTTTATTGTCTTGTGCAGCAGCAGCCAGATTAAGTTCTACTTGGGCTTTGGCCTTCCTAATTTTCTCCCTGCATAGCCTGCCTCTTCTTCCATAGGCCATAGACTTAGCTTTTATTCCCGAGTTCCAGCCAAAGCTCCCTGTTCAGCCAGGTCTGTCTTCTTCCCTGCCGCTCATCTTTCAGCTTGTGGTGATAGCCTGCACCTTAAAGATTTTCTTCTTGAAGAATATTCAGCCTTCCTGGGCTCCTTTGTACTTCAGAACTGCTTCCCAATGCACTCTGTCAAACAGTGTCATAAACGGGTCGAAGGCTGCCTTCCAGAAGTCCAAGGCAGCAGTTCTGCTGACAACCCTCTTTCCTTCTCCCATAATTGAAAACTCTATCATGATTATTACACCCAAGATGGCCTCCAGCTGTTACACCACCCACAAGTCCTTCTCTATTCACAAACAACAAGTCCAGTGGATCACCTCCTCAGCTCACTCCCACTCACTCATCAGCTGTGACACAAAGTTATCTTCCACGCATTCCAGGAACATCTTAGACTCTTTCTTCTTTACCACATTGTATTTCCAGCAGAAATAAGTTGAGGTCTGCCATAAGAGCAGGGGGTGGTGACGATAGTGATTAGCTGCTTATGGAATAATTCCTCTGCCTCTTGATCCTGGTTGGGTGGTCTGTAATGGACTCTTATCATATCTGCCTTGTTTGCCTTCCTCCTGATTCTTACCCATAAACACTCAGCCCTTTTGTCACAATCTTTAAGCTCTAGACAGTCAAAAGCACTCCTTGACATACAGGTCCACTCCTCCACCTCTACTTCCTTGTTTATCCCTTCTAGAGAGTCTGTAGCCAACCATTGCCACACACAGTTGTGTGAGGCATCCCACCACATTTCCATGATGGTGACTATATCATCATTCTCCTGCTGCACAGTAGCTTCCAGCACCTCATGTTTGATACCTGTGCTGTGTGACTTGGGGTAGATGCCAATGGGAAGTCTCTCCACTTTAATGTTGCAATTGAAATTTTAACCAGTGGACAGAAATTCTTATTAAAGTTGAAGTATCAAGTAAAGCAAATTGAGATGGTCAGTCTGGAGGCAGGTTTTCTAATAAATTCAAGTAGTTGGTTGTATGCTTCATTAAATATTTCAGCTAAGTGAAACCTAGAAGGAGATTCACCATTTTCAGCCATGACTGATACTAGTTTGGACAAGAATACTTCAGACCTCACTGTAATAGAGTCTTTTAAACCCTCTCTATGCCCTAATACTTGACAATCCAGAACAATAACACCATTTCAAAATTATATCTTAGCAACTAGAATCAACAATTTATTTTAAATGTAATTTAAGATCTACAATCTGTTCCTGTTATTTATAACGTCAAAAAAATTGCCAATTTGTAGAAATATATGGAACACATACATTCCTAAATCTTAATGCTGCAGTTTTTTCTAACATCTGCTGAAAACAGTTTAAGCATAACATAGAAACAATATGCAAGGCTCACAGCAAAAGAAAAGAACACACTTTTGTAGATGAATCAATTTAAGTCTAAAGCTAGTACAATATACTAATATTCACTCAAACCACTTGCTGTTATTCACCAAGTCACTCACTATTATTTGTCAACAATCCTGGCAAACCAGGGAGGTCCCGGATGATTAGAGGCTACAAAATGTGATGCCCATCTGCAAGAAGGGCTAAAAGGATGATCCAGGGAACTACAGGCCTACCAGTCTGAACTCAGTGCCAGGGAAGGTTATGGAGCAGGTCATCCTGTGTGCCATCACAGGGCATTTACAAGATGACCAAGCCATCAGACCCCATCAGGATAGGTTTATGAAAAGCACTGGATAAAAAACTGGCTGGATGGCCAGGCACAAAGAGTGGTGGTGAATGGAGCTAAATCTGGCTGGTGCCCTGTTACTAGTGGTGCCCCCCAGGGTTCAATACTGGGGCCTGCCTTGTCGAATGTCTTTATTGGTGATATGGATGAGGAGACAGTGTACCCTAAGTAAGGCTGCAGACAACACCGAGCTGGGTGGCTAAGTCAATCTGCTAGAGGGCTGGGAATCTTTACAGTGGGATCTGGGACAAGGCTAATTGTATGAAGTTCAACAAGGCCAAGTGCCAGGTCCTGTATCTGAGTCACAACAACTCCATGGTAAGATACAGACTCGGGGATGTGTGGTTGGAAATCTGTGACTTGGAGAGGGACCTGGAGGTGTTGGTTGATAGTTGAGTGAGTGTGAGTCAGAGGTGTGCCCAGGTGGCCAAGAAAGCCAATAGCATCCTGGCTTATATTAGAAACACTGTGGGCAGCAGGAACAGGGAGGTGATCATCCCCCTGTACTCAGCACTGCTGAGGCCACATCTTGAGTATTGTGTTCGGTTGTGAGCGTCTCACCATTGGAAAGATATTGAGGTGCTGCAGCATGTCCAGAGAAGGGCAACAAGGCTTGTGAAAGTCCTGGACCATATGACCTATAAGAAGAGTATGAGGGAGCTGGAGTTTTTCAGCCTAGAGAAGAGCAGGCTGAGGGAGACCTTATCACTCTCTACAACTACCTGAAGGGAGGTTGGAGCAAGGAGGGGGCAGCCTCTTCTCTTTAGTGACAAGCAACATGACAAGAGGAAATGGTTACAAGCTGCACCAGGGGAGTTTTAGGTTGGATATTAAGAAATATTTCTTCACTGAAAGAGTTATCAAACATTGGAATGGTCTGCCCAGGGCAGTGGTGGAGTCACTGTCCCTGGAGGTATTCTAGGGGTGTGTGGACTTGGCTCTTAGGGACATGATTTTTGTTGCCTTTACATGATAGCTGAATTGAAATTGCACAGAAACCTTCATGTATATAAAGATGTGACTTTCTGAAATCCACCACAAAGAAACCCACTCAGAGGTGTAATCTGTCTTTTTGCTTGCCTGTGTGTCACAGAATCACAGAATGATTGAGGTTGGAAGGGGGCTCTGGAGATCATCTAAACTAACCCATGTGCCAGAGTAGGTTCACCTAGAGCAGACTGCACAGGACAGCATTCAGGTGTGACATTAAAGATGAAGACTCCATAACCTTTTTGGGCAGTGCTCCAACACTCTCAAAGTGAAGAAGTTTCTCCTCATGTTCAGATGGTGATGTACGTCCTTTGCTTTTATTTAGAGAGTATATTTATTTTCCACTCACTCACTCCTGTAATTTTGGAGAAGATTAACAGAATTGCTGGCTCACAACATTCCCCCAAGGGATCCAGGAAAAAGCCTCAAAATTATATAATGTGTACTTTAAAGTAGTGGAAGTATCCCTTTAAAAACAGGGAGCATTACTTTCCCCATTTCTTTCCCTCCAGGCTGCCTTCTTATATGTAAGAGAGACAGCAGTTACAGAAGCTAAGAAACTCATCTTCTTTTCCTTTTCCTTTTCTCTTTTTTTCTTGGTTTTCTTTTTTCTTGGTTTTCTTTTTCTTTTTCTTTTTCTTTTCCTTTTCCTTTTCCTTTTCCTTTTCCTTTTCCTTTTCCTTTTCCTTTTCCTTTTCCTTTTCCTTTTCCTTTTCCTTTTCCTTTTCCTTTTCCTTTTCCTTTTCCTTTTCCTTTTCCTTTTTCTTTTTTTTCTTTTTCTTTTTCTTTTTCCTTTTCTTCTTTTTAATTTCTCCTTTTTTTTTTGTTTCTCTTTTTCTTTCTCTTTTTTTTATTCCCTTTTTTTCTTTCCCTTTTTTTCATCATGATTGCCAGTGGGAATGGATTTGGTAAGGACAATCTAACTAGAATTAAAAATATCAGGTGCTATTAGATGACATCAAATGTAATGAAATCTCAAGGTCAACTTAATTTCTTGCCTCTCCTTATCTCTCTGACACATAGCACTGTATCTCAGTAGCTGCCACCAACAGCTACCATCAGAACGTTTGGATAATTAGTAATCAGTCATGTCACTTGGTGTGATCTCATCCAGTGTGACTATTGAACCTGAGTACAACAAAAAAAGAAATTGGATACTGAACTATGTGTTTAGTCCACTTATTTTCAGCAGCATTACTGTTCAAGATTTCATTATGCTACTAATAGGCATGTTTGAATTTGGTTTTTGTAGGTGTTCATTTAGGAATAGTCTGTAGCTCTAAGAAGCACAACATCTAACTGACAGCCAAATCCTAAAAGACTTCGTAGCAGTTCACAGGCACTAAGATAGGGAAAAACTTTTAAATAAAATTCCTAATCATATGTTACAGTATCACAGTATATCAGAGGTGGAAGGGACCTCAAGAGATCATCAGATCCAACCCCCCTGACAGAGTAGGATCACTTAGGGTAATCCACATAGAAATGCATCCAGGTGGGTTTTGAAAGTCTCCAGAGAAGGAGACTCCACAACCCCCCTGGGCAGCCTGTTCCAGGGCTCTGTCATCCTCACTGGAAAGAAGTTTCTCCTCACGTTGAGGTGAAATCTTCTGTGTTCTAGTTTGAACCCATTGTTCCTTGTCCTATCACTATGAACCACCAAAAAGAGCCTGGCCCCCTCCACTTGACACCCACCCCTCAGATATTTATAGACATTGATCAGATCCCCTCTCGGTCTTCTCTTCTCCAGACTAAACAGCCCCAGGGCTCTCAGTCTCTCTTCACAGGGGAGATGCTCAAGTCCCCTAAGCATCCTCATGGCTCTCCACTGGATTCTCTCCAGCAGTTCTCTGTCTCTCTTGAGCCCAAAACTGGACACAGTATTCCAGGTGTGGTCTCACCAGGGCAGAGCAGAGAGGTAGAAGAACTTCCCTTGACCTGCTGGACACACCTTTCTTGATACATCCCAGGATCCCATTGGCTCTCTTGGCCACAAGAGCACATTGTTGTTCCATGGAGATCTTGCTGTCCATCAGCACTCCAAGGTCTTTCTCTGTGGAACTGCTTTCCAGCAGGGCAGCCCCTAACCTGTCCTGGTGCCTGTTGTTATTTCTCCCCAGATGTAGGACCCTGTACTTGTCCTTATTAAACTTCACGTGGTTTGCCTGCACCCAGCTCTCAGCCTGTCCAGGTCATGTTCTTTCTCATCAGTGACCATTTCAGCACAGAAAGTACCAATCACACAGAACATCACACTGCTGAGGCCTGATCCAACAAAACTCTTAGGCACACCCAGAATCTTAGTACAAGAATATCCCATCAAAGTTACTATGATCACCCACAGGATTAAAACTACACAGAATTGTACACGTTTTTCTGGATTAGAGTTTAAGGAACGAGGCATTTAAGATCAGGCTTTCATGTAGTAAAAATATTTGCAAATCTGTTTAAGAGATGGTATATAAATAAAAATTATCTTGCCTTTTGACTGCTAGACTTTGGACAGCTTCACATGTTAAAATGATCACCTTATTCCCAAACTGAGCAGCTGTCTCAAATGGCAATCGTAAAGTGCTAGTCTCTGATACCATAAACAAAAGTGAATCATGGTTGAAAACCTGTTTATGTGCAGTAATCTCCAGAGGATTAGCATTTCAAGGAATCAGATTTCCTAAAAGTCTTCTTTGCCGATAACAGCCTCTGCTGTGAGGTGACACACCAATAGGCATAAATTATCTAGAGCTGCAGATAAGCAGAGGCCATTTGAGGGGTTTGGAGTGCAATATAAATAGATGCAAAACAGTAGGGGAAATGGTGCTTGTCACTAACCTCAAAAGGATTAGTAGTTGAAATCTGATTTCCTTGCTGTTGTTAGCTGTGATTTATCCTCAGACAGTGACTAAAAGTCTGTCTTATCTGTGATAATTTAATGGCTTAATGGCAGTCCCTTTATCTGGGGGTCATAATTAAGCTTGTTTGATCAGTTTCCTAACAAGCACCTTGCCTGTATTTTCAGCTGTGCTTATTTTTACTCTGGGTGTAGGAGCATTCTTGCTAATTAGTATTAACAATATTATTGTTAACAATTACTGGTAATGATAATAATCTCGTAAAAGGTTAGCATTTATCTAGAGGAAAAATATAAGAAAAAAAGGATGCAAGGCTCTTTGAATTTAAATATATTTGTGAGAGATTTTAACTGCTGTGTCTCAGCAACTATTTCGTTTATTGGCTTCAAATCCATCTCAAATACAAATCTGAAAATCAAAACATCTCTGCATGAAATAGTTTTCAACAGAATATTTTTCTCTGGTACAAAACTAATATAAATTTGAAAGTAAAGATGACTGCACATCTTTATATATACTTATGTGCATTTATGTGTATTTTCACATCTATGCATGTGTGTATGTATTATGTATTTTATGTTTATGTATATTTTATTCATAGACATAAATTAATACATTCACACATTTATTGAAGTCTGTCTTTAGAATAGGTCTTACTTTTCTTTTGAATTAAAAATTAATAGTGGGACAGGCAAACTATGAGTCTAGCCTAGATTAATTATTTAGGTATTATAATTAATGCAGAAAGACAAGATTCATTAGGGGGTGAATTGTTCTATTTACCTGAATTGCTTGGTTTAGAATTGAATGCCTTGCTTTTCTTTTCATTGCTATAGATAAATCCCAGTTGATGTGAATAAGCTGTAGATGACTGAAGGTTAGATGAGTTGAATTCCACCCACATGAACAAAAGAAACAGTAAATTTCAGCATGAGAACTCACAATACTTTTTTATAAAGAAAGTTATCACCCTGCTCTTTGCAAATGGAAGGACTGTCAGAGAAATATTATTTATATATATGTGTATATATAAATATATTTCCTGCTTCATGTAGAAAAAGGGTCAACAGGGACCCCTGAACATACCAACCTTTCTCTCTGGATTACTAATAATTCTAAGAATTAATGTTTATTCAATAGAAAAATTCTTGCAGGCAGCAGCAAAGAAAAACAAAACTAAAACCCCCAAAATTCTCCTATCTAATAATGTAAGATTACTGACTTTTGCTGAGTTTTGAAGGTGGATCAGAAATGGCTCGTGTTCAGCTGTTTGGGTCTGGCAAGGAGTTGGATTTTAAGCTTCCTATGTGACGAAGAGTATGCCAGAGGAATTTACTGGGAGTGTTACAGAAGACAGTCTTAACTGCATGTTGTTCCACAGAAAACTCCCTGATCCAGGTCTTGATGAAATCAATGAGACACTTTTCATTGACTGTGGTGTGATCAGGGTGAAGGTGCCAGCCGTATTTCTGGCAGTTGCCTGGGAAGCTATACTTTTACTGAGATATGAAACAAGCAAAATGTGTGAAAGACAGAAATGACAAGGTGTAAGGGAAATTGCAGTGTAACACACATTGAAATCCTTACTCAGTATCTGCAGCTAAGGCCACTGCCAATTGGGTGCTGAGCTGACTCGGAGGCCGTGATGAGATAAGTCCTTACAATTACCAAGACGTCTGCTTTACACATCTTCTCAGATAACATTCCAAAACTAATAGACTGAAACATTTCTTGATGAATATTATTTCTATTGTTGTCAGTGTGTGACAAGTCTAGCAGGATTTTTCCACCACTAGAGCAAGTTGTTAATGATACTTAAAATAGAATCTTTGACCAACTCACAGTGAGAACAGAGACAGCATCATGCAGTCACCACCGTGCTATGTTGTTAGTTGTTTGACAGCTAGTGCCAGATACAATATAGCCAAATAAAACAAAAACGTCATGAGCTTTGTGAAATGCTGAAATCTTAGTTTTAAGTTCACCAAAGGTTTCAGTGGATCTTGCTGTTGTCAGTACAAAACCCAATAAACATCTTAAATATATCCCATTACTTGCCCTTACTTGCAGAACTAAGTCTCTTTCTAAAAAGAAATTATAGATATTATAAAACAACTGCTCATATGTCTGAAAACTGAAATAAGTTTTCAGATGAAATAATGCAATTTGTTGTTTTTTGTCTCTGGTTCATGGTCAGGATTACAGATGGATTGAATTTGCCCTGTTGATTTCCTGTAGTTTTGAATTAAAATTATCATTGCCTGGTAACCTTTTCAGTCTCATTGTTCTTCCTGTATTTGTAGTTTTAATAACATGATTTTATTGGTTATGTGTATATATAAAAATATAAATATGTTGGTATCCACGTCCATAGCTATGGATACATAAATTCATAAACACTTGCTTGTTCTTTGATGCACAAACAATTTTCAGGAGTCTATTTTCACCCACAAACAGGCATGTTATTACTGGAAAACAGTCTCAAATGTGATTTGAATACTTTGAATACTTCCATCACAAAGATAAAGTTTGTCCCTCTAGCATGTAAATGTTGTTTTCACTAGGTTGGATCCAATTGTATATCTATAATGAACACTGTCCTTGATATTTAAGGAATTTTTTATTTCATGATTAAATTTTTGCATAATGTGTTCTTCTCACCCAAACTCTTGAATTCTGTTTCAGCTTTTCCACTGATTTACTATTTTATTGTAGAGAAACCTTTCAACCTCTCTGAACTTCAGTTTACTCATTTGAAGCAGATGAGGAGAAAAGTGTGATTTAATTGATGTTTATAAACCATTTTGAGACTTTGCAATGAAAAATAAGACAGAAGTGATAAAAATTTTTAAAGGTACAGTCTTCTTGGCTCCATTTTTTTTTTTTTTTTTGGCCAAAGGTCTATACATTATTGGTAAATTTGAGGTTAACTATTCAACTCATACTCTATTCATAGACATATTCCAAGGTGATGTATTTTCATACTCAAATCAACATTTTTTTTTTCAAAAATGTAAAATACTGTCAGCATGGTATGGTTCTTAAAATATGGCTCTTTTTCACTAACTATTTCCTCTAATTTCATGATGCACTTATTAAATTCCAAAATCTGCAATGAATTGTGCATTGGCAGACTACTGTACACATATGGAATCCCAGTAGTATATGGCTGAAAACATTCAGCATGGCAATTTGTGGAAAAATCAGTCTTGGGGCAGGCAATGCAAAAATAGTGAGCTTGATGATAACATAAATCAGCATTGTACAATCTGTATATGCATCAATAAATATTTCCATATAAAATTAATTTATTTAACAATCTCTATAAATATGCACAACAAACTGGTATCTTAAAAAAAAAAAAGCCATAATAATTTTCCAATATTCAAATATGCTTACATCTGTTTGTGAAGAAAAATCATTCAATGTCACAAGGTATTTGCTAGTGAGGCAGCAATACAAATTCAAACTTTCCTTTGGATTTGGTGGTCTCCAGAAAAGAAGGGCAGGCAGTAGCATATTTGCAGTTTTGGTATTGTTCCAGAGGGACAGGAAGTGTTTGGTCTATTCTGGTCTATTTTACATTCTGAAATACAGTTTCTCCTATGATGACCTAGTTGCATAGTTGTAGGATACCAGAGTCATTGGTACTGAGGATCAATATCTAATACTGAAACTTAAGAATGAGGCAGATCAAAACCTTGTCTCTCATTCTTATAAATGGCTCACAAAACCTGCTTCCTTTGGGAAAAATAGGTAGTTTTCTTCTATAATAGGTCTTCAGACCCAGTGGGATTCCTAACAAGGCATTGGGGAGGACACATTAACTCACTTTGTGGTCAGAGGTTTTTCTTAGACTTCAAGCAATAACTTGCTATTGAGGAACACCACAGAAAAGATAATACCATCCACAACTGTATTGTTATTTCCTCACAATTTCTGTTGTGCTGATGGGGGAAGCGATATCTCTCTCAGGGATTGAGGGAAACGACAAGTTGGAGGAGGTTATTAATTACTAGTTACTATTCATGGGTTTTCTGTTTAAATGGGAAGGGATATGAGATTGGGATGTGATATCAAGCTCATATCTCCCAGGCAGCTGAGCAGAGTAGCATCAAAGGAAATACATAATTTAGAGTAATTCTAACTTGAAGATCTTGCATGTCATTTTAATGGCTCATTTGACAAAATGATGCAGGGAGGAGAACAAAAAATGTTAACTCCTCCCAGATGAGAATCAGAGAAGCCCTTCCTGTTTTCATAAAGATGTACAGGGATCCCATTCTGGGAAAAAAAAATGAAGAAAGTACAAATTTTAGGTATTAAGGAAAAATAAGTCATTACAGCTACCTTGATAGCTAGTCTGTGTAGCACATAAACCCAATGCTGACCTTTTAAATTCCTGACCAGACTAGGGGAAGGGCAGCAACAGTTAACTCATGTGGTTGCAAATTTGACCCTATCACTTGCAAAACGAATCTCTCTATATTATTTCTGTGACAACTGAAATATTTTTCATGTCTTCGCTACAATTTCCATACATGGGAAACTGTTTTCATACTGCAAATCTTGACATTTTGCTTGGAAAATGTCCTGCCAGGGACAATGTGTGAAGCATTATAACTTACATGTTAAAAAAAAAAAGCCAGATCCTCAGGGAGAAGTGATGAAACTTCACTCTTATCAAGATTCTCTCCCAAAAGCAAGAAAACTGATACACTGCTCTGAAGATCTGTGGTTGCAAGTCAAAAGCAGGCTGCCACAAAGGGTCAAAAAAACCAATGCACAGAGGCCAAATACTTGTTTCTCTTGAAAGTAGTTAGGGCTTTATAAAACCTTGGTACAAGGTGTCAGTAGAGCTGGCATAAAAAGAAAACATTCCTTGTGATGGGCAAAGATGATAAAGATTAGCCTTTATTGAGAAGCCTCCCTGTGTAATACTGGGAAAAAAACCCAAACAGCTCCATTATAATTCAGCTTTGCTTATCTCATTGACCATTTTCTTGGTGTTATGTTAGCATGTTTAACTTTTTTCAATTTAACAAATATGTCTAGCTTAATACTGTTATTTAATTAGTGATAACAGCTTTGGAACACTCAACTAGACCTTTTCTTCACCTTTGAATTATGATTGTTCCTTGCAAGGAGGTAAGTTACTGTTGGTGGTATAGCATGTTCACTTGGATCTAAATTTACCTTTTTCATACACATATGCAGCCACTCTTGCAATCATTGACTGAAAAGCGTAATTACCTCTTCTATCTGTATAAAATGATAAGGTGATAAATTTTCTCCTAAGCTTATAGATCTCCTGAAAGAAACAAAGTATCTATTGTGAAGAGAGAGGAGAGGAGAGGGAGAGGGAGAGGGAGAGGGAGAGGGAGAGGGAGAGGGAGAGGGAGAGGGAGAGGGAGAGGGAGAGGGAGGGGAGGGGAGGGGAGGGAAGGGAGGGGAGGGAGAGGAGAGGGAGAGGGAGAGGGAGAGGGAGAGGGAGAGGGAGAGGGAGAGGGAGAGGGAGAGGGAGAGGGAGAGGGAGAGGGAGAGGGAGAGGGAGAGGGAGAGGGAGAGGGAGAGGGAGAGGGAGAGGGAGAGGGAGGAGAGGAGAGGAGAGGAGAGGAGAGGAGAGGAGAGGAGAGGAGAGGAGAGGAGAGGAGAGGAGAGGAGAGGAGAGGAGAGGAGGTAGTGATGCTTCGACCATTTAAATTATCATAGTAGAAGTAAGTACCATCAAAATAAAGAGACACAGATGATTGGAGAATGGCAAATTTTTATAGTTACATGATTAGATTCATTCAGTGTACTGATATCTTTAGACACATGTGTAGGTCTATTGATCACAAATCTGCCTTGCTGTTATACTAACAGATGCACAGTTATTAATCTTGGAAAGGATCTACATCCCCTTTTCAGAAAGATCAGAGAAGCCAATTAAGGACGACACGGCATCTTGTGTGGAGGAACTGTTCTGCCCTCCTTATAAATGGGCAAAAATGATGCCAGAACCTGTGAAAAAAATGTCAAGAAAAAAATAATTATGCCATACATCATAATATTTTCATTCTTCCCTGCCATTTTAAGCCAAATCTTTCTGAGATTACATGTTCAGTGTAGCAAATGCATCTCTGCAAATGCGTGGCACCTGCTAACTGTTCTCCCTCTCTTCTCAAACTTCTCATTTACCAACTTTTGTTAAGTGCTCCAGTGGGTTGACATAGCAAAATAAACACCAACAAATGCTCTTTACAAAAACACTAATAGCTCAATGCTGTGAGCCAAGATTATTAAACCACATCCTAAGCGGTGTCTGGGCTATTTGGAAATATAAATAAATAATGAGGGAAATGCAGGAAATCTGTGCTCAGAGGAGATTAGTATTCAGATTGTTTGGGTTCAGTTAGTGCCAGGACCTATATGATGTGCAAAACATACTATTTGTATTATCCTTTTGCAAGATAAAATCTCAGATCTATTAGCAGAATTATGTTGGCAAAGAATACTGAAATGATAGACTTTATAAATAAACTACATCAAAGATCATAGTAATGTTCTTGTTTGTTTTTGAGATTTTTGGCCTATCCTATTCAAACTGGTCATTTTTGTTAAAACAGTTTTCATATATGGCTTGAATACTTCTTTAGAGATGAGTCCTTCAGATGCTTAAATGGCAGAACATGCCATCTGCAATAAAATTACTGGATTTCCGCTGAACGAACAACAAAATTCCCTATGAAATGAATATAGGGATTGTTTTTACCATAATTTTGGTCATTAAAATGGTGATAATCACTTTTTTTTTTTTTCTTCCTCCCCTTTAATAACTAGGACAAACCTTAAGAATATGGAGGTAAGTGATTTCTTGGACTTCCAAAGATCTGGGGATGCTCTTCCCATGAACGTCCTCTTTCTCTGTAGGATATCTGAAGGACCTTGCTCCTCCTTCCTGAAAGGGTAAGGATTTCAAATAATTTATCATGTGCTACAAGGTCAAACAGATATTACACAAATAATTCCCAAGACACAACTGCTATTGTAACATTTTTAGAATGACAGTAGTGCCCTACATTGCTTTTCAATGACTGAGCTTATGAAATTCCTTGGGGTGATCAATGACATTTGTATGGTAGAGGTTTTAAGACATCTGGATACATATCTAAGGAGGTAAGTAGATGAAGTGTAGCACTTACAAGGCTGGAGTGCCTGAAGTGTGGAGGTAAAAGTAGGATAGAAAAGGTATAATCACAATACTGGAGATCAGGATTGTTCTCAGAAGGAAGGACAAAAGAATTGCAGACATCACAAGACAAATTAGGGGTTGGCTTCTCAATTTTATTTGAAGTCTTCATTTGCCAAAGGCTGATAATGTTAAATTTAAGTCACAATAACCTAAAAAAATGAGGGAGAAATGAGAGACTATGGCTGTAATGGAATACCAGCTTGGGTACAGATGCCACCTCTGAAGTGCTTGTTTCAACATTCAGCCCTGAAAATGATGGTAAGTGATTTTGTCTATATAGTTCATGTTCTTAATTCATCTGGTTTACTTAGCTCAAAAGAATATAATCTCACAGCAGTTTGTTTTGTTTTGCTAGGAAGTAGAAGGAAAATAGAAAGAAGTAAAGCAGGGGGAGCATGTAAGGCAAGATTGATTTTGGAGTCTGTAACGACAAGTTTATTGATTCTGACTCATGAAGTATGAAGTTATAGATTTCTGTGATGTTACAAAGCCAGCTAAAACAGCTACATAATGTCACACACTACTCAAGTATTGGTCAATTAGATTCTTGCTTTATATCTTTTGGATGTTTATGATACGTTGTAGACATGATTTAACAGCTGGATCAACCACCTAGCTTTTCTTTTTCAGTAGCAAATGATATTGTGCACTCTACAAAACCAGGGACAAAAGAGCTGTATGACTCTCCTGAAGATAGGGTTTTAATATCAAAATTAAGAAAAGAGATGGCAGTAGCACTTACACATTTTAAACATTTTTAGTTTAATGTAAATCGTTGCCTATTGAATCAAGTTTTTGCTTTACTATAAACAAATGTAAAGAAAAAAAATACTGTTACTTTTTGTGCCTGTGAAGATTACAGCTCATGAACTGAGTGTTTGCCAGTGTGCCAGCTAATATGAGTCATGCCATAACCAGATTATTAAGAAGTAAGTTCAAACAAAATTCAAAAAAACCCTTACAGCAGAAGCAAAGGTGCTATAGGTGATGTTTAGTCTTCAAGAGGTGTTTCAGTTTAACCTCATAATGACAAATTTCTGGGAAAAAATTCTTTCAGCTTGGCCAACCTACTGAAGTTAGAGTCAATGGAGAGAGCAAGAGCAGTATTTAAGTTAAATAAGTTGTTCGGTCTTTGCTTAACGTAGATTTCGAATGTTTGTCTCTTCATTGACACTAGAGCTGGGCAGGTATGCAAATATTAGCCGAGGTGGATCAAAATTCTCATTCTTAATTTGGCTTGGGGTGCAATAGTATCTATTATATTTGACACTTCTAGAAGGTGTCATGCATGCAGTTATTTCATAGAATCATAGAATCAGTCAGGGTTGGAAGGGACCACAAGGATCATCCAGTTCCAACCCCTGCCCGTGGCAGGGACACCTCACACTAGAGCAGGCTGGCCAGAGCCTCATCCAGCCTGGCCTTAAACACCTCCAGGGATGGGGCCTCAACCATCTTCCTGGACAACCCATTCCAGGCTCTCACCACTCTCATGGGGAAGAACTTCTTCCTCATGTCCAGCCTGAATCTCCCCAATTCCAGCTTTATTCCATTCCCCCTAGTTCTGTCACTACCTGATATCCTAAAAAGTCCCTCCCCAGCTTTCTTGTAGCCCCCTTCAGATACTGGAAAGCCACAATAAGGTCACCTCAGAGCCTTCTTTTTTCCAGACTGAACAGCCCCAGCTCTTTCAGTCTGTTACTATTTTTCATAAGTGTGGTTGTTGTAGAGAAAATTGTTTTCAAAAACAATATAAAACTATTTAAAGCAGACAGATAGTGTCATTAGAAGACTATGTGATACCACAGATGTGTAGGAATGAGTTTTTGCAAGGCTTTTCGATATGCATGATTGAGCACCACTGCACATCTGTACCACGTTCAGTTTGCTAACATGAATCTGTCTAACGTGACCAGAGTAGCAACTGTCAGTATATAAACAATTTCTACAAGTGGACAAAAATTATTTATTTCTTATACTAGTATAAAGTTCCATCTATTTCTATTTCTAAATATCAGTGCTGTAGCACTTTTGTCCCAGTCCTGTGCATGCACAGATGCATGCAAACATATACACAGTCCTCTAGATGCAAAAACCTTAAGGTAACATTTTAAATATGGAGAAATGAAAACCTGAAATAAAGTATTTACTGTTACTCCTATTTCAGGATTGAACTTGAAGACATGAAGAGGTTACAATTACTTAATTGTACCTGTCTGATGGATTTGAGATTTTCATTAATCTCCAAATTACAGGAACAATCATGGAAACTTTCCTGATGGATCAGGTTGGCTGTCTCCAGGATGACCTGCTTAGAAAACAGAAGGCCTTCTATATCCAAATTTCTTTCTTGAAACAGCTAGGATATAGAAAGTGTGTGTGACATTGCCAGAACATGCTCAGATGCATTTGTGGGTCCTCAAGTTCAGAGATGGTCCAGATATCATTCTTGCTAGGTGCTGCATCTGTTCTATTTATGGTCTAGCAGAAAAAGGGAAATGAAACTCAATTTAAAGGAAATGAAACTCCAGAAGTATCAATCAGTGCAACTACATTCAAACTACTGCTGCACATGCAAGTGATAAGAAAATTAATTTTGTTTACAAATACATTCCCAAAGTATTTCATTCAGCTGTGTGAACTCCATAGCTCTCAAAGTGAAAATATCCATGCAAATTGTTCTCTGTTCCAATAGATTTACTAGCCCAGTTCAATCTCTCTTTTTAGGGTAAAAATAATGAGGATTTCCCAGCAGGGTTTCTCACAAAAATAAAGTGAAAAAATGCTAAGATTTTGTAGAGTAATCATGTGGACACATTGACTAATTTGGGACAACAGGTTTTCTACTTGTCTTAATTCAGATATGACAGAGTAAGTGGAACACACAAGTAACCCCACGATCTTCAAGAATATATTTTTGAAACGAGATTTGATCAGACACCTGTCTAATTTTCTTCAATTTATTTCAAGAAAACATGGATTAGAATTTATTAACTCCTATCTCTGTGTCTTATGTTTGCTTCATTAGACTTCACTGGTCTTAAGCTAAAAGTATCTACTTCCGTAAAGTGTCCCTTCAAACTGATCAAAAAACCCTAGTGAATTACTTTATAAGTAAATGTTATTCATGCAGTTCTTCACTTAATGCGTTTGAGGTCCCTCTTTTTCACTGCTGTCTGATGAACAAATGTACATGCTCCTCATGGTGATCTAATACAATGTTTATTTGCATATAACTGTAATGTAAAAGTAAAGCAAGAACAATATCACAGTATATCAGAGATTGGAAGGGAACTCAAGAAATCATCAGGTCCAACCCACCTGCCAGAGCAGGATCACTTAGGGTAGTCTGCACAGGAATGCATCCAGGTGGGTTTTGAAAGTCTCCAGAGAAGGAGACTCCACAACCCCCCTGGGCAGCCTGTTCCAGTGCTCTGTCACCCTCACTGGAAAGAAGTTTCTCCTCATGTTGAGGTGAAATCTTCTATGTTCAAGCTTGAACCCGTTGTTCCTTGTCTTATCACTGTGAACCACTGAGAAGACCCTGACCCCCTCCACTTACACCCACTCCTCAATACTTACATGAGGTCCCACAAAATAAAATTTGCTCACAGCAACAGTTGAGCTTGTCTCTGTTGTCTACAACATAGACTAACACAAATAAAGAGATGTCTGAAAAAGAAGAAAAGGAAGGAAGAGAAAAAGTAAACCCAGTAAATGTCTGAATGACAAACATTTTGTTAAAAATGTCTCTTTATAATTAAGATATCCCTCAGGAGGTGGGTTAGGTAAGTGAAATAAGAATACATGTATCCAATGAAGAATTTATTAATTTTCCTGAAACCAAAAATGATTTTTTTTTGCTATTTTTTGTAATCTATCTAAGATGTATCTCCTTGTTTCTTCCATTAAATTATGGTAATTAAAGCAGTTATAAAAGAAATTTTGGAAAAAGAATGAAAATCCGAGGAACACATAGGATATCTGACACTACTTCGATATTTCACTCCAAAATCTCTCTGTGATAATGATCCCTCAGTTTAGTTTCAGTAGAATCTGAAGTCAGGATGAAAACCCAGAGAAACTGAAGAGCAGTCAGGATCAACTTCTTTTCCCCACTGACTTTTATATACATTTCCTGGCACTGGTTCTAGTGATACGTGATGATAACGTGGCAAAGTTGAGAAAATTACCATGCATTACTTATTCATTTACTGCTGCTTTAATTCCAAACCATATTGATTGCATCATTACCTACATTACTCTTTCCTGCTGGACCTGATAAGCCTCGCATGAGGCCAGGTTGCTTTATGTGAAATGGAAGAACAATCACAGCAATGTTTTGCCTCCTCTTTTCCCTAGCCAAAACAACTGACTCGACTCAAGCAGTAATAAATTATTAACCCCTAGGATAGAAAAGAAAGAGTTGGGTCTATGAGCTCCAATGTCTCCTGTGGATGTAGTGGGAGTGGACACACTTCACTCAGAGGTGCACCTGAAGTCAAATTCCAGCTCTTTGTAGCTTTGCATGGATCTCATGAGTTCAATGTTGTTTACCATGAACCACAGCTACAATCTTTGAAGGAGAAAAAAGAAACCTTTTTTCCCCTCTTCTTTATTTTCTTTCTAAATTATTTTTTAAAAAAATCTCAGTAAGTTAAACAAATGTCATGGATCAGACCCACAGCTTGTGTAAATCAGCTCCACTCCATTGATTTTAGTTCAGCTGAGAATCTGGCCCATTAATTTTTAAGTCAGACAACATAATCTGATTTGCATGAAGTGTTACATGCAAGAATGAACTGGGAAACATGATGTGGGATCCTTACACCCAGCTTTTTAATTACTTTTCCATAATTCTACAAGGCAAAGATTATTATATTCAGAGAACAATGCTCGATCCTCTTTGGTTAATTTGGATTACATTTAAAAGTTCCTGTGGGAGGGTTTAGAATAAGAATGTCTGACATCACAACTGTGTTTACACCAACACCAGTAAAAAACATTCAAGATATATAAGACAAAAGTAAACAAGTCCTGTTTAAAAATCAAAATACTTTTCAACATCAACTGCACAGATATATTTACTGATTTTCTTTATACAACACTTATGAGGTGAAATAAATACCTATCTCCAAATTACATGAGAGAAAACTCAAGGGAGGTGAAATGAGAATTCCACTGCTACAACAAAGTCATTTTCATGCAAGTATGGAACTTGGGAGTTTTTGGTTATTAGATGTTGTGCCTTTCCTCTAATTAATTGGAGGACAGAGGATTTTTTTTTTGTTAGCAAAAAAAGAAGAAAAAAATCTATTTCTTACATTCTTTCACTGTCTCAGCCCTTCTGCACTACTCTCTGTACTTCTTCTTCTAGTGGATTCCTCTTCCACCTCTGTTCAAAGGTACGTTTTGGTGGACCTCCAGACCACCCCTTCTCTTGCACTTCACATCCACTTTAGGTTATACTATTTAATGTAGTGCCTTTGCTTACAGACTTTTATTTCCAGGTTATGACTTTTTTCTAATGTCAGAGGATGACAAGGAGAGTGCTTTATGATTCAAGACATGAGTGAATAATGCAGCACTCACTTATTCTGGCAGCTGCATCCTCCCAAATAGTTTCAGATATATAGTCTTATAATTAGCCAAAGATTACCATCATGCTCAGGCATGTCTCAAGAAGAATCATTAAAAGCCAGACTTCTATAAAATTTTGTCTGAATAGTGGGATCTATACATATTTTGAAAGCAGTCTCAAATAAGCAAGTCAAAGCTCAGAAGAGCTGTCAAAATAACAGCAGAAAAAAAAAAGACGAATTGGAACCTCTGGAAATATTTTAATGCCTGTAAGAAATGCTATAGGAATTTGAAAGCATTTTTGTGAGCAACTTAACTCTTACTGAAGTTCCTCAGTTGATAATTTTCCACAAAAAAAAACCAAAACAAACAAACAAAAAACTACACTGAGCATATGAGCTAGCATAGCTGGTGCCCAGGAACACACTTCATGCATGCCCTGGTGCTCAACCAAGAAAAGTTTCATATAGGGCAGCCAAGAACTATATTTCCCAGCAGATTTGGAGATTACACAGGAACCTTAGGTGGTCAGATAAACAGAAAATGCTGTGCAGCTCTGCCAGCAGCCAGCAGGAAAAAGCTGCATTGAGGATCTCTAGTAATAACACTTATACTTTTATCATGATCCAACAACAAAGATGATACAAACAGTTTGTATCAGTGTATGTATCTGTGTACTGGATATCCAATATCACCATTTAATCAAGGAAGAAATTCTTTGGGTGGGATTCAATCTGAGATTAAGACACCTGAATCATGGTGTTTATTTTAAGGTCTACCACCTGTAGACCACAAGATTGTATTCCACTCAACAGACATCTTGTCAGTACACTCAGTGAAGCTGAATGATTCTGCTAAATTCATATTAAATCCCTAGGTATTAGTAAAGCACAGGTGGTTTGAGGGATTTTAGAAGCACTGGAATATACCTAGTATCCACCCAGGAAGATCATAATCCATAGGTCCATCTGCCAGACTGTACAAATGCTTTGGACATGCAGTAATCTCTGAGAGCTGAGATATTTACCTGCTAGATGTGCTAGCAGATCTAAGAGGATCCATGGGAGACGTGCTTTCTAGCAGCAGTGGATGGAAGCCTGGTAGGAGAGAAAGCATGGCTTTATAAATGGTACTGGATGTTTGTCTGCAGGAAAGTATGGAATCTTTCAGCTGGGTGTTGTCACATTTGCCCATTTTGCAGTTGTCATCGTGCACAGTGGCATTCCCAGTAGTAATGACAGGAGTGCAGAGCAAGGAGGGCAATATCAATGTGCCTCATTATTTTGAGGAACAGCTCCATGACTGTGTTCTTTGTCTCCACCACCCTAGTTACGCACTGTCTTTTTGAGGTATATCATTCTTCCCAGTCCATTAAAAATGTGTCAGGAAACCATTCTTCTATAGGTCTACCATCCAGTCCCTCTGTTAGGATAGAAAATTAGCACATTAATGTTTCTTTTATGACTTTTTTTTTTTTTTAAACAGAAATTCATCAGATCTACAACCATCAGCTGACCTACCTTCCAGACACTCCTGTGCAGATGTAATTAAAAAGTTGGCCACGAATACAAGAGTATTTCTTATTCTAAATATGAACAACACCTTCTAGTTACTGCAATATTTAGGGGGGAGGAGGTATTTTTATGGTTTATCATTATTCCTGGTTTCTATATTATTGGGAGCACATCACTCAAGTGAAGAACAATCTTTTTGTTGGTTTTTGTTGTTGTTTTTGTTTGGTTGATTTGGGTTTTGTGGTTTTTTTGGTGTTTACAGGTTACCCTGACACTGGCTTACTGGAGGTTCAGCATTGAAAAACCGAAGAATCTAAATCTGAAAACTGTTGTTAATGTGTTTCTTTTAGCATTTTTTCTCAAAGTACAAATCTAGCAAACTGAAATTATATGAAAATAATTTTTTAAAAAGCCTAGCTCCAGTCAAAATGCATGTAGTCATACAATTAAAAAAAGAAAATAAAAAGAGAGACCTAAATAAAGCTTTTTTCCTTTAAAGCCACATAAGATAACTCTAGTCTTAATATTGGAGTTTGTTTTACTTCTTCTCTTATTCAAATATGAAAATAAAAAAGATAATTGAAGTGAAAAGTAGGCAATAAATACTGAACAAAGGATGAAAAATGCAGTAAAATGATCTATTTAGATTTCAATTGAGCCCTATTTTAGCTTTTCAATCAGCAAAGGATATCAAAGAATATAAGTGAAAGAAAAGTGTATTAATAATGAAAACATTTTTTTCTACCTAAAATTAGCAGCTAGCGATCTAGAACTTGGCTTAGTATTAGCAAATTATGTATTGGTCTTCACAGTAGTGATAGGCTCAGAGCATCAACTGTAATCAGATCTATTTGCAAAGGTAATTTATTCAATTTAGTCTTTTCTTCCCCTTCTCATAAAAATTAAAAGCTTCTTTACCACCTCCCTTAAGTCTTAGTCATATAAAAATACAACTGGGGGAAAAAAAAAAAAAGGTAGTTGTTTAGATTGGTCATTATAAAAACCTCTCAGATTAAAATGATATCCAAGTCTGAAGAGCCTTCAGAATATTATTCCATTGTAAATTCACCACAGAATTATTTGGGAAACAAAAATAGAAAAAAAAAATCATAATACCATAACTAGAAGGTAGCATTGTGGAGTGTGTGTTCCCATGTTCTGTTCCCATTCTCTGCCCTTGCCACACTTTTGACTGCTTGTATGGTGCATCAGGGGGGGCTAAGATCAGCATTAAAACAAAGTGCAAGTATACCATGAGAAGACAATGTCTGAAAATATCTGTCCAACAGTCAAGAAGGGAAAAAAAAGATAGCAGCAGGGAACTGGATTAAGGCTGATGGAACAAATAATGGAAAAAGAATATCCCTTATACAGGTATGAAGCTCAAGTGAGCTGTGAAGGCATGCTTAGGAATATGGGTGACATGATTTAAGGTCCAAAAGGCGCGGTTGTATCATGGCTTGCAGTGAAATATGAAACTGCAGTGCTTTCTCCCACATTTAACTGCTTTCCAGGCTGGAAAATAGAAGCTGTACATCTAAGACTTCCCTTTTTACCATCCTATAGTATAAAAGCTAGCAAAGCCAAGGACAGAATGATGGCATGTCAGTTGATGGGGAAGGCATGACTAGGAAGTTGCAGAGCAGTTCCCATAAAGTGGCTGCTGAGTGATTTGCTTGAAAGGTTGTCTTTAACATTATCTCACTTGGTTGACAAGAAAGACAAAGTTTTGTCTGAGATGAGAGTGCCAACCCAGTGGCTTAGAGTGCTTTCAGTTCATGTGTTTGATAAATCTGTTCCCTCTGTCCCTTTGTATCTGAACAAAGAAGATCCTCAAGAAACCACATAGCACTCATAGAATCATGGAATCATGGAATCAACCACGTTGGAAGAGAACTTCAAGATCATCCAGTCCAACTCATCACCAAGCCCTGTCCAATTAACTAGACCATGGCACTAAGTGCCTCATCCAGTCTTCTCTTGAACATCTCCAGGGACAACAACTCCATCACCTCCCTGTGCCAAATCACCCTATTGGAGTTCATCAAAATCTAACTTAGTAGCTAAAGGGAGGCAGGCAATGGGGACAGTTCAGTGTTATATTTGACCCAACTTATATATATATATAAGTATATAAAAATATATATATATAAATATATATATGTATATGCACACACACACATAATATATATGCATATATGTAACTTCCAAAGGTAAAGAGGCAGATTTCAGTTATTTTCCAGATCAATTTGTGCAAGACAAGTCTGTCAGATGAAAGAAATATAATTCACAGCCTTTTAGCTGGTCTTTCAGGGGATTTCTTTATTTCATTTGAACGTCTAGTGATTGGTGAACAAGCCTTTGCAGCTCAGCAGAGAATCCTCAAGTGGCTTCTGGCGTTATTTTGATGGTATTAAAACAATGGTGCATTATAGCATGATATGTCAAGCATTTTCTCTGAGCTTTCTTTCCTTTTGAAGGAATGCTCATATTTTCTAAATTGTAATACATCCTTTAACTTAGAATAGAACCTGACAAAAGGAATCTCATTTTTTTCAACTTTGAAACTAAGTGTATTAAAAGGATATTTTCAGTGATTGAAGATTTAGGATTATGCATTTTTCTTCTAGAAAAAGCAAAACATTTTTAATTAATGATGTCTGCACAGTTGTATGTTAAATGCTAAATTGGACTATTTGTTTGAAGTCATTCAACAGAGTCAACTTGGAGGCCTGTGGCAAGTGGTGTCCCGCAGGGATCGGTATTGGGTCCAGTTTTGTTCAATATCTTTATCAACGACCTGGATGAGGGCATTGAGTGCACCCTCAGCAAGTTCCTGATGATACAAAACTGGGGGGGTTGGCTGACACCTGTCAGGCTGTGCAGCCATCCAACGTGACCTGGACAGGCTGAGAGCTGGGTGCAGGCAAACCTCAGGAAGTTTAATAAGGACAAGTGCAGGGTCCTACATCTGGGGAGAAATAACAACAGGCACCAGGACAGGTTAGGGGCTGCCCTGCTGGAAAGCAGCTCCACAAAGACCTTGGAGTGCTGTTGGACAGCAAGTTCTGCATGGAACAACAATGTGCTCTTGTGGCCAAGAGAGCCAATGGGATCCTGGGATGTATCAAGAAAGGTGTGTCCAGAAGGTCTTGGGAAGTTCTTCTACCTCTCTACTCGGCCCTGCTGAGACCACACTTGCAATACTGTGTCCAGTTTTGGGCTCCCCAGTTCAAGACAGACAGAGTCCTGCTGGAGAGAATCCAGTGGAGAGCCATGAGGATGATTAGGGGACTTGAGCATCTCCCCTGTGAAGAGAGACTGAGAGCCCTGGGGCTGTTTAGTCTGGAGAAGAGAAGACTGAGAGGGGATCTCATCAATGTCTATCAATATCTGAGGGGTGGGTGTCAGGAGGAGGTTCTTTTTGGTGGTTCACAGTGATAAGCCAAGGAACAATGGGTTCAAACTTGAACATAGAAGATTTCACCTCACCATGAGGAGAAACTTCTTTTCAGTGAGGGTGACAGAGTCCTGGAACAGGCTGCCCATAGAGGTTGTGGATTCTCCTTCTCTGGAGCCTTTCAAAACCCACCTGGATGCATTCCTGTGCAGACTATCCTAGGTGATCCTGCTCTGGCAGGGAGATTGGACTTGATGATCTCTTGAGGTCCCTTCCAACCTCTGATATACTGTGAACTAATTTCAGATTTGATATATAATAATGTTCAGTAACAGAACTGGAGATGGTCAGTAACATCTTCTTGTAAATAAGCAGATAACATGTTATTTATCTGATATAGAAACATATATGTTTAATTAATTAAAAAAAAGGGTTTAAAATTCAAAGTAGAGAGTCACTTTAATCAACAGTACTAATAATACAGTGATTTAAATGTCAAGGAAAGATTTATTTTTTTCCTTACAGCTGTGGGCAATGTTTTTACAAGTTAAGACGTGGAAAAAGGCTATAAAGTGAGAATGGTGTTGCTACCTCTAAATTTATGATCCTGAAAACCACATTCAACTGATACCTGACTGTCAGAATGCCAAAGCATATAGACACGTTAGTGCTTGAAATGAACATGTCTCAAGTGCCTCTGCATTCCCAGCATAGGTTCTATTTTTATGTGCCAGAGCAGCTTTACATCTGAAATCCAATCAAAATCTAGAAAGACAATTTTTATCTCCACTTGAGTCCACTGAACACTTATATTAGGAAATCTGCACTACAGAGACTGTAGAAGTGGCTGCCATTTTATTTTAATATCCAGCTGTGAGAGGAAAAAAATGAGGAGGTAATAATTTTAAAATAACTTGCATCTGCACAGTAGCCAAGGCATAAAAGTGAGCATGACTGTGAAAATGTTAGAAAAACCATTTTAGTGGGTTAATTATGGAAAGTTTTTTATTTTTTAACAGAATCAGTATTTTTTACATTAGAGATTTATTATTTAAAATACATAAATAGTCTTGAAATTAATTGGAGTCCAGGTGTCCCTAACTTGGAGCAAATGCTGTAAGAATTGGAATAGCAACCACACTCTTTGTCTTGCTCTCTGAACCACTAGTTCTTGCAGTCTTTCCCCCAGAGTAGGCCAAGTTCAGCAGGGAGATGTAGATGAAGCTGAACGTGCCTAGCCTGTTATTTGGTAGTTAAGTCCCTCTCCAGGTTGCAGAAGCTGTATCTCTAACACCTCTGACAGAAGTGAAGCTTTAGTATCTGTATCCATATCTTTCTGGGTAACCATTTAAATTATCAGAATTAATTGCAGTAAGATTCTTCATCTGGCTGTAGCTTTTAATTAAAACTCTATACTGTCTGAGTGTATTGTCTTGCTAAGATCACATCTTACATATTGGGAATTCTAAATGAGTATTTGCTTCCCAGCCCATCTGTGAATCATAAAGGGGTTAGGTGGGAACCAGGTGCTACTTTCAAACATATGTTGGAGCTTAGATTTAAGCACATGATGAACTTTATCTTCTAAACCAAAGGTATCCAGTTTTTCGTGGCATTAACTCAGGTGGAAGGGATTAGTCTTAGACATAAATGTTTAAAATTATGCCTGAGTACTAGAGGGAATTAGGCACTTTGAGTGTCAACCTGCATGATAAAGGGTTTTTTTTTTTTTTTGAGATTTAAATTTCACCACATAACAGAAAAGCTTTTCATTTTAGATCAGACTTTTTTTTTTTGCTTTTATGTCAGCAAAACCAAAGAAGAATTTACTTACTGATCTTTTCCTAGAACAATTAAATGTTTCTCTAGTCAACTGCACATTTAATGAAAGAGGTGAGGAGTGGTATTGAAAGGTTAGACTGCAGTGAAAAATCTGCAATCCTCTTCACCTGTAAAGTTGTAAACCTCTGCTTATCTGTAAAATTCTTTCTCCCTATGAGAAAAAAAAAGGGAAAAGACAGAGAAGAAGAATCTATATTAATTTGTGATTGTCCAAACATATCCTACTTATGAGAGTGTGTTGGTGGTCTAGAAAAAGCATCAACTTAGCCCTGATCCAGCTTTGGAGGTTACCTTCAGGTGTATTACTTTGCTTTTTGTGTTTAACACAGGCTTTATGGAGAGTTTAACACATAAGCTCTTCTAAAAAAGATTAATCTTCTTCATTAGAGATGACACCATTCATACTTATTAGCAATGCTTCAGCTGTAGAATTATGTTATTTATGTGACTGGGCTGCATACAAAGGAGGCATAATACATTCTAAATAAATGGCCAGAGAATGTTTCTCTTCTATAGAAAGCTTCAGCTCACTGTCATGACAGAGAAAATATGTGAATGAAGGTTATGTCTCTGTTTCACAATGGCTGTACAATAAATACTTCCTTGGAAATGTTAAGTGCCAACAGGCATGCATTCTCTATCAAAATATCAAAATATGGAAGACAGAACCTCCTTTATGTTTTTATTAAAATTGTGTGTCTTCTTGTTTGCTTGCTTGCCTGCTTGCTTCATCCCTGCCTTCCTTTATCTATAGCTACATTTGGGAATGATGCATCTAATAGGATATTAATAAAAAATTACGAGACTTCACTGTAATAGTGTAAGCTTAGAGCATATTTTTCCTCTCTCTTTTTCTCTCTGTACACATACCACACACATGCATGTATATACAAAGATAAAGACATTATAAATAACAGATAAAAACTAGATAAAAGCAGATGTAAACAGTGTCCTGCTAACAATTCTTAGAAGCACTGCTTCTGTCTATATAGATATACCATAAACCTGTGTGTCTGCTTTCAGATTTCAAGCGCACTAAATATATGGCCACAGCATATATCCCTCTGTTGAAAGGCTAGAAGTTTTTCTATTGATCACTAGACTTTTGTTTCTAGTTAAAATGCATAGAGATACACCTAACCTATTAAGTCAAATTTGTCTTCACTGTGAAGTGGCAAAAAAATTCCCAAGCCTATTAAATTGCATTACATTTTGTAACTCCTTCATGAAGACAACAGAACAACTTTTTAACTAAGGTCACATAAGGTACATTTTCTCTTTCTTGTTGCACTCATTATTTTTCTACTATATTCTTGCAAATGATTGACAATACCTACATAGAGAAGAGAATGCTGTCTTTTTAGCAGACACTTGAAAAACTTGAGTGCACGAAGGTCCAGTTTTCCTGGCTACTGTCAGCAGATTTGCTTGCCAATGAAACAAGAATGAATACTGAGTTGCTATTACACGTTGGAAGTTTGGACACGTGTCCAAAGAGGAAAATTTTAGGAAATGAATATTTTTTTTGCATTGACTGGACAAAGTCAGTGAGGAAAAATGGCAAAATAATTTATTTATAAAAATTTGGCTTCTAATAATAAGTGCTGTGCATCACATAATTGGCTGGGAGATTCTTCTGGTCTGGTTTGACTCTTGGCAACTTTTTACCTGCATATGGAATGATTAGCAAATATGGATTGTCTGCCAGGATTTCTGGAGAGTTCTAAGTGAGCTTGAGGGTTTTCTGCTTGGACACAGATTGCATGTAGGTCTTGAGAACAGGTTAAATTGTCTCCAGGCAACCTGCTGAAATGGATAGAGAAAATCAGGGACTCATTACCTAGGTGAACTAATAATAGGAAATAGCTTGCAAACCAGACTCCCTTACTCTCCCTTGCCTTCCTCTAACTCTTGTTCATTAATTTTCTATTCTCAAAATCTACCAGTAAGGTAGATTTTTTAATTCAGACTTTATTATTCTGGGCCTCATCTTGTTCTTAAAAGACTAATTATATTAACCAAAACCTAAGCAATAAAAATGCATTCACTGTTAAATACAAATGTTATTCTACTAACTTCATACACACTTTTGTATTTTTGGGTGCCTAGTGCACCTTAAACATCAAAGCAGAGAGCTCATAACATTTCAATAAGGCTGAAAAGTATTGTTGTCATATTTCAAAGTACTTTGCAGAAATTAAACATACATGATTATTTAATCATGTCTGAAAAGCAGGTATGCATGTGGTAGATGCAACTGCTTCCTCTAGGTTAGTAATGGTGGAGGATGAAGTATAATATATGGTTTAATTAAACTTTCAGATGAGTGGTTTTACATTCACCTCCAGTCTTTTTTTGTTTTTTCTTTTAAAAAATATTTTTTAATATACAGTGTTGTTTTTTTTTCTAGTGGGATGAAAAAATAGAAAAGGTGTTCATGACCCTGGAACATTAGAAACCAGTTCAAAACCAAGTTCAGTAAGTTTTGGACCAACACTGCCACTGAAACAATGAAAAAAAATGATGAAAAAAATAATTCAGAACTGGGTGAGGAAATTGTCTTTTCACAATGAAAGATGTTTTCATGCCAAGATCTCTCATTTTTTTCCAACATATATATTTGCCACCAGAAACAGAATAAAAGATGTCGATATGCCCTGCCAAGTATTATCCATCTATCAAACACCATTGAAATGCAGGAATTCTAACAATGCTTGTACAGATGAAAGCAATGGTATTCTACAACACAGAAATGTTAATCTAAAGCTACCAACCTATGGGTCTAATAAAGAATCAGGCCTACAGGGGAAATAAAGAAAGCTTGAAAACCAGATTACTTGTATTACTAACATTCTACAAGAAAAGATAAACAAAGTAGTATTTTATAACTACCTTCAAGCCCTCTATGAGCAATTGCACTGCACATCTACCCAGTATGTGGCTAGGTTGTTACATCTTTGTGTGGTGCTTTACTTCTAGGAATAGCAATCCTGAATGTGAGAAACTAGAATTTTCAGTGTAGTCACATCAGCAGCAGTTACTCTTTCTCATTAACAACATGTGTTCAGAGTGGCAGAAAATTTAACAAATTAAAGTCCTGTGCAGGAAATGTTAGCATATTTAATGACATTTGAACCTCAAAAGGATGAATTATGTCACTGTCTGTTTGCAGAGATCAAGACCTCGTAGATCCTAATTTGATGAACAGTTTAAAGGAAACAGAATTTTTAAAAGGCCTCTCTTGCAGCTAATTAAAAATAAAATCTCCTTTACAAAAGCAGCACAGTAAACTGGCACTGTGCTTAGATATTTATTTTTTTATTTGTGTAAGAGCCAATCCATTACATGTTATGAACCTGAAGATTGAATGCTCCTGCCCAAGTTGAATTATAAATAATAAATTATTTCAATGTTCTATGATGGAATAGAATTTCAAAATAGGACATAGTTCTACACAAACCAAACAAAACAAAAGCAAAAGTACTAAATGAAAGGCTTTGAACAAAATAAACCGAACAAAATAAACCAAACAAAAGAAACATGTGTCATTCCCCCCCACACCTCCCCCCAAAAAATAAAAACAATAAAAGACAATCCTATTTCCATAAGTGTAAGAAATTTTGTAAAAGTAGAAGTAGTTTCTGCAGCCTTCACATGTTTGGTAAAACCAGAATTTATCAGAAATACCATTAATTGTAAGAGGCCCTCTGATGAAGAGAAAGTCTTCTCAATATTATTAGAAATTGTTCTTTTGTTCCTACAATTATATCTAAACACACAAGTAATGGTGAGTGCTGTTTAGCTAATCAGATTCCTTTATAATTTGTTTGGTATTTTATTGTTCCATAGATTTTCCATATGAGGTTTATTTACTAGGAATACCAGATAGCCTTGTACAGATTCCATTGGGGTTGTCTGTATGCACAGAAGAGAATGTGTTTGCATAAGGGCTGGACCAGCTTACATTCCACCAACGTTTTGAATCAGGATGTGTCAGAACATTGCTTTTTCATTTCCCACAAAAATATTAAGACAAAGTTTCCTTATTCAGCAACATTAAAATTAAATGTCATGTTATACTCACGATATTATTGGACATCAAGTATTCTGGTAAACAGCTGGCATAATGCTGGATTGCACATCTGGTAGGTGTGGATGGAATTCATTAGAATTAGTCTTCCATAAATAATGTGCTAAAGCTTTGATATAACAAGTGCTTATGCCTGATGGCAGCCATTTACTGTTTGCCAGTTCAAATGTGCTTCCAGTGTTGGAATTCATCCACACTGGCACTTCAGATATTGAAATGAGCTCACTACATCTTGGAGGTGAAAGTTGAAGTAAGGAAGTCATGTACTCAGCTACTATGAACTGCAGCAGCTTCAGGGAAGTGAGCAGAAGCACTTTACTCTGTAGATGAAATTTTGTCCTATAAACTTCCACTTTTAGCCAGCTTGGTACTGTTTTAGGGCAGTTAATCATGGAGCACAACATTCTAGAGAACTGACCTTGAACAGAGACACATAGCTTAGAGAAAAACCTAAAACAAGAGAGGAAGGACTAGTTATCATAGAACAATAGAAGACAGATTTGGGAAGAACCTTGAGGAGTCACCTACACTATGTGCTCTGAACATACCCCATTCCCAGTGGATATTGACTAATCTGTTCATTAATCATTTATCAATAATCCCAGCACAACATCAGCAGCAGAAAGTAGAATCCATAGCTCCCTCATGTCCCTTACCCCAGATGCAGAGAAATGTCTGACATTTTTTTCTCTTGATAGGACATGTAAGCAAATGATTATCATTTGTTGCAGATGCAACAGAAGTGTTCAGCTGAAGTGTTGACAAGAGGTTGGAATATTTAAATCTGACCGTGAAGCTAGTGAAAATAGATCACAGAACAGCAATTAAGATATTTTTATTTATGATTCAGAGAATAGCCTCATCTAAAAACTGATCTAAAGAAAGCATCATTTCCTCCAGATATTTCATTATAGTGTATTTTTACTATTTGCATTTTATTTTAAATATGCTGCCTTCACTGTAAAAAAATCTGCTCTTTTATGCTGCTGCAAATATAACAACTGTTTTCCAAGTATCATTACATGCCTCTTATATTTGCCCTGGCAATAACAAGAGGCTTATAGAATTCAGTACTTGGCTCTGGGAATGGGCATGTTAAAGAAAAAGAAGCTGAACTGAAATATTCCTGGGTAATATTTTCAGAGGCACATAGGTCGTTTAGTAACATCAGTCAAGAGTTTTAAGCTTGTAGGTGATTTGGAGACTTCTAAAAAATTAATTTCACAGAAAAATCTTGATAAAATTATTTTGTTCCTCAAACAAAATACTTAAATTATATTTTATCTGAATTACAATCAATGATCAAGACCTTACCCATCTGATTGTTCTTTCTAAATAGATTGCGCATTGTCTGTTTCTCTGCAAAGTAATTTCTTTTTATGCCTTAATGCCCTGTTGAACCACAACTGATCAGAACTTCTTTACCTGTGTGAGTGAACTGTAAAGTATTAAAATATCGCCCTTCATTAACCTTAAAAATATATAGCAGTAGATTTTTTTCCCCCTTGTTGTGTTTTTTTTTTTATTGTTGTTGATAAGAATTCTTTATACATATTATTCTTACATTTCTCATTTTCATAATTCAATCTTTATTGGGCTGACCTGGGATAAGAACTGAAGCAAAAGGCACATGTTCATTTAATGAGAACATAAGAAAACATGTTCACAGACATAGAAGAATTTTAATTCATTGTCCATAATTGTTTCTTATTAAATTTGGTAAAAATGATGAATCCGGTGTCCCAAGAACTTTACTGTGACATCAGAAAATTAATAGAGGAAGATAGGAAACATGTCTGGCCTAGAAAATAAGGGAAAGACGGAGCTATGTGGGCTAGTAAGCAGTTAATAAGAGTTATCAATAACCCAAAGCTGAGAGGAAAGGCAATGTTTATCTCTTGACTTGTATCATCAGTTATTAACCGTCTTTAAAAGCCTTTGGATTTCTTGTCAAGGTGACAAACTTTCGTGTTATTATCTCTCCTGGTGACTGTGTATTAGAACAACAGAAAGAAAAATATAAGGTGTTCTTTGAATTGGCAGTTCTAACTTCTTACTCTCCCCTTAAAATTCAGGGGAAAGGGAGACACTCTTTTGGTGCTTACAATGATAGTGGTTTCAGTTTCAGAGGGGTGGTATGAAATTATGCGTTTACATTTTTGCTTTCCATTATATCGCTACTCTCTAGATCCTTTTAATACAATAAATGTTCTCATTTGAAGTTAGCCATAGTTTCCCTCTAATACATTATTGTCATTTATTATTATACAGTTCAAGAATAAGAAAGATGCTGCAGAACTGCTGCTTCAAGATTATTAAAATATCATTAGCACAACTTCATCTGTTTTCAGGTGAACCGTGGTTAGACCAATGCCATTGAAACTTCAGAAAATCCCGACTATCATGCTTCCTCTTTGGCTTTCTGAATCCTCTGCACAGTGGCTATGCTTACAAGCACTGTGGAGGTTAATCAAAATTAATGTGGCAAGTTAGCTCTAGGTAAAATATGATCTGATGTTGTATGTGCATTTACAGTAGACGACTAATGCAATAACAAGAAGAGCAAGTAACTAGCACTTCACACAATAAACATCAGCCTTGCTTGTGTTATAACTCTATTTACTGTTACAAACAATAATTGTCTGTAGATTTCAGACAAAAAAAATGTTTTATGTCAGCAAAAAGTTATAATAATTTCTGAATTGCTTTTGGTTTGGGGAAACCAATACTCAGTTTTGTTCTATTAAATCTACTGGAATAAATAATGAAGATGCCTGTAATAAAATAAAATGGAAACCAGAACAAATTCTAGATGTGTTTCCTGATTATTTTGTCCTCAAACATATATAGAAGGGAATAACAGATTAATCAAAATTAGGCCAGAGGGAACATTGGATCATCTAGCCTTACTCATTTATTACAGGACATTAAATTTCACCCTATACTCTGTACTGAAGCCAATAGTCCTTATTTTACTAAAACATACCTTGTATTTACTAAAAGCGTAGGTTCCAAAAAGGCATCCTTCCTTGATTTGAAGATGTTGAGAGACAGAATTAATTTCTCTGCTGGGTTGTTCCATTCATTAATCATGACCACTTGTTTTTAAAAAATGCTTTATTCCTAATTTGAATATTTCTGGCTTCTTCTTGCACTCATAAATCTTGTTATGGCTTTCTTTACTAGATTTTAAAATCTGCAGTACCCTGTATTTTCTATCTATGATGATATCTCTAAGTTAAAAAAGCCATTAAATAAATTAAAAAAAAAAAAGTCAACACATGAAACATTGCATCTCTCACTGTACAATATTTTCTCTAGACTTTAAATAATTTGTATGGATTTATCTCCCTAATCTCCAACTCTTAACCTTTTTTCAGTATTTTGAATCACAGAATCACAGAATGTTAGAGGTTGAAAGGGACCTCCAGAGATCATCGAGTCCAACCCCTCTGCCAAAAGCAGGGTAGTCTTCACAAGAATGCATCCAGGCAGGTTTTGAAAGTCTCCATAGGAGACTCCACTACCTCTTTGGGCAGCCTGTTTCAGTGCTCTGTCACCCTCACTGTAAAGAAGTTTCTCCTCATGTTGAGGTGAAATCTTCTGTGTTCCAGTTTGTACCCATTGTTCCTTGGCTTATTACTGTGCACCACCAAAAGGAGATTGGCCCCATCCACTTCACACCCACCCCTTAGGTATTTATAGGCATTGATCATATCCCCTCTCAGTCTTCTCAAGACTAAGCAGCTCCAGGCCTCTCAGTATCTCTTCATAGGGGAGATGCTCAAGTCCCATAAACATCCTCTTGGCTCTCTGTTGGACTTTCTCTACACACAGAGTTTTCTAGTATCAGCCTTACCAATACTGTGTGTGACTATAAAACCTGAGAGATCAGTATTCTTTTTTTTTTTTTTTTAATATCAATTAAAAAAAAATCCAACAAACAAAAAGAAGCAATAATACAAAATATTAATCCATTTTTCTTTTAAATATTCAGGCATTATATAACATGAACTGGAACCCACGAGAAATGTTCCAAGGTGGATGAGTGGAAAACATCAAAATAGTCACAAAAGTCTACCTCATTAGTAGACACGAATCTGTTTTGAAGCATAAGTTAAATAATTTCTGTAGATTCTTTAAGAAGGAGCTAGGCTCATAATCCCATGGCTGCTACAGCTGCATTGCTTGGGTATGCTTGCTCTGAGTTTACATTAGCTATCAGGAGGGCACACAGAGAAAAATCATTTGGATTTCCTGCTTTTCTCTGTTACTTCCTTGTTAGGCAAGTGAGGTTGAAGATAAAAAAAAAGGGGGGGAAATTTTCACTTTGATTGGAGGTATGTATTGTTCTTGGAATAATTTAAACAACACAATCATAATTTAGATGCTTTTTAGTGTATGCAAAATGTAAAAGTAGTATAGATAACCCCATAGCTTTCATCACTGAAGGTATTAGGTAAAAACATTGGTATTTGTTCCTAGGTTAGAGGAAACATTTTTCTTTAAATATCTCACAGAGATGTTGAAACTTGTCTGAAAGGGCAAATTCAGGGAATTAGTACTAGGCTTTCTTTTTGAAAATTATTAATTTCTTCTTGGCCTAAATATTGGTGCAATTAAGATGGATAGATACAGTTTTACAGTGAATAGTTTGGGCTTCTACCAGCCTTGGCTAGATTTTATTGACATAAGATCTTTGCCTTTTTTTTTTTTTTTAATTCTATGATGACTGTCCATTTAATGTAATGGGGTTGAAAAAAAAAAGGCAGCTACTCAGCCTCTTTCTCCCCCCTCAAGTCCTGTTACAAGTTAAATTCCTACAGCGAGGCACTAATGACATAATTCACAGCCATGAGCTGTGAATCACGTAATTTCAGTGTGGCAAAAGCACCTCTCTTTTTTACTATAGTAAACTCTGTTTCTTGTTTCATCACAGGATTAAAAAAAAAATCTAAAAAACAGCAAACAACAACAACAAAAAATCCCTTGTCAAAGAACTGTGGTAAGACTTGCAAATAACTGACTTCAAACTGAGAGAAGCTTAGCACAGCTATTAGTGGAAAGCTCCCGTTTGACTCACTTGGTAAACCTGCTTTCTATACACCCCCAGGGTTCTGGTTCAAGGACTGGCTCAGTGCACACACAGCAAGTTCAGTTACCAGATTTAATCTGTCAGATGTAAACTGCTATCATATCTGTCTGTGGGACACGCTGAAAGGGTGCAGAGATCAAAACCTGAGATTTCTGCTGAGTTTCCAAGATTAACAGTCCCTGAAGTACCAGAGATCTAAATAAACAAGTCTGAGTGAGCACAGGGTGAATCCAGGTAATTTGGCAGGTCTGAAACAAGCGTATGGCAGGGAATACTGCAGGGTAAAAATAACATGCATGCTTTTCTTTCAAAAGTGATTGTGAAAAATGTTTGTTTTCCCATTGTGCCTTCTGTTCACTTTAAGCAACTGACCACGCAGTTGTCTTGGTGCCTTTACGGTTGTGCTGCATCGTTCACAGGAATACCCCTTGGCAGCATTCCTTTGACCATCTCTGACACTTGTGTCATAAAGAATACCCAGTCCTTCCCTTCTGTTGCTAAGCTAATTCATGAAGCACAGTTAAGACAGATTCATCCTCTGCCTCATTTCCCTCACACCTGACTGCAGAACTCTCAGCCTGTCTTGTCAACATCCCAACCTGACTGCATGACTGAGCTGCTACATTACAATTTTCACTGTGAGAGAGATGGTACGCATTGACCTTCACTCAGAATTTGCATTCAGATGGACAAATGTTTGTTTAATTTTCATAATTTCAGATATGGTTGATTTAGTGCAGAATGCTTAAAAAGGTGAGTCATAAAGCATATATTTTAAAATTAGTTTAAGTTGTTGGAGACCTCAAGTCTGCTATGAAGTGATAATATGCATATAGAGAGAGTTTCTAATAGCTAAAGAGACAGTTAAATTTATGTTTGGAAAAAGGGAGAGTTTGTTTGTATAGATGAGTGTCAGTTTCTCTACAGCTACTGAAGATATTTCAAATATAGCCAATGCAAACAGGAAAAAAAAAAACACATCTTGTTTGAGATAATTGCCATAAACACTCATGCAAAGGAAAAAGAAATAGGAAGAATTTACTTCATATTTGAAAGTAAATTATTTTAAAAGAGTAAGAGAGATCACATTTGGGAAAGAAACCTTTCCTTAATAGGCTCATCCAAAACACTAGACATCACAGTATGAGTACAGCCATAATCATATCAGTCTTTGCAAATGTATGAAACAAGACAGAATTTAACTGCAGGCCAACAAGTGAAAAAAGAAAAAGAAAAAAAGAAAAAATTAAAAAGAAGAAAGAAAAAAGAAAAAAGCAAGGTCAAATGCTTCAGCTTGAGAAACTAACAAATCAGAACCATAATGTTTTAATCTTCAAGTATGGTCTGTTGTTTATTTGCAATCTTAATCAGTCTTTCTTTTAAAAAAAGCTTGTGAAAGTTTTGAACAATGACACAAAATTAAGGCTATGATGAGCAGTTCCCCAGAGTTTTGAGTTTTGTTCAGAAAGTCCTTCAAAACTTGCAGTCTAATTAGTGCTCCTAAGGAATCAGTATTCTTCTGAGGATAGTAATTGGAATATTAGTCACAAAAGCAAGGGTAATATGTTGTAAGCATAATCAAATTAACTTTAAATCAAAGTAACACAGGTAACTCTAATAGTTTAACTGCAGCAATGAAGAGTGTTGTGAGTTTGCAGTCACAATTTATTGGCAGTTTTGAAGCCCACACTGATCTTTGTGTTAACCTAGTTTATAATGTTTCAACCAGTTTTAAACTAGTGAGTGAATATGGACTTAATCCTGCTGTGGCTAACAAATTGTTCTCTTAGGTCTGTCATTAGAACTTGATGAATAATTGCTTTTCTTCGTGCCTTAGTTCTGCCATTTGTAGACTAGGAACACTAACGTCCCTTGTAAAATTGGTTTAAAGGCTATGAATATAAACTACCATAGAATATTCACAGATCAGATGAGAGAAAAAGAAGATTTTGTAACACGAGGAGCAAACACAATTGGGTCTGGCCTATGTTCTGTGAATAAATTTCAAGCAGTCACTGGTTAATATCCTACTTAATCTGCCTTCTTGCTTTAATTAGGCCTTATTGAGAATAGCATAAAGTGCTCTGTAAGCATTCAAGGCATTGTAGCCAGTTTAATTTCTCCAGTGGATAGCAGGCTCCTACTTCATAAAACATTCCCACCTAGGCCCAAAGATGTTAACTGTGACTACGAAAAACCTGCATGACCAAAATGAGTTCTGAATCAATCCTGTCAAACCACGTCCACAAAACATGAAGTCATACTTACCCTGTGCTTTGGGCACAGATATGTTACAGGTTTGAAAAAGGATCACAAAAGGCAAATACAGCACTTGTCAAGCAAGAGTCTTATGCATTTTCATTGGCTTGATGTCCAAGTTGTCCTTCTCTTCTCTCATCTACCCTCAACCAACATAAACAAAAGGACAGACTAATATTTATGTTCCTCAGAACTCAAACAGACCAAACAAAACCCCCCAAACACCCCTGTGTAGACATTTTATGGGGCACAGCAGATGTCCAAAACAGCTGACAAGACAGGAAAATGTTAACATTAACACCAAAACAAGTCAAGTAGAATTTTGCTGGTCACAGGCTGCTCAGCAAGCAAGTTCAGGGAGTTAACAGCAAAACTGCTGCATATATTTAAACTTTGTGCTGCAGGTCATGTAAACATTCCTTTCATGGAAACTGTGCTGGGAATGTAGAAACTCTCTGACCCTGCTGTGTCTTCCCTGTAAGGTTTATCATAATGCTGTGACATAACTACATACTGTATCTGTCAAAAAGATGGCATCTTGCTGTTTAAGAAAACCAAGCTTGTGTTTATCAGTGGAATCTGGAGGAAAGCAATAATGCATTCCTGTGCCATTGGAAACATTTCCACTGATCTTGACATTTTTCAAAACAAATTGCTATTTGAAAGTGAATGTAAGCTGTAAGGCTCTTCTCTAATAGTAATAAAAGCAGATAAGGAGTTGAACAGGCATGCATGGCCTTGAAGAGTTTAAATTCAGTTAATCTTCTCAGATGGAGTACTAGTGCTTCCACACGCACACAAAAAAAAAAAGAAAATCAGGAAAAAATGGTAACTTTTAATTATATGTATCATTTCTTTTTCTTATTTTTCAGAGGTAGAGAAGCTGGAAGTTATACTGCAGCATTCTAGTCACTTCACTGCAGTCCTAAAGCAATATGTCATTGTCAGACACTTTATCTGTCACTTGCACTCTTGCCTGTAGACAGCAGTAGCCTTCTGGGAGATTTCATGGTGGCTTTTTTTTTTTTTTTTCCAGGCTGCAGCAGGTGTGAACTCACCACAACTCTATTAGCTCCACTGTGGCAATGAAAGCACATTATTACAATAGAATTGGATGTCTGCTCATTACTAGGGAAGCGACTTGCTCCAGGACTTGCCCTTTTTCTATGTAAGGCCACACTTTCCTGCCAGCTCTTTTTCAGAAGAGGCCTCAAAAATGAAGACATCAAACACTCAGCTGGAATCCAACTGCATTCCACCCTGCCATCCTCACAGACTAGACCTGAAAAGCCCGTCTTCTCTTATTTCAGTCTTGACAAAAGCAGGACAATGGGTGGCTATTGGTAAGGTCTTTTTTTTTTTTTTTTTTTTTTTCAGTTAAGAGCCATAAGCATTATCCCAGGAATCTCCATTCACATGAAGATAATGCACAGTCACTCTCTCCTTGTTTAGACTACAGCTCAACCTATCTCAGACCATCTCTTATTTTTCTTTCTTGCTTTTTAATCCTTGGCTTTACCTACTGATCTATCCAACAACTGAACAAACTAAATAGGAAAATAATTGTGGTAAGTCTAAGTGCATCGAAGCCTTGGACAAAGATGCTTATGCCTTGCATTTTCCCCCTAAGCTATATTGGTGGGAAGGAACTTCTAAACAGACATGCTTAAGACTGCTGAATGAGCTTCTGGAGCCTGGAAGGGGTCAATGTATTCTGTGGAGAATCACCTATCCTTCAGTGGTAAACGGAGTCAATCACAAATCTTAGCACTCAGCTTCTTAATGGACATTCCTCACACTAGTATTCACACGAGGTTATTACCATTATACAAAGTTATTACCATTAAAAAAAAATCTTTGTGTGAGTTTAAAAATTTCAGCTCTTGTGTTTTTGTTTTCTTTTGTTGTTGTTTCGGGTTTTGTTTGTTTGTTTGTTTGTTTGTTTTAATAAGGATAAAGAATATGTTAGGAGGTTCAGAAGCAAACTTCCATTGCTGACTGTCTCTAAAAGGATGGTGAGAAGGCATGATTATATCTAAAGAAAGATAGCTGGAAGGAAAGCTTTCCTCTTTAGCAAACTTATAAACTACCTGGAGCATACATGAAAGAATCTTTTTAGGTATATCTTCACATCTTTATATTACACAAATATCTTGGCTAGTAATGTTTTCCTTTACTGATTCTTCTGCTCCTTCCAGCCTCTCTCCTGTCAAAGATAACAGTAATAAACAAGCACTGAAAATCTTGAAGTTTCATTTCCTGTAACAGTTTGCATCATATTCCAAGGAATAAAACCGTCAGAGATTTATTTCCTCCTTTTACTCCATTCTCTGTTTTTATACCTTATACTATTTCTTTGACAGGGTTCTGTTTACCTGTCACCTGGATTTCACTAAGTCCTGTCCTCTTCTTAATATTTGGAATGATCCTAGGACATATCAAATTTCTAAAGCTACCCACAGAATTCAGTATTTGCTGAAACAATTAGCTTTCTGAAAGGTAACCCAACTCTGATCTTAACTGCACTAATTTGCCAGTCTCACCCAGGGACTTATACATCCTTACACTTGGCTATATGCAAATATATTTACTAGATATGTTTGGTTCAGATCACTGGTCAGTAAGGATAAATCATTAGAGCCTTTCAAAACCAAAACAATGTGGGAATATTTTTCCCGTTTATTAAGTATGAATATTTATGTTAAGATAGAGAAGGTTGAAGATTTTCATTCTCATGGGAATGAAAAAGAATAATAATATTCTTCAAAAGAAGAATAAGTGCAGTAACTAACATGATCATCTCTGTTAATTAACGTCACTTTAGGACAGGAGAATTTTCTCTTTGGAGATTTTTGTCTGGACATGAGGATTAGAGTTGTCAGCAGTGATATGCTTTTTGAAGAACAGCTATCCTGGACACAGACCATTTAGCCTTTTAAAGGTATGAACTGAGGGCAAGAACTAAACCAAGATTTAGATCCCTAAGTCCCTAAAATCAACACTTATCCTGTTCAGGGAGCATATTTTTGCCTCACAGATTGCTGAGGCACTTCAGATTCTGCTACAAATCAGTCCTCAAAGCCTTTACTTCTTATCTGATGTGAATATCTTGCTGCTCACCAATTGTTAAGCTGCCTGAGATCTACAAGCTCTTGAGACTTGTGCCCAACATGCTCCCTGGGCTTCCTGGTCTAATGCACTCCAACAGTACATAATCCATGGTCAAATTCACTAAAAGAAGTCCAGAGAAGGAACTTCTGTGTATGGGTGTATCTACCTCTTTGGCAACTGACATGCTCCTCCAGGAAGGAGGAATAGGTGAATTATGTTCTTGGCATATGGGGTTACAAATTACCAGATTTGCACTTTGCAAAAGAGTGCAAAAATAATGATATTAAAAATAATTACCAATATCCAATCTTTTTTAAATTGAAGCCCAGCTGGTGTTTGACATCTGTTTCACTGAACGTATAATCTAGTCTAGATGTGCTCCCAATCAGAGCCCTGTGAAGGCTGCCCCTCAACCCTCCCTGGGGAATACCAGCTAGAACCTGTCCCACTATCCTGATCGGGAGCAGGGCAGTTGGGAGCACCAGACCAGCCACAGCCATTGTCACCAGGCACCTCCCTGGGGATGGGTGAAGGCCAGTCTGGAATATGGCCCTGAGGATGTACTTCTCATGGTTGGGCTGGGCAGGCTGTGGGGAGCTGAAGCAGGGCCCCTATGTGACATTGCTGGGACAGGGACTGATGGCCCAAGGTGGCTGAAATGAGGTCCTGGGCCATGGGAAGAGTGTAGGAAGCCCTTGAGAGGGGCTAGACAGGGAAGAGTCAGTGCCATTATTGCCCTCACAATGCTGTATCTACAGCACAATGCATGCACAGGTAAGATGTGTTTTAAGGCTTCTTTCTTGGTGAAGGAGCATTTCTGACAAATCTGAGAGGTCTCCTGTCTCTGACATGAAAGTCTTTATTATGAGGATGTACAGCTAAGCCCTCTCTTACTTTGTTACAAAACTGTATTGGCAGTGCATGAGGTAAGATGAGCTAGGTAGTATATGCTATCTTATTCTTCTGCAGTTGGGATTTTCACTTTCCCATGGGTGTCTTACTAAAGCCTAGAACTACAGAAGAGTCCAGCAATGGCAGAATTACAGACAGGACTATATTGTCTCATCTGGTCCTTTCTCTGCTTGACGTATCATCAGCTGTGTGTTTCATTCTTAGGTACCCAGGAACAAACCTGCAATATATCAGCAGCTTGAGAGGTTAATTCAGTGCCGAGACTTTGAGACATTTAATTCTTAGGTGTTATGATCTCAACACTGTCAAAACATCTTTTTAAGTTGTTGATGTTCAGACCTGACAACAGATGGGATAAGTTATTTTGCTATTTGTGTACCTGATCTTCCAGTTTTTATTATAATCATATGTTTGATTTTGATAGACAATAGCAAAAGAAAGCATGTGATGTTACTTGCTTAAAATGGGGAAATTATATTTATATTTCAAATTAGTCTGGAATAAGTAAAATTCTCTCAAAAATTTTTTTTTGAAAAAAAGAAAGGGAAATAATTTCTCAGGTGTCACTGTAGAATACAAATAAATGGTATGTCACTAGGAACAGAGAGGGAAAACATAACAGAATATGCAGAATTCAAAACAGTTGTTTTAGCTTCCTGTCTAAGTGTCTGTGAAAAGATTAATCATCGTAATGTACTAACTCTACAATAGCTGTGCCTTGTCACTAAGCCAAAAGTTCATCAGATTAACATTTTGCAGCAGTTTTAGTGATTTCTTTAGAAACCAAAACCATAATAAACCCCTGTTACACTAGTCAAATATTACACTTTCCATTGATACTTGAATATCTGAGGTTGCTCACTTTCATGTGCTACTTTTTCTTCTTTGCAGTATGTTAGCCACAGTAATTAATAGACTCTTCAAGTGATCTGGTTTTATCAGATTTATATCAGCCAGATGTATGACATATAAACAATGTAGTCAACAAACCTTTAAGCTACCAAATACTTCCAATTGAGTTAATTTGTGCTAGTTAAAGGTGATGAATTTTGAAAAGTTTAGTAAGTTTTTAAATGTGAAAAACACATGGGAAAATCTTGATAACTTTTTCACCACCATCTCTCTCTTCTCTTTATTCATTTACACAAAAAATAGAATTATTTAAGAGATTTGAAACATTTAAGTTTCAATTAACTGCAACTGATATTAATTCTTTTTGTATAACAGAAACAGTGAAATGTATTGTTTAAGCTAATAAATTTAACATAGTATATATCTGACAAGCAAATTTATGAAGAATCTATGACTGAAGTGCTTCAGAGATTCTGTGTGATGATATTCTGTCTCTCAGCAATGTTACAAGGAAATGAATCAAGGATCTTCATCTTCAAACATATGCTAGAGTCACTGTGAGAAAAGACACTTCCTTTCCTCTTCAGTTCCTTGATCTGGAATGACTTGAGATTTATTTCATCTGGTGGCATGAACTAGATAGCTAGAGATGTGTGAAAAACCCACTGTTTCTTACAACATTTCTTACAACAGTAGAAAAGTTTATTGCTTAATTAAAGATACTCTTCCTCCTTCAGTATAATCTGGAAATGATGAAATGCTTTGTAGCATTGTATCCCCTTCACAGACAAGATAATAATCTGTTTCAGCAATGCATATTCAAGTCCTAGCAGCAGCTTGAATTAAACAGCTGCATATTACAGTAGTCTCTTGTAAAATATTTCCATAAAACTTCATATTCAGGAATGTCCTTCCTTCCTTCCTTCCTTCCTTCCTTCCTTCCTTCCTTCCTTCCTTCCTTCCTTCCTTCCTTCCTTCCTTCCTTCCTTCCTTCCTTCCTTCCTTCCTTCCTTCCTTCCTTCCTTCCTTCCTTCCTTCCTTCCTTCCTTCCTTCCTTCCTTCCTTCCAAATTCCTTCCTTCCTTCCTTCCTTCCTAATTCCTTCCTTCCTTCCTTCCTTCCTTCCTTCCTTCCTTCCTTCCTTCCTTCCTTCCTTCCTTCCTTCCTTCCAAATTCCTTCCTTCCTTCCTTCCTTCCTTCCTTCCTTCCTTCCTTCCTTCCTTCCTTCCTTCCTTCCTTCCTTCCTTCCAAATTCCTTCCAAATTCCTTCCAAATTCCTTCCTTCCTTCCTTCCTAATTCCTTCCTTCCTTCCTTCCTTCCTTCCTTCCTTCCTTCCTTCCTTCCTTCCTTCCTTCCTTCCTTCCTTCCTTCCTTCCTTCCAAATTCCTTCCTTCCAAATTCCTTCCTTCCTTCCTTCCAAATTCCTTCCTTCCTTCCAAATTCCTTCCTTCCTTCCAAATTCCTTCCTTCCTTCCTTCCAAATTCCTTCCTTCCAAATTCCTTCCAATAAAATAAAGAACCTGCAGAATTAACCTACATGCAGTGGACATTTTCAGCAAGCTTCACTGGATAAAATTCCGTCTGTGATGGTTTAAAACTGTCTTTTTAATTTTTCTTCTCAAAGTTCAAGCAGAGAAAGTTAAAGAATGTAAATAAGTCACTATTGGGTGTAAGAAAGTAAAATAATGATTGTTCTAAACACTTCCATTGGAGAGATAGAAATGTTTAAGGACCACTACTCAAAACAAAGTTGGTGCAGTCAGAGTCTGAGTTCGCAACTTGCTGGGCTGACTGGCTGCTGCTGCTTCTTTTCTGGCTGAAGATAACACACTGACCTTGGCAAGCTAGGTCTAACAACCTCTTTGCTTCTTAACTCTCTGCCTTCTGCCAGGGGGGGGTCTGGAGGGATTTCTTCTGGTGGGTGGGGGGGAGAGGCCCCTTGGGGAGGAGGGCCCTTGGGAGTTCCCCTCTTTGGAGGAAGCAAAGGGAGCTGGGTTGTGCTTTTCAGTTAATTGTATATATATTTGTAAACGTTGTGAATAGTGTCTATTTGTACATATTCATTGCGTTCCATCATAGATTGTAGATTTACTTGTAAATACAGCTTTCATTTGCTTCCAGACTGAGCTAGCCTGGTTGGTGTGGGGGAATTTCAGCTCTCACACTGTTACACCATCATAGGTAAAGAACCATTCACAAAATCTTGGTAGGTCTGGGCCACCTTTTGCAGTTTCCAGCTTGCCCTCCTTCAGAGCAGTGGCTGCTAGAGTATACATAATTATCTATTTCATTTAGTGAAGTCTAATAACAGTGCCAGGATGACTGAATTACTTTAATTTGCACATGCAAAGGAAGCAACTGTGTACTTTCTTCTTTCCAGAAAGCTTTCGTAATACCATTGTGCTTTTAGTAGATGTTCACTTGTCTCCATCACAGCAATCTCTTAAGACTTTATTGAAGTGACACATCTTGAAAGAATCCCTTTGTCTGAAGGTAATTATTTCTTTGAATGAAAATCAGTTATACCTATATCTACAGATAAAATGAAATACACTGTAAAAAAAAATGCTAATTTTTGAGTGAAGAATCTTAAGGGAAAATACAATATTGTCAGCAATGAATTACATTAATAACTGAATAATACCAATCAATTTGAAAAGTTTACTTTGAATTTGCTTGCAATGGATTAGAAATCCATTTCCTTTTAGTATTTTTATATCTCTGTGCATATATACACACACATATATATATAATATAAATAATAATAAATGATAATAATAATAAATAGCATGTTAAGTATTTATTATATACATATATATATATTTATTTTTAAAAATAAATAATCTGTCTTAATTTAAGAAAAGGAATGAATTTTAACAACGTTATCACTCAGAGTCATACAGTACCTGTGAGAAATATATACTTGTTTAAACAGTCAGAATTAAAATTTTGTAAAAAATTAAAAGTTGCCCCTCTTCTACTCATTGGCATCACTCTTGGAAAGGTAGAAGATTTGTTTTAAATCCACATTATTCATGTTGTTAATGCTTATTTAGGAATTAAATATAAAAGGGTGAAACATCATTCAAGTTGTTCCTTGAATGCCACACTGGGAAGGATTTGTTCTCTGCTTCAACATCAGACATATTTTGCAAATAATTTCTGAAGTGCACTTTAGATGCAGTTTTCCACTGTTTAATCAACTACAAAAAAAGATACGTGTTAAATTTTGTAGAATTTTGCCTTTTTCATAACTTTTCTTGAAGCTCAGTCATTTTGAAAGGTAAAGCTGCCATGAAACCTGAGGTGTATGCAGATCACTTTTCCTGAAAATTACTTGTGTAACACAAATTAAAGGAGTAACCAGAATTCTCTGATTCATATAATTTTAAATATATTTTCATCTTTAGACATATATTTGTAAGATATTTTCATCTTCAGACATCTCCCTTTACAACAGCAAAGAAGAAGAGATGAAACCATATTTCTCTGCTTGTATTTACCATCAAAACATTTGTGGAAGCTCAGGTCTTAAATGTTAGAAGATAATTTTTTAAATTTTTATTATTTTTAAAATTTTTAAAGAGAGCGTGGATCAAATACTTCCCAAGATTATTCTGTTTTTTTCCAAAAGAATTCTGCTTGAAATTCTGCTTTAACAGTGAAAAAATGGCTTCAGATATTTATCAATACAGCATTTCAGACTCTTGCCTCACATAGCTTATCTTCCATCCAAGGCATATTTGTCTGATTCCATTACCCATTTTCTTGACTTTGATTTAGAGACAAAACAAACACAAATCCCAGAAGGATGAGTCATCCTGACCTGAACTCCCTTCCTCACCTTGTAATTCCCAGTAACATGGAAATTATGGCTTTGCAAACCAGCCCCTTACTGAAAGGCCTTTCCGCCCTTTCATCAGCTAGTGTCGCCAGACATCTCTAATACTTTCCCTAATGTTACCTCAGGGTCATCAAAGTCTCATTGCCAGAGTCTGCATTCCTCGTTGTTCTAGGCTGACAATATCAGACGTTCTGAATTAGTTAATGTCATGCCAATGGTATTTATGTTAATTTTACATGCATGCACACACACATAGATAATAGCTAGGCAGCCGGTTTGCTGGTATGCATCACTGCTTATCATACTGATTATAATCATCTCATTGCTACCTTATTCTTCCTCCATCTGTTTGTTGCATCCATCTGTTGTCTATCGTCTTATAATGAGATTGCAAGTTCTTTGCAGACGGGAGAATTTCCTTGTTTTTTTTTTTTTTGCATACAGTTAGAAAGTTTGATGTTATTCAAGGCACTACTGTGGTTTGGATGACGGCAATAAGAATGATCTGAATAACTTTTATTTCTCCCAGAACAGTTTATAGGAAATATTCATAGACAGTCATTTTAATATATTGGTGTTATAGCATGACTAATAATGACTTGGTTTTGGAAAGGTTTTTGAGTTTTCTGTTTGTTTGGATTGTTTTGTTTTGTTTTGTTTTGCTTTGCTTTGTTTTGTTTTGTTTTGTTTTGTTTTGCTTTGTTTTGTTTTGTTTTGTTTTGCTTTGTTTTGAGGTGGGTCTTCTAAAATAATATTCCCATCTTTTGAAGTTCATGGAATTTCTAGACAAAGGAAAATTTAGCATGCAAATAAAACCTTTGAAATTATTTGACTTCAGAGCCAGTGTAAGAGATGTCTATGAGATGATGTAAAGAGATTTCAGGTTGTTAAGGGAAAAGTGAAAAACATTTATTATGTTGGTTGAACCCAATTTACCCATTTAGGATGATTTTTTTGGTTATTATTATTGTAATAAAAAAAAAGAAGGATTCTGACTTAAGGACACTGTGGAGTAAAAATAAACTGATTTTCTTGTTTCAACAAATACAGAGGTTGCTGCAAGGAAGTGAAACAGGCAAACTGAACTACTACCCTGCTACCTCACAAAATCTCTGCCATTACTCTACCTCAAAATATAGTGAGTGAGAATCAAGCCAGACAGAATTATAAATTGCCCTGAAAACATCTCTGAACCACAGAGAGGATAGGTAATTTACATTTTCCATGTAACTGCCTTCATTGACTTTAACATAATTCCCACCTGCTCTGCTGTCAGTCTCAAATGAATATGTAGGTGATTTCCCTTTTAAAATTTCTTTTCCTACTCCAAGTATTATATGAGGATCTATAAACAGCAATATGTAAATAGAAGCAAGACAACATCTTAACAACCTATAAGTACATGCAGCAAATTTAAACCTTTCAAACAGCATTATGAATAATCTGTTACAGACTTCACAAACTTTTCCTTTTACTTTAGGATTAACTGTTCACATGGAAAAGGTCATTTTTCTCTTAAAGTAGCTGCCTACTGCTGATACTGATGAATTTTATAAGAAATTTCAAAATCCTGTATAATTAGTTGATAAGAACATATTAACTGCCATTCCTATCATATTCATTAGCCCATGAAATAAAGCATGACTTTTCACTTCTTATCTACTATGATTTATTTAAGAGATCATGAGTTCATCTTAAAATACATTAAATGAGAAATAGTATAAATGATCCCTTTGAGTCAAAGTTACAAAAATTACACTTGGGGATTTTTGTTCTTTAGAAACTGAAATTTGTCTTGTAGAGGTAGGTAGATAGATTAGATGGATAGATAGATAGATAGATAGATAGATAGATAGATAGATAGATAGATAGATAGATAGACAGACAGATACAAATTTTCCAAACTTATTTGCCATTACATAGATCTGAAGCTTTCTGTAATGCATTCATCTCTGAAAAACCAAACTATGTTCTATGCTATTATCTTACTTCAGAAATCAGAGTAACTGGAGAATGTATGTGCAATACGACAAATTCTCCGTGGGTATAGTATCTATAATGAGGACCAAATTCTTACAAGACAATGGGTTTTGACACCATTTTTTCACACAGCTATTGTATTGACTCAGACTATACTGTGAAATCATCATCATCATTCAGACTGTGTTTGGGGAACCTCTGAAGCCCACATGGGAAGTGTGTGTAGGAGTGTGCGTGCGTGCAACCTGCACATGGGTGAAACAGTTCCTGAGGGAAAGGAAGGCAGGAGATGAGGGTGGCAAGAAAGCCATTCTTAGCTGCCCAGTAAGGAATAATTCACAATTTCACTGGCCCAAATGACTGTTCTAGCACAGCTTCAAATGCTGGGCAAGTATAGGGATAAGTAGTCAAGATATCCTCATCTGCATGACTGGCCCTTGGTATGTGAAGTATTGGTCTGTTCTAAGTTAAAGGGAGATCATCACACATGAAAGAGTGACCAAACTGCTCTTTGTCTTCAATAAAAGTTCATTTTGGCTAAAATCTATATTTTTCCTTCTGTATTGGTGCTTGTAATACAAAATAATGATACAGCTGGAATTCTAAAGGACTAAGGGTGCTCAGTGGATTTGGGGGAGGCTGTGGGTAAGAGAGAGCATCAAACAACCTTCAGAGGAAGTATAAACAAGCAAGAGAGGCTTGTGGTTTGGACAGAAGGACAGTGAATTTCTTAGGGCTGGAGTAACATCAAATGGGTACTATGGGTGTGCTTTTCATTCTTCTCATTCAAACTTTACTTGAATATACCTGGGTCTTATTTTTGTTTTTTCCAAAATGAAGTTTGCATGAGACATTTTAACTCTTACACTTACATCTTGTCTTCAATCCAACAGAAAGGCTGCAAATCTCATTAAATATGAGTCACCTCAAAAGTCTGGCATCAACAGAGCATGCATGTTCTGGCATTAGCAGAGCAAGTTGAGAAAGAAAGATTTAGAAGATGTATAAATACATTCTCTACATAAGCAAATACAACCAATATTTGATTCTGATGGTAATATTGATTAAATACAATCATACAATATTTCTGAGAGGACACGCAATGTAGCTTCTCTCTTCTGTGTGTGTATGCTCAAACATACATTCACCTGACACTGATGTTTTCTGCTAAACCAGAGTTTGTTTTCACTCTCAAATCCAAAATATCGCTTGACCAGAGTGAGAAAAAGTCTACACAAGTTTGATTTCAAATATGAGAATCACAAAATGTACCCTTTAATCTGTGAGTTGACTAATATTGCTAAGTAGACTGGGTTTTAGGCCCTAAAAATGAGTGCATACAGTGTGAGATCTAGCAAGGTGTTCAGGCAGAAGAACGGAAACTTGAAACAAAAATTGTTAATGCAGGCAACTTCATGCAGAAGAATGATAAAACTCTACAGTTAGATCCCTTGACTGTATATGTGACTTACTTTTATTTTTATTGCTGTTGTGCTAGGATGATTTGGAATGAAAACAGAAAATGGTTCTGCAAGTTTTCAGTACTGCCAAGGTAGAAGATAAACAAGAAAATTTGCATTGAAAAGAGACCATTTTTAATTTGAAACAATGTATATTAATGAGAACCGCATGAAACAAAAGTTGGATAAAATAATAGAGTTGCAAAATCTCAGGCACTTCTTTTTGGGTTTATTTTCAACCACGGAGAGCAGAAGTCTTACTGGGAAAAAAGTGTATAGCTAATAACATAGAAAGCCTTGATTTTCGTTTGCATTTTGATGTGCATTTTCACATGACCTCTTTAGAGTAGAGCTACAATTTAAGGAGTTTTACAAACAAGGCAAACTGAGGAGAGATGTGCAGGAATAAAGTAGAAGTATAAACAACAGTGCAAATGAGAGGAAGACATTTGAATCTGAATGACCAGTTAATGATTCAATTAGTTTTTCACTTTGTTAAACTATGATAATCCTCCTCTACTAGCTCTGCATATTGAAGTCTGTTGAAAGGAAGAATGTAAAGTAGCTTAAGAAAATTCTAAAAAAAAGAGGTAAAGCCTTTTGTAAACCATTGCTGCTTCACAGCAAAATGCTTCTTATGAACAATAATGTGGATGCAAGGTAAGTATTTTGCTGAGTCTAACTTGGTCTGAATAAAATCTACAAGTGTGAAGTGATTCCTTCAGCTATGCAGGTTTGATTGAAGTGCAAGTCAGACTGCAGGATTGGTGAGGACTTAGCAACTGTGACTTATCTGTTTGTCCTTTCCTATTTTCATCATTTCGTTTTTATCTTTCTACCATTCACTTTAACTTCTTTTTCCCTTTTCCACTCCTTCTCCCCTTCTCAACTTGGAAACTTCCTTAATACATGTTAGATACCTTCTCCATTTCTCCATAGTGCAGGGGTATGGAAATTGAGTTCTAAAAAATGCACATACATAAACACATATCTATATGTATGGACACAAGGGTATATGGGTATATTACCATATGAAAGCTCTGTGAAGATGGCATTCTGATTCCAGATTTCTCAAAGGTGGCTATGCAGAATGGTGACTGAGACTATTTATTATGAGCTGTGATAACGTGTAAAAGGTACTGATTAAAATATACAGTGGTTGCCATTTGGCACCAAAGCAGCACAGTACTCCCTACTCTTTCAAGTGTTGTGCTGAAATTAAGCAATGGTTACATGGAGTCAAATAAAAGTTAAGTAATGGCTTACATTAATAGATTACTTAAAAATCCTAAGGAGTGATCTGATTACTTACAAGACCAAGAAATAATACTATTTACTTAACTACTTTTCTTGGCAATCCTGTCATTCCCAACCACTGTGTAACTGATTATTAATGATATCATGGTAGTTGTGGTATTCAGGGTGACCTCAGTCTCACTGCATAATTTGAATGTCTCATGCCAATAGAGTTAGACACTCATGATCAATTACTTCCATGAGAAAGCAATCATAAGCAGACAATTGATTACAATTTTTGAATCTTGTAATTTATCTTAACCACTTTCAGTAAGAAATGAGGTGATGTCTACAAATAACCCTTTTCAGCAAGGGTAGATGTGTTTTGCTGGTATAGTGTAAGACTTGTAGGTTCCATGGTTCCTCAAACTTAGCCTGAATAAGAATGAACTGTGATAAGAAACTAAAATGAGATCTGCCTCAACAGTTGTATCAACCTAAGTAAATGTATTTTGAACTGACTTAATTACCTGCAATTATGTAAACCAGAGACAGAAAATAAAAGGAGGAAGTAAGTTTCCTCACATTGGGAGTGGACTGAGCAGGCAGAGGTATGGTAGATTCACACTTTCTCACCTCCACTGGTCTTCTGCCTGTTTAACCTTGTGCAGGCACACAGAGACAGACTTCCATGTCATGGTGTTTCACCTGACATAGCCATGTGGGTTGCTACATGGACCTATTCTCCTTCATTTCTTTCAGCTTTGCCTAGGGCAACAGCAGCTAAATCTGACTCTGCTTTAGAAAGAAGAGTCACACAAGTCACATAAATACCTATTAATGTTAACAATCCATAATGAAAATATTTTTCACGTACTAGGTGAATTTGCCCCTGTATATAGAGGTGGAAAAGAAAATAGAACAAAAACTCTGTAAATAAATTGGTATGAAAGTACCATTGGAACAAAGCACTAGGTAACCTCTCTTTCAACACTTAAAATATGTATTAAAATATATGTGTAGGTGTTCTGCACCAACTCGGATTTCACATCTTAAAAATTACAAATGTCTAATAAAGCTATAATTATGTTTCAAAATGCCTTTTTTTTCCTTTTTTTTTCTTTGACATGATGCTTTGTGGGTTTAATACAATGTATCAAATATTCTCAGTTAAATAACAAATGGTTCATGCAATTGGTATAATTATGAAAGCTGATGGGTATGTTCTACTACAGTCTCTAGGCAGAAATACTTTTCTTTAAAAGAGCTAAGCGTAACTTGTCAGTTCCTTCAACTGCAGAAGTAATTGGCATGCTCTTTTTTACATAAGAGGCTAAACTTCCATTTTAACCCCTTGAAGGGACATTTTGTTTAGTTTGGCAATGCAGTTAATGCATTTCATCACAACGCTGCAACATTACTAAAATCTAAAAATAAGATTCATCATGCTTTGAATTTAGTTTTGTTATCTGATTCATTACAGCAATTTATTTAATTTTTTAAAAAAATTGAATTTAGTAACTTTTCTTGATTTCTTAAAATTAGAGGGAACATTTCTGGCTTGCTATGACTTAAAAGTCTTAACTCAGTCATGAGGGGGTGAATATATGCCTTAAATTTCCTGTTGAGCAGCAAGGCCTGAGATCCTTCTCATTCTTGTTTTGATTAGTGTATGAAAACAGATATTAGTACAGATGAGCAAAGATGTATGCATGTATGCACATATACATTTGAAAACTTTGTCTCCATATGCCTGCTTAAAAGAAAAAAGAAAATATTTAATCAAGTACTGAAGAAGAAGTTATATAGGAATAAACATGTTTGTGAAAGAGGTAAAAAAAAAGAAGGGAAGAAGACAGAAAGTACAGGTATCATCATTCTTGTCTGACTTTTGAAAACCACTAGAAATCCACCACACAAATAGCCAGTTTCATACTGTAAATTCTCAGCAAAATTTCTTCACAATTATCTAGGTCCTTGGTTGTTCAAATATTAATGTATGGTAGCATTTTTCATGCAGGCAGACCCACTGTATCCAAAAGTAAAAAAAAAAAAAAAAATTATCTCATTAGTGACAAGATATTAGAGTTTAAAACCTCCATTCAATGTTGGCAATAAATTCAGTCAATTGCCTACTACAGTAGTGAGCTCTTACACCGTAAAATAACTACAGCAGCAAATAAAAAGGGTATGGGAAAATACCAGCTAGCCATTTCAAAAGGCCTCTGTGGCAAAGTTTCAGCCTAATTTAAAAATACCCATGAGATCACAGGAACCTAGTATTTTTTGGTTTTCATCCTGCTCTTTCTCAATTATTCATTTGCCTGATATAATTCACAATGGTTTACATGCAAATTGTGGATTTAAAATGTTAGAGAACAAAACTAAAGCCTTTTTTCCCCCCAAATGCCTCTTTGTTCAGTACAGAACAGATCATTTAGATTCAAGTTGCTCTAAGTGCATACAATTAGGTTTGATTTAGGTAATTTGATTTACCATAGGCCAACTAATATTTTCATTTTAAGCCAAAGTAGATTTTTCTGGTGCTAATGCTTTCATTGTGGCTTGTAGATATCTTGGATGTACGAATTCCTCTAAAACTTGTCAGAACTTATTATTTATTGCATAAATATTTCCATGATTAAGACTTTACCCTTCCCTTCCCTTCCCTTCCCTTCCCTTCCCTTCCCTTCCCTTCCCTTCCCTTCCCTTCCCTTCCCTTCCCTTCCCTTCCCTTCCCTTCCCTTCCCTTCCCTTCCCTTCCCTTCCCTTCCCTTCCCTTCCCTTCCCTTCCCTTCCCTTCCCTTCCCTCCCCTCCCCCCCCTCCCCTCCCCTTCCCCCCCTCCCCTCCCCTCCCCTCCCCTCCCCTCCCCTCCCCTCCCCTCCCCTCCCCTCCCCTCCCCTCCCCTCCCCTCCCCTCCTCTTCCCTTCCCTTCCCTTCCCTTCCCTTCCCTTCCCTTCCCTTCCCTTCCCTTCCCTTCCCTTCCCTTCCCTTCCCTTCCCTTCCCTTCCCTTCCCTTCCCTTCCCTTCCCTTCCCTTCCCTTCCCTTCCCTTCCCTTCCCTTCCCTTCCCTTCCCTTCCCTTCCCTTCCCTTCCCCTCCCCTCCCCTCCCCTCCCCTCCCCTCCCCTCCCCTCCCTTCCCTTTTCCCTTCCCTTCCCTTCCCTTCCCTTCCCTTCCCTTCCCTTCCCTTCCCTTCCCTTCCCTTCCCTTCCCTTCCCTTCCCCTTCCCTTCCCTTCCCTTCCCTTCCCTTCCCTTCCCTTCCCTTCCCTTCCCTTCCCTTCCCTTCCCTTCCCTTCCCTTCCCTTCCCTTCCCTTCCCTTCCCTTCCCTTCCCTTCCCTTCCCTTCCTCTCCCTTTCTTTTCAACACATCATTTAGGTAAATTTTGTTTAGGAAATAACAACTAATTTTGGAATTGTATCACATCATGGAGCAAACTTGTTTGTAAGTACTCTGTTTCAGACACTAAAAGTGATAAAAACCTTTTTTTTTTTTTTTTAACTTTTTCTAATATTTTAAAAGATGAGGGCAAAATCAAATCTTGGTAAAATCAAATCTTGGTAAAAAGAAAGAAATAGCATGAAACAATCTTTTCGCAAGTGTCCAGTTTCATATTGTCCTTAATTGAACTCACTTTTCTTAACACATATTAGAGAAACACTTACTCTTTAAGCTACTGGGCACCCCTTTATTTTTGACTTTTAAAGTTCATTCATTACACAAGCTGCTCCTGTGCTGATTGTTGGAAATGTTAGTAGATAGAGACATGGTAATTTCTTCTTAAAATCTTAAAACATTGTCATTTTATATTTAGGAAATTTCTCTTATTAGAAATGGGAAGAAAAATAAAGGCCAAACAAGTGATGATATATTTTGTGCAAATTGAGTTCATACGAATATTCTTTTCTTTGCCAAAATGTTTAATTTATTGAGAACAGCATTTTTTGTTAAGACTAACTTCCCAAGCAACACGCATCTACCCCTTCTCCCATAAGAATTGACTAGAAAGTAGCCTGTAGCAAAAGTTGCCTTGCTGGATTTCCTTGTCTAAATCATTTTTTACCATGCATGTGACAACATTCCTAATTCTTAACACAAAAAAAGGAAGTGGATTTCTGTCATCTAGCTATTTGTTTTCCCTAAGTAGTATCATCTAAATTAACAGAGAAGCAGAAAGCCAACTGATACTACATATTTCAGTGGGTAGAGGTTCAGTCTTTAACTTTTTCATGTGTGCCATGTCTGGCAGAAACAGTATCATAATAAACCACTCTGGGGAAGAAAATATTTTGTCTAATGAATAAATAATTTTCAGCATGAATCTTGTTCAAAAATTTTCACTAATGGCTTAAAAATTCATATGAGCTGTCTTGGTTTTAACACACTAATGCAATCTCAGGGTAAATACTGATTTTGCACAAATATATTTCCATGAATTTCCAACATAAACATGCACAATAATTAAAGCTGTTAAAAAGTGGATAACATTCCAAGCCAAATATGCAAACAACTTAAATTTCCAGCTACTATATAATACATTTATCATAATGTGTGACTTTGAAGCAGGTCATTTCTTTTTATCTAGATGCTAAATACTCAGTTTTCAGGTGTGAAAATTCACTCTCCTGTTTAAAGCATGTGTATATATTTAGAAAGGGATAAACATTTCAATTCATTTAATAAACCTCAGTGGGAGCATTTTCCTTAAATAGTATGTGCAAAATACAAAACAATAGCAGAGAAATTACAGGATATATGGCAAAGTAGGGACCCATCAAAGCCCCAGATTTCCACTTCTAAAGTTGATTTGCAGGGAAAAAATATGGATTGATATGTGCATCTCTTCTCATAGACTCTTCTTGAGTTGTTTGAGGGTATACATCCCTTCATCTTCACCTCACCATGATGAAAACAACGATGACAAAGAGCAAAAAGCAGAGAAGGGATGTGTGTCCTACCTCTTCTTTGTTTTAAACTTTTACATGTCAGAGCACTAAATCCCTTGGATACAAACTTCATCAGCTGTCAGAAGTTATTTATAGCTGTTAAAAATTTCCCCCAAGAGGCATGTCTACCTCACACAGTGGAGCGTTGTGCAAGAGCCTCTGAGATGTCTTTGAGCAAGCTGGTGTCCACCCAGCAGCAAACAACTTGGAGCTTGCCAGTGGGTGCTCTGTCATCAGAACATTACCTAGTGCAGACATGCTCCATGTTTGCTTTGTTATGCTCCTTTAGTTCATGCCTCTCTGTACAAACATCTCCACCCACCTACAGTGACTTTTGTTTTGTTATGCTCTTTTAGTTCGCGCCTCTCTATACAAACATCTCCACCCACCTACAGTGATTTTTTTCAGAACAAAAGATATCAAACCAACGGTAAACCTGAATCAAAACCTGAAATTCACCTATTATAGCTTGGAAAGTCTCAGTTCAGATCCAGTATTTGTGTCTGAGTCAGCTTGCTCTCTGTGACCAAAGACCTTGGGCTGGACATATGAAGATGCAATAAACATGTGGATCTGAATCTAGGTTGTAATAATTTTTCTGACTGGTGACACCATTCATTTAGTTCATAGGCCTAGTATAATTTGAAATTTTGTGAGGAGTCTTGAATTGGCTAAATCAGATTAAGTGACTGATTGAAATATTAAATCATTTGCATATTGAGGTGAAGTTAATCTCCAGTCATCAGCTTTTTCATCAGAAAGACTGAGGCCAGCAGCTGAGTTGGAGGCTGTCGATTTGCCCACAAACAGGAATTCAGTGCCATATGAGATGCCTGCAGCTGCTCTTCCAGAAGGTCTCTAGTCTCCTACAGGTTTGTGTTGTATCTGTCCCTTCTGTACAGATGTCTCAAATACCTTAAGAAATCTCAAATGACACTACATTCCTCTGTGTGGTCATCTCAGGCAACTGAATCATTGATAAAGTGTCCAAAATAGGTCTCTGTCAAACATGTAGGCATTTACAAGGATAAAATCTAATTCAGGATCAAGATACCTGAATTTAGATACCTGCATGCAGGAACCTCATATTACAGGATTCAGCTATGTGTATACAACACAGGGAAACCTTTGCTGCCTTTATCTCTGTTATTTTATTGGGAATGCTGCTCTAAACTTTCAGTGTCCTAAATGTCACAATCAATGCTCAAAATTTAGCTTAGACTTGCAAAAAATACAAGGGGAAAAAAATTCTCTAAAATGTTAATCAGGTTTTTCTACCTCTTGTGAAATAATACTCTCAGTCCCACTCCCTCCATTCTTGAGATGAAATATAACTTGCATATTTAGACAGGATTTCCTCTTTCAGGAGTGTGTGAATGTGTGTGTAGGTGTTTTGGAAGGAGGAGGTAGTCAGAAGATAACTGAAACACACCTTGAAATATATTGTTTCACTCCATACCAATCTTAAAAGAGGAGAATAAAACAAACCCTGTGCTAAAATGGACAGACTAGAAACCTTAATGCCAGCCTTGTGTGAGTAACTAAAATGGATAACTGATGGCTTAGATTCTGCAAAGTTTCTTAGGAACTATCATTAGTTGTTTCATTTTTTTGTTATTGTTGGGTTTTTTTCTTCACATTTGTTACCATTGAGCTTGTATTTTTATTAGCCAAACACACATATAAACCAAAAAAAACCAATTACCATGAAATTGAAAGCATGTGCAGCACTAATACACTCTGTATTTTGGTAGTGTATATTTGTTACTTATATAAATAAAAAGAAATAAACTCTTCCATTGAAACATAACAAACATAACAAAATAAAACAAACAAGAAACCTACCACCACCACAAAAAAAACCAAAAAACAAAACAAAACAAAACAAAAAAAAAAACCAAAAAAACCAACAACCCACAAACCACCAAAGACCAACCTTGAATTATGCCCTGTTTAAGCAATGGAGATACACGTAATAGAGACACTGCTCACTGCTCAGTTGTGGGCTATATATATATTCTTTAACAAGGTGGCTTTGCTACCTTTCTACTATTTTGGCTTTTTCTCTGTAGAGAATACTTCTTGCTGAAGGTAAGGAGAAAGGCCAAAGATGTCAGATAAGGCTCTTACAGGGCAGATGATGGATTTCACTTGATGACAAGGTTGTGCCCCCAGTAACAAGGAAACTCATCCTGTGACTGCATCTGTAAGAGACAACGTCGCTGATCTCTGATTCCAGCTTTTTATCTCCTTTGCACTCACCAGTGCAATAGGGGATCAGCCCAAGGTGAGTGCACCAACTTTGTCAGAATATGTCCCCATTTTAAAAACATTTCTGTGTCAAAAGATCTTAGAATTCTTAAATTTTGTGGGTTTTCTCCATAATTTTCCCTACTAATCTCTTTTAATATTTTCAATTCCATCAAATCCTTTTGCCTGTAAAACTGAAAGAGAACAACTGGAACCCACTCTATGAACTATTTAAAACTTAGTCACCCAGATGATTTACCTTTCCAGCTTAAAGACCAGAATTTTAGTGCAGTTCTTTTCAAGTTTTAGTTTGGTTCACTTCTCAGTGGAGTTCAAGGCACTGACCTCCTGTAGCCCTATTAATTGAAAGTAAGTTACTTGGATTCCATTTGTGTCGTGTCAAAGGCTGGAGCTCTCTGTGATCAGTAGAGGAAGCTGACAGCAAAATATTCCCAGTGAAAAATCTCTGCATGCTAAATGTGATGCCCTTCCTCATTGACCCTTCCAATCCTTACATTATTATCCTTTCTTATTCACAAAAGAATTCCTTTTTCCTTTAATCTGTACTTCATGTTGTGCAGATGGCTGAGTTTGGAAAGGCAGTGGAAATGTGGGATTCCATGTCTAAGTAATACACGATATAAAGGAGTGTGGTATAAAGAACAATTTGAATGAGAAGTACTCTTGACCACAAATTCTGAGTTGGGCTACTGGCAGCCCAGACCTCTGAATGGGTACTGCTTAAAATAAACCTTATTATAGAAAAACTTTTGCACTCCAAATATCTCTCTGTTTTCTAGAGTGATTTAATGCAAGCAGAGATTGGATATCAGGTTCCTAAACACTGTGCTAATTGGTGCAACTTTGCTTTAGCTGAAGATCAGATCTGATGTTATCATGTCCATATTTTTTTTCTTTCTTTACATGTTTCCAGAAGCTGCTGCTTGATTTATGCTCATCCCTAGCAAAAGTTAGAAGAGATTATCCGGAGGAGAAATACAGTGTCTCAGCAACTGCTATAATGAGGTGAAAAGAAGACTGTGTCTGTGTAGAGAGACAGCAGAGTGGAAGGTGTTCAGTTATGAGCTTTCTTTCACATTAAACCACCCTCCTACTTATTAAAGTTTGGCCCATTTTGAAGGAGTAATTGTAATCATACTAATAATAGTCAGGTTTCTGTTAATGATCATGTAGAAAACACTGACACAGAATGATATTGTGAACAGTTTGAACTGTGACCATAATCTTCTACCTCTGCTTTCTACCCAGATTGCAAATGAAAGTGCTTGCTGTCAAAACCTGCTTTTGATCACAGGTAAGTCATGGAAAAACCCAAGGGACTTTCTTTTCAGTTTTACTCTCTTTATTCTTTGGAAGCCAAAGAATAAATGCCAGTGGTTTCAGCTTACAGAAGGAAACTTTTTCATGCTGCTTTCAAGCTTCTATTCTGAACTAGGGTGTTATCCATTGAATGCTATGTGAAAGGCTTGGTCCTCAAGTGCACTAAGTGTTCCTGCAAGCAAGGTACAGTACTGAGGATTGTTGGCACTCAGTACTCAGTTTTCACAGAAGTTCTAATTTAAATAATAAACTGAGCTGACTGAGTTCAGTAGGGACTTTGACAGTAGTTTCAGGTGGCCTAAGGATTTTATCTCTGGAGTCCCAGCTATGTCAGTACTTAACTCATAAGTCAGTTTAGGGCAACTACATTAGTTGTATGGCAAAAGTTTCTCTTTCATACTTCAGAGTACTTAAGACCACAGAAACCCAACAAAGTTTCTGTATTAATGTATGACATGTCAGAAGTTGTTAACTTTCATGCGTACACTCCTCTCTGGGGCCATGTGACTTGAGCTGAAACAAGCATTTCGGTCCTCAAGTGCCTGAACTCATAAATGTCACAGACTGCAACGTTTTTGCCATATGGATGCCAACAAAAATTTATCCTTATTCCCAAATTTTGTGATCATTGAAGGTCAATGCATAATTCCATTACTGGTGCATTCTGGCTGTTGAAGAACATACTTTAGACTTTATAGATCATGAATTTGGAAATTACACATATCACGTAGGTTCTGAAGCCTGGCAAAATTACTTTGGTGGCCAAATTGATATCTAGATTGCAGCAAGTTGCTTTACATAAAAAAAAGTTAAACAGATATTGTTGTCTCTCAGTCATGGCTGTTCCATAGTTGTTCCTATAACTTACCATTTTAGTTAAATTTCTTAATTTCACTTTTAAGTTTTTGTTTAATTTATATTTTTAGCAATACAATGTGTGTATCAGCTTTCTTCATGGGACTATAACCATTCAGGCATGATTAGTTTCTTACTGCACTTTAGTGGCTCCTGCTGATAGCCCATCACAAACAATACCCTTTTGACACCAATCAGCTTAGTTAACATATCAGCTACTAATACCCTGTAATTCATATATAAATAATAAAAGCCAAATGTCTAAAAATATAGAGAAGTCAAATATTGAAAACTAATGTGGATTTCCCCAGTCTGTCGTATAATCTTTTTATTATGTTTTGTCTGAGTTAAACATTAATATTCTCATATAATATCTTCCTTTCCATGGAGCTCCTTACCCAATATAGAAGACTCTAACTACAATGGTATTCCTGAAAAATGTCAAGTATCTTTGTCCATAAATGGCATTTTATTCTAAATAAAAACTTTTGAGAACTTACAAGAGAGAAGGAAATGAAATTGCTTAAAAAGTTTAGCACTCCTATTTCTGACTTACACATTAGCACTTTTTATTCCTTTTTTTTTTTTTTCTTTGAAGAATGATATATAATGGCACATCAGAATCCAACAAGTATGAATGGTAGGCATTAATTTAATTAGGACATGCAATTCACTGGAATCATTACTGCTGAGCTGGAAAGCATATTCAGGGAGTGCTTTGTGACATGAAGTACTATATGTGCTTCTAGAAGGTGATGCTGTAATTTTCGTTCCAAAAATGACAAATAAATCAAAATAATTCAGAATTTTCCATGTCCTCTCATTTCTCCAAATCCACTCTGCTCAGGTTCCCCAATAGCAGTCTGAATGACAGATTCAGATGATTCATATCAGGCATTCCAGCTTCTCTCTGTATCAGACCCCCTCCCCAGTGCCCCTTCTTTCTCCCACAGCCTTTACAATTTGCCTCTTTGTACAGAGCTGGAGAAAATTAGTCACACTTTTGTTATAAAATCTGGTTTATATATGAGTAGGACAATTAGGAGATAAACATACAACTTGGTGTTTAGAAAAGGATCTAAATCTCAGAGATGACATATGCATCTGAATGCAAGTATTATGATGCTGAACATATGCATGATGTTGACATGCATTGTGCACACTTAAGTCTCTTGGGGTAAATTTCACATATCACATACCTTTGATCACCTTGTGTTTTAGCACACTACCCTGTCTTTGTTTTGTTATTTTTTTGTGATGGATGATTGCAGCTGCTCCGTGAAGTGGGATGTTAGAAGTCTCAACACAGAAATGTAGAGTTGCCTGAAATCCAGGACTTCAACAGTGCATTTTAGATAAAAGGTACTATAGGTTTTCATTGCCTAGCAGGGGGGCTGGACTAGATGATCTCCAGAGGTCACTTCCAACCCCTATCATTCTGTGATTCTGTGACTGGCTGAAATAAGAGAAGTTGATTAGAATTTGAAAATGGAATAAGGTATTTCCTACTGTATGTGTTTTTTTAAAAGGTTTCTGTCTTTGATGGTCAACATTCTTATTAAAAGGAAGAAATATTTTTATATTGTTTGTGATTTTTCCTCTCCTTTCAAAAGCTGGAAAATGGTACTCATTATATTGAAGTAGACAGCTTTTACAGGTATGGGAAATGAAACATCAACATAAAAAAAAAAAAATCAAAGCCACCTTTGCAAATGTCAGCAATGTGGGTTTATTGATAACTGCTTGAGATAAGATGTATTTTAAACATATTACTGACAAGTTGGAAAGAGCTCATCAGAATCATATACAAGTACAATTCAAACTGTGAAAAACCCCACACTATATTGAGACAAACTGCCTACTTCACTTATCTCAAGTCCATGAGGTAATTCAGTATGTTCAACATGTGTCTACAGGGAGAGCAGGTTCCCTTTCACACTTACTCTTCATAATTGCCAGTTTTATTGTAAAAGAAGATAAAATCCTGTGGTTGGGAAAATCATGAAAAGGTTTGGGTTTGTCTTTGGTTGTTTTGTTTGTTTCTATTTTTTGCTTTTAAATGGATTTTTTTTTTTTTTTACTCTGCTTTGGTATTTGTGTTTTTTATTTTTTTTATGTATAATATTCAGATTTTCTTATCATGAAATTAAATAATCTTATCCAGGATATGCAATTCTCCATTCTTACCTTAAACAAAGAGCTGATGACTCTTTTGAGAAATTTGAAATATATGGCCTGAGTTAAGTGGAAAGCCATAGCAAGTGACTATAAATCCTTCCTGTTCTGAAAATGTTTATATTTATGAATCCATAAGTGATGCAGATTCATCAGTAATTCATTTATACCAAATGTGTGATATTTTTACTGTCATATATCCTGTCATTACATGTAAGAATTTTACTCTGTGTACATATAAATACATATATGTGTGTGTATATATACATATAAAAATATATATATATGTACACAGTATATATGCCACCTCATGCAAATGCAAAAATATTGTACATTGGTAATATGTCAAATCTCAGTTCTGAAAAAAAAAAAAAGTAAAATTCTCTTCAGGATATTAATATGACTATCAAATAAGATCTGTATGCTGTCCAAAAGGTCATCAAGAATGCATTTTAAGCTCCTCTAAAATCAGTTGAAAGCTTTTCCATTACCTTTAACAGATACTACACATAACCTTAATTTAACTTTAAATCTGACATATAGTTATCCAAGTGTTCTGTTAGAATGTGAAAATGTTCTCCTGTCCTAAGTGAATAATAATAAAAATGAATGTTTGAAATTTATTTGAATCCTTTGCAGCCTCTCTTTAAATATAGACTTATTTTTCCTGAAATATAAATATAAATATAGACTTATTTTTCCTGTAATAGAATCTAAGGTTCTAGAAGTTCACATTAGCTATAAATCATCAGGAAGTTTGGTTTTGTTTTTGTTTTTTTTTTTTTTTTTTTTTTTTGTTGATTTTTAAATGAAAAATATTGTCAGAAAATATTATCCTCCTTTGTGCTGTACAATTAAAATAACAATGTTCCACATGAACTTTCAACTCTGTATTACAGTCTTTGTCTAAGCCACTTTTGGTGATTACTCAATCTGATTAAGAAGGGGGGCAGGCACCTTGGTGGTCCACTTAACATTAAGCAAGGTCATTTTTCCTCCAGCATTAGCCTAAATCCAGACCAATTATGGTGAAAGCTGCTAAATCTGTGTATAATTAAAGCAATTGTGTGGAAGGGTCTTGATTTTGTTTTCAAATCCTGATATCCTGATCTGTAGCATTAGTTTTGCCTTTTTTTTTAATTATTATTATTTTAATTTTTTTAAATTGCTAGATACAAAGCATTATGAAGACAGTTTTAAAAACAGATGAAATTATTTTCAGATTTGCATCTGAACATAATTATAGAAATATACAAAATCTTTAACTTGGAAAAAATATCATAACTTAGGTATTTCAGAAATGATATGATTTTCCTCTTTTTATACAGTGTTACAGAAGTAAATGTGCCTCTATACATTTTTATGCTCTTTATGTGTACTTTATGTAGTGCTGTGTTCAACAATGTGACCACCATAAGAAAATAGATGTTGATGTGCTCAAGCAGGTCCAGAGAAGGTCCATGAAGACTATCAGGGGGTCTAGAGCACCTTCCCTACAAGTACAAGCTGAGAGTCTTGGTTTTCTTCAGACTGGAGAGTAGAAGGCTCCAAGGAAACCTTAGAGTAGCCTCTTAGTATTTAAAGGGGACCTACAGGAAAGATGGGGAGAAACCTTTTATCAGGGAGTGTAGTGACAGGATGAGGAGTAATGGTTTTAAAGTGAAAGACGGTAGGTTTAGATCAGATATTAGTTGTGAATGTCCTGTCCCTGGAATGTGGAAGGCAAAATTGGAAGTCAAAGTTGGATGGGGCTTTAAGCAATCAGGTCTAGTGGAAGGTATCCCTGCCAGGGGTTTTGGAACTGGATGATGTTTAATGTCCCTTCCAACCCAAACCAATCTGTGATTCTATGCTTTTATGAATGACTGTGTCTTTTTGCCATTGGGTATTTCACTCAGGCAGTGATCAATACATTAATTTCTTAATGAAAAACACAGCAAAATGGGCATTAAAAACAAACAAACAAAACTAAACAAGACAAATCAAAACAAAACCATAGAGTGACTGGTTCACTTGTAGGCATGATTATTTTGTACATCAGAAACTCAATGTTTAAAATCAAATAAATTGTGTTTTACTATCACAATAGAAATCATCCTGTTGACACCATTGCAGAACAGAACATAATCTACCTACAACAAAGAGCTTGTGAGAGGTTAGTTCTGTAAATACTGCAGGTCATGTTTATTTGCTTATTTTACTTCTCAGAGAATGTTTTGGTGGATATCATCATCCCAATAAATTGAGCTATATATTTAAGATACTAGAGTTACTGGCATAGCAGAGCATTGGAATCCATGGGGAGCTGTTGTGTATTTATACTTCCTCTCTACCTCTACCTCTTTCTCAACACTGACAGCCACTATGCCATTATTATGCCTCTGGAAAACTACTGATAAATGCCATTATCAGATTTGGGCAAAATGTTTTCTCATTTTGGAAAAATATTCAAAATTTACTCTCTTTCCTAATCTTTAAATGAGTTCAAACATCCAAATCATTAAGAAAATAAATGTTCAACAATTGTCTACACAAAGTAATGACATTTGTTCTTTCAGCATGTTGAAAACTTGTAAATTAATAACTTCATTTAAAAAAATAAGTTTAATTAATTTATATCAGGGAATAAAACCATATTGAGACAGAAAACATTTTTTTTAACAATTAAAAAATCCAAAGCAACAAATTTGTCAAAACTATGCTCATAGACAATTTTTCTTTCAGCAGATAAACATTTTCTGCCAACAAACACTAGGGCTTGTGCAAAGGTTTTGATTATTTTGATTGCATTTTATATTTTAGTGACAAAAGGTCTCAACGAGTACTGTCATTAATCTGTGTGACTAACAAGATGTAGAACTGAACTTAGCCTTTTTTAAATGAAAAGTTCAGATTGTTAAGCTCCAGTTGCGTGTATGTGGTAGCAGATCTCAGAAGCAAGACAGCATGTGGACTGAAAAAAAGTTAATGAATTTTTATTTATTGGTAGGAAAAAACCTTAAGCAATCACTTTCCACAATTTAATAGTGGAATTGAGTTAAATCAGAAGCAGACTTAAGATGTCTAGAATGTATTATTTTAGGGTTTAAGATTAAAGAGTCCAAAGATCCAGAGCTGTGCTGCCAGTACCCAATAACAGCTAAATTTTCTGTTTCTAGTTAAGAAGTTTTTAAGACTCAGACTAAGTTTTGCCATCACAGATGGCAGAGAGATGGGACAATGCTGGAAGTGTGTATGTTAAGAAAAGCTTAGTTTGGTAGACATTACTGTTTCATAAAATCATAGAATCGTTTTCTTTGGAAGGGACCTTTAAGATCATCAGTTCCCGAGTAGGGTTGTGATTTTAATAAAGAAAATAAGAACACAGGTTAATATCACTCGGTTGTAGAAAACAGAATAACAAATTCTGGATTTTAACCACTCATGATATCCCAACTTCTATTTGCAAACTACAAGAGGACTTAAGTATTCCTCATTGTTTCAGTAGATTTGGTCCAGATCCTTCGGCACTGAAATATTAAATCTACAGATTGGTGTTTAATTTGATTTCATAGATCAGTTAGGCAACCAAGGGAGCAGATAATTAGATAGTTGCAGTCTGCTCTTCACTATAGAGGGTCTTTTACAAATTTGACAGTCCACTTATTTTTTGGATTTAGTGGTTGAATAATTCACTGAAGAGAATAATTTTCAGACCTTGTTGTAATAACTTCTCCGAGTCCTTTAAGCAGAGGAAACCTGTAACAAAGAAACTGTCATTTAATTTTATTCCTAATGCAATTTGAGGTGTTGATGACCATGTAAAACCCCTCAGTGGCATTTACCAGACTATCTCAGATGCCATTTATCTTCTCTAACATGTGCTATTATAATTGTCTTGAATACTTCTGTTCTCTGTCTGTTAAGCTGATTTCCTGGAAGTTGGCTATCAAAGAGGATCATAGGATCATTGTCTTTGGGATTCACTCCCTCTTGTGGCAATAAGTCACAACCATTGATGTGGTTTATACACTTTCTTCTATTTTTTTTAAAATTATTTTTAATGTTTTGTTGCTATTGTTACTGTCTGAGACAATGGTTATGTTGGTATTTTGTCTGACAGTTGGAAAGACAAATGACACACTATTTTCACTTGCAGTATCTGTTGGTATTTGTCACACATAATATACACATTGCTAGCATATGTACAGCAGTAGTCACATCACAAACATTTAAGTGCACTGACTCATTCTAAAGTGGAGTAAAAACAATCTTTTATGAAACTTTTTTTTTTAAAAAGGCTTCCTTTTGACAGGGTGGAGGTTTAAATTCTTTTTAAATGATTTTTTTTTTTATTGCTAGTAAACTGTCTTAGCATTTCAGTGACAGTCTGCTGCAGATTCTTCTTAGGAGCATATAAGTCTCATGATTCTGGATGTGTTTTTCAAAGGTTGTACATACATTCTGCAGAATGTCAAGCTTTTCAATTTCTGAAACCCAGTTTACTTCACCATAGTGGATAAAGTTTTGGCTTTTTGTTTATGTTTTTGTTTGGGTTATTTGTTTGTTTATTTGTTAGGGTTTTTTGAAGTAACTTGGAATTAAGTGTTGGTGAGGGCGTGTGGTGGGAGTAAGGGTAGAAGCAATTGCAGTTTTGTCGACACAAAAGTTACAGGGTTACCTCCTTAGTGGTTAGCATGGCAGGTGGAGGGCAAGTCATGTAACAAATGTAACAAAATGACACAAAACCGAGCTTAACCTGAGAACTTTATATTTTTTGTAGTGAGAGTAGAATTGAAACTGGGTTCAGAGGTTAAGGGAGTCAAAAGAACCTCACCTGCCCTCTCTGCCTACACTGTTCTTTCTCCATTTTTTTCCATATGGTGATGTAACCAAACTGTGGTCACATTATATAACTTCCAGCAAGAGCAGTAAGATCAGAGAAGTAGATTGTTCATGTACAAAAGAATTTGCAGAGTGCCAACTATGCATATGAAATGCAGTGTACAAATAAAAGAAGATGGACTGCAACAATTTTGAAATAGGTTCTTAAATCTTCTGTGTTCTCAGCACACAGAAAGTGTTTCATCTTCTATGAAGGAAAGCTCTGAATTAAAATATTTTAGAGGACCTGCCTGGCAGCATAAAATGTGCAGTATATGCCAAGATTTAGGGAGCCTGTAAAATGTTATTCATTGATATTTTTCTTCTGTGAGTTTAAACCTTGCAGAGAGACTAATGTTTGAAAGTGTTCCACTCATAACAATTAAAAATACTCATAATTACTTCTGGCAGTGATGTTAAAGAAAAAAGCAAACATGCTCTTTCTCCTGAGTTAGAAATTAATCTCTTGCCTTCATATACTTTTCCCAATCTTCTGAAAAAAATAGTGGCTAATAAATGAAGAATGTACGTGGTGTTCTTTAAAAGTTTATACTAAAAATTTACCAGCATTGATTTTGTTGTAAAGATTAAATTTGCTGTGGGAACTGTTCAGATAAAAAATAAGAAAAACAACCCAACCCACAGCAGCTCAAGAACCCTTCTAACATCTAACAAAGTCCAAACAAACAAATACCATCATCAACAACAACAAAAAAAGCCAACAAAAACACATACACACAAGCAAAACAACAGCCAAAATAACCCCTAAAAAACAAATAACAAAAAACAAACAAACAACAACTACAAAAAAAAAAAACAGAGAAAAAAAGCAACAAGTGGCAAATGTATTTGTTGTCTAGAGACAAATCTGAGCACAAACTGGTGTCTTTTAAACAAATGTATTGCAATTGGACTGCCAGCTAGATCAACTGAATGTTAAGTGAGATTCCTTAAGACATTAAAGAGATTTATTAGTGACTTTGCAATGAATGCTGAATTAATTGATAATGATAAAGCCCTCAAATTTTCCTAGTAAATGTCTTCCAGATGTTCACTGTTCCCATTGTTGCAGCAAATCCAAAGACCCATGGACACATCAGAGGTCAGATTAGTATTCTTTCAGACAATTTTAAAGCAAATTACTTCAGCACTAGTGTAGATGTTGTCTTTTTTCTAACATTTTTACTCATGTAAGGATAAATATATAAGGATATTTATGAATTTGAAGACATGAATTTGTTCTCATTGGGTTTTAATATGACTAAGTCTACTTCAGAAAAAATCTCACATTATTTGTTTGCTCAGTTTGAAAAAGCAGCACAAGAAGAGATACTTGATGTAATTTAAAAGTCTGGAAAACATACTGGATTATATGCAACACAGATTTCATATATGTGAGAACTGAGAATGATCCCAGTCCTGTTGGGTGTTGTTTGCACCCAGTGTCCTTATGAAAACTTGTTGTACTCGTTACAGTGAAGTAATTCTTTCTTCAAGTGATAGATTTATATTTAGTAATTGATTAAGTCTGAGATTGCTTTTATGTAAATTTAGCCATCAAAAATGAAATGTCTTGTCTTAGCTTACTGTGTAGACAATGAAAAGACATGATCTTCCAGAGGCTATTTCTGTCTATCCCAGAACAGGTATCAAAGGTAGTGGTGATGAATTGTCTTTTGGGAGTTTGCAATTTGCATTCAGAGGGTCTTAGCTGCAGGGACTACAGAAGGAGCCTAGACGATTAGCTTAAGTTTGACACCTAACTCTAATCATTAATATTATATGAAAGGAATCATGCCCTTAAATTATTACAAACATTATAGTGTGAAGGGTCACCAATCCATCTACTTGGCTCAATAAATGATCTCTGACAGGAGCTTACAAGAGATACTTGACAGGAAGACACAAAAATCATGGAGTGGACAGCTAAGGAACGTTTTGGGGGGTTTTGTTTGTTTCGGGTTTTTTCTTTTCTCTTTTCTTTTCTTTTCTTTTCTTTTCTTTTCTTTTCTTTTCTTTTCTTTTCTTTTTTCTTTTCTTTTCTTTTCTTTTCTTTTCTTTTCTTTTCTTTTCTTTTCTTTTCTTTTCTTTTCTTTTCTTTTCTTTTCTTTTCTTTTCTTTTCTTTTCTTTTCTTTTCTTTTCTTTTCTTTTCTTTTCTTTTCTTTTTCTTTTTTCTTTTCTTTTTCTTTTCTCTTTCTTTTCTTTTCTTTTCTTTTCTTTTCTTTTCTTTTCTTTTCTTTTTTCTTTTCTTTTCTTTTCTTTTCTTTTCTTTTCTTTTCTTTTCTTTTCTTTTCTTTTCTTTTCTTTTCTTTTCTTTTCTTTTCTTTTCTTTTCTTTTCTTTTCTTTTCTTTTCTTTTCTTTTCTTTTCCTTTCTTTTCCTTTGTTTTCTTTCCTTTTCTCTTTTCTTTTCAGTTTTCTTTTCTCTTTTCTTTTCTCTTTTCTTTTTCCTGTATGGAATTTTCAAGTTGATTAATCAGACCTTGTTTTATGCCTTCAAGTAACTGGATGAATACAAGTTCCTATCTTTAGATGTCAAACATATTCATTTTCCCTGAAGATAAGGAATATAAACCATGCAAATAGAATTGCAGCATTTTGTTTAAGTATAGTTAAAGAACTGCACTGCCTCTTTGCAAAATGCAGAACTTCTCCTGCTCTGACCTCTACTATAACATAGCTCCTGGTGATGAATGAACTCTGTCGGGGCAGGTAGTTCAATGTTGCACTCTGCCTTGGAAATGCAATGTGACCACATTGTTCCTAAGGCAAGTATTATTCCCTCAGACTACTCTGCTGCAAGTTATAATTTGCACATTCCAACCAGTCATGCAGCAAAATGTTAAAGGGAACCTTGTACAGGAAATCAAGCATAGTGGGTTAGCTTTTGTGCTACACTGTTCAGTATTAAGCACTGGAAAATAAGACATATATGATATGAAGAGAAATCCCATGTGCATTTGAATATGTCTTCCACATGAAGGCTTTTCTATAGTAAGGTAGAATGACATGGAAGGAGGGTGGGAATATTCATAATGCGCAAGAAGATTGTAATTTCAGTTATCCTCTAAACATAGATACTGTGATTGCACTCAAACCATGATATAATTACATTAGTTTCATAACTGTTATAATGTATATAACCTTGGTCAATGTTAAATACCTAGGAAAGACTGTAACCTATATACTGACCCATTATGTCCCATTGAAATACAAAAGTATATTAAATACTTGCCTTGTTTACCATTATTGTTAGGCCTGTTATTAATTTAACATGATAATTATAATTAATACCATTAGACTTGAAATAATGCCTGACACTCCTCTATTGAACAATCTGTCTATGTTTTATTTATAGAAATAAGGAAGTTGTAAGCTGGTTTACAGAATAAATGAAGGGTTGACCAATGTTTTTCTTTCGAGAATTCCTTTGCTTTACATTTCAGAGATCCATATAAGAGGTGGATGATCACACAACTCTTCAAACTTTGTATTTTCAGAGGTTCACAAGATGATTACCCAACAATTACTTATTCTTTTCTGTTGCATACTTTCCATTCAGGAAAAACATCAGGCTAGACTATTCTGAAGCAACATTGCACAGAAACTTCAAATTCATGGTTTTTTCAATGTTGCAGAGGTCATAACAGTTAGACTTCTGCTGACTTTCTCTAAATATAAGGAAATGCTATGTGCAATAATAGTCAAGCTGACTTCCAGTGGAGTACCTAAATATGCCACTCTATTCATTTTTTAGACAATCTGGAATATTTTCCACTCCTTTTTCAGCAGTGTTGTAGTGATTGATCCCTTCTAACCTGTGCTTTTGCATCATCACTGTCACTACAATGATCCAAAGAATCTGTTTCTAAACTTTACCAATCTTATATTTCATTGCAGGAAATGTTTATTACTTTTGAATGCAATGAGTGGAAAATGCCAGACGGTGACTGCAAACACTACCATCCATCCTACCTTTCCTTGTAGGTCTTTATGCAGAATATGGCTTGAACAGCTGTTGTTGCTCATTCTTGGGCATTGAAATACTTCATTGCTAACACTAAAGAAGAGGAACAAAGCCAGCAAGTTTCAAGTAACACCTGCTAAACTCTCGTGGCTCTGAGTTGTCTCCAGTGCCATACAACGTTTAGAGCTGAGATTCAAAGCATTCCTTCTAAGGCTAAAATCCAGCAGGAACTGATAGTTCCATTCCAGGGACTCTAAAATCATTTTACTACTTGTTAGCCAGAGGAAATGAAATGTATTGATCATATACCTAAAAGTGTATCACTTAATACAGAAAGGTAATACCCTTGAAATAGTAATTAGCCAGGCAGTTTTACACCAAATGACTTAAAATAATAAAAAAAAAAAAATTGGACTTTCTAGAAGTAAAATTATTAGTTAGACTCAAGAAACTGAACCTATATTGATAAACTTGACAGATCCATGTTTTGGAAAAAAAAAAAAGAGAGCCCTGCCTTAAAAAACAAATTACCACTACAAATCTATAGTTAGTTGAAACTGGGCCAAAAACACCTTTTAAATTATAGAAGTGGCATTTTGTTAATTGGTACATTCACATGAAGTATTTAAGAAGGTAATAAATTATTTTCTATATTCTTAATAGAAATTGTCTAGGGAAGTTCTTCTACCTCTCTACTCTGCCCTGCTGAGACCACACCTGGAATACTGTGTCCAGTTTTGGGCTCCCCAGTTCAAGAGAGACAGAGACCTGCTGGAGAGAATCCAACAGAGAGCCATGAGGATGATTAGGGGACTTGAGCATCTCCCCTGTGAAGAGAGACTGAGAGCCCTGGGGCTGTGTAGTCTGGAGAAGAGAAGACTGAGAGGGGATCTGATCAATGTCTATAAATATCTGAGGGGTGGGTGTGAGGAGGAGGGGGCCAGGCTCTTTTGGGTGGTTCACAGTCATAAGACAAGGAACAATGGGTTCAAACTAGAACATAAAAGATTTCAGCTCAACATGAGGAGAAACTTCTTTCCAGTGAGGGTGACAGAGCACTGGAACAGGGTGTCCAGGGAGGTTATGGAGTCTCCTTCTCTGGAGACTTTCAAAACCCACCTGGATGCATTCCTGTGCAGACCATTCTAGGTGATCCTGCTTTGGCAAGGCAGTTGGACCTGATGATCTCTTGAGGTCCCTTCCAACCTCTGATATACTGTGATATTGTGATACTGTGATACAACAGCAAACTTGGTTACTATTTAATTAGCAAACACATTAATTATCTGTTAAGATCTTTATTTCTTATATACTCAAGTCTTTTCCTTGAAAGTAAGCCAGCCACAGCTTAACAAAGCATTTTGGCATCAAGGTGCAGCAGCATCGATGTTGTGAGTTTCTGTGTGTCACATGGGCTAAGCATGGATCAGTGAACAACTTCATGGGAATTCAGGCTGCCATATTCCAGTGACTCATATGAAGAGTCAGCTCTCACAATATTCAGAATGTGTTATGTATTCTTGCCCAGACACAGACAATGTGTAATCATACAAAAAGATGCTATATTAGTAATTACCATGGAACAGCCTTAATGCATAATAAAGCTAAGGAACCAATTGGAAAAGGGACAAATTGCATGCTATTCATTTATTCTGGTATAGTCTGTTTCAGTTTTCTGAATATTTATAAAAAACCAAACCAAACTGAACCAACCCAATGCAACAAACCAACACACAAAAGAAAAAAAACAGCAAACAAACAAACAAAACCCCCAAATCCAAAACCCAAGAAAAAATGACATTGATGAGGTGACATAGTGTCTGCTCAGCAAGTTTGCTGTTGACACCAAACTGGGAGGCTTGGCTGATACAACTGAAGGCTGTGCAGCCAACCAGCAACACTTGGACAGACTGAGAGCTGGGCACAGAGGAACCAATCGAGGTTCAACAAGGACAAGTGCAGAGTCCTGCATCTGGGGAGGAATAATGAACTGCACCAGTACAGGTTGGGAGGTGATCTGCTGGAGAGCAGCCCTATGGAGAGGCACCTGGGAGTTCTGGTAGATAACAAGTTCTGCATGGGACAGCAATGTGCCCTTGTGGCCAAGAAGGCCAAATGGGATCCTGGGGTGTATTAAGTAGAGTGTGTCCAGCAGACCGAGGGAGGTTCTCCTCCCCCTCTCCTCTGCCCTTGTGAGACCTCGTCTTGAGTACTGTGTTCAGTTTTGGGCTCCCCAGTTTAGGAGGGACAGAGACCTGCTGGAAAGGGTCCAGCTGAGGGCTACGAGGATGATTAGGGGACTGGAGCAATGCCTTATGAGGAGAGGCTGAGGGACCTGGGGCTTTATAGTCTGGAAAAGAGAAGACCGAGAGAGGATTTAATAAAAGTTTATAAATATCTGAGGGCTGGGTGTCAGGAGAAAGGGGACAGGCTCTTCTCACTTGCTCCCTGTGACAGGACAAGGAGCAATGGATGTGAGCTGCAGCACAGGAGGTTCCACCTCAACACAAGGGGGAACTTCCTTACTGCAAAGGTCACAGAGCACTGGAACAGGCTCCCCAGAGAAGTTGTGGAGTCTCTCTGGAGACTTTCAAGGTCCTGCTCTGGCAGGCGGGGTTGGACTTGATGATCTCTTTGGGTGCCTTCCAACCCCTGATGTCCTGTGATCCTGTGAAGAAACAAACCCAAAAAAAAAATCTCCAAGCACGATAGTGGCTTTTTCAGAAATATTTAAAATACTTTACCCTTCTGGGAGGTTATTAATTTTGGTAGTATCTTCTCCAGTGACGTATTGAATACTTGTATAAAAGTGGCAATAAATGTAAGTAGCCTGGAACTGAAAATACACAAGAAAGTCTCTACACCAACAATACACTGAATTAAAAAAAAGAATAAAAAAAGGAAATGAATGAAAGCAAAAACCCAAACTGACAACACCTAAGCCAATAGAAATTTCTCATCAAGATGCAGGCCATAAGAAATATTCTAGTACAAAAAAAGTTCAAACAGTCTGTCAGTGACAAACATATCACAGTAACATTTAAAAAAATTATCCTAGGCATTCAGAGTGTCACACTAGGGTTAACTTCGTATCACATTTAATTCAATATATGACTTTATATAAGGTAAAAAGTTCTATTTTCTTAGTTCCATTTACTGAATCATTTTTAGACTTTTTTTACAATGTATGTAAAGTCCTTTGTTTTTGAGTTTTCATTCCTATATTTTCTGATATTTTTTCAAACACAACAAGATATCCATCCTAGACTAAACATGTTAGAATTACTTTTCCCTCTGAGATTCCTCTAGTTCTACTAATATTTTTCTTTGTCTTTGGATCCCAGCATTTTTGTCATTTCTGCCAGGAGACAGAGGAGTAGGTGGAAATGGAAGACTTGTTAGCTAGACAAGATTTGACTGAATTCCAATGCAGAGCCAATTCTCTGTTTCTCCTTGTGGCTGGGGAAGGATGATATATTAACTGATACTGCTATGGTATGTGCACAAACCCTGAAAGACTTTCCTTAAACACATGAAAAACACATGAAAGTTCCCAAAGTCATCTCCTAATGACACACAATTACAAAGCTAGGAAGAAAAAGCATGAAAGAAATAAACAGATAATAAAAGTAATTTGAAATTTTAACTAACATGCTAAATTCAAATCCACTGTCATGTGTGAAAACCAGGTTTCCCCTGGAAGATGAGAAATATTTTCATAGAATAGAATCAAGAAGTTTGGAAGAGACCTCAAGGATCATCGAGTCCAACCTGTCACCCTAAACCTCATGACTATCTAAACCATGGCACCAAGTGCCACGTCCAATCCCCTCTTGAACACCTCCAGGGATGGTGACTCCACCACCTCCCTGGGCAGCACATTCCAATGGCCAACCACTCTCTCTGTGAAGAACTTTCTCCTCACCTCCAGCCTAAACCTCCCCTGGTGCAGCTTGAGACTGTGTCCTCTTGTTCTGGTGCTGGTTGCCTGGGAGAAGAGACCAAAGCCCTCCTGGCTTCAATCTCCCTTCAGGTAGTTGTAGGCAGCAATAAGGTCTCCCCTGAGCCTCCTCTTCTCCAGGCTAAACACCACCAGCTCCCTCAGCCTCTCCTCATAGGGCTGATGCTCAACCAATTTGCCTTACTGCAATGATCTTCATGAGAACAGTTGAGAGTCAGCTAATGAGCAGGCATGATCACTTTCTCATTCTCACAACTGTGTCAACGACCACACCTGAAAAATTCATTGGTAGGGAGGCAGACAGGTAGGAAGAGACAGGTAAAAGGTAAAACATTAGGAATAATATAAGATCTTGGGCCAATCCTGCTTCACTGAAATTGCATACTATAGGGGAAGTGCACCAAAGCTGCAACCAGAATCTAATTGACTGTGAAACACTATTAACCTTTGTACCTAAATTACAGCTAACAGAGCAGGGACACTTCTATTAACGTCAAGGTCTGTCTATCCCACAAATTATAGTGTGATAAGTGTCGATTTACATCATGCTGGCCACTCTGTTATAATATCTGTATACATCCTTTCACTCCATGGCAGAGGTGCAACAGAACACACCCACCAGCCAAAGGGAGTAAATTGCTGTAGCTCACAAGTGGCTGTGAGAAAATGAATCAGAACGTGGTTACTTTGCAGTAATAACTAGACTGATACAAATTCACTACTTCCTGTGCATTTTTGCCTCAAGATAAAACAGTGCAACTCTACCTTTCTGAAAGCAGTACGAATACAGCATAATAACTGGGTTTATATGCCACAGGCTGTGGTGGTTATCAAGCCAGGTAGAAATGGCATCAGGTTTGTAAGTAAAGGGAATCACTGGAGACTAATTTGAGAAAAGGCACTGTCCAGAATATGTAATGATAATAAGTATCCAGTTGTTCAAACCCAGTTTTTATGGTATAAAGTATGGTTTCCAGTGTGCAACTTTAGGTGCATATATTCCTTTTGAAATTGCATTCTAGAAAGATTTTAATTGCATCTAATTATTTTTTCTTTCTTTGTAATCATTGCTTCTGAATAAGAAATACATTTTTTTAATTCATATTATCTCTCTGTGTAGTCTTGGGAGAGATGGAGATAGATATAGCCAAAGAACTGGCAATATGATGGCATCTGTTATATTGTGTATTCTGGTATGTGTCACCAAAAAAAAACATAGATTAGAAAACAAACATTGTTTAATTAGGTTTATCTGGTATAAGGCCGTGAACCAGATATCACATTTACAAAATTGCTACTTGCCATCAACAGGAAATACAATTTGGTGAAGAAGGCTGTGATATTCTCTGAGATTGTGTGATAAGGAAACTTGGATGGATATCCCTCTCATGAGGCCAACTCCACTTTCTGCTGAGGTGTGCTGCTGTGTGTTTGAATATTTCACATGACTACTATTCTACTATAAGACATCTGAGAAGGAAGGGTGTAGAACAGAACTTGTGTGAAACTTGGCTTCCATCCCTCAGTCTACCAGACTCTTCTGAATCAGTTAGTCCAACATTTCAAGTCTTAACATTTAGAGCAAGGCATGGTGAGTTTATTTAAGAAAAAAAGTCTGGCAGACTTGGGATAATAATGTCAATATTCAGTAATTTCAGTAAGAATAATTGCAGAGAACTGCATATATACAAACAGGAGATAATATTAATCTGAATTTACAAAATAGATGTCTGTGCCACTTACAGAATCACAGAGGGAAAGAAGACAGAGTAGTATTTACAGTCTTAGAGAGAGTAAGTTGTAAAAAACAAAGCCAGCTGCCAAATAAACTCTTGAGGGCTGTAAATATATGTCTTTGCCAAATTTACTGCTGTTTATAGAGGAAAAGCATGATAAGAAAATTCATCAGTAATCAGAAATTTTCCAGAGGGAACATTAGTAGTCAGCAAATGATATCGACACATAAATGTGCGTAGTATAGGCAGAAACTAAAATCTTTACATTTTTAAACTAGGAATCTGATCACAAAATATTTTTTATATTGCATTTTTAACACGTAGTTTAATACTGAGGTCCTTTTTAGCCATCCAGGTCACTCAAAGTATATCTAGTGGTGGTCAGCTACCACAAACTCTCTACTGTTGAATTTCAGTACAGGTAACAACCAGTCTTTGTCATAGACATTGAAATACAGACATCCATTATTTTTCTTACAAAGCTGTAAAAAACAGAGTATAGAGATACTCCAAAGCTGCTGACATCTGTGCAGCCAGCAGATTCTTGGAAAGCCCTAGGAAGGCCCCAAATGGCTTAAAGCCAATGTTGTTTCTGCTCTTGATATTCTTGATCCAATCACAAGATCAGTGTGAAAATAAGACCCTTTTTCCTTGAAGAAATATCTGGTTACAATTTTGTTATCAGTTACTCAAGGTATTAGCTGTATCTTTGCAATATTATTAAAAGGTGGTATGTCTGTTACCCTGATTCTCAGTAATAACAGAGGCTTCGTAAAGTTTATAGTGGCAGATAATTATTAGCTCTATCTTTTATATTATTTCTCGATGAAGGGGCTGCTCCCATTTGTAAATTAAGCAATTTTAAGTTGCTCTTGTTTATGCATTTTACAATCTAATTTGGCAACGCAAAATAACCTGCTATTCCATTTACTAAACAGTGATGCCTCTTTACACTTGACAACAGGACTTCCTCTAAATAAAAATTGTATGGGATGTAAGAGTAGCAAAAGCTGATGAAACATCACATAGGATAAATGCAGCATAAGACACACTCTAGAACTTCTAAGAAGTCAGAATGAATCATAGAGTTATAGAATTGTTAGGGTTGGAAGGGACCTCAAGGATCATCTAGTTTTAGTTGAGAAAAAGCTTGATATTCTGTTCCATCAAATTGGAAGAATATTTAGTTAATTTCTATTGGCTGACCTTTTCGTTGCCTTGAATTTAATTCTTTCAATTTTTCACACCTGAACTTCTTCTTAAATTGAGTGATATCATTTTACTGCAGATCAATTTGAAGTCCAAATAAGTCCTTAAGACTGCTCCATCAAATAATTGTTTATTATTATATACGTTCATAATGTTCGTTATTGCTTACAGCATCTTCTAAGAAAACTAAAGACCACAATGATTTTTTTTATTATTATTTGATACTTTCCATTTACTGAAGCAAACTGAAATTTCTTCTCTTCTCCCTATTTTTACTACATAATGGAAGCCTCTCAGTATTTGCTGTTGTAATATACCAGCACCAAAGAGGAGATCTTTGCACTTTGTGCTTTTGTACTTGACTGCTTTCATGCTATATAATACCAGAATGTCACATCTTAATCTAGAAGTATAAATAATTATACCTACAGAGGCTGAAGGACTGACAAGGTGAACAGCTGAGCTTCTTCAGCTCCCACTCAAAACACAAACATTATAAGCTTCTGCTTCATTTGATGGAAAGAAACAATAGAGAATATTAGAAAAGGAATAGCATTAGGGTCTGCCAGAAACATCTACATAAACCTCTGGAGTCCACTACTCAAGCTGCAGCTGAATGAAAACAGTTTACACAGATACAGAGAGGAAAGCCTAGTGGTGGCTTGCAGTGATTCTGGAACAGATAAAATCCTTCCTGTATACTGTATCACAAAGAGAATTTTAAGTGATTATAGAGTACAAGAGCTAGAGATACACAAGGAAGATGTCAAGTAGCAGGATGAAAAAAATTAAAACAAAAAAGAAAAAAGATAAGCAGATGAATGTGTTCATCTACATGGGCAGTAAATAAATAGAAAGAGAAAAATAAAAGTAACTATAGGGCAAATTTTATTTCTATATGTCTCATTTTTGTCATAAAGCTACTGCATGTAACAAGCCTCTATACAGATAGCTTATTATACTTCATAATTCAGCAAAAACAAATGTATCATAGATCAGACTGCTGTGAAATTTTAGGGATTTGAGTTTGGTTTAGTTTGGGGTTTTTTGTTTTGTTTTGTTTTGTTTGTTTGTTTGTTTTGGCTTTTGTTATTTCATTCTTATTTGTATAAATGTCCCAAAGCAAGAAAAATAAATAAAGTTCTATAACTTTTGAAACAGTGACTTATGAAATACACTTGAAGTTTTTTTATTTCAGCAGCTTATTATTATTCTTTCTTGTTATTTTGAAACATTGAGTTAAATAGTGAAGAACAAAATATATTTACTGCAAGTTCTGACCCTTGTTTTTCACAGTACCTTTACAAACTGGAAGCAGGAAACAAAGTCTCAAAACGAAATTCCAAACTACAAACTATCTCAAAACTTTCCCATATCATAACTGGCTATCTGAACAAATATGGTTCTCTGAGAGTACAGAGAAGGCTGCGCTACAAAAAGTAAGAAAAAGAAAACTGTGGGGAAGAAGACAGGAAAGAATGGAGATAAAATACTAGGAGTGACAAGATGTCATTGATACATGCAAATTGATCTTTATTTTCTTACTCTTAATACATTTCTAATGTGGGAAAGAAATCATCAAGTATAGTTGATTCTCTAATGCTTCTTTCTGATGAAAACCCTCAGAATCTGTTCTCTTACTTAATATTTCTAACCGCAATTCCTGAATGTGAGGATTTTTGGAGGAGAATACATTTCCTGATGCAAAAAATTTGTTCAGGACCAGCTGCGGTTCAGGTTCCATGTTTGAATGTACATAAACCAAGTTTTATTATGAATATACTGAGAATATACTCAATGAATATATGTCGGTTCATTAATTTAATCTTTGATGTCCAAGTGATTTGTAGCCTTTTGACATACATCTATAAAACCCATCAGCAGTTTCCACATATCCTGAGGGGATTGAGACATTGATCACTAAAAGGAAAATGATCTTAAGGCAAGTAGTTTTGTACAAAGATTTGAAAAATATTGACTACCAATTTGAACACTTTTGCATTTTACCTTTGTTATGATGTTTATTCAAAGTAAAAGAGAAATATTTATTATTTCTCTTCTGTAGAATTTGATTCTTTTTTTCACAAGAGAAATTAAATTATCTTGAGGAAATCCTTACATCTGACATATAAGATGTGTATGCTTTCCCCATCACTGGAAAGTAAGAGTAACAGAAAAATGGTCAACAGGAGGGCATTATTCTATATAATGAATTTTTCCTCATCTTTTTTTTTTTTGCCAGATAACCTTAGATTTGTTTCAAGCTATCAATCAAATTCTGTCTTGAAATTTATAAAACAACTCTCTGACAAACAATTAAATGGATTTTTAACAGTCTGGTTGTAAATATTTGGTTCAATAAAGACCTTTCTACATACTTGTAGAATGGGAGCCTGCGGTTAAAACATTTCACCAGCGTTCAAGAGCCCTAGGGATTTAGCACTCAACATTCCATGCACTGTGTGAACCTTAGGAAGTTATCTAGTTCTGGAGAAATTCTCAAATGAATTTTTTGCTTTCTTTTTGCAAACCAAGCTTCCCAGATACGGGAATGTAGGCATGTACACAAATGCTTCACTACTTCAAGGCTACTACTTCCTGTGGCTCAGATCCTTATCTGCAAGTGAGAAGCAGCAATGCTCATCATACCAGTGAGAGTAAATTTGTTAATATTTATTCAGTTATTTCAGTGACAGTCCACTTAGATATTGGGAGACGACATAAAGTGGATAAAAAGTGCTGCAGTAGTGACTGCTTTTGTTGGGTCTTGTCAGATTCTCAATAATGATTAAGGCCATGATGATGGATTCCTAGAAAACTTGCAGTTCCTCATGTGACTAAATTGTTTAAGATGTCAAATCTTTTTACTCTTTCATATTCCAAATTCCCTGAATGTGTACATACAGAAGACTATGTCATTGTTACAGGTTCTGAAAAGTTTTCTCAGTGACAACTTCAAAGAACTCCATCTATATTCAGCAGTATGGGGGTACTACAGTGTTCACAGGTTTTTTTCCTTTTCTTTTTCTTTTCTTTTTTTTTTTTTTTTGTCTTTTTTGTGTTCTGTTCCAGGCTATCCGTTGGCTTTTAATTCTGTGTTTGCTTTGAATTCATGTTTAGAGAAGGGGACTACTGTTATAATTTCAAATTCTACTTTATTCTGGGTCTAATGTACTGTGGACCTAAAATTAAGATTCATGTTGTTTGTTTGTTTTTCTTCTTTGAAGTGTTTGCCAGCAGAAAGAAGGGCTCAGGTTTATTGCAATCCATACACGTCCCAGGTATGTATTCATTAAGCCCCTGGAAGCTGTTCTTGGGCAGCTGCTCTGAATATTTGGGCCAAGGAGATTTAGAAGTTAAGTTAGTTAGAAGGTAGAAAAATAGCATGTGAAAATCAGATATGCTATATTTTTGATATAAAGTTCCTAATATTTTGCTAGTAAATTTATTTCTTGTATGTGCTATGCAGAATTTCTAATATGAAAAAGGCCTAACTATACAAAAATACAAAAAGGTCTAACTATAGCCATCTGGGCCAAAAAAAAAAATACTATTAAATATGAGTATATAATAGACCTGAGAGAAAATTACTTTTAGGAGTTTTTCAATTGTATAGTTCTCTCATAGAAAGCACAGCACATTTGTGTTTCTCTCTGAGATCTGACAGATACATTTATCTGTTGTGAATGATGCTTTTAAAATTGCAAGCTAGATTGCTCAGTATTATAGGGAACGACATTGTATAGAGCAGTCAAGCATAAAGAAAACAAATATAATGAAAATAAAAATGCCAGCTAGTCCTGCTTTGCACATCTCCTCTAAGGAGGACAAATAGTTTTCAGAACACTGAAAGACTTCGCAGGGCCAACTAAACAGTAATCTTGACAATGCTATTCCTTTACTTTTCATAGACTTAAAATGGGGAGGTCTGTTCCTCTGTGAGTCTACTGTGTTCTTTTTTACCTATATTGATCCAAAACTTTTTCAATTTTAGTGCTAGACTCCTTTCAGCTGTGACTTCAAATTGACTCACAACTGCCAGTATTAGCAGCTGACTAGGTTGCTATATTTCATCTAAAAACACTTTATCACATTTTTCTATAGCCTGCATGACAGAAAGTCCCAAGATTTTACTGCAAGAGTGCTGCTATATACCATTTCTGTAAAGTACTAGACCAGGCATCCCTTGGAAAGTTGTTTAACCTTCCTCACAACAGAGCTGTTTAACAGTCCCCCCACAACATCCTACTTGGTAAGATGAAGAGATAAGGATTTGACAGGTGGACTCTTCAGTGAATAAATAATCGGCTGGAGGGTCTCATGCAGAAGTAGTCCTAAATGGATGGAATCCAAATGGAGAACATTGACAAGTGGTGTCTCTCAGGGGTCCATACTGAGACCTGTACTGTTTAATATTTTTATCAACAACATAGGCAGTGGGATCGAGTGAACCCTCATCAAGTTTGCAGATGACACCAAGCTGAGTGGTGTTGTCAATATGCTATAGGGACAGGATATCATCCAGAGGGATCTGGACAAGCTGGAGAGGTGGCCCAGGTGAACTTCATAAGGTTCAACAAGAGCTAAGTGCAGGGTCCTGCACCTGGGCTGGAACAATCCTCATTATCAATTCAGGCTGGGGGATGTGGTAATAGAAAGCATCCCTGTGGAAAAGGACTTGGGGTTGCCAATGGATGGGATGTTGGACATGAGCTGACACTATTTACTTGCAGCCCAGTAGGCCTGTCTCATTCTGGGATGCATCAAAAGATATGTGGCCAGTAGATCCAGAGAGGTGATCCTGCCACATTACTTTGCTCTAGTAAGACCTTGCCTGGAGTACTGTGTCCCGCTCTGGAGCTTTCAATGGAGGAAGGACACCAACCTAATAGAGAGGGTCCAGAGGAGGGTCATGAAAACGATCACGGCATTGGAACACCTCTGTTATGAAGACAGGCTGAGGTAGCTGGGGTTGTTCAGCCTGTAGAAGAAAAGGCTCCAGGGAGACCTAATAATGACCTTCCAGTACCTGAAGGGGACCTACAAGAAGGATGGAGAGAGACTGTTTGGAAAGGCCTGTAGTGATAGGACAAGGCATAATGGCTTCAAACTGGAGAAGAGTAGATTTAGATTGGGTGTTAGGAATGACTTCTTTACCATGAGGGTAATAGAACACTTGAACAGGTTGGCCAGGGAAGTGGTTGGGGCAGCATCCCTGGAGATATTCAAGGTGAGGCTCGACGAGGCTCTGGGCAGCTTGATCTAGTTGAGAATTCTCCTGTTTACTGCAGAGAAGGTTGGGCTAGATGACCTTTGGAGGTCCCTTTCAACCCAGACCATTCTATGATTCCATGGTTGTATGATTCTTTGATAATAATAATAATACATAACAGCAATAGTTACTGTATAAAAATTTACAAGCACAGTATAACCAAAACATACAACTGTGCCTCATGCAGAATGAAGAAAAGAAACTTTCCTATGCTAATTTAGATGTAGATATCTGGAAGCTTGTTTAGGGCAACTCTTGCTGTGCTCCTGGAACAGCAATACATAGGCTTTTCTCAGTGCATTAGCCACACATCTAACATATATACAACATTTTTTCAAAGGTTCAGTATGACAGTATGCTCTGTATGCTAAACTGTCTCCCCTTTTGCATTTACATCAAGTTCAGTGTTACACTTTTAATCTTCAAAGCTCTGTTAGTATTGCCTTAGGCTATGTCAGTGATTGCCTGCCACAGAATGACATGACTTTTCCACACAGTGGTTTAGGAAATATGGAATTTTAAAGTGCAAGGATGAGTCTCAGCAGAGTAGAAACTGAATTCCAAATTTTCTCTCTGTACCTGGAACTCATTTAAAGAAGAAATGAAAATGACCTCTATAGTCTCCAGAAGTAAATGTCAGGGCTCACAACTTTATTCTTTCCTTTTCAATATTTTTGTAACTTATTTGGGCAAGAATTATCTAGAATATTCCAGCAGCAACATTGCTGTAGAAAATGTTTTGTGAGCTTCACACAAGAATGGAACTTCAGGAGTTTATCTCTCTTCTAATTACTGACAAAGCAGAGACAGATTTCTAAAACATCTCTATAGATCTCTCTAGATAGAGATAGAGATATAGATCTATCTCTATAGATCTAGTCCTGAAAGAATAACTACAAATGGAAAAAAAAAATCTGAGGATAATATAATAAAACAAAGCTGGAAAGATCACATGTGTAATAGAGATTATTACTGTGAGGGCAGCAGTATTAAACTGTGGTTCATATAAAGCTATTTCAAGTGATAATATTAAATAGTTTTTTTCCCCAATCTTTAAGAGTCTTGCTTAACAATCTACATTAAGGCTGAAGAAGTTAGTGACTATGTAGGAATGATTTGGCTAGAAAATTACAATTGGTACATGCCACGCATTCCATGGTTTTAGACTCCTCTGCATTAAAGGTTGCATGGACATTTTGCACTGCTATACTACTTACTCCACCAGAATCAGAAATAATGTCAACCTTCTCTTCAGCCTCTGGGTTCAAATAAGTTCTTGCTGAGTATGTATCAAGACCACAAGTAGCAGATGACAATATTAATACTTCTACGACTTAGAGAGATGCCAGGCAGATTTCAGCAGGCAGTCAGTTAAGCCACTGAGAACAGGAGGTCATTCTGTAGGTAGTGTATGACATGAAGTGGGTCCCTGTACAGCTCAGCATTGGTGGGTTTGAAGTAGCCAAATTTAGATCACAAAAGAGGTCATAACTGTCTCTCCCAATAATGTACCTCCAAGGGCATAATGAAGAATATTTGCCATCACACAGCTAACTTTATTTATAGTGTTTATCTGACATAAAAAAGAACAGCTAACATAAAAATGATTTCCTCAGAAAATATGGAAGAGGGGAAATGATTTGAAGATAATGAATGAATACCATGGTGTTAATCTATGCTCCTTTCCCCCCCACTAATTACCAATGTGATTAAAGAAATTAGAGTTAATTAAAGGTAAAATGTTTCCTCTGTAAATTGTTTCATGCATCTCATAGTGGGAAACATCCCACTCAGAGACTGTTTCACACATAAAGCCTGCATGGTTATAGCCTGCATATAACATTTGTAATCACCTAATATGTTTGGATATTACTACACATATCTCACTGGAAGAGTTCCTTCTAGTTGAATAAATGTCCAGCAGTTTTGTAAACTGCCTGCTTCTAAACTCAGGCTCAGGATGATGAATGCCAGAACAGCTACTCCTCAAACCAGCACGACTTCTATGACTTCAAGGAACAAGGCAAGCCTTCTGCTTCCATCACTGTAAGCCTGTCTGAACAGAGCAGCACTGAGGCTTTTTTTCTAGCCAGTAGGCTGTTGCTGAATGTTGCTAGGGAAGGTGAGAATGGGATGTGATTAATTTTCTTTATAAAATATGCAACAACAAAGTAGGTGAAATCTGTTAACAGAATTCTTATCTTGCATGTATTAAGCTAATATATGAGTCCCTGGGTACAGTCAGTATGTACATCTTTGTGGTGTATTTTGTTTTTTTTTGTTTTTTTTTCACTGCTCTGTGGACTTTCTGGTACAGAAGGCCATGAAAATAAAATGACCATCTTGGGTCAAGTTAAGCATCATACAAAAGCAAAAAGCTCACCTACTTCCTGCACACCAATGAGTTATGTTTCCAGTCAGTTCTACTCCCTACTCATACCCATGAAAACACACGAATGCATATTTGAGGATGAAAAATCTTGTTTTGCTGTGACCCGCATCATCCACCAAAATAAGCACAAAACCCCAAAGATTAAAAAAAAAAAAAAAAAAAAAAAAAAGAGTCTGAAAGGTCCCAGTGCAGTCATTTATTACTTCTTGTCAAAGAATGATCAGCTGTGCAGTATTTCTACTGTGACTTTTGTCTGTGTTCAAAATTTAAGTATTATTAACAGACTGGTGTCTTAAGTCCCTCTCTAAAAACCTGACAAAATTAGACAAATTGTGTGGTATTCAATAAAACAGTGTTGCCTGCCTGTAAGCAATGAATTAATTGGTCTGAGAACTATCAAAGAAAAAAAAAAAAGATAACTGAAAACAGGAAAATGCATAGGGTAATATTCGATAGCTAGATCTCTTTCCCTCAAATATATTCATAACTATTAAAATTCCTTGTGTATGATTTATTGGTAAAATTACTCATACCACCTGGTTGAGTTTCTACCTTTTACATCTTCATTCTATTTGCATTTTCAATTAGTAACTATTAGAGTTATTATTTTTTTAATAACTCTTTTATTGTCGGAAGACCTCTCCATGCTGTCGCTACCTCACGAATGTATTTTATGATCACTGTTGTTCTTTCTGATTGTTTCCAAGGTAGAACTACTCTGCTAAAATCAGTAATTTTCAGTTATTAATGTTCTACAATTAATGTCTTTCATAAAAATTGGTCATATGCATCAAGACATTCAATTTCCTTAAAGTTAAAAATATATTTACAAGAGATATTCCAGGTCAGTTTGATCAACACCATTGTTAGTAATTTTAAAAATGTTTTGATTCTTTGTTATTAAACCAAATGAAAACAAACAAACAAAAACCAAAATAAACCTCTTATCCACGTGGATATATAAAATTATACCAGATATATATTAATGGAGCATAATACATGAAGCACAGGGTCATCAGTATGTCACACTTTGTGGTATTCTTTCCAGCTCTTTTTAAGTAAATATTTGATGCACATTCACTTTTCTGTGGAGGAATGATGCAAGTACTGATGCAAAGCAACACATTCAGCTTACTTAGTTCCAAAATCAATTAGGAAAAGCATATCCACCAGGACAAGGGATGTTATCTAACACCTCTGTTCCACATTTTTGGGGCCATGTCTGAACTGCTTCATCCAATTCAGGCTCTCACAAAGCAAAAGACATAATCAACAAATATGAAGGATTCCAGTGGAAGCCCATCAATATAACTAAGTGGGTAGTGCACAGGATATGTACAGAGATTGAGGAAAGTTTTTGTTCAGTCTAGAAAAGAAAACACTCAAGGAGAACTACAATGCTTTCTACTATCTAAAGGGCAGATCATGTAGAAAAAGGATTCTATTCAGGCATAACAAAAGGATACAACTCAAAATTTCAGAAAGAGAAATTCCAATTAGCTCTGAAAAAAAAAAAATAATTGTAAATAGAGTGGTAAAGTCCTGTAGCAGGTTGCCCAGAGGTTACAGTCTACATCCTTGGAGGTACTTAAATGACACGAGTCTGAGCAACTTGATCTGATTTTGAAATTATCACTGCTTCGGGCAGTAATGATAAATTTTTGTTTCTGAGCTGAAATTGTGTGATGTATTTCTAGAAGTCCTTATTTTTCTGCTTGTGTAATTCCTTGTGATGCAGGAGTTCCCAAAGAAAGCACTGATGTTGATATTGCACTATGAAAGGAAAGGATGCTCTGTATAATTTTTTTTTAATAGAATCATGGAATGATTTGGACCTTAAATGTCATTTAGTTCCTACTACCCTGCCACAAACAGGGACATCTTCCTCTAGAACATGTTGCTCAAAGCCTCATGCAAACTGGACTTCCAGGGACAGGGCATCCACAACCCCTCTGGGCAAATTGTTCCAGTGTCTCATCACCCTCACAGTAAGCAATTTCTTTTGAAATTTCTAATCTGAATCTACCCTCTCTCAGTTTAAAACCATTACCTTTTATCCTACTTTCCTCTGAAGCCTTATCCCATGGTACTCTACCAAGCAGATCCCTGAAGAGACCAAAGTCTGCTCTCTGAAGTCCAGGTTAGCAAGCTTGATCTGCACTCTTCTTTCTACCTTAAGGATCTTGAACTTCACCATTTCATGCCAAGGTTGCTATTAAGCTCCAATTGCCACATAAGCTCCTCCTTGTTGGTGAGAACAAGGTTCAGTATAACTTATCTTTTCATTGGCTCTGTTACTTGGAGAAGCAAGTTATCACCAACACATTCCAGGAACCTCCTGGATTACTTCTGTGCTGTTATCTTGTCTGTCCAGTCATAGGAGCCACCCCATCATGTTTCTGTGATGCCAACAAGATTATAGTCCCACAGACATGCATGTCTAACTCTTGTTTATTCTGCATGCTACATGTGCATGCATGCATGCATTGTGACATTTAAGTTGAACCCCCCCCAATGAAGCTAACTTATTCCTGGAGTGCCTGGAATTCCTTTGTACACTTCAATTGCTTTCTTGCTGACCTGTCATTCCTCTTCAGGCTTTGATTGTCTATTCCTGGCACTGACATCAAATTTGTAGGAGTAGGAAACCTATGACTGATTCTCTTCTGCTTCTCTGACAGATGGACCATATCAGCCCACATTAGACCAGGTTTCTCAAAGCTGAGTCCTATGGTTCAAATAGCCAAACCCTTGGCTGTGGTATCACCAAATCTGACTGTCCCTTTCAACCCCCTTCCCTTTAACCACGAAGAATCATGATCACTAACTCAAAACTCCTTGGCAGTAATTTCATTTTGAGCTTGCGAGGGTACTTTGTATCTATGAATCAAGCCCCTCATATGTTATCCACCATCTACACAGAGAAGTTTCCTTAAACTTGTATCATGCCTCTGTGTTTGGATAAGGGTAGGGTCAATGTTCATTGATCCCCCAATTCCATTGTTTCACTTAGGACATTTTTTTTTTTTTTCCAGACAAAAATCTCTATTTGCAGTATTGTACTTAAAACCCAAAACTGTGGTGGTTTTTTTTTTTTTTTGTGTGGGTTTTGTGTTTGTTTTTTTTTTTTTTTTCTGACAGAGAAAAAAACATGGCAATGTCAGATACTCCAAATACATTTAAGCTTTTTAGCTTTTCATGTTGTCATGGCTGGCTAACACAGAAGGTCAGATTTGAATTTAAACAGAGCAAATTAAGTGAATAGATTTGTTTAAAATGTACTGGACTGGACTAGATATACTCTGTCCTGTCTCAGATATTTTGGATGTCACCCTATATATAGACTTTTGTTTGTAAAATACTAGAGTTTGATACACTGACACTTTATGTCCTGTCCTGCCTGCTATGAACACCACAATTAACCTGATTCATGGGACACGAGTGTCATGAAATACACCGTTTGACAAACACACTAATTACTTATGTTAACAACAAGTCTGAAGACTGCCATTGAAACAAATCTAAAAGCTATATATGATAAAGTTCATTCTAGTTTCTTCACATAGTTTGCCATTCTTTAGGTGAAAAAGAATTTTGTGGAAAAATCTCCTGTTTCTGTCTTTTTTAAAAAAATTTAAAATTTTGTTTAACCTCAAATCTAGTAAAGTTTGAGCTGGATTTGAGACTATATACTTATAATGAGCTGTGTCTGTAATGAAAAGTGTAGCTTTGAAATTCCTTTCGTGTAGCTTTGGTGTCTCAGAAATGAGGTAATATCAAGGTGGTGTTTTCTTTATTCAAAAAAAAAAGAAAAAGTGGATAATTTTCAAATCTTTACAAAACATTGCTACAGACATTTATTTTTCTTTGCAGGTCATTAAAGTTAATACAGTACTCATTTTTTCAACTGTCATAATAATCAGAGATTTTTTGTTAATGTATGTTGCAGCCTCTTCCCATTGTTTTTCATTCCCTAAAATTTTCTAAACTAAAGAATTTTCTGCAGCCAAAATAAGAGATAATAAGCAAAGCAGAAGACATAGCAAAAACAAAAAAAAAAAAAAAAAAAAAAAAAAAAAAAACCCAGACCTGTCTTTTTTTTAAAAAGGGATTTCATCATCAGTGACATTGTTATTTGAAAGATTACACCGTCATGCTTCTCTAATGTTATACAGTTTTAAAACACCATCTTACCTGGGGGCTGACTTCTGAGTGTGTTGCAGACTTTTTTGATCTTTTAACTATTCAATGGCCTCTGGAAACAATTTTATTGTTTCATTCCACTTCTTCATTTGCCAATATCTTTATCCTTAAAAAAAAAAAGTTCATAGCTGAAGTTAGTCCCCAGTCTGTGTTTGCCTTCACTACAATCAATTATGATTATTTCTTATTTATGTTATGGTGTACTCAAAATATGATAAAAATGCAATTTAAAAATCATTGTTTAAAAAAAAAATCCTACAAATTTCTGAGCAAGAAATAAATCATACTCCTAGAGATTAAGTCTGGGTGAAAGCATTGCACTAAAATATGTTCCATGACTACTGGTAGAAAGGTTGGTTACACTAAATAATTTATTTTGAAAAACATATTTTACCTTTTCTGTCTTTATTATTGTAATCAGACATCATTACATTTAAATTCTATAATGACTGGAATTTAATGAATGACAGCATTTGCTGTTACAGCTAGACTTATAGTCTGATAGATATATTTGATAAATTTGATAGATTTGGTAGCTAAAACAATAAATATGGGATACATTATGTATATAAAGTAGGAACTGAAAGTTTTTATCTATGTAACAGTGCTTGTCAGAGGTGAAAAGAAAATAAAATCTATGAAGATGTGAAACTGGCACAAATCAAGCCTGGAGAATAATTGATTAGGGTGGAATTTAGAGATTATCAAAAATGCTCACCTGAAACTAAGAGAGGAAAAAGGTTAAATATCAAAAACTTTCTGAAGATAAACTCTAGAAAGATGAAAAATCACTTCCCAGGTGAAGTAAAGAAACTGAAGCTTTACTCTTCAGATGATCAGATGATTTTGATAGGTGATTTATTAGGGAAGCCAAAGCTTAAATAAAAATAATAGTAATTGAAAAAAAAAAGAAAAAAAGTGTTAAATATGCAGGAACAAATATACCTGTGTTTATACGTGTAACTAATTCTAATGCAATATATACTGAAGTCAGCCTTACTAGATATTCATCATGAATATGGTAAAGGGTGCTGGAGGCTGAAATATGACCCTGTGACAAATCTAACACGTTGCTGGTTTGTATTTCTTACTTACACAGTTTTGTGGAACATTTTCTGTCTAAAAATCCATCATGGGTATCACAGATAGCATATCACAGTCCCTTAACTTTAATGTATTTGCTCAGTGAAATACAGGGGGAAAATAAAGCATAAAACAGAAAACCAAAACCAGCTCCCCAACTCAGACCCATTCCACTGCTGTGCCTGCAGAAGAGAGCCAACACCCAAGAACCTGAAACCCAGAAGCAGTAAGTGGAAGAGGAAGCCTCCCATGTTGCAATCTGAGCTTCAAGTCCCATAATACTATACTCTAGTTAGCACTTCTCTCTTTTTTTTTTTTTTTTTTCTGAAGCTGGCATAACTGCATCATGGTATGAACAACAGCAGCAGATTCAACTTAATCCATGACAGGGTGCAAGCTGGAACATAGGAGGTTCTGCATGAACATAAGGAAAAACTTTTTCACTGCAAGGGTGACAGAACACTGGAACAGGTCGCCCAGAGAGGTTGTGGAGTCTCCTTCTCTGAAGACGCTCAAAACCCTCCTGGATGTGTTCCAGTGTGACCTCCTCTAGGTGATCCTGCTCTGGTAGGGGGGTTGGACTGGACGATCTTTTGAGGTCCTTTCCACCGCCTAACATTCTGTGATTCTGTAATAATGCTGAATCTATATATAGTTTATGCTTACCTATGTGAGAGTCACAGTGAATACTTCTGAAAATAGCCCATTCCTATCATGCATACACAATACATTTATGGGAAAGAGTCATCAGTGAGTTAACTTGAATTACCTTAATTCTGAGGAAACCAAGATAACTACTTCAGGCAGATAAGCTAAAAATGAGGCTTCTAAGATGGATAAAGTAAGGGAAAAGTAAACTCTGGCTAGGGAGGGTATGTAGTAAGGAGTTAGTCCTCGGGCAACAAAGCACTGAATGCTTTCTCTTCCTCACAGCCTACATCTCTATCCATTACTGTTAATCTATCCATTAGTGTTAATCTTTGCATCAGCTTTGATGCATACTGCATCTGGAGGGGTAATGGCAACACCAGACATACAACCTGCAGGCAGTTTACTGACATACATTATACCTATTGATGACATTTCTGAATCTGCCCTCTCCTCTGTTCACTTTTTTTTTAGGTGGGGAATTTCATGTTTCCAAAAAGGTAGAGCTCATTTTAAGCTTTTATCACACTCTTATTCCCTGCATTTTTTACACAGAATGGTTTGCATTCTGACTTCAAAGCAATTTTGAGCACATCTTGCTAAAAGATGCTCCCCCAACATTTCCTAAACCTAAATAAAAAACATGTGATAGTAGAATGTATAAAATATCTAATTTTGGAAAGCATGTACTGTGTACAAGAATGTATACATTGTGATGTCTGAATGCCTACTTGTACATAAACAATCAGTTTTGGAACCATTCTTTTTTACAACTTCCCATGCACGTTGTAAACCTTTACACTACTTGAAAGCATCCCACAGAGCCTGTGAAACTTGTACTTTTACATTTTTGTGTGATCTGAAGCTTCTACCTATTAGATTTGGTCATTTTAGTATCAGAAAGGAATTAGCAAATTGTATCCGTAAGTAGGTGTCTCAAACTTTTTTTAATGCTGTGGTGACACTTTTATGAGGTACCCTGAGGTATAAACCAATAAAGAATTCATTGACCCCCTGAACAGATCTTTTTGTAAACTCAGGTTCATGGGATAGATATTTTGCCCTAGGTTTTTTAAAGCTCTTCATGCTTGGGAAAAGGAGATAGGAAATTATGGTGATCCTTAATCATATAATCTAACATTGTTGAATTAATGCCTACGATTGTATATCTTTTGATTCATGGTACTGTTGATGGCTTAGGAACTTCATGGCTACTGGAATGCTGCATCTTTCTGGAGCAGATATTGCTAATGGGAAGGATTAAACCTGAAGTAAGTGAAAGTTTGGTAAAGACACAGGCATAATTATTACAGTTTGGAAGTGAGTTTTGAACCCAAATAATAAAGCAAAAACATTTTTACCAAAAAATTTCAGCTACTCCTTTCCTATGCATATTATCTGTGCTATTTATTAAGAAAAATCACACCAATACTCATATTCCAAGGAAATAGAACAATACAAAACCAATTAGGCAATATAGTAAGAATTTATCCAGTATAGTATAGTACTTTAGAAAATAGTTCATCTCTTTTTCTCAGGAAAAGAAGAAATAGATCATTTTTACATCTGTCTGCTCTGATTTTTTTCCTTTTTTTTTTTTTGTTCTTTTGTTTGTTTACTTTTCCTAAATAACTTAGATGATCCTCTTCACACAAGCAATTAAAATTTCTGATAGAACTATTTTATTTAATGTAGAAGTTAGTGTACCTAAAGTTGTCTTGTTTTATGGATTTTTTTTTTCTTCTTCTAAGATTTCATTTTTTGAAATTATATTTTCACAGTTTTGTTATTTAAGAATATACAAAACTGGGAACGGTTACAACTCAAAATGAAGAACTTACTGTGCTGAAAAAAATTAATGTTGAAACTCTGAGTACTGTTACATGGAGAATAAATGAGGCCAATTAATTATGTTTTTTTCTAAAAGTGAAAACATTTTAGAACACGGAAAACATGGTTACAGCAAATTGTTTTACACCCTGGAGAAACACTATTGGCCACAAATACATTATGAGGCAATGTGTGGGATTTCACATGTTGCATCTTCACACAATAAACTATTTTATATTAGGGATAATCTAAATGTTACAAAAATATGTAACTATCTGTAATGCATAAGGCCAAACAATCATTTATCTGAGTATTTCTTTGTCAGTAGGGATGAAATGCAGGTGTTAGGAAAATATTACAGGCAGTGTATATATATATATATATATATATATATATATACATATATATAAGAGCAGAAATGTACTCTTGTGGCCAAGAAGGCCAATGCCATTCTAGGGTGTATTAGAAGGGGTGTAGTTAGTAGGTCAAGAGAGGTTCTCCTTCCCCTCACTCTGCCCTGGTGAGGCTGCATCTGGAATACTGTGTCCACTTCTGGGCGCCTCAGTTCAAGAAGGACCTCAGGGAACTGCTTGCAAGAGTCCAGCGCAGAGGCACAAAAATGATTAAGGGAGTTTAACGTCTTCCTTATAAGGAGAGACTGAGGGAGCTGGGGCCCTTCAGCTTGGAGAAGAGCAGACTGAGGGGCGACCTCAATAATGTTTATAAATACGTAAAGGGTGGAGTCAGGCACTTTTTTGTGACAACCAGTGACAGAACGAGGGGAAATGGGTGGGAGTTGAAGCATAAGAAGTTCCATGGAAACATGAGGAAATTTTTTTTCACTGTGAAGGTGACAGAACACTGGAAGAGGCTGCCCAGGTGGGTTGTGGAGTGTCTTTGACTGAAGACATTCAAAACCCGCCTGGACATGATCTGGTATAGGTGACCCTGCTCTGGCAGGAAGGTTGGACTAGACAATCTGTCAAGGCCCCTTCCAAACCCTAACTGTGATGCTGTGATTCTGTGATATAGAAATATACTTAAAACCCAATGTAAATAATTCATTTGTTCACAATATTCTTCCAGCCTCCAAGAACAGACATCTCAGATATATCCTGAAATGATGATCATGTTTCTGAACTACACAGTCCTTTTTGCTTTTGATAAAGTTTCTCCAGTTATCCCTTGAGTTCCTGCAAAATTACAGCACTTCCACATCTGAAACCAAGGAGGTTTATATCTGTGATGGTTTTAAGAGTGTCACAAAGTTCAAACAGAGAAAGCGAAAGAATGTAAATAAATTACTATTGGGTGTAAGAAAGCAAAATAATGATTGTTCTAAACACTTCCATTGGAGAGGCAGAATCTCTGTTCAAAACAGGGTTTGGGAGTTTGGGCATAGCTTGCTCACTTGGTTTTTCTGTCTGTCTGGCTTCTTCTTCTTCTCTGGCTGAAGATAACACACTGACCTTGACAAGCTAAGTCTAACAGCCTCTCGACTTCTTGACTATCTGCCTTCTGCCAGAGGGGTCTGGGGGGATTCCTTCTGTTTGGGGGGAGGCCCCTGGGGGAAGACCCCTTGGGGGAAGCAAAGGGAGCTTGGTTGTGCTTTTCTGTTGATTGTACATATTTGTAAATGTTGTGAATAGTGTCTATTTGTACATATTCATTGCATTTCATCGTGGATTGTAGATTTGCTTGTAAATACAGCTTTCATTTGCTTCCAGACTGAGCTAGCCTGGTCATTGTCGGTGTGGGACAGGGATTTCAGCTCTCACACTGTTACAACATCATAGCTACAGACTGGTACAAATACTTGCTTTTATTCGTTCTGAAATTGCTACCTACTACCAATCCTGATACTAGATCAGGATTGATAAGGTACAGTGAGCAACTGATTCTTCTTCACAGCTTCATATAGCTATACATCACCTTCTCGGAGCCACTTCTTTTTTTCTTGTTTAAGGCTGCTGACATAGCATTTTCCTGTATATGTAGAATGACTTACATTGGTAAGTATACATATCTATGAACATAAAATATTAAGTATGTGGATATGTATTAGAATGTAAAGAACAATCTTTTCAGAGGTTAGATCCCAAACTTACCAAGCTGTTTTTTCTCTCTTAGACATTTTATACACTAGAGGAAATGTAAAATGTAATTGTCATCAAAGGATTGCATTGCAGGAATAAGTTCTTTACTCTTAACCTGACACAGATCATCTTTGTCAGTCACTGACCACAACACTGTAGAGGACAGAAAGTATGTTGTCTGTCTGGAGGTCATGAAAAAGTGAAAGCAGCACATGTTTAAGTTATCACTTCCTTTTTTAGAGAAACAGGGAGTGGCATTACCACCTTGTATCATGAGTTGCTATAATTAGCTATGCTTGTAGGAGGCTTGTTTTGCTTCTCTGTGTCCTATATGTTTTCATTTAGTATCTTCATTCAGAAAACTGTAAAATCAAGTTATTGGAACGAAAGAGAATGTAAGAAATGTAGGTCCAAACAGGTTTAAGTAATGATAGTGATATTGTAAGACTCAAGTTTCTTCTGAACTGAGATGGTTAATCTCATTTAAAATCAGCCTTCATTTCCCTTCCTGGAATGGCCCAGAGTCTCACTCCCATGGAGACTAAGTAGTTGAGATATCAGTAATCTCACTGTAAGGAATTCAGGTCTGAGCTCTGAAACAGAACTTGTACACAACATAAAATCTTGCTGGCTGACTTCCAACACTTAAAGAGCCTGAAAGCTTTTGATAGGAGCAGCAAAGAACTGACTTGCAGACAGCTAATGATTTGGTTTCCAGACAAACAAATCCATTTGGGAATGGCAAACTGACTGTCTTTAAAAGGCTTCCAACAGTGTAGGTCAGTATACCGTAGCTAATGGAAAGGTCATTCCTTAGAAAAGGTTAGAAAACAGTGAGAGCTTTCTACTTTTTTTACTTCAGATCATTCAATTGAAATGGACTACAAAATGAATGGAATGAGATAGTTCAGCCACATGGCTGCATGTCCTGACCGTCTGGCTTACCAAGAGAGTGTGGACCTTTAACAGAGAAATATGTTTGAGCTGGAACAAAGGAGATATAAACATCAGTACAAAATGTATGTTTTACTGTTGCTGAAAAACAGTGGTTGGGTGCCCAATAGTGCAAACATATGGTCATCAAAATGCTTTTTTTAAGGTTAGATGTGCAGGAATTATTATCAAAATCAAAACAAAACAAACCAGTCTCTACTAGAGACATTTTGAATGTTCCTATTTTAATTGACACCCAGTCCAAAGTTCATCCTTTACTTATTGTCCCAATCAGAGAATCAACCAGGTTGGGAGAGACCTCCAAGATCATGCAGTCCAACCAATTACCCAGCCCTGTCCAATCAACTAGACCATGGCACTAAGTGCCCCATCCAGTCTTCTCTTGCAAGTCTCCAGAGATGGAGACTCCACCACCTCCCTGGGCAGCCCATTCCAATGGGAAATCACCCTCTCTGTGAAGAACTTCCTCCTAATATCCAGCCTAAACCTCCCCTAGCACAACTTGACACTGTGTCCTCTTGTTCTGCTGCTGGTCACCTGGGAGAAGAGACCAACCCCCACCTAGCTACAACCTCCCTTCAGGTAGTTGTAGACAGCAATGAGGTCGTCCCTGAGCCTCCTTTTCTCCAGGCTAAACATCCCCAGCTCCCTCATACTCTCCTCACAGGGTTTGTGTTCCAGACCCCTCACCAGCTTCGTTGCCCTTCTCTGGACAGCTTCTAGTACCTCAATATCTCTCTTGAATTGAGGAGCCCAGAACTGAACACAGGACTCAAGGTGTGGCCTGACCAGTGCTGAGTACAGGGGAAGAATAACCTCCCTTGTCCTGGTGACTACACTATTCCTGTTACAGGCCAGGATGCCATTGGCTCTCCTGATTGCCTGGACACACTGCTGGCTCATGTTCAGCCTACTATCACCCAGCACCCCCAGGTCCCTTTCTGTCTGGCTGCTCTCCAGCCACTCTGTCCCCAGCCTGTAGCACTGCTTGGGGTTTTTGTGGTCAAAGTGTAGAACCTTGCACTTAGCCTTGTTAAATTTCATCCCATTAGCCTCTGCCCACCCATCCAGCCTGTCCAGGTCCCTCTGCACGGCCCTCCTATCCTCCAACAGATCAACTCCTGCTCCTAGCTTGGTGTCATCTGCAAACTTACTGATGATGGACTCAATTTCCTCGTCCAGATCATCAGTAAAGATATTGAACAGGACGGAGCCCAGCACTGATCCCTGGGGGACACCACTAGTGACAGGCTGCCAGCTGGATATGGCACCATTCACCACCACTCTCTGGGCCCGGCCCTCCAGCCAGTTCGTGACCCATTTCAGAGAGAAATCACAACAACTCAGAAAAGCTGTCTACTTGCAAAAGCTGAAGGCTAAAAAAAATCCTGTCCTTGAATACTAGATTGCTCCTGTATACTTTAGAAATGACTGTCCCTCTAAAGTCCACATCCAGAGGATTTTCAAATGCATGACTTCTTATCAGATGATAAAATAAAAGTTAATAAAATCCATGGGAACATTATATGTATTTGCATAAAATTTACAACTGAAGCTTTATGGATCTCTGTTCTGTTTTACCAGAGTTGCTATCCTATACCACAAACCACATTTTTATCACTTAATTTTTGCTTCCAGATAGTACAGATCATTTCCAGATCACACAAAATCAGTTTCTTGAGCTATAATGACATTATTTATCTTCTGTGTTTTTTTCAGAGAGTACTCTGGGAATTTTGGTATGCATTTCTTCCTGATTTATTAGTCATGACCTGCTTTTGCTCAGTATTTCAGGAGTTTGGATCTTTGTCTGTAGAGTTCTTACATTTTGTCTGTGAAGATCCTAATCCTGTGCAATTCCAGACTTGAGAAGTAAAAAGGACCATCATCTTTTGAGGAGAACATTAAATTATTCTTTGCCTTATTCTTCATGATGAAAGTTGGTTTATGCTTAATTTTTACTTAAGAAAGACAAGGGCAAACCAAAAGGGCATCACACATTGCAATTCACAAGGCTTCATTTCAAATTCTAATGGGAAACTGGCATTTTCTGTCACTTGTCATGCATTCATATGTGTATTTTGATGTATAAAGATATAATTTACAAGACTGAAAGAAAAAAAAATCATGCAGCTTACACATTAAAGGTTCTTCAATGATGATATGGGATGACAGTTGAAATTAATTTGAATTGTTTCAAAATCAAAGGTATTCATATATTCATTTGCAAAATATGCAAATGTCATGTGTTCTTCAGAGTATGTGACCAGGACATCTACTGATTGAGAAAGCTTTTGATTATTTACTACTTGAGCATTCCTGCCTTTAAGATTTTTTTCCTTTAAGTTGCTATGGCTGCTTCAGATTGAAAAAAAAGGGAAAAAGAGAATAAATGCTTTTCACTAAATAATATTTTAATGGGAAGGATGTCAGAAGAGAAAACACATAGTAGATTTGCATAATTTTAATGCCCTTTTTAGGTGGCCATTTCTACTGAGTAAAAAATTTTATAGCAATAATTTATAACTTTCTTCTATTTAATACTTTCATAATACTCACCATGTGCTGTTATTAAAAATTCACTTTTTTCCAGACAGAAATTTTTGTGCCAAAATTTGTTTTAATCAAGAAAATTACTTTTTAATTCATAATGGAGATTTTTCATGTAATGGTATTAGGTAAATAAATTATGCATCATTATTTGTATTTCATTTAATCATACATATGTAATTTCTTTATAAATGTGACTGTTATACCTGGAATTTCAAATAGCAGTCTGGTTGTTGCAGTAATAGCTTGTATTATGGTGGTTAGTTATGCCATTTACACATGTGAAATGCAAATTACAATAAGAAATAATATAGGTGAATATAGATTGAAAAATGTGGATAATAATTTTCAAGAGCATTCATGTTGCAGACACTGTTCTGAGGGCAGCTGCTGGACACAGGTAGACCAATTCCTTAGCTGACCAATGCCTTAGCACACTGCATAGAGCAAAACAATAACATTCCATGTGTGCCAAGATCAACATCCCCACATTGGCAACCTTTGATTGGAACATGCTGCAGAAGCCACCCCCTTGACATACTGGCACCTCTTATTGGGAAAAGATTTTAGCTTGTATATGTGTTTGGGTTTTACTGGTTAAGTGATTGATAACAAAGAATATATCAACAGCTACTCTGAGCAATAGCTACATTGGGTCAGGACTTAGGTTAGGAATGGCTTGGGGGTTTAGGGCTGCTAGGGGCTTCTGCTTCTGTTAGCTATTTCTGGCAAGGTTTGTGGATCCTACTAGGAATATGCTCAGGAATTCTGTTAGCTGCTTCATCTGTTAAGGGTTTCCAGGACTACTTCTGCTATAGACACTCTGAGACTCTGTAATGCTAGGTGTTCTACAACAGTATAATAAAGGTCTTCTGAGATTCTCTGCTCTCTGCATTTCTGGAATCTCATTGCCATATGGCAGTGAGGTTCATGGCTTCATTTGTCACCCAATGACACCTCATTATAAGGGGTCTACAACTACAGACAGCTCTCTCAGACTAGGGGAGAGAAACATTCACACTAGAATATATCAAACAACTATCTAGAGAAAGTGAATGCACAAGAGCTCTAGAATTGAAATGTGAACCTAATTCTTTTAGCGCCCATTGTTCAGTCACTACTTGTCTCTGCACTTTTCAAATGGGTGCATTTTACTACATAATGTGTACAAACACTTGTTACAAATTTAATTTCTTCATAGTCCAGTACATCCCATGGGTAGGAGTAAATAACTGTCTACATTCTGTAGATTTAGAGACTCAGTGCCCCATACAACCTGACTTAGAATGGTTTCATACCTGGAACTATTCCAGGTCAGGTCGTTCAGGGCTCTGAGCAACCACCTCTAGCTGTAGATGTCCCTGCTGACTGCAAGGAGGTTGGACTAGATGACCTTGAAAAGTCCCTTCCCACTCAAAAAGTTCTGTAGCTGTGGCTTTATTTCTCACCTTTTTTGGTTTAAGCGTAATGCTTTATTTCAGCTAACTAACTGAGCCATCTATTTCAGTTCCATTTTGCTTCAGATAATTTCTCAGAGAGGCCAGTAGTAGTTCTTCAGCATATTCCTGGAGAAATCTAATTCCTCCAAGTTGTTCTGTTGCTGTGCACTAAGATTCCTTGAAATTATGACATTACTCGTGAGTTATTGTTTCCCCTGCCGTCTACTCACGCCTGTATCATACAGGTTTGACCTGTAACCAGGGCAAAAGGGAGGGAAGGGAGGACTGCACATTTTTCAAGCTAAATATTTATACTGTTACTTGCATTTTCCATATTCCTTTGGACATGTTTGAATGTTATTGGCAATGATAGCAAAGAGAGTGGGGAATGGGTATATTCAGTGTAGTATTGTAGTTGCTCCTTATTGTTTCAGTTTTAACTCTGAACTCTAGCTGAGGTTTTCCTCCACGATATCATTGTTTCAGCAACTTCCTGCATCTACTTTCTCGGTTCCTATTGATTTTTTTCCTTCCTTGTCAGCACTACACGTTAACTCTTTGCATTATGCTTTAAGAATCAATATATAACTTTATGAAAATAGTTAAATATTTGCTTTAAGCTATGTGAACTAAACTGTGGACATAGTTCTATGTTATGAAATTATTTTTTTTTAATTATTCAGTAGATATCAAGATAGATTAACTATCATTGCTGCTACTACTCCCCCATAATACTATAAAACTGAAGACCAGAAGTTCATCTGAGTCTTCTGTTATGTCTGGATGTTTTCAACTCTGGACTTTGAATGAGATTGGATACATTACAAATTATTCCTTTCATATTTAATTTTATTTTCTTATTTCCCAAAAATATTTCTGAGTTGGAAATTATTGAGTCACACACTTACATTTTTGCAAGGGCAAGGATATGCTAAAGTGTCTGAGGGCTTGAGTTAAACAAGCTACCAAGTGCTGTCTTTACCAAGAGATCTAGATGTGTGAAGTGCAGTATATAGTATGCTAAAAACAAGCAATCAAACAAACAAGAACAATAAATATTTAAAAACATGATGTGCACACACTCACAGTGTCCTAATCTTTGATTGAAGTTTCCCTTGCCCTGTTTTGAACAGAGTAGAACTCAGTTTCTTGATTAAGCACCTCGGTAAAGCAGCACAGGCTGAAGAGTACAGAAGAAAATGAGCAAGCATCTCCAGTGAACAAATGATGTAGAGGCTGAAAATTGATTCAGCACCTGGAACACACAGGAGGCTGGAAAAAACTATCTTCTTGACTGTAACGGTCTTTAAGACTTAGGTTTTTCCACACTGCTTTTGCACTGTGTTTCAGCATTGATCAGGAGGTCAGTACTATGTGGGATTTGACAGCCTGTTCCTACTCAGAGAACCCTTAGCTGCCTGTTGGTGAACAATCCTTTTTCATTAAAATGCTGAATAAACCAGGCTGTTTTCAATCCATGTTAACCTTCAGTTTGACTTAAGTTAATGTGCTTTAGTCAACACTGTTATGGCCTGGGAGAATGCACTTGATAAGCTGCTATTGCTCAACTAAGGGTGTAGCCACTTCTGAAACCTTCCAAAGCAATCACAAACAGGTGCAGGGAATATCTCAAGAAAATTGCTGCCTTCAAACAGTAAGAAATATTCATGTCATGCTAGGTAGTGTCATAAGTCTTACCAGTGCTCCAAAGGTAAAAGGTTTCATCTGCTATTACCTTCCCTTACACTCCAGCTACCCCTGTTCTTTCTTGTCATGTAAAAGGGGCTTTCCTCACTGAAATGTCACATACAGAAGTGACACTGTAATTTCAGCCAACAGTGACATTTGAATGCAAATGGACTGGTATTTAAGGACCTTGAAGCATTATTTGTGGAAGACTGTTTCAGACAGTATATAAGAAATACCACACTCCTGAAAATTATTAAATCTAAACCCACTAAACCTGGATGTTAAGACAGTGCTTTTGTAGTGTTTGGTACCAAGATTTACCAGGATAGACTTTAAAAGTTTAAGGAGTCTCCTACGTGGAGTCTAGTCTCCTATATGCAACAGCTTAATCTAGTTGGGGCACTGGATCTTAATAGATATATGCTTATTAACCTCTCTTTTCAAAGATTGTTTAGCAAGCTTGGGTAAGTCTCTTAGTCAACAGGAGAAGTTAGAAATTTAATTTATATTTAGGTAACCATGTCCCATTTTTGATCCAATGCAGCTCGGTGTCAGAGACACAAATGTCTTGATTTCCCATGGTGAAAAGAGAAGTTACTTGATGTTATAAAATTATTAGAATAAATTATGTTGCAAAACAGATCAGCAGTTCAGTCATATTGTAATGAGATATATTTTATATATCCAACATCTCTAACAGAGCTATTTGAAAAATTATTTTTATTTTTCTTCAGGAAATTTCTTCATTTTTGATTAAAAAAAAACAAAAATTATTTGGGAAGTAATCATGGAATTTATGACAACTACAGAAGTAAATCTGGGAGTCTTGCACTTTCAATATACAATACAAGCTGTGCTTACTGATGGCAAAATATTTTCTGTCAGATATCACAATTTCTCCACTGAACAAAGAGAGCCTGTGGTAGGAGTGAGATAGATGCTTCTACATTGTGGCCAACAGCAGACAGGGTGGAGAAAAGAATCATAGAATTGTTAAGGGCTGCAAGGTACCTTCCTGGACAACTTGTTCCAGTGTCTCACCACCCTCATGGTGAAGAACTTTTTCCTATCAATCTGAATCTACCCATTTCTAGTTTTGTTCCATTCCCTCTAGTCCTATCACTACCTGACATCTTAAAAAGTCCTCCCCAGCTTTCTTGTAGGCCCCCTTCAGATACTGGAAAGCCACAATAAGGTTTCCTTGGAGCCTTCTCTTCTCCAGACTGAACAGCCCCAACTCACTCAGTCTGTCTCCATAGGAGAGGTGCTCCAGCCCTCTGATCATCCTCGTAGCCCTTCTTTGGACATGCTCCAGCATGTCCAAATCAATTCTTACAAGTTACTTTAGGAAAATGCTTAAGTCAGAATATTTTTGTTTGAATGTTAACATCCATCTCAGACTTCTCCTCAGTTTATACAGCATATACATTTATACAGCATATATATTACATTTTAATCATTAAGGTTCAGAAAATTAATTTACCTATATCTAGCAGTTGCAAAATTGCTTAAATTAATTTGTACTTGCCCTTTCTTAAACCTGACCTTTTACTCTTAAAGTGTTTTTATCAGATATATGGTTGTATTAGTGATGATCCTACAGAGTTTAAGGCAGTTCTTAATTTATGGAGTCAACTGCAGAATGAATTATTGTAACAAAGGATTTGTCTCTACAGCTGAACAAGATACTGTGCTTTCTACAATTTTCATTTTTCCCCTGCTAATGCTGAGGAGTTTCTTTTTCTGATGCATTAGTGCCTGCCATTTTTCATTTCAGGTTAGACATAGAATTAATTTTATTTGTAAAGTAAGTTTTAATTTAAAATTTTGTCTTATGGAGGGTAATGTTTCTGCAAAGCAGAGATTTTTTTTTTATTAATTATAAAATGCATATACCACAAAGACATCCACGCTTCTTTCCATGTTTCTTTTCTTTTATCAACACATGAAAAGTCAGGATTAGTGCTGCAGATCCATTATACTCATAGTATGTGAACTACAGGTCAAATTCAGAAGGGCAGCTGGAGTAGGAAAACCAAAGAAAGTCAAGAGCTATTCCAAACCTAGAAAAGTAAATTATTTTAAATTTTAGATCTTCTGAAATACTTTTTAATTTACAGCATTTTACTTGGGACTTAAGGAGAAACATGTATTCCTCATTAACTGCTTTTCTTAAGGGCAAGATGATCTGTAAATGAACCACGATCAGGTCTGGAGTAAACTTTAATCACTACAGAACATTTCTAATTTGTTTATGTTTCTGAACCATGACCACCTTGTGAATTAGAACCACTAGAACCCCAAACTGCAGTCACATCTAGTACATGTTTTCAAGCTCAAGTAAGATCCTGGACTGTGTTAAAACAGCAACTTGAAACTGCACACAAAGCTAGGAGATCTTTATCACTGCCAAGTCTGCTAAATTTGCCTGATATTTAGTTAGAAACTAGAACAAAACCCTAAAGACTGGATTGGGCTATACAACACATATGAGCTGTCCCTCAGCTACCAAAAAAGACCATGAACTTTATACTAGAGTTTTACCTAACCACTGGTTTATTCCTACTGCATTAAAACCAAACCAAAACAAACCAAAACAAAAAACCCCACAACATCCCAATGACCAAAACCAATAACAACAACAAAACATACCAATAACAACATCAAAACAAACAAAAACCCACCCCTGTCCCAAAACCGGGAAAAGAACATTCATTATTTAAGGATACAGAAATCTGAGAGAAGAAAGGACAAATCAACAGATCAGTAGCATCGCAACTCCTAATTTCATCTTGGCGTGTTACACATATAACCTTCAAACATACTGTGATGGTTTGAAACTGTCTTTTTAATTTTTCTTTGCAAAGTTCAAGCAGAGAAAGATAAAGACTGTAAATAAGTCACTGTTGGGTGTAAGAAAGCAAAATAATGATTGTTCTAAACACTTCCATTGGATAGATAGAAATGTTTAAGAACTACTACTCAAAACAAAGTAGGCACAGTCAGGGCAACTTGCTGGGCTGTCTGGCTGCTTTTTCTTCTTCTCTTCTGGCTGAAGATAACACACTGACCTTGGTGAGCTAAGTTAACAGCCTCTTTGCTTTTAACTAACTCTGCTTTCCGCCAGTGGGGTCTGGGTGGAGACGGGCCCTGTTAGAGAGGCCCCTTGGGAAAGGTCCCCTTTGGGGGAAGCAAAGGGAGCTTGGTTGTGCTTTTCTGTTGATTGTATATATTTGTAAATGTTGTGAATAGTGTCTATTTGTACATATTCATTGCATTTCATCATAGATTGTAGATCTGCTTGTAAATACATCTTTCATTTGCTTCCAGATTGAGCTAGGCTGGTTATTGTTGGTGTGGGCGGAATTTCAGCTCACACTGACACACATACCTATCAAGGCTCCACAGCTCAGGCTTGTGAAGATTCATCACTTTCAAAATAACTTTTATTACATGACTCATAATTTAAAATTGGCATTATGGTTGGTGTCATCAGGCCTGGACATGGAAGGAACATGGTAATCACAAGGTACTCAATTGCTCCAGTCGAGCATTCCCTCACTGTCTGGAGAAAACACCTACTTCACTCCCTCTACTGGTCTTCCTGACCAGGGACACAAACCTGACATTGATGCTCTCTAATAGGTCTGTTTTCATGTCTTGCTCCTGTTGCAGTGAGCACATCGTTGCCTGACTGGTACCACTGGGCAGCATCAGGCACACATCTGCACACTCCGTTATCCTTTTTCCAGTTGGCCTTCCTTTTTACTACCCATGCTCTCCCCTTTCTCTGCCCAGTCTCTGCCTAAATAAACAGACAATCTTCCCTAGTTATTTTTTTTTTCTCCTATGGTGCCAGCTGTTATACACTTGAAATCAAAGTTAATATTTCTGACAATGTTACCTAGGTAATCTCTGCTACACAAGGCAGTGCTGCCATGATTAGCCAGGTGCTGCTGGCCTGTCAAGACTGCACTCCCCAAAAGGTGTCCATAGTTTCCCTGCCCTTCACTTTTGTGAAGTTTAACTCCTTATTCAACACCCACTCTCATCATCTGTGAGGTCTGATTGTACTTCATGGCAGGATTTATAACTTTTTTCAGCTTCTCACACCATTTCTTATGTTAAGTCCAGTAGTTTCCACTGGCCTGCTCAGTTCTTTTGACCTCAGGCCAGGTGAAACTTCTTGTCATTTGCCTGCAGCCCTAACATGCCAAACATGCAGAAAAATCAAGTTTATGTATTGAAAAGTATCTACTGTCTATCTTTATGTCATCTTAGGTAAATGGGTTTAGAAAATCATGGGGTTAAAGTGTTGTGATCCCCATGTGTACAGATGCTCTTAGAAAAAGATTCCCATGTACTGCATCAATGCTTATTCATATATAGGTGATTTTTAGACTAGTGAATACATCTTCTGTCACCTCAAATGCACTTTGTTCATGCAATGAATAATTAATGCTAACTGTTAATCTATAATAGTAATTTATAAGCAACTTGAAAATGGCATACAGTCATATTTTTATTTTGCACAATAACTTGAAGAAGAAAAGAAGGCTGAAACAAAACCATTTACAGAATGTTGAGGTTTTTTTATTGATCCTGTGGGTACCTTGAAAAGCCATATATAAAAATATCTCTGCTGGTATCAGTAAATATAAATATTGTGATAGTTCAGACAATAACTGATTAAATTCTTTGAAAATATTTCTACTTTTACTGGTAGCTAGATATTTTCTGTCATAGGGAGATGCAGCATTTAAGTAGCTTAAAAATTATGCTTGAACTAGCAGATATATCTGTCTGAAAGAAGAATACTGACTGAACAGTAAAATGTCTTTTGAAATGACATGCATTAGTCCTGTTTGTGCATCTTCTCATGTTCTTTCTAGTACAGACATCTCCTGAGAATGATTTCCAATTGTTTTCCCAGAACTACAAAGATGCTGCATTAAGATGTAGCAACAAGGGAACAGAGAGTCCACCTCCAACCTTCATTAGATAGGTCGTGACTTTTCTTTTATTAATATAAATTGCTTCATTAGAAGAGATCATCTAATTATTTCTGAATTCACAAAAGGATATTCAAGTAACCCTAAGGGAGATTTAAATTTCAGATTTTGCTGGATAGAGATGGACATTTGAGACAGTTGTCAGGGAGCCTTTTATTGTAAAGATCTTGAAAACGTGCATAGCTCTAAAATTAAAACTCACTAGAGTGACAAAAACACTCAAAACAAGATATATGTGTAAAACTTTGTGCTAGATAACCATAGTGCTTAGAATTGCATTCATCTAACCATCAGGGATTTGTAACAGAGTTATAAATATTTTATTGGATTTTTAATAACAAAAAAAAAATCCTTAATGGATATGATATATGGTGAGAGTATTGCTACTTGAAAGCTCTGATGTATGGAAACTCCAGCAGCTTTGAGCCGAATCAATAAATCTCACAAGTTTATGTTATGATGCCTTAGTGTCTTGTCACCTAGCATCCATTTTTGAAAGATAGAAAAAAACATAAGAGCATTTGGATGTGGTTTTGTTCCTAAATGGAGACACCTGAGTTTATGAGTAAGACAGTGTATGTAACTATTTCTTTATTTCTATGGAGCAGTATGATGTCTGGAAAATGAAACCCTTATCAGCATGGGATAGATAAAATTTCAATGTCCATATATACACCCCAGGTTTAAACAGAAACCTTCCAAAAAGACCAATGAGCTACAAAGTACTTGAGACGTGTACCTTGGCTTTGTTTGAAGCTGTTCTTCTTCTTTATTTTTTTTTTTTCAAAACAAGTTATGTACTCTGCAAAATATATGCTGCAAAACCTGCTATTCAGTCATTCCCCCTCTTCCCCTTTAAAAAGAATCAATACAGACTCCTGTTTGGTTTGCGTTCTCACTCAGTGACTATATAAATATTTAAATCCAAAGTAGAAAAGCCCTAACCAAAGGTTCTGCAGAAGCTCTAGTTCAGAGCAGTGGGTGGCCTGGCCTCTCAGTTCACAGGGAGATTAAAATCTGTGTCCTAAAATGGATTGTGTGGACTTAAACTCTGACAGAATGTTCACACCTTGGAATTATTAGGCAGAAAAGGAACATGTCTTCACTGCATCCAGCAGTCCCAGTTGATACTACTGGACAAATTTCACCTGCATTTGCAAGTTATATCAGAGAAGTTAAAAAGTGAAAGTTTTTGATTACTTTTATTGCTTTCTATGTCACCCCTTTTCCCTCCAGCTTTCATCACCAGCACTCTCTGATGATATTTTATTGCAGGAAAATTACTACATGTGTGTTCATCTACTTTGTAAATTGTAAATAAGCAATATTTCCATTCGGGAAGCACAGAAAACAAATAATAATTTGAATACTAAGAAAAATATTACCAAAGTTAAAAATCACTTTAATGATAGCTGCCAAAACCCTTAGTTCCAACTGTTCTTATAATTCTCCTTCTATAAACTGTAGCTTATACTACAAATTCTCATTAAATAGAATTTCAGGAAGTACATTAGAACTTTGAAGATCTTGCAATGTTGTAGATTAGAAATCAATGAAAGCTGGGTGGAAAAGGCCTACTGTGTATAAAGTAAGAATTAAGCAGTTGAGGGTTGGCTTGCTTTTTTATTTCCAATTACTCAGTGCTTTTCTAGTTTTCTGAAATTGCCTGGATCCATTTCTCCATCTTTAGGACAGCCTTGATGAATTTTTTTTTAAAGAATTTTTTCCTGATGCTTTATACACTTAATCTGGTAAAAAATCATTTTTGCAATTTGTCAAAGAAAAGAACTCTCTTTTACATTCAGAGTTTCAAATAAAGGCTTGGTTTTGGTTTTGAAATAAAGACAGACAGTCTCAAGGAAGCTGCAGATCCAGGGATGGAATCTCAGTGCAGCTGAAGCTACAGGAATTTTACAGCTGACATCAATGAAATTATGATTTAATTTCTGATTTTCAGTTTGGTTCTTTGCAAACATCTGTGTGCACTTAATTATGTGTGAAAATACTCAAACTGTATAAGAGTGAGATATCTGCATGGGCACCTGGCCAATTAATATAAGATACTTTATCACTAGGACCTGACATTAATGACAAGTAACTTCAATGCAATACATCTTGCCTAATTTTATTGATTTCAGAATATGTTCCACAAGATCAAGGACTGCAGACAGGGCTCAGATATCTGATAATCTCTTCACTGTCTTTGTACATAGAATGAGGACTTTAAACATTAGACCTCTGGTGAGCCAGATTTTACATAAGTTTTAATAATTCAGATCTGAAGATTTTAATAAACAATTTACTTTAATAAATCTAAGAAAGCTCATATAATATTAAAATGCTGGGGTTTTAATGATTTTGCTCTGTCATTGTGTGAAGCAGCCTAAGTCCTTTCTTTTTTTTTCTTTTTTTGTTTTGCTTTGTTTTGTTTTGGTTTTTGTTTATTGCATAACCCTATGAAGAGGAACATTTTACTGGATCTGCTTGAGCTTCTATGACTTCAACATTTTTTTTTAGTCACTATCCCTCTGTGGGAACTTACTACCACCATCCCACCACCAAATTCTCAGGTAATTGACACCCAAAATCTCGTTCAAGACATATCAGGCTGAGTAAGTTAGAATACTTTAATTGGTAGTTTTAGTAACTTTGCCTGGTTTTGCCAGACTACCAAGCCCTCCCTCTGTGACTGAGTCTAAGAGAGTAATAACCTCCAGCAGGGTGACTAATAAGTAGCAGCTAGGTTTGTTATAAAATCTTAGGCTGAAGCTTCTGTTCCTAAACGAACATCTGCCTACAGACTACATATGTTGAAAGAGTTCCTATTCAGTAAATATTGTTGAGTTTTGAATTCATCCCTAGAAAACTGATTTCAACTCATGGGGCATTTTACTGAAGTGCCAACACTTCATATAGCTAATCTCTAATTCAAAGCAACTGTTGAGTAATTAATCATCTGTGTGCCTCATAGATGAAGACTATTGGGTGAAACAAGTCCTTTTCTTGTTTGTTTTCTACTATTTTGCATGTCTTTGTATTAAATATTTCCACGTTTGTCTATTTTCTTCAGCCTTTTTAGTAGACTAGTCATGAACAAGAGAATATTTTTCTGCCACAAAATTATTTTTTATTTCTGTTTTTCTTTTTAGAAGTAAATCCTTTGGGTAGTGAATGAGTAAGTACTGGCCCCACTGCTGCACTCTGTAGAAAGGTTTGTTCCAGCATTTGTAAGCAGAATCCTTGCTTCTCCTGAGTACCAAGAGAATCATTGTTCTGCCTCATCAGTCATTACTTGCAAGGGTATTCGCTCTGATTTTGAAAACTGTTTGGCTTTTTCCAGACCAAATATTTAAAAATTATTTTTATTCTTAATTTATGCAGTATTTAATCTCTGTTTTTCCATGTTAGTTTCAGAGAACTCAAATAATTCCGCAACATTTGGCTTGGTTGGGTTTTTTGGTTGGTTGGTTGGTTTTTTGGTTGTTCTTGTTGATGTTTGTTTGTTTTTAATGGGCCTTTTGTTGCAGATTACTTTTGATAGTACCTTGTTGGCTGATTAGATCATATTTATGTATGACATGCTTTTAAAGTTCAGTAGTTAAGGAAGTATTTCCTCCAAAAAAATTTACTGAAAACTTGTATTACTAATCAAATTTGAAAAGTTAATTCAAGTTCTTCATATATATGCATATATAAATTTATGTGAGTCTGTAGGAGATCTTTTGTACTAGATTACACCAGAGACTTACCTAGCCCTGTGCCCTTTTCTTCTTCAAATGTCCCATATCAGATTTTTAGTGAAGAAAAGATCATATGTCATTATATATCAAATAATTATTCCCCTACTACGTCCCCTGCCCTCCAGCAGCATGTATTTTAAAGGCTTTCCTGGTTAAGAAACACATCTGAACTATCATACCTGGAAGTTACAAGAGTTTTTGTCTGTTATGAATCTGCCCAACTAAGAATGCATCTTTACCTTCCCAACAACCCAAAGCACTAAATCTCACTATTTCATCATGTGTATTTTGAAAAGTGCATACATTTTCTCTTTCCTTAGATGCATTTACATAAGTTGTCTTTGTTCTTTTAATGAAAGTTACAGAAAATAGGGACAGAGAATTTGGAGGGTGTTTTAAACCTGATTAAAAAATTGATTCATTGAGCTAAAACAAAAGTTCAAAACAGCTTTTCCAACCTTGGCGTTTTCTAGATGGCAGTAGACCCCTGAAGCTGTGGCTGTGGTTTTACCATGAGTATGTCACTAATACCAAACACTGAATGAAAACAAATTCTGACGTTGCTTTTACTGTATGAGTTTGCAGTTTACATTACTCTGAGAAACATTCCTTCTCTTGAAGACCAGGTTATCTCTACAAGTCCTAGGAAATCCCAATAATGATTAACTTTTCATTGTTCAGCATGGAGGGGAGAAGAATGACAAACAGAATGAAGCATCTCATGTCAGATCATACAAGCACCACTCTTCACATATGGTTCAGAAATACACAGACTACATCCAGAAGGCACCTCAAAAACTTTGAGGGTCTGGGCTTATGTAAATGTTAAAGAGTCCTGTGGTTTTATTGATTTAATGGAAACTGAAGATTTCATACTAGTTTCAAGTAATGATACAGAAGCCACTCTGCATAGAGAAGCATGCAACATTTGCCCAGAACATCACCTTCACAAAGAAAAAAAAAAAAAAAAGGAAAAGAAAAGGTAATGGAAGCTCTGCAAGTAGCCTGTCGAGTATAGTGGTATCTTACATGTAAATTTATATTTAGCCAGTTATGTAAGCTTCTTTGGAGATCACATACAAACTTATCTATCAGTATGCAGATAGCTTGATGATGAAAGTTGCATAAGTGGACAGAAAAACTGGATTAAATTAGCATAAGAAAACGTCTCTCCATTATGAACACACTGGCTAGATGCAAGATAGCTAGGACCGCTTGTGCACAGATGAATTGTTTTTCACTATCAAAGTTTCTTCTTTACTCACCAAACTCATGAAACTAACATGAAGTGACTAAAATTCTGTTACAGTGCTCTTCTTTCCCAGTTTCTTATCCTCATCCATGTGATTATTGCTCCTTCACAGTTAAGATTTATGTACAGTTTCTGCTGCCTTAACTTCCTCAGGCTTATTCTAATGCACTTGTATTTCATTCTTGTAATATAAAGCCCATTCAGGTCTCATATTAAATAACATTCATGCAGCTTATTCTTGCTTGATACTGTTTCATAGTTGGTGCTGTATTTCACAAATTTATTCACTGCAGAATGAAAGCTTCTTTGTCTCCACACAGCAAGCACCATTGGAGAATATGATTAAGCTGTGAAGTAGGAGAGAGCTTCTGTGCCATGATATAACTATGGGACTTGGTATGACTGTTCGTGCTCAGCTGTAGATTGTCACAATTGAACACTGCCTCAATATTTGTCTTGTGTTATATGCAAGACTCTGCTATTTCACATACTAGAAAACAGTTAATTCCAGACTTCTGGGTGTGCATAAAAAACCTACTCAGTGCATATCACGTATATCTGGAGACTAAATTTCAGACAGCAATCTATTCCTTGTATTCCTCAGGTGCTTGTATGTAGTAGTGTTCTAGCTGGAAAGTTTTGTGAGCTGTTAGCATTGTCTTCATCATCTTTGCTATTATGTGAACAGGTTTTCAAATACTGAAGGGAGGTGCCTAATAACTTCTATCTGTTCTCTTAATTATCCAGGGTAGACATCTAGCTTTTCTCCCATGCACACTTGATTACCCAATAATTAGGGAGAGAGGACAAGCTTACATTATGTAGAAAGGCATTACCTCCTAAGGATTTATGTGGTTTCTTCTCTCCATTGCCAGTATGAAAAAAAAAAAAAAAAAATTAGAGGGTGGACATGGGTAATTTAGATACTTTAAAGGATAAATGCTCTCACTAGCCCAAACAACTTATTTGTAGACAGATGAGTAGGAAGCTACTGAATTCTAGACCATCAGGGTGGTTTATGAACTCTGATACAAATCTGATTAAATACATGAAAATATCAGTCACTGAACATTGCCAGGATGGAAGTCTCAATTAAACCTTTAGCATCCTAAATATTTCCAGTTTCTCATCTGGGTGATTGCACTCATAATGTAGGACAAGATTCATATATTATTAACTAATTAATTAGTTTCTACCATATGTGAAAGCCTTTGGTACAAAACATCTCCCTAGATATTAAAGGTGTCTAAAAGTACAGATAAAGGACAAAGGGGAAGAGTACTCAAAGTGAGAATCACACCCTCACTTACCTTCTCATAATTATAGCTCATATCAAGTTCAATTTTCATGAGTGGTATGCAATGAAACGTCCATATAGTACAATGTGGAAAGTTCCCTGTGGGCTTAAATTTGCTGCTACCTTTTATGTTCACTTTCAAAAGAAATGAAGCATAAAATTTACTCATGTAGATCCCTCTGTATCCATTATAGGCTGAGAGCAAGGATCACATTTAGCTCTTGGTTACACATGTGCAAGGTTTCTGATATTGGCAGAATATCATATATGAATATGAATATGAATTAAAAATATGTCTCAGAATGTACTTTTCACAATCTCTGTCTCCTCTGTGGAGAAGGAAGAAAATCATGTATATAGAGTCAGTTTTGCAGGTTACACAAATTGAGATTAATTTCATTTCACCTTATCAAATATTCTCAAAATCTTCCAAATTGTTTAAAATCCTGGTTTAGGAAATCAGCTTTATTGTTATACAATCTCTATAGAAACATGAATGACAAAAATTTAAATAAAACTGTGCAAAAATAGATAGAGATATATATGAACTCTGCCTTTATATAAAATGCTCACTTGTTGCTAATCTGTGCATAGTGTTAGGACAGACTACAACTGCTTGCTCTAATAAGGAAATCAAACTTTATTCCTGTGCTCAAACAATTAAGCAGGAGCGCTGTTCTCATCACAGCCTCTTTGGAACAGATGGTCTGTGCAAGGCACTGAGGATATTGAATGTTGATTCATTCCTAATACAAGCAATAGTAGGCTGAACATGAGCCAGCAGTGTGCCCAGGTGGCCAGGAGAGCCAATGGCATCCTGGCCTGGATCAGGAATAGTGTAGCCAGCAGGACAAGGGAGGTTATTCTTCCCCTGCACTCAGCCCTGGTCAGGCCACACCTTGAGTATTGTTTCCAGTTCTGGGCTCCTCAATTCGAGAAAGATATTGAGGTACTGGAAGGTGTCCAGAGAAGGGCAATGAAGCTGGTGAGGGGTCTGGAACACAAACCCTATGAGGAGAGGCTGAAGGAGCTGGGGGTGTTTAGCCTGGAGAAGAGGAGGCTCAGGGATGACCTCATTGCTGTCTACAACTACCTGAAGTGAGGTTGTAGACAGGTGGGGGTTGGTCTCTTCTCCCAGGTGACCAGCAGCAGAACAAGAGGACACAGTGTCAAGTTGTGCCAGGGGAGGTATAGGCTGGAGATTAGGAGGAAGTTCTTCACAGAGAGGGTGAATTCCCATTGGAATGGGCTGCCCAGGGAGGTGGTGGAGTCTCCATCTCTGGAGATGTTCAAGAGGAAGCCTGGATGGGGCACTTAGTGCCATGGTCTAGTTGATTGGACAGGGCTGGGTGATATGTGGACTGGATGATCTTGGAGGTCTCTCCCAACCTGGTTGATTCTATGATTCTATGAATATGCAAAGTCATCCTACTCTGGTTGATCCAATTTACTCGTGGTACTGTGTTACAAGCAGTATCTGAAATTGCAGTCTCCTGCTAATACAGAGCCAGTATGCACAAACTAGACCTTTTTAGGCAAAAATGAACATAAAACTGAAGACTTAGAAAAACTTGCTCTTAGCATTACTCTATCACTGTATTTTCTTCTGCTGAAATGAAAATAACTCCTAATCTACAGTGAGCACAACTGGAAGTTTTCATTTCTGGTTGTCAGCAAATGGCTTCTTATCACAAAAGAAATATTTAATTAAAAAAAAATAAAATGTGGGGTTTCTTGGCATAATCGTTCCTTGATGAAAAGCTGACAGAAATATAAAAGAACTTTTCTGTTATATTTATTAATATTAGAGTCAGCTTTAAAATGGAGATTTTTAAACTCAATCTTAGGAACATAAATCCTGAAGATATTAAGAAAAATCAAATAAAAAATCAAATAGAGAATTCACAAAGTGAAGAAAATGGTGACATTTTGAATTTCTTAATGAAAGAGACTTATTATTTATTCAGGCAGCTTTATTGTGTTTTTTTTTTTCTGAAAAGCAGAAAATATATTGATAGTAAAAGTAACTGATCTATATAAACTTTGCTTTTTGATTATTAACCACAGAAAACATTTGAAAGACTACAGCAAAATAGGAACACCTATCACTTCTCAGGTGCTTCAAAGAGCCTCAAGGGTTCGTTGTCCTTTCTGAAAACACCATAATCAAGAACAACTTGATAACTAAACTCCTATTTGGATACCTTTGCCTAAAAATATATCAAATCACTTTGGAAACCTCATACCCAGTAGAGCTCAAATTTATAGAACAGTTATATACATTTAACTTATTACATTGCAAAATACTTGTCTAAATAATTGTTGTATTAGCTGTATGGAAAACAAGAAGCAGGATGTCATAAAGCTAACACACAAAGGGAAGAAAAAATCAGATATTTTTTATTGCTTTACACAAGGTACAGAAAACTTACAAAGAATATTTTGGTTTTTTAATTACTGGACAAGTCTATGAGGCTTATTTTTTTTTTTCTTAGTGCATATGTGCACTATCCAGTTTAATAAACCAACACATTATCTGTACATGGCATTGAATGTTTAGACTGTTCAAACTCAAACCTTTAAATTAAGATTCTCTCAACCTCTTAAATTCACATAAATAGGGAAATGTTGAAGACATAACTTGCAGTAGCTATTTACCTCCACTAAATCTCACTAGGGGTTAGGTGCCTGGATATCATATGGGGTGTTAAAAAACATCCCCTTAGGCTTTTGAAATAAAGCAATAGCATTTTAGAAAGTGTGAGAGCTCGAAACTTTCATTTAATAAACTATTGTCATTAAACTGTCCTTACAACATATTTTTGTGTGTTTTCCCTCTCTGATGCTATCCTTTACTAGTGACCTCTATTTATATAATTCTCATCAAAGGGTGTTTTGAATTTCCAACATATTTAAAATTGAGGTTAAATAAAAGTTTTGATAGAAAAGGTAGAAATTACAAAATGAAAATAGTCAAGGAGAAGGCCTTCTCAGTTTTGCAAGTAGGGATGGAGTTATACCTAAATAGAAATAAACTAACAACATATAATAATCATTAAACAAAACCAAATTAAAAAAACAGAACCAAATTTAAATATACTTGGTACTATAATATTTTTTTGAAGTGTTCAGACAAACTGTTAGTCAGAATAAGATTTCTGAAAGGTTCTCTCTTTGGCCTATCAGAAATAGTAAGATCATAGTCCAGCTGAATTACTTGTCCTCTAGCTCTGACAGCAGAACTGAAAAAAATTGTTTTAGCAAATAAAATCGTCAGTTGATAAGGTCTGTGGGGCACTGCTAACTTCTGAAACAAAGAAAGGCTCCTGCCTATACATAATATTTGCTTTTAAGGTGACTATTGTTTCCTAAATTTACACATTTGTATTGGCAGTAACGAAATTGTCTTGATTTGAAGAAGGTATTGCCCATGCAATGCCAAGAAGGCATTAACCATTGCAATCCTTGTTCACGTTGCTACAGAATCCAGGCTACTCCCTGCACTGCTTTTGCTATAGATGCTTTTCAAATTAACACCACCAATGAAAAGTAATTTGAGATTCATCTCCTTCTTGGTGGTTACATAGAAAGAAGGAAGATTTTTAAGGCAGCCTTAAATTAAAGATTAGAACTGAAAATTTCCCATACTGCTCTATGGCAATAAAAACCAGTGACTGTGTGGACATGTACTTTGTAGCTGCAAGAACAAAATGTAATGTTGTTATATCTCAGTGCTAAATTGTATGTGAAATTGGTTTGGAATTTAAAATAAATATATATACAGTCTGTAGGTTTATATCCTATACTGATGGTATCAGGAAAAAACAAACGGCAAAAACAATCAAACAAACAAAGACAAAAACGATCACAGAAACACACAAACAATACTAAAAATCTTACCTACCAACAAAGAAATATTTATTTCCACCCACATTTGAAACATTTTTTCCTATTCACTTGATAGAGGACAAAGGGCAAGTAACAATTTCTTTTGTGCTTGGAATGATTTTTTTTCCCCCTGTGTTGACATATTGCTTAATCTTGGCTCTTCCACACAGAACTGCATACCATAAAATATAATTAAAACTAGTCTTTGTCAATGAAAAATAAGATATGAAGAATAATTTAATTTCATCTGGTTATTGGAAAACTGGCTGCAGAATTGATTCTGATTTCCATGAAAAAATGCCACTGAACTGGGGCAAAAATTATGGGACCAGTGGCTCTGTAAATTGTCCTGAAACATATGTCTGAGTCTTTCCCTGAAGCTTTTCATTCTAAAGACACTTACATTTCCTAAATGAAAGACATTCCAACTGAAATACTCTGAACAATTTATTGTTGAAGGCTGACAGATTTGTTCTGAGTCATGGAAATGACAGAGTCAGCACAACATAGGGAATGAAATGCAACATAAGCAGCTGATTCCACCACAACTCAATTTAGAACAGAAAGAACCAACTGCAGTGTTGTGACAGCAACATTCTGGTTAACAATGATGGCAGAAGGTGGAGAGAAGAGCAAAGATTTGTGCAAAAATTGTGGATTATTCAGTATTATTCTAAAGCCAAGTGATCTCACATAAATGCTTCAGTAGTCATAGCATAGCAATAAAATTGTCTTCTTACGCTATTCTTTAATTCTAGTAGATACTAAGTGCTTGATCTAAAAGACCACTGATTGAAACATTGAGGTTTGTGTCATGAAGGAGGTTGGACTAAGGAAATATAATGTTTTTTCTGGCCTGGAAATCTTTGAATACCTAAAATTTGATGTAGATAAAAACTGAGGACCTAGAAGTAAAAGATTATATGTCCCATTAATATTTTCATCCCTCTATATTTTCTCTGATATTAGTACTAAAAAATTAAACTTATAAAGGTGCAAGCATTCAAGGCAGTTGAAACAAACAGCTAAGTGCTCAGATGGCTATCTAAATCTCAACCCCCTTTGAGAGATATCTTAACACCTCAATTTTCTACTGTTTTTTTCATGAAATGTATTTACTGCATCAAGCTTGTTTCTCTCATGTGATTTTCAATTCTAAATTATCACAATTTGTCAAACAATTAAGCAGTGTGAGAAAGTAATGAGAGCTGGCAGAGGAAGAACTGTGTTCCTACTAAAGCCTCAATTCTGCAAACCTTTAAGTACTTACTTAGCACAAGAGTATGCTTGAGTCTCAGAGGTGACAGTAAAACTTCAGTGCATATTTATGCAATAGTTTGAACAGTAATATATTTGTTAATGTCCCCAGTGATAGCCCTGTGCTTTTATATCTGTAAAAATATGACAATGAGCTAGTAGGATACAATAGGAGAGAAGATAACAAAAATACATGTGAAACTAAGGGAGATAAAAATCAGGCTTTCATAATCCAAGCAATGTTATGAGTCTTCCTGACATAAGGGAATAGAGAACTTTCTGCTGTCTGAGCAGTGGTGTCCTAGAATAACCAGTGAGTAATTATTTAAGGTAAAGAAATAACTGGGGTTTGGCATGAGTCAGAGAAGCATCCCAGCAGTATCATGAACATTCACAGCAAACAAGTTAAGGCAAGATTTTCTGGATGCCTGGACTGAGCCTTTGGCAAATCCACAACAAGTGAAATGAGTGTACTCCTTCCATACATAGGCTATGCCTGCTTGATTGTAAAGCTTGGAAGAGAGGAGACAGGAAAGTAGTCACCTTTTTAAAGCTGGTAGGTGACAATTCAATAAAAGCTCTCACAAAACTACTGTTTTGATAGGGCCCTGTACAGCAATGGCTTTTATATACATTGCTAGCCTTTAAAATGCAACCCAATATCATTATGTGGTATTTTATCTCATTGTATATCATTGATTGCTAAATGTGCTTACTAAGTGCTTAAAGTCATGATGTATTCGTGAGACAGAATCTGGATTTTGTCTTATCTATTTAATGTCAGAATGGAACAAGAATTAGTACGTGGCTAAAGATGTAAAAGGAAGCTCTACAGGAGGAAACTGAAGAAAACTCCAAAAATGTAGAATTCAAATTCCATTGAAGTTCTAGGAAATTGCCATAAAAACGACAACATTTTCACCTGAGTAAGTAACATGACAAGGCCTACAGAAGAGTGACACAAAAGTCACATTTTGAAACAGACTGAAATCTGCAAAATTGACAGGCTTCTAAATCTAATGGCAAAATATGAAATCACTATGAACAGCCATGTTCCAGTGAAATCCCTCAGGAACAGATTTCTGACCTGACGTTGCTGGAAAACTTTGCCAATTATCAGAAAGAAGAAATATGATGGATTTTTCTGAATGGTAAGCATTATAAAGGGTGACCTGCCCACACAATGCAGACAGGGTTGCTTGGTAAAGGTTTAAATTCACAGTATATAAACAGAAAAATACAGCCATGGTTTCACTAAGAAAGAATACATAAAATATGATCCATGTGGGGAAGTTTACGTGGACACCTAAAGGTTATTTGAATAGAGTTTGATATTCATGGTGGTCTATCCACTGTATACAGACAATAAATATTACATAGAAGCTATAGAACATAGATCTATACAGATCCTTAGAACTGAGAGCAGAGAAGTATTAGAAATAACAGGGAAGGTATCTGTCATCAGCACACTAGTTAAAATCATGTCTTCTTTTACATTGTTTAGTGCACAATTGAAAGATTACAGCTGACAGAAAAGCACTCAGAGAAGAATGATTAACACATTGGTCTAATGCAAACATGCATGTTATTGAAAGGCTCAAGAATTCAACCTGTTTTACCAGAAAGATGATTGAAAGCCTAAATACTTGCATGAGGAACAGTGTAACAGTGTGAGCGCTGAAATCCCCCCCACCGACAATTACCAGGCTAGCTCAGTCTGGAAGCAAATGAAAGAAAACAGATAATAGAAGACTCTTCAGTCTCACAAAACAAACAAACAAAAAAACCCCAAACAAACAAATAAAAAAAAATCCAACAGCTTCACTTTCAAGCTGGGTAAATTGTGATTACAAACATGAAGATCAGCTGAGATTGTGCATATGCTTAACTGCTAGGTCATGACAATAGTGTATATAGATTGGTAGTGAATTCTTTGTCACTAACAATGTTTATATTAAAAAAAAAAAAAGAGAGAGAAACTGAAAAGTGTAACTATTTTTGGACCTACAGTTATTACATTGTTGGTAATTACAACAAAGTTTGTTGTTCTTTTTATTCCCTTCTCCTAATATAATTAATTTAGACTCCAAGTTTCAAGTTAACAGAGTTTTCTTCTAAGTAGTGCCTTATAATTTATAATTTTTTCTCAGGAAAGACACCTAAAGACTGTGTTATACAGTTTCAATACCACTTATTAACATGATCTAAAGCTAGAATGATTGTATTTTTAAAACTGAAACAAGGTAAAAAAATATAAAATATAGTTTTCTGAAACTTTTGAAACAGCTAAATGAAATTTATGGACACACAGAAGATCTGCAAAGAAAAAAAAACAACATGATGACATTTTCATTACTTTTTCTCCAGAAATCTCAAGTGCTCTCGAGCACAAGAAATATGTTTCTCTTGATGTCTTTTGTCCAGCAAATATGATATCACATATAGACCAGAAGATAGGTTTTTGCATTTGAGATCCATCCTGATAATTCACAGTTTTTCATAGTTATAATGGAAAGAGAAAGACATAATGAAATGCAATTTACAGGCAATCAGTCAGTCAGTGAAACTTCATTTATACAGAATCACCAGACTCTGGTTCAATTAAGCTCAACAGATTACACACATTCAAAGGATTGTTTTTGTTTTCCCTTCCTTCCTCCTACCACCTATCCCCCTCCAGCCCCCTCTGCCTGCCCCCAACTTGAGAAGGTATATATTCTTTATTTTATTTCAGCTAAAGGATTTTTTTCATTGTCTCAGGTAAAAAAAAAAAAAAATCTATTATAAGAAGACAAATACTTTTTTTTGTATATTAATCTATGTGTAGAAAAAAAGGGAATATAGGATTAAATGACTCATAAAAACCCTTCCAACCCTATTGTATGTTATTTGTATGCTTTCCAGTAGCTTTTGTACCATCATATAATCTACAAAAGGAGGAGAATTTGTGATTAATGTTATACTTCATAATGTTGTATTACATGTGTAATGAAGTGAACTGAACAAAAACTTCCAATATAAACACACTATAGGGTAGAAATTTAAATCTGTCTTTTGAGCATACCTAGTGGTTTAAAAAATACCATTTAGAGGTATATTTCATTCATTTTGGGGTTTTGGATATTGAATAGAACCTTGGAGTTTCCATAAAAATAAGAGAAATGTAAACAAGCTGGATTGGAGCATAAACAGAGGGAGAAAAAATTCTTTGTGCAGGCCTGTTTCTTAGTTCTTTAAACACATCATTTGCATTTACATGTTTCAACATGGGAAAAAATGCTCATAGCAGGCTCACAGAGTTTTTATAATTTAGATGAGTTTTACTTGGGTGAAGGTGGCCATTGACAATCAGTTCTCCCAGTTCCATGTGGCTACAGACAGAGTTCAGAGGAGTGCTGCTCTGCATGTGGATGTGTGTATCTCTTATCAGAAAAGACTCTCCATTCCTGAGTGATTTGTGGCACAAGAATCACAGAATCAGTCAGGGTTGGAAGGGACCGCAAGGATCATCTAGTTCCAACCCCCCTGCCGTGGGCAGGAACACCTCACACTAGATCAGGCTGGCCAGATCTTAAAGCCTCTAAAGAAAAGTTGTGATTATCCACAGGGTGATGGTCCTGTAGTCATACACTATGGATATTCCCCTCTGGTTGATAAGTATGATAAGGTGTGTTGGCCTTTAATGATAAAGTGCTTCTTAGGGCTTCAGCTCCCATAAGAGTGAAGCAGAAAAGTCACTGCCAGTGCAGAGATCCTGATAGTGTACAGTATTAACCTTAAGAAAGCACTGCAGAGTCAGCAGGCCTTTATATTTTCCCAGGTATTAATGCAGAATACTGGGTATTTTCTGTTCCTTCATGTTAAAAAATTTAAGTGGAGTAGTTCCAGAATGACTTGTCTGAAGGCAGAGAAAGGATTGATACTTCGTATCATCGCTGTTTAACTAGTCAGTGACTATCTGCAATCTTTTCCCTGTGCTTCACTTTAGTCTGTAAAAAAGAATTGTCCCACAGGTGTTTCAGTATGAAGCAATCACACTCAACTTGAATACTATGTGACTGAGTTGAGCAATGTTTTCTTTTCTTTTGAAAGTGTTGACACTGATTTTTTAAATATATGTGATGGAAACCACTAATTATTGCCACCTTTTATAAGCTATTGCTAATAAACTGCAAAGGCAGCATTCCATGAAATCCATTATGCAGCTACTACAATGCTTCACTGATCTACAAGTTGCATGCATTTGCAAAACAGATAGAATAAACCCCTCTCTTCTGAAAAAGCCAGAGGTAACTGCAATCTTTGAGATCCTTTCACATATGACTGAGGTATCAGCTGAAAATGACATTTTGGCGCAGTCAGTAGATAGAATCATAGAATTAATCAGGTTGGAAGAGACCCCCAAGATCATCCAGTCCAACCTATCACCCAGCCGTGTCCAATCAACTAGACCATGGCACTAAGTGCCTCATCCAGTCTTCTCTTGAACATCTCCAGCGATGGAGACTCCACCACCTCCCTGGGCAGCCCATTCCAATGGTCAATCACTCTCTCTATGAAGAACTTCCTCCTAATCTCCAGCCTATACCTCCCCTGGCACAACTTGACACTGTGTCCCCTCGTTCTGCTGCTGGTCACCTGGGAGAAGAGACCAACCCCCACCTAGCTACAACCTCCCTTCAGGTAGTTGTAGACAGCAATGAGGTCACCCCTGAGCCTCCTCTTCTCCAGGCTAAACACCCCCAGCTCCCTCAGCTTCTTCTCACAGGGCTTGTGTTCCAGGCCTCTGTGTTGTGACTTATTAAATATCAACAAGTTCAAAGCTTTTCTTTCATTAGTGCATGTGTGTTTTGTTTACATATAAGGTAAAGTACAAGCAGAAACTTTGTGTTCTGCATCCTATACTGTCCAGCACACCAAAAGCTGGAGAAATGTTGTTAACAAGAGTGCAAAATACCCTTTGCACTAGCCTACTCCTGGATCACTTCAGAAGCCTTTCCTCCACTTCCTATATCACAAGATTGAAGATTTTAACTGGTGTATGAGATAGGTCTACTGTCTTAAGTCAATAGGAAAGTCCTTTATCTTGTCTCTGGATGCAGTAATAATCAGTATTTTGCAGCACACCACAAAAGTTAGGTTGATATATATAAAACTAGTGGTAATAGGTATGCTGCTCACATTAATGGAGTTCATTAGAGACAAAGGATTAATCTCACTCTGCTTTTGCTAGATAAGTAAGGCATAATCTCAAAGCAAGTCTAACCTTTTTTTTAGTAAGTAGATACACTTGGGCACCACAGAGGATGATTCATCCCACTTGTCTTTGGCATCTATAACAATGGGAGGGAACTCAGATGGTGTCTTAAACCTGCTGTTTAACAAAAGCTAGGTCAGACAAATCCCAACATGATATTATCATTAAAATGATGTTGCATTTGTGTTTCAGCACAGCAATAACATCTCAGACATGCTGGCACACATACAGATAAGGGGAAAGTCAGTCATGTCTTCAAGTCAATCATTATTATACACCTCACATCGTTACACATGTTCTTCATGCAGCACAAGCTGCTGAATTCCAGTTACCTGCACACAGAAATTAGGTTCTATTAGTTGATCTTTTGAGGAACAAACTAGGCAGAAAATTATGTATATAAGTAGAGGGTGAATTATTGCTATTGCACTTCATTTTAATGAAGGCTTTTAAGAAATCCTTAAGGAAGGTAAAGCTGTTGAGAAGACAGAAATATTGGGAGGAATAGCAATTTAATATTTTTTTAGAAAATATTTATCTCATCTGTGTAGGTCACTAGAGTTAAAGTATTTCACATTCTTCAAATTCAGTCTTTGATCATGTACACTGCTAAACCAGAACTGTAAATAGCAAAGCTGTTCAGTGCACTAATATTGTGGCATCATTGAATGTTTATGTTACCACAGGGACCTTTTATGCTGCCATCACACTGCTAAATGTCCTGAAAACATTGTTGAGGTCTTAAAAGCTTGCTTCTGGTGCTCCTGCCCCAGTTTTAGGAGCTCTGTGAATCCAACAAGCCACATTTACAAGCACAAGTCATAAATTCTACATTCTCTTACTCATGTTTTATGCCCTCTAGAGAATTCTACATATCTTAATATAGAAAAACAGTCATTTACTATTTGCTAGCATAGTTAGACTGCACAGCCATCGATGTAGACAGAAGGAAGGTGTTATAAACATACAGTAGCACATATTAACCTGATCATGAAGCCATATCTTGCAGTTGGATTTCCAATCAACTTGATGAGATAATCTAAGTGTTCACCACCAAGGAAAGAGGGAAGCCCTAATCACTATCACCCCCAGGTGCACGTTTTCATTGCAAACCTTGTGGCACCCTGGCCTATTTTTCACACCTGCCATAAATATATGCAATTAATTAGCCTAGTAGTTTGAACATAGGAACTGCTATATTTATGTGAATTATTTAGATTTATTCATGGTTCCCTATGAAAATAATAGCAGAATATCATCTCTCTCTTTTTTTCCTGATTCAACCATTACATTGCCACAATGTTAACTGGAAAATTTCTGCTTTGAGGAATGCAAACTAAGAGATATCCACTGACATTTAGTGTTGCAAATGTATACACAATGGGTGAGGGAAAGCTGTAAGTCATCTAGAACAAAACATAAACAAGAAAGTAGTGTAAATGGAAGCACAGAAGCTACTCATATGAGAGATTTAATTTCTAAATAGTGTTTCTGGAATCTAGGTTTACAGCAGTTTCTGTTCTTCATGTGTTCATTTCTTGTTGTTTTCTTTTTTACCCCTGTTGCTTCTTTCAGGTACAGATTTTTCTACCTTCCTGTTTCCTTCTACGTCATCCAGAATATCCAAAGTTGCAAGAGAGAAGAGACTGCGGAATGTAACTCCCTTAAGACTTCCTGACTGATCATGCATTATGATTTAATTCAGATGTTTGCTGATTCTGTAGAACATAATAATTTCAAATTAACTAAGGGGCTGCTAGCACATCTCATACTGCCCTGGGTATTCTGGCACTAGGGAAGGACAGGGAATAGATTTCACTGAACCTTAGCTACCTGAAAGTTTAGTCTAAGATAGTAATCTATGCTCCTTCTGTAGTTAATGGGAAGAGGTGTATATCTTCAGAGACTGAAGTATTCTTATTTCTGTTAGACAGGAATAATGAAATAGAATTAATTTCTCTTAGGAGTTACCTGTCCTTTTTTAACACTGTTGACAAAGCCTGACTGATTGGGTTATATCAGACACAACTTTCATATCAGACAACAACCAAGACGACTCCAGAGAAGTTGGGATCTGTTTGGAGTCAATAATCTTTTGCTAGTGCACCTAGTATATGTGATACAAACTAAATGTCTATGGTACACAAGTTACACCACATAAGTAACATGAACATAGAGCTCTGAGAAACATTATGCAATTAAATATATCCTGCTTTATTTATAGATATATTTCTTCCTTTATAACAAAACCAAAACCAAACCAACCAACCATAAAAAAAACCCAAACAAACCCAAGGTGAAGCATGACTTTAAAATCTATGTTGTCTTGAATAAAATATAATGCAGCATCAGAGCAGGGAATTCTAGCATAAGCTCAGTTGTCCTGTGCTATGACATTTATGTCTGCTGATTACTGGGAAATATAAAGATACTTTTTTTTTTTTTTTCCCCTGTATATATGTGTTTTGATCAGTCTGCTGTCTGGGTTTGATAATATTCTGCTTTCAATTTAAAGTCCTAAGAAATCCTCTTGAAAGCCATGTCATGTTTTTCCAAACTTTTTTTTTCTCCCCATGTAAAATACTATTACAAAACTTTCTCTTTTCAGAAGCTAAGAAATGTTATCTTGGAAGATTTCTTATAGAGGCTTTAGAAAGCATTTCCTGTATTAATGCCATTCATTACTTCTGGAATATCGAACTGGTACAGCAGAATTTTGTGGCTTTAAGTATTTACATCTTCAGCCTTCTAAGAAGAGTGTGACAATAAGGGCCATTAAATATTGTTAGATTTTGCTGAGACTTTCTGGATGGTTGATACTACATCATCATAGCAGTTTCTTTACATTCTACTGATTAGAAAATTGAACATAGAAGGTTTCACCTCAACATGAGGAGAAACTTCTTTACACTGAGGGTGACGGAGCACTGGAACAGGCTGCTCAGAGAGGTTGTGGAATCTCCTTCTCTGAAGGCTTTCAAAACCCTCCTGCATGAATTCCTGTGCAGACTACCCTAGGTGATCCTGAGGAGAAACTTCTTTACACTGAGGGTGACGGAGCACTGGAACAGGCTGCTCAGAGAGGTTGTGGAATCTCCTTCTCTGAAGGCTTTCAAAACCCTCCTGCATGAATTCCTGTGCAGACTACCCTAGGTGATCTTGCTTTTGGCAGGGGGGTTGGACTCAATAATTTCTGGAGGTCCCTTCCAACCTCTAACATTCTGTGATTCTGTGATTCTGTGATTAGGAATTGTGAAAACCAGTCATGAATACAGTCTTTGGAATTACAGCGTCGTGGTTGCAGTTGTCAAAGATAAGTATTTGAAATCTTTATTTTCAAATATTGGCTTTTTCACACGAGACTTTTAAGGAGTTTACACCTATCTTCCCTCTATGCCAGTGAGACATTCAGCAGCCATTTCTTTTCCTGTGGTGAACACAGATATGGCAATTTCATGGGAATGAAGAGATATTCAGAAGTCAACTAAAATCAATGGAGCACGGAGAATCACCCAGTTTTTCACTCTAGAGCCTTAGTTTGTGTGTTCTTTATAGTTAAGCACTAATGAGTGTAAATTCACTTTGTGGCAGCAACCACATGCATCCTGACAGAGAGGTTTAAATCAATATGGCTGCAGGCAGTCATGGCAGAAGTTGTAGCTCGAAGGTGCAAGTAATCAGATTGTATAACATGAAGTGAAGATCATCTCATAGTGTATCTTGAAGATAAACACAATGGTCTTAACAGTATTGAAAACAGAAATAAAATGGAATGTGTGAGAGAGATTATTCTTAATGTGTCGTCATTTCCCTGCATATCTTTCCTCAGATTTTACCTTTGAAGATGGCACTTTGGGGTGTTTTCTGGGTAAAAAGATAACATACATTTCTTGTTTTCTTAAAATTTTCCTCCCTTAAAAAGGGAACAAACCCTTACTTAGGTATAAAACAAGGGCAAAAGGTATCACCTGTTTTCTAAATAAATGAATAAATAAACATCCAGATTATTATAGATCAAACACACCTTCCTATGAAATGATAAAATTCTTAATAAGTGTGATGGTTTGAAATTGTTTTTTTTTTTTAATTTTTCTTCACAAAGTTCAAGCAGAGAAGGTGAAGGAATGTAAATAAATCACTACTGGGTGTAAGAAAGCAAAATAATGATTATTCTAAACACTTCCATTGGAGAGATAGAAATGTTTAAGTACTACTACTCAAAACAAGGTTGGGGAGTTGGGGCAGTTCTCAGCTTGCCTGGCTTCTGTCTGTCTGCTTCTTCTTTTCTGGCTGAAGATAACACACTGACCTTGACAAGCTAAGTCTAACAGCCTCTCTGCTTCTTGACTCTCTGCCTTCTGCCAGGGACATCTGGGGGGATTCCTTCTGGTCTGGGGGGGAGGCCCCTTGGGGGAAGCAAAGGGAGTCTGGTTGTGCTTTTCTGTTGATTGTATATATTTGTGAATGTTGTGAATAGTGTATATTTGTACATATTCATTGCATTTCATCATAGATTGTAGATTTGTTTGTAAATACAGCTTTCATTTGCTCCAGACTGAGCTAGCCTGGTTATTGTCGGGTGTGGGACGGGGATTTCAGCTCTCACACTGTTACAATAAGGTATCAGATCAATACAGTGCAATATCACATTTCCTTTAAGTTACTGAATGTCACATCAGATTAATAAGTTGCACTAAAAATATATGACAAACTCTTAAATATCATGAAATTAATTTGCAACAATTAAATAGAAAATTACTTCTTCAATGAAGTTGTCAAAGTTTATTATCGATTTTTTGTTTTGATAATGTCAGATAAATTTGGCAATTCAATAGCCCATATTGAAATATGCCTTTTACAGAAATATGTTACTAGAGAATTGTCATTAGGGTGATAAAATTATCATATTAGTGACACAGGAATATATTAAAAGTGATCACCAATTCTGCCCTCCCCTCTTTCCCACCCTCTCACCTTCCACCCCACTATGATCTGGAGGCTAGAATAAGCCTTAGTATAACATCATTTATTGAGAGTTGGTTTGGTCAGGTTTTTTTGGTTGTTTTCACCAGAGAATAATTCTTTTCAGTGATTTTTATTTTGAAGAAGCATTTGGTTTTTTTTTTCCAGGGAAAAGCTGTCCCATCCCTAGGCCATTATTGTATACACATAGCTTTTGCAGTCTTCAGATTTCCTAAGATAGCATCAATACCTGTGAAGCCCCTCCAGCAGACATTTTCAAATTTCCAACAAGCTGTCAATTAAATAGTATCAGTGTGATTCCTCTCACTTAGTTTCTAGTATGGCTAAAACATTTTTCCATTCTAATGGATCATGGACTCCCTTTGGTTATTCATAATTCCATCACCTCTGGGCTAAACAAAATCCATGCAGGACAATGCTACAAATGTCTCAGGTGTGATGGACATCTCAGCTGCTACAGAATGTTGCATTGTGCCACTTGGGAAACAGTGGTTACCCATTAAGTCTGTTACCTGCTCAATTTATTGCTCTATTCATGGAACATCAGACTGAATTTAATGTCTCTAGTACCACCTTCAAGGCCATCCACAGCTGGTTCCAAATCTGTTTAAGACAGCAAATAAGAAGTATGAATGTTCTTGGCATTTTCAGCCTTTTGAAATAACAGACTGTGTTTCTTTTGTTTTTTGAAAAGAAGTGTAATGCTTATATAAGTAGGAGATAAATATTTTTCAGGAGTTTGTGCAAATATTTGGGATGAACTTTCATAACATAGCAGGACAAATGGACCATAGCTCAATGGAAATTAAAAATGCTGATATTTGTGTTTTGATACAGAAGAAAAACAAAATAATTTGATTTACTTCTGTAAATCCTGTATTTCAATTGCACATAATGACAGGAAGCATAACATTGTAAATAGAATACTGTAGGGTTTATTTTTATTTCAAGTTACGAAGATCTATATTCAATACAAACTGAATTAATAATGGCATAAGAGTTTAACATATATTTGTCTAAGGTGTGGAAAGTGAAGAAGGTAGCTGATGGATGTTAACACTTTTTGAAGGTTGTGTGAGTGATGAGAATGATAATTTGATAGTTGACTGGATGGAATGGGAAGAGCAAGCATATTGCTATGCAATTATCTGCATGGAATAGAAAGATGGAAGACAGCATGGGCGAAAATATGATGTTATGACAGAATTTGTGATTGTAAACTAACACCCTCATATATTCCTCAGTATATTTTTACTTTTGCTTTCCAGCCAGCTCTTCATGCATGAAAGAAATTAACTCCTGTAAGACAAGTAACTGATCCATATGCAATATACATTTACCTTTTAATGGAGTTCTGTTTTTCACTCGTTTTCAGAGAATGTCATATGGTATGGATTAAAATGCGACCAGTCAGATTCCCATCAAATTGAAATCATTAAGCTTAAATAGCAGCTATCAACAGTTTGCTGTCAAGAAACTGGGAAGATGCTTGATGTGGGTGGCCCTGCAGAGATCTGTCTTTTATCCTGTATAATTTAATGGTTTCATTAACAACGTAGATGACTTATCAGCCTTGACACTCAACAGTAACCGTTGCAAAGCCTGTAGAGGACAAGTTGTGAATTTAAATTGATCCTGATAAATCAATAAAATGGTCAAAAGTCTGTAAGATGCAATTCAATACAGTAAAGCAGAACACCAGCACACATAAAGAAAAATTAATCAAAATATACAACCAGATTGGGAAAAATACAAATCTGAGATAAGGAGAGCAGAAATTTTTTCCAAATAAGCAACTATTGCTGTTGAAAAGACAAATGGTGTTTTCTGATGTGTTAGGAAGTGTATTTCAAGGAGAAAATAAGATGAGGAATAATTATTCTTCTCCAAGTAGTATGCCTACCGAACTATTTCCAGTTTCAAATGCTGTTAGAGATCTGGAGAAAAAGTGGAATTAGGCAAGGACACTAAAACATGAATAGAACATGCAGGACCAGTGAAGAAAGAATGGAAAAAGATTTGTGGGGTTTTTTAGAAGATGGTGTGCATAGAGAGGAAGAAGAAACAGGTCTCAGAGCCCTTACAACAGTCTCCCTAGCTGAAAATGTTTCTTGTAGGAAGACGTGGCAGTGCACCCAAAACCCCTTCCCCCCTGCAAAGACAGGATGGGGGGGGAAACACAGAGGCTGGGATGAAGGGAGCCAGAGGAGAGATACCTCCCTTCCCAAGCCTGTGGATCAGTGGATTTCACACAGGCCCTTCCCTCACGCCACATTGTCTGCCAGGCACAGACCCCATGCAGGGCTGAGTCTGGGCATGTTTTGGGTATGTGTCTTCAAGCAGAGAACTGATGGTTATCTGTTCTAGCCTTTGTCTGGTGACAAGTCCAACAAAAATTAGCTGGCTGTATAAAACAGGTGAGCTGCAGAGAGCACGAGGCTCTTCTTTGGCTTTGTTGTAATGTGGTGGGCTGGAATTCCCCTCCCACGTTAGCATCACCAGACTAGCTCAGTTTGGAAGCAAATGTAGCTGTGTTTACAAGCAAAAAACTACAGTCAATGAATATATACAAATATACAGTATTTACAATATGTAAAATTAACAGAAACAGCACAAAACAGCCAGGAAAGCTGCCCCCCTGTCTTCCCCAGACCCCCCTGGCAGAAGGAAAAAAGGCAAGAAGCAGAGAGGTTGTTAGAACTTAGCTTTCAAGTTCCGTATGCAGGTGTGTGTTATCCCCGAAAGCAAAGCCAGAACTCCTCTGTTAGACTGCCCAGCAGAAAAACACCAGCCCGACTAACAGACAGACTGAACTTTGTTTTGAGTACTAACTCTTAAACATTTCTCGCTCTCCAATGGAAGTGTTGAGAAAAATCATGATTTTGCTTTCTTACACCCAATTTTGACTTATTTACATTCTTTTACTTTTCTGCTCAAGCTCTGTGAAAAGAAATTAAAGGCATAGCCTTAAAACTACCACAGGGTTCTTGCCCACCACACACACATGAATTATAAGTAGCAAAGCAACATTTGTGAGTAATTGATATATTCCTAAAGTCTCTGGGAAATTCCTTCCTTTTTGTTAGTAGGGGTAACATACTGATTTTGAATTTGTCTTTTTCCCAAATACTCTTTCTCAAACCATTTGTAACCATTCCTATTGTGAAGATATTCTCAACTGAATACCAAACCTTTATAATCTTTAATAACTTTTGTATGCAGTTATGTGGGAGGTGGAGCCAAATTAATAAATAATTTATATTTTTTTATTAATTTCTTGCCTTTTCCTTCTTTATTTGTAACAGAAGGATAGTGATTTCCTGTCTCCAATGTTCTGACTATCAGAATGACAAGTTACATGTTTCATTTTCAGAAGAGATTGTTTATTTTAAGCATCAGGAAAATTTGAAACTGATTAGAATAATGTTACTTGATCTTCTCTGGGATTAAAGAGCTGGCTCAGGTGATCTCTCTTTCTTATATTTGTAGGGCTGATTCAAATTTGTATGTTTTTTGGTATGCCTATTTATCATTAAAACAAATGTAATATAGTAAAAATATACACATCTCCTTTTATTTACATATAAGATCAGAAGGATTAACTATGTGTATGCACATATCCTCAACGGTTCTGAGCAAGTTCCTAAAGTAAATAGAATTTTAAAACTTTTCTAATAATTCTTATAAAATCCACAATAGCATGGAGTTGTTCCATATTTTCCATGAGTTGTTACCCTCAGATGTATTTTCAGAGGAAAATGGAAAAGCGGTACATTTTCAAATGTCAAACTAAATTGGCATAATCTTTTTTTTTTTTTTTTTTTTTATGCCTATTGTTGCAGATTTTAGAACTCTTTAATAGTTACATTTATCTTGAGAATTCATGGAATGGAAGTAAAAAAGTTTCAAAATAAGGAATAGTAAAAAGCAATTCTATGTAAAAATAAAAGGTTTAAAAATCACAAAGCATAAAAGATCATGGAGAAAGAGAAAGAAGAAAAAAGAGGAAAGAGAAAGAGAAAGAGAAAGAGAAAGAGAAAGAGAAAGAGAAAGAGAAAGAGAAAGAGAAAGAAAGAGAAAGAGAAAGAGAAAGAGAAAGAGAAAGAGAAAGAGAAAGAGAAAGAGAAAGAGAAAGAGAAAGAGAAAGAGAAAGAGAAAGAAAGAGAAAGAGAAAGAGAAAGAGAAAGAGAAAGAGAAAGAGAAAGAGAAAGAGAAAGAGAAAGAGAAAGAGAAAGAGAAAGAAAGAGAAAGAGAAAGAAAGAAAGAGAAAGAGATTAGAAGCAGAAATAGGATATGTAGTTCTGGCCAGAGTTGGGGCTTAAATTAAAAAACAACAACAAAACAAAACCAATGGAAATGCAAGACAGAAGAAGTGAAAATATCTGATTGCAGGATTTCAGGACTTGCATAGACTGCTCTCTATTTTGTATCACTCCTGTGACACAAGATTTATCATCAGTGAGACAGCTTAAAGGAAACAATTCCAGGTCCAAGCCTTTTTTCCAGAGACCTTGGGATGGCAAAGAACATATCATTATGCTAAAATTGGAAGAGAACAGGTACCATTATCACATCTCAAAGGAACAATGTTTGATTCCTAATTTGTCTTTTCTTAAGGGATTAGAGATGTGCAGATGTGCATATCTGGTGTAGTCTTCTGCATATCTCAGCTCCAGGGTCCCTTTCTCTTAGGGTGCAGTGTCTGATCTTGTTGGTCCCTGGCATATGTGACATAAGTGGGGATAATTATGAAGTTAAAGTTCAGGTTGCTCAGGTGTATTTCCCAGCCTCTCTGGGAAATCTGCTACAGTGTTTAACAAATCCCACTGTGATTTTTTTTTTTTATTTACATCTAATGGAATTTCCCTTGCTACAACCTATTTTCTCTTGTAACCATGGGAACTTCCTTAAGGAACTTGCTTCCAATATCTTGCAGTTATTCTTGATCAGTTTAAGAGCTCATAGTTCTTTTGGGGTTAGTAGTGTACCCTAGAGCCAAAGTCCAAAGCTTACTTATCTCCCTTAGCAACTCACTGTCCCTTTTTTCCATTTTAACAGAGAAGCACAGTTGCACCCAGGAGCTGGCTAGGCCTGTGGTGACTCAGAGAGCTTAGGAGTGATGGCCTGATATTGCATTTTTGGATTTGTGTAAGATCCAAAGCCATTTTTCCCAGCTAAATCACAGTAAGCGGCACTCTCCCTGAGGGAAGAACAGGGCTTGGAAGCTGAAATGAGAGCAGGAGAATGAATGATGGGTGAATGGAAAAACTTAGTCTTCCCTCAGGCTTATATGCTAGGCAAATTTATTTGAATGGGCTTGCCAAAACTCAGTTTACTTCACATACCCTGGTTCTTGAATCTTTACAAGCTAATTTTCACTATAAACTCCTCTTTTTCCCTGCCAAGTATATTTATAAAACAACATCTTGTTCTCAGTTTCAGCAGTACTCACATACCACTTCACAAGTTGTCAAAAGCTTAGTCAAGCACTAAGAAAACCCAAACGCACATAATTAAGTTAAACTCAGAACAAATGTTGTCAGCCTGTGTTTAGACTGAAGTTTGTTACCTCTTTCAGATAGCAAAGGCCTGAAAGATTTCTCTTTTCTCAGCCATACCAGTGGTACGTTCCTTGTATACATTGCTTCAACAATGAAAACAAAGTTGTTGTAGAGTTTGAAATTAGCCAAAGTGACAAAGAGCTGAAAATTATCAGCATTGGGGTTTTTTTGATATCCCTAAGTAGCAAAAAAAAAAAAAAAAAGGAAAAAGGAAATATGGATAAAAGATCAGAAAGTTGCTTTCCCATTCATTTCTTCATCATTCTATTCTTCTAGAAAAAGGTTGCTGATAAGGCTAATAATTTACAATGTGAGGTTTTTTTCATGTGTCTGAATTTCTCCATGTGATTGCAGAAGACTCAATCAAATTGTGTCAGACTAGGTAAGTAAAAAATCCTATCTAACTGGTTTTCTAAACTTTTCTCTAAAAAAAAAAAAAAATCAGTATTCATAGTACTGAATTTCTGGCCCATATTCATCTACTATTCACTACATTGCAATGACAGGAGTCAAATTTCCAGTTTAAGACATGAAGGCGGTTTGTTTCATGTGAGCACAGGATGCCAGCTCTACTACTTGAGTTTCATTGGTGGCTGAAACTAAAGGCATCAGAAAATTAAGAAGAAAGTGTTTCACTTTTTCAATAGAAGAATCGTGGACAGATTCCTGTGGGTGAGAAAAAAAAAAAAAAAGGAAAAAAAAAATAGGTTTTAAAAAACACAAAGCAGGAAAGATCACAAAAAGTTGGAGGCAAAGGGGCTGCCTTGATACCTTGAAAAAGTTGCCATAGATCACCATTAGAAGCCAGTTTTCTTTCAGCAGTGTAGAAGTGCCTGCTCTGATCCTGGCTTTTTTCAACAGCTTTGTTCACAGGCTTACTTACCCACGGTGGAAATGATAGGGTAAATGATTCCCTTGAAAAATAACCTCTTTGGTTTTGGATTGTTTTTTCAGCCAGGTCTCATTCATCCTGCAAGTGCAGAAATATTTGTGCTATATGCTGAAAGATAAGGCAAGACACAGAGAGGTCCTGGGGAGCATCAGCTGCTGTGGGGCTGTTGTGAAGAGGGCTTAAACTAGCTGACTAGATATTTGATATTTGAAATTAAAGGACCTCTTCTAGCTGTTATTTTTTTTCTTTGCTTGATGATGTCTGGCTCAGTTTTTTAAGATGCCTTTTTCACCTTTTTTATTTTAAAAGTGGTTTAATTATGGACTAATAAGTAAAAATAAATTTAGAACTACACCTCTTTTCAGTCATACTTTTACTGGAAAGACTGCATCTAATTCAAGTTCAGAAAATCTTTGCCTTGTGAGCAGACACTATAGATTCCAGCACATTATTAATACATTAACTTCATTGCCTGAATATTATATCAAAAACTATCTATGGACAAGCCAAACATGTTTGCAGATGAACTCGTGCAAGTCTGAACTTTCTGCACTGCTTTATGAGGACCTGAACAGCTCACAAAAAGTCTGTTCTGAATTCACCAACACCCTTTGCCAACAAGGGCAATGAAATTTAATTTTATAGGAACAGTAAACTCTATATGATGACACTTCTCAGGTTTTAAACAGGGTCTCTGTAGCAGATGCTATGTCTTTCAGCATTTTTGTTTCTTCATCAGGACAGAATCAGTCACCCAGGCAGAGCATATTACTAAGTTAAAAGCACAAGAGTCTTAGAGCTCATTTATTGCTCTTAACCACAGCAACAGTTGCTACAGTATCAAGATTTTTAAGCATTAGAACCTCACCTTGCAATGAGACACTTCCCATTGCAGCAGGAATGTACACTAAGACAGTAATTTCCAACTCCCCATAACTGCATAGAAAGGCAGAGGTTATTTTAATGTTTTGAAGTCATCTGTGGAATTCTTTCTAACAGATTCTATGAGAAATATCTATAAACTGTTCTTAAAAAACCACATCTCCTATAATGTTACATTACTGGCACTCTGACTAGGTATAACATTTCACTCTAAAGCTCTTGGGAATGCTAAGAAGTTTCACTTTATTAATACAGGGCATATAAGGCTTTCACTATATGGAATTTCTTGACTCTCCAGGGATGAGGAAGGATCAAGGTAATCCCCATCTGTGAATCAGAGGTATTAATAACATATTAAATTTTATGTTGTGTTATATTAAGACCAGCATTATTTACATATATTAATGATGTATCATGAAATCTGTATTGATGATATTCTGTCACATATTATAAACCTACCAGAACCCTAGACACAAAACATGCAATATATAGGTATGAAGTCTGAGTGAGGGTCATGGGCAGCCATTTCATTTACTATAGCTTGGAAGGATGGAGTTGCTTCCACAATCACAGGTTTGTCAATATTTCTTGAACTAATATATCAGTTCAAACCACAGAAAAGTTAAACAGAATCTTTTATCATTAGTCAAAGGAGGTTTTGTACTCTCATCTGTCTAAAAACATTTAATCTGCTTACTGTAAAGTGTTCACAGAATCATAGAATGGTCTTGGTTGGAAGGGACCTCCAAAGGTTATCTAGCCCAACCCCCTCTGCAGTAAACAGGGGCGTTCTCAACTAGATCAGGTTGCCCAGAGCCCTGTCGAGCCTCACTGTGAATAAAATGTTCAAGCCAAGACTTTCTTTTTTTGGTCCAGTTCCTGGTGAAAATTAATTTTTATTTTTGTTTCTTCTGCCAGTGATCTCAAAACTATATAATTATTATAATAATTAGCCTAATCAAAACACAGTTCCTCATGTGAACATTTAAGCTCATAATTTGTCAGAAGCTAAACTTATACCTAGGGGTGCAAGGTGTCCCTCTGTGGGTTAACCAAGCTGGGCACAATGAATATATTTGTCTTAGATGATCTCTTGAGGGGTATTTCTGCTGAAATTATTGACCATTTTCTGTCCACTCTGGAGCAACAGAGGGTTAATGGATGATGTACCTGGCTCACAAGAAAAATATTTCTTGAGGCATCTGTCTCATGCCATTAGCAGCATCATGTGCATTGATGGGAAAGGAAGGTGGCAATACGAGATAAGTGTCATGAACAGAACTATTTGACTGGAAGGTGACCATGGAACTAGGATTTTCTTAAGTCTATTTGCCAACAGAAATAGTGTAGATGCACATCTTTATATACAATATGTAACTTTTTTTTTTTTTAAGTTAAAAAGTTTTCAGTAAAATTTTTGAAATAAATCAGTGTGCTCCATCTTATCTGGTTAACCTAGCACATTTACCTATGAAAAATTGCAGCTAGCACTAAGCTGCCTTGTTACTCTCACTACATGTAGATCTCACTTCAACTGATACACAGCATATCAAATCAGGAGCAGCTTCTCTGAAATAAGACTGTGACCTGAGACAAACATAGTAAGCAAGTCCTGGAGTAAATGCCATGAAGTTCATGTAATGCTTGATTGGTATACAGCATGTGGATCTGAACTTACCATTCTTGTTCCATGCTTTATAAAAGACAAACAGTGAAACTGCTCTTTCATTTACATCATGCCTCCTACATCAAGTCATAATGCAAAGAAATTCTTCACCATGAGAGTGGTGAGAGCCTGGAATGGGTTGTCCAGGGAGGTGGTTGAGGCCCCATCCCTGGAGGCTGGATGATGCTCTGGCCAGCCTCATCTAGTGTGAGGTGTCCCTGCCCATGGCAGGGGGGTTGGAACTAGATGATCCTTGTGGTCCCTTCTAACCCTGACTGATTCTATGATTCTACGAAAAGACCTTTTACATCTTCTTTTCTATATATGCTTGTTACTTCTATTTCACTTCCTGGTTAAAGTTTACAGAACCTTCTATATATTGTGCCAACACACATGTAAAATTATTGCTATCATTTGACTTGAATGATATCCTGTATTCCTATAACCTTGCATACTAATGATGTTGAGGTCTAATTGGTATCCTTAAGTTATGCTATACCTTTTTCTTTAAACAACAAAAAAGCTAAACCAAACCCTGTATTACTCATTAGACAAAATTTTAATTGGGGGGGAAAAAAAGTACAGATACTTACTTGAACAGAATGCAAGAAATACTTTGGCAGAAAGTTTCCTTGAAACATTAGAAGCAGTATGAAACAATGCATCTATAATATTTCATAACAAGCAAAAGCTTTCATATCCCAGGGCAAAGGTGTCAGAATTTTCTGACTGATTTTTAATTTAATTTGACAATTGTTAATTTTTTTCAATTAATTTTTTATTTGAGAAGAGGCACTGAAAATGAAAATTTGTTTTGCGTATTTCTTGCAACTCAAGTTACTAAATAAACATATTTAATCCAAGAAGTACAAATTCTAAATAAAACGTTTACCTTGTTTTTATTAATTAAGGTGGATTTTCAGAGTTCCTTAATTTCTCTTATGTATTTTTTCTTCTTGTAGAGTGATATAAATAAAAATTTTAAAAATATAATATTCTCTTTCTAAAATCCTTTTTGACTGCTCTGATCTAAAGCATTCCATGACTTCATCGGCTGCAACTTTTACACACCCTACGTGACTGCCTGGATACAGTAATTAAGAGGGGTAGGCTGCTTTCAAATTAAAAGGTATAAGAACTTTTTTTTTTTTTTTTTTTTTTTTTTGCAATATATTCCCCAAAGCATTTATTAAAGCAGAAAACTATTTCGTTTACACTGGTACAGATTGGGTGGGCACCTAAAACGGCTATATCTGTTGGATTTTGTAGATTGTAAAATGCTCTCTTCCTCCTGATTTTCATATGACTCTTTTCTCAGGTTCATAAATTCCTGTAAGTTGCTCTACACATTTTGTAAATACTTTATTTCTAAAGTCCTTTAGAGACTCACTCTTGAACCAGGGCCTAATGAAGTGTCTATAATCAAAATACTATTGAGAACACGGACACGGTCTTAAAGGTCTTGAAATCAAAGGCATGAGACTTATGCATGCTTTTAGCCTTATGTGTCATGAATAAAGGCAGGCCTGTGCTGTAATGTTCTGTGAACATAACTATGTCAGCTAGTCATGGGGAAAAATCTCATTCCCAGCTAACACTCATGCCAGAAAAGCTTACTGTAGTCTCAGCTCCCTGGAGAGAGCTCAATACATGTCATGAGAGGACATGTCACACTTATGCAGATAGAAAAATTCTTCTTGCTGCTGAATTTGCACTTGAGCATGTTGGCAACATGCTCTTCATTTATTTTCACATTTGCTCTCAATTAAGAATAATGTAAACAATGTAACAATGTTGATACTTCATTATAAAAGTAAAATTTTCTTCTTCTAAAGTTTGATTTTACTTCTGATTTTTCCTTTGGTATAAGAATACCCCATATCCATTCTATGAAAATTAATTTGCTTTAAAATAACATGGCATTTATGAAAAGCATATAATTTTAACAATGAATAGTAATTTTCACAATTTTCAATGCAATTTTCACATGCTAATCAACATCAGTATGACAGTAATCCCTAACTACACACTACACTTTCACATATTCCCATGTAATGTAAATTTGATTTTTTTTTTTTTAATGGAAACTCATCAAGGCCAGGGTTTTTGTTTGCAAATAGTCAATTTAAAGTATTCCAAATACTATCATTGCCTAAAAATAAACATCAATTTCAGAATAAAAATGCTGCCCTCAGAATTGGTTTAGAAATAATCTTCCCACAAAACTAATATGTTATTCATGGAAACTTGCTGAAATTAAGACCAAACCCAAATGACTATGTAAACAACTGTATTCTTAATATTACCAAGTAAGAGTCATTCTTGTTCAAAAAGCTCTTCACAACCTCCTTGTGTCCTAGCCCCTCCAGTAAGTAACACTTTTGTAAGTCAAATGTAGCTTCCCATTGTCATGCAGTCATAGACCTTGATGACCTTCTAGTGAAATACTAAAATGCCAACAGACAGTATTTTATGTTCTTTTAATACACATTCATATATATATACACACACACACACATTACATACACACCTACATATATATGTACACATATACATCTCAACATTTACTGTGAAATAAAAGATATAAAATTCTATGCGTATAGCAATTATCAAATAGGAAAATTTGATAGGAAGACTCTTCAAGACCCATTTCCCTGTAGAATTTTGTCCCAGTTTTAGAAGAAATTTTCTCCTCCATATGTGTATTTATGTTCTCGTCGGACTCGTGACTTAGTATGGTAGTTGCAATTTCATGTTCTTGGCTAGCTGTCAGATAAATTACTCAATTAAATCAACACAGAAGATTTGAACTAGCAAGACACTCAAGCACCTTATTTCCCATGGAAGAAGACGAATGGGTTCTGGAAATCCCTCACGGTCTAAATTCTTTCCAAGACAATAGAAGCATCTTTCAAACCCCTGTTTGACTTGGGAAATCATCTGTAGATTAAAACAATATTTGGATAAATTTTCATAGAGCAGTATTTAGTTTCCCAGAAATGTCCTCAATTCAGACATCTGTATAAGATGATGCATTCACAAATGAAGAGGCAAGAACAGAAATTCTTCATACAGATGGACTCAACCTGACAGACATGTTTGCTTGCATATCATTGAGCAAGTCAATAGGATTAGCTTCAGAAAATTCCTTTATTTTCCTTTCTATATATTTGCATTGTAAATATCCATGTATCTGCATATCAATATATAATTTCACCCCCTGTATATTCTGAAATGTTCACACTGCAGACCAAAACCAAACCAAAACAAATCTCAATCTCCCTTGTACAGACTAGCCACAGAGGTAAGCATTCAAGCTTCTTAACAAATCCTCAGAAAAAATAAATCAAACAGCTTTTCTAAGATGGTATTTCAACCCTCATCTTGATCCTCCTGTTGCTACTATACATCCTGAAAAACTCTGTAACATGGCCTATACAAAGTGCACCGTAACAGTCTGTTCCCTGCTGTTCTTTTTTTTTTTTTTTTTTTTTTTTTTTTTGGTTTAGGGCTTTTTTTTTTTTGAGTAAATCGTGAAAACTTCTGCTTTAAGCAGCTTTTCTGCAGTGACAGGGTGCCCTGGTGGTGCCCAGTAGATTTTCTTTGTCAGCAACTGAAAGATATAATAGTAACCTGCTCAGCATCTGCTTGCTCAGTGATTTGAGGTGTATAGTAACTGTCCTGAAATTGTCCTGGCTGGTTGCAGTCCAATAGCACTGCTTGCAATTGCTGTTGTTACTACTGCCATTATTACTATAGGGTGAAGTTCACTCTGATGCAGAGGACAGCACAAGGTCAGTTTGTTTACAAAATCCTAGATCAGCCTTTTCTGACACTTAAGGGAGACTTAAATCGTTCACAGCTATTGTGCTTTGAATTGAATGTAGGCTATGCTAGGAATTTTCTACCATTTTGAATCTGCAAAAACCTGCTACATCTGCTAGTTGGTTTTTGTTTGTTTGGATTTTGTTGTTGTTGATGCTGTATGATTTGGGGGTTGGCTTTGTTGTTGTTGTTTGTGTGGAGCTTTTGTTGTTGTTGCTGCTTCTATTAAAAGTCCACAAAGTAATGACAAAAACCTCTAGCATTCTGTAAAACCCTATAGAAAAATAGTAAAATATGTTTGAGAATACTCTTTACAACTTCCTGAGGTGAGAAGTTTAGAGGGAGGTCCTAGTCTTTTCTCCCTGGGCCAAGTGGCAGGACATGTGGCAATGGCTCAAAGCTGCTCCAGAGGAGGTTTAGACTGGACATGAAGAAACATTTCTATACCAAGAAGGTAGTCAAACAATGGAACAGGCTTCCTAGACAGGTAGTTGATGCCCCAAAGATAATGCTCTTAACAGCATGCTTTAACATTTGGTCAGCCCTGAACTGGTCAGGCTGTTGACTAAATAATCATTGCAGGTCTCTTCCAACAGAAATAGTATTTTCATATTCTATTCTATTCTATTCTATTCTATTCTATTCTATTCTATTCTATTCTATTCTATTCTATTCTATTCTATGATTAAATCCAACTCTAACTCACTCTGAAAAAAACAACCAGCAGAAATGAAGCATGCAAGGCAACTAAGAAAGCAAAAAACAATCCAGAAATTCTAACCAAATTCAACCCCAAACTCATCAAAACCACAGCTTGGAAACTCTAGTGTTCCTAAGCAAGAAATAAGAGCCAATACAAACTCTAGATATGTCTTGACTAATCAAAAGCTACAAGAAGAATAAAGAGAATAGACCCCAAAAACTCCTAACCCAAACCAAACAAACCAACAAACAAAACAAACCAAAAGAAACCAACCAACCAAAACCCCAAACAAAATCAAAACCAACCCAACAGGAAAAAAAAAAGGGAAAAAATATGAAAAGGACTAGAAGGAAATTTAGACTTTTGTTATTCAAAGTAGGCTGAAATGCATAACTTACAGACAGCAAGTAGAAAAGTAGTGTTGTCTTACAATATACCATTGACAAATGTTAACCCAGACGTCCTCCTCCATTTTGTCTAACCTTTACTATGAAGTATTGTATTCAAAATGTTGTTTCTGTATTTAATGAATGTATAATTTATTTTGTGTATTTCTCATGTTTTTCAGACAAGTAATGCCTTGCACATGCACAATATTTTTGGGTCAGTGGTACTGTTTTTTAATTCACCTACATGAAAAAAATATGTTTTTGTTGTGGTTTCCAGTTGCTTTCTTTCCTGAGAAATATTTAGAGGTACTATGGCATTGAACTGATATTAAAACAAATATTTGGATAGCTTCTATATTTTTCAACATCTGCATTTCTTTAAAGATGTTAGCATGAAAAAAGGCAGCTTGCATTACTAGAATTGCATCTATTTTCTTCACAGTTCCTGTACTCACCTTTTCATAAGATAAGTGAATTGAGCAATATTCCTAGTAACAGGTTCTGCATTGTCTGAGTTGCATTTTAACTTTATTCACTGCTCATGAAGAAAACATCAAACTGCATAGGTTTTTCAGAAAAATGTTCTTTGCAATTTTTCTCTTTTTTTTTTTTTTAAGATTTTTAGCACTCATTGTGAGAGCAGAAGTTGTCTATTCTGCCATATCGGATGATAAGTGCAGTCTTCCAAATTTCATTGGAAGATGAAGTTACTTCTGCGAGCATTCCATTAGGTAAATAATTGTGGTGGGTTGAAATTCCCTTGCCACCCCCCTCAACATTAACTTTACCAGACTAGCTCAGTTTGGAAGCAAATGGGGCTGTATTTACAAGCAAAACTACAATTTACATGAAATGCAATGAATATGTACAAATATACAGCATTTACAATATTTACAGGCATTTACAATTAACAAAGCAGCACAAGGACCCTCCTGGCCAAAAGACCAGGGAAAGCTGGTTCCCTGCCTCCCCCTCTCTACCTCCCCCTGACTCCCCTGTACAAAGGGAAAAGAGAAAGAAGCAGATAAGGTTAATACGAGACAAAGCAATGCAATCAAGGTCAGCAGAAGCCTGTTAGTATCTTCCCAGTGAAGAAGGCAGAAAAAGAACAGAACAGAACTCAACCGAACAGAACTAAAGAATGTTTTGGGAACCAAATCTTATGGGAGATATCCCTCCAATGGAATTCTTTAGAATAATCATTATTTTCCTTTTTACACCCGATAGTGATTTATTTACACTTTTACTACTTTCTGCTCTAAATATGTGACAAATTTTAAAGGCATAGCCTCCAACTACCCCAATAATCTAATCAGATTCAGAAGATACAATCTGACAGTTTTAAATACAAACCCAGAATATGTATATATTGCATCCTAGATGGCTTAAACTTCATCCTGAATTAAGTACATTTTGCTATTGATCTGTGCTTTGAATCATGTGATATTTTTTAAAGATTAATTTTTTTAATGTACCAAATTTTTATGAATTCTGATTTTCTGGGTAAAACAGCTATCCAGCTCTTCAGATATGTATCCAAAGTTGCAATCTTACCTTTCACATTTCTGATCTTTTGAATAGTTTTGTGTTCTCCATTCTGCTATTATCACTGGAAAATAATAAATTATATATTCATGAGATTAAGCTATGTTAAGTATGCATGGTAGAGAAGAATAGAAACATTTTGTTAAATGTCAAGGTATACTCTCCATGTTCAATCTGCAGGTTTTATAACAAAGGGAATTTATTCCTATCTGTCTCACATGTAAGACTCACTTTTGAGTAGTGATTTCGTTTTGACCTTTCTATTCTGAATTTGTAAGTGAGCTACATTTGTACAGTCACACAGCTACAATATCTTACAAAGTTTATTTTAGTTAATACTGAAAAACATCTTACAAGCAGGTATTTTATATATGAAGTGGCAAAGCTAGCAATATACCGTGAGATGTTGCTATATTTTACAAGATAACTGTACTTATGTCTTCCCTTTTGATCCCTCAGGGTTATTTGGTGGAAGAAGTCTGTTGCTTCTCACTGGTTAATAATTGCTTTCTGTCCCTTCAGATGGAGAAGAAGTAGATATGCACAGATATGTTTTTTTACAGGTATAATGTAGAGATAAGGGTGAGGTCAGCAGAATATTCAGTGTAGAGAAGCTGCCCAAGAGAACATTATTCTTTTAAAAGGCTGTATTAGTTCCTGTATTTTGAAACTACAGAACTCCCCCTGCCTCCCACCAAATTTTTATAAGTTTTCTCATATATTTGTTTCATGCATACCTTATTTTAGATGGATTATGATTTGTCTATAAGGTAACAGGTCAGAGTTAGTTAAGGAATGAGTCACCATGAAGTTTGTATATCTGATGAGTTTTAAGAAGAGATTAAGCAACCATTTGCCAGATTGCCATTGTGTGTGTGCATCAATATCTCTTGTTTCAGCTATGTTGTTGAGGAACTAGAAGTTAATCAAATTGGGAGATCGTTTGGGGGGAGATTATTTTGTAACTGTTCTTGCAAATAGACCAGTTTAAAGGGGTTTGGAAATGGTTGATTTCACATGTGGGTTGTTGACAGTTCCAGATTTCAGGCACTTGAAAAAAGAACTAAGAATCAAATTTTGATGGCATCTGTGTCATTCAGACTAAAGTCAGACTTTAAAGGCAGACAAAAGAGGAAGGTCTCTGTAGGATGCATTTCAGTATTGGAAGAGTTTCTAGCTCTACAGCAACCTTACTACAGTATTCATCACAGAAATATTAGGCACTGGAAAATAGATCAAATAGCCTGGGCTATCAAGTCATCGTGATACAAGTTTCAAACCAGCAGAAAATACAGAGTGGAAAGGATAATATTTTCATCTTATCCTTCGTATTTTTTTTTTACAGGTAACAGCTCTTTGTGAATCCCTGGCTCCTTTAACATACATTTTTAAGCCATCTAGGAAAATCTTGATAAAGATTTAATTTTTCCAGTTTCTTCATACACATTGTGTTGAGAGAGATTGATATAAGACATCAGTCTCCAGAGGGTAAAAAACAATCAAATACTTTTCTCGTGGCTAGCAAGTCTCTAGAGCATGAACAAGGAAATGAAGAATGGAACAGATGGTTCTTACTCTATCTCGCTCTATCTAGTGTCTGAAGTTTCTAGAGTAAGGAACTCTATGTTTGTCAGTAAGCTGTAGACTGTGACCCAAGGCAAATCACTGTCTCTATCTGATTATTACCATATCCCTGATTCAAGCTTCAAATGCTGCATCCACAGGGTATGAATAGCACTATTGGCCTCGATGTATACCTATAAAGTTTAAAGTGTGCATTTAAACTGCTAAATTATCAGCTACAAAGCATTAAGTACTGTCATCTTAGCTCCCAGTGACAGCTTCCATGAAAATGTAAGAGACAATATTTTTTTTCCAAGCAATTAAGTTTATTTGTAACTGAAAAAACAATTCTTAATCATTTATCAATGCAGTGATGTGCAGTGCTTCAGATTACAAATGAGTAATAGTCATATCACATCCAATGGATTGCAGATGGCAAAGAAACAGATTTCTAATTGGCTGCTAAGTATTTAAACAAATAGCTACAAGGAGACACACACACAGAAAAAAATGTAAGTTTTATTCATACAACACTGCATATTCGGGTAATATCTGAGTGCTGAGAAACTATGCAGGCAGGAATTAGAAACATATAGACTCTGGCTTCCATATTGGCTAAAATAAATGAGTTTGTTAAAAAAAAAAACAACAACTGAAAAAAGTAGATTTGTAAATGTAATTAAAAGCATAGAAAAATAAATTCCTTTAATAATCCTGATATGCACAGTCATGATCAACACACTTACCTTTAAATACCTCTCTTTGTTTCCCTGGTGAAAAGTCCAGAGAAAACAATGGATTAACACAATCAACACACATACCTGTGTGTGACAGAAGTGAGAGGTCAGGGTATTTTGCTCAGAAGGTATTTTTTTTAACAAAGTAAAGAATAATATATGCTTCTTGTACCTTACTAGTGTTATTTGTGTTATATATCACAGATAAGTGCTGTGACCCTTGCTGACAAAAAAGTTTTCCTGTAGATTTCATTGAAAAGTTCACACCACCTTCACCGACCTAGTCAGATAGGATGCAATAAATTGACATGCCTAGACTCTAGGGTGATAGACTCTTAAGTATACTTAGGTATACATGCATTACATCCTGTCAAATTTTCCTTGACTGTGCAGTTAAGGAATCTAAATTTACTACACAAAGCAGATTTATATTAATGGAGGTCTTCCTGCTCATGCAACGGCCAGTCCCTCTTCAAGGGGCATTGTAGCACTCGTAGACAAAATACAAGACATTAAGTTACTAAGAAATTCCCTTCCAAATTTTCAGGCCACTTCTTTGGATTGCATTTATGTCCACATGCGAATAATATATTGTCACATGTAAAAGACTTTTTTTGGGGGAAAATGTCCTTATTATTTACTCAATCGCAGTTAACTATTCCAGGACAGCAAGAAAGCACACCTGGACATGAGAGATTGCTTGAGAGAATTTTCATGACATATCCAGTAATTCCCAGTAGACTGGGAAAGTAGTTGAAAGCACTGGAACAGATTTTTCAGCTCACCAGAAGAAATCCACCTGCTATATATTACATAGACTCTAGTCTGTTAAATCCCAGTTGGCTCCGTAATGTGTGAGGTAACTGCAATTGAAATTAAAAATAACTTTTTTCCTTCCTCAAAAAATAAACAAACAAACAAACAACCCCCCCAAAAAACGAAACCAAAGCAACCAAACAAAAAAGCCTAATAACAAAAACAAACAAACAAACAAAACCTACCCCAAAACAAACTACTAAAACCATAAAATGCCTTTTCTTTTTGTCTGATCCTTTTTCAGCGAAAGATTTTTCTCTTTAGGACCAGGTTATAATGATCTCCATATGGGGTTGCAGATTTAGGTAATTAGAGAGAGAGACTAGTGTCACATACAGACAATTGTTATTAGTCAGATTTCACAAGTGCATTGCATTCATGCTATGTAATCTGCCTGCTTAATCTTTATATAGCTATTAGTTTAAATCTTTGCAGTTTCTGAAAGCCACTTATCTAAAACTTTTTCCCTTTGCTGCATCATTACAGTAGCCATAAATGGCAGAGGCTGAATTGGAATTTCAATGTGAGTTCAAATGTGAAGGATTAGCAGAAAGCAGTTTCTATGTAGCAACGTTCATCTACATTCTGGCTTGCTGCAGGAGGGATCTGTAGATCATTCAGACATTTATCTTAGTTGTTTCAGTAACCTTCAGTTGAAATGAAGTTTAAATTAGATTATTGTAGAATTTTGCCACATCTGATTCACTGATAAATTTAATATTTACAGTCCATGAGCATGATCCTATAAGTATTTTGTCCTGGCTTAGACTATTCATGTAAGAATTCTTAAATAATTGCTAGATTTTTTTTTTAAGTGAAATAAGTCACATACAAGTTCTTGTAATAAAATGTATTTTCTAGAAACAGAAAAGTTTTTAATGGCCCTCTTATTTACTTCAGTAGCAAGTTTTTTTTTTCAGGGAAAAGAGATTTTTTGTATTTACAAATAGACTTTAAAAAAAGAGAAAAAAAATTGTCACCCCTATGTGAGCTTGTAATGCTTCAAAGCAAAAAGCTTTCTTCCCTCAAACACCTTCCCATCTTGTGGGAAAGACCTATTCAGAGGTCAATAAATATCTTCATAATGAATCCAATGTCATTTTTAATGGAAAGAAGAAGATTGATTCAAACACTCAAGTTCCTTAAGCTTGTTCATTGACTGAAGTTTATATTGTATAAATTAAATATCCCACCTGACCTTAGTTAAGCAGCAGAGTACAGAGAGGGAGATGGTTTTCAGCACCAAGCCTAGACCAGAAAACCTAAAAGTAATTTTGTATTCTCAGTCTATGCATCATTTGAGTTACATGCTGGGGTGACAAAGTGACCTTATTTCTTCCTCCTTTTCTATTTACATCCTAATTTCAATGGAAAAGAAATAAAGATGAATATTCCTAACAGAAGCCAATGCATGCTTTAGAGCTACCTACTCTGGACAACGTGGAGACCAGGTCAATATGAGTGCTCCTCTATGCCACAGACAAATGTGTGAGTGTATTGCTGCATAGAAGATCGTGTCTCTCCATATTTGGAAAGCATCATTTTACATTCAGATATACCAGTGAGAAGTAATGAAGTCCCCTGTGGTAAATGTCAATCAATACCTATTCCAAGGTTAAAGAATAACTAGCAGTTCTGTGATAGGAATTCAAAGCACAGAATCAATTCACTTCCATTTTTAGTGTCTTCTTAAGGATGTTTGTGAGTCACAATAAAACTTGCTGTAAACTTACCATGTGGTGTAAAACCTTATTCAGTAGTCTGTGTGTATGTATTTGTGTGTGTGTGTCCATGTAGAAATGAAAGCTTGCATGCGAGTTTAGTAGATTTGTAAGTTTTTATTTCATCACTGGCTAATTTATTGCAAATGATTACTGAAATATTAGTACCAATTACAAAGTGTGCAGCACTTCACACTTCAGCTATGTTTCTTCTGCATTGTTTCTTATAATTCATCTATAGTACAATGGCATACGAAGATGGCTGATGAGAAAACCATATTGGGTCATTCAAGCTAGTTACTGCTTTAATGGAGAAGCAGCATGGATCTATTACTCTAGCAACATTAATATCATTTATGTTGTTGCAGAGGCATCCACAAAACAGACAGCAATGACCACCAGAAATGATGGATTTATCATGGCTAAAATAATTCAGTACTCCTTCTGACACAATTAAATTAAAAGTCTGGATGTTTGTCAGGAACGTGACACTAAAGAACCAATTAAGCTTTAACTTCAACCCTAAGCTTTAAAGAATATTCTTTCTAGAAAGAGGAACCAAAATATGTGCACAGTCACTCATAAAGCAGAAACTTCCCACTCAAGGGTACCCAAAATACTCACCAAATGGGAGGTGAATCACAGAAATATCCTTAGATGGCATCCCATTCTAGGGGAAGGGGATCCAACTGCAAGGTCACTTGCTGCACGAAGACCAACTCAAAATGTCTCTGTAGCAGGACCCTGATTAGCAGGATATAAGCTGAGGATGCATTCTAGTTATTTCTAATTGTTGGAGGGCCAAGTCCACACAAAAGCAGGGTGAGAACTTCTGGGCCCAGAGGCAGCAATTGATATGTGATAGGTACAGAGCTGATCTTTATCAATTTCTAGCAAGCTTTAGCACTTTTCAGGTGTCTGTCAGACTCTTGTGTCTGTGAGGGCAGTGGTACCTGCCACATACATGTACATATGCATCCATATGCAGAGATCCAGTTTTGTCTCATTCTTTGTATTGTTCCGGTTTAGTAGTCATGAGTTCTTGGGTGACAGGTTGGACTTTGATGATCCTTGAGGTCTTTTCCAACCTTATTGATTCTGTGATTCTGTGATAGTTCCTTCCATGGATGCACTTGTATTATATACTTAAAGAGAACTCATGGATCATCGTGGGAATTTTGATTAATTAAATATTAATTATGGGAATTTCAGAATACTACTTTGAAATGAGTAAGTGTCAGGACCTCGGATGAAATGTGCTCATGTATACGTCAGGTAACAGTTTTTCAAGTTACTGTACAAAGCATGGAGCAAATCTGAATGCTAATGGCAGAAAAATACAGCTCTGCTGTTGTGGTAAGTGAATACATTTGTAACTACCTTTGCTCAGCAGAATCCCACTCTTTAGAGGGAATAAGTGGGGTCAAGCTCTACCCCAGCCTTACTAGTATAGTCTAACCAGCTCAGAATATACTTAAAAGTCAGTGCTATAAGTGGGAAGTTTCCTTTAATATTATGTGTTTATCGCAAGGCCACATGTACCATTGCAACATCCCAGGGCACCTTATAGGTCAGACAGTCCTGAGAGATGCTGTTAGAGTCACACTGGGATTGCCACAGACAATCCCTGGAAATTATCTCTTTAGATAATAATCAATGGCAGAATTAAACCATCACATTATGCATACATAGCTCCATTTTTTTGCTTTGCCAAGTGAAGCCACAACTAAGGAATGAGTCTTTTTTTAAATGTATTTTCAAGGTCACATCATGTATTTGTTTCCCTTGAAATGGCTATAAATTTAGCGAATGCACCCGCATGAGCTAACAGTAGATAACAAATGGACTCTCTGAGGTAATCTAAGATTGTGCACTCAGTTTCTAATTCTGTATCTTGACTTTTAAAATTACTTTACTTTCTGTGGTGATGATGAGATTGAGAAAACATCCAAACAGGCCACAAGTTTAACACAAACACAGGTGCACAGACACACAAAGCAATAATCTCTCTCCTCACTGTGTTCTGGATGTGAACATATAGATATATATAGAAAACCTACAATTAAAATCCAGTTAGAAAAATGTTTGTTTACTTTATTCACAATTGGACAAATTAGAGCTCAGCAATAATCTAACTAAGAAATTTAGGGCCCACTGGGAACAAGTCAGAGACCAGTTAGAAAAACAAAGAAACAAAAAACCCAAACAACCAAAAGAACATCCAAATGCAATAATTTAATTTTCTTTCCAGGACACTGAAGGTCAGTAAGCTAAGAATGAATGGGAACTCACATTTTCTTTTAAACAATTCCTTTCATTTGAGATAGTCCAAGGTCTTCAGTATCAGTCCTTGTACTCCTCTTTGCAGACAGTGACTGTATTCTTCCTCTTCTAAACAGATACAGACAGAGACATGGAGAGTTTAATTGAGATTTAATTGAGAGTTTGGGATTATTAACCCAGTTAGTGGTGGAAAAGTGAATAACATCCAAGAACTCTGACTCCTGGCTGTCTGCTCTTTGGATCTCAAGCACAAAATATCTTAATGTGTAGATGTCAACATTCTTGATTTTTTTGAGCCTGGGTTATATCTATATCTATATCTATCTATATATATATCAAGTTACCATAACTTGATTGTCAGTTTGAAACTTTTTGTTTTTAATGTGTCTTTTCATTTAAATAACAATACAGGGAATTCTACAATGATCTCTGCTATTTCTGTCTTAATTGCTGAAAAATTAGCTCTGAAACTCAATGCAAATGAGCTAACAAAATGTGTTAAAATCTATATTTCTTACACATGGAATAGTTTTTCTTATACATACGTGTTTTGGGGATCAAAATCCTAAGGTTTTAATACAAAAGGGGAAGACTCTTGGAATCTATTTGGTCTTGCAATGAAAGGTCAGCTGTTTCGACTCTTGTTCAGAGTGAGTCTCCAGGAAGGTACAGATCTATGCTGTATCAGGAGGCATCTCCAAATAGCTAAAGAGCTGGATTTCTATTGGTGTAACAACTGTCACTGCTAGTGAATGAAGCATACTGGAAAATTAGTACAGTACTATATGCTGAATAATTAATTTGTACGTTGTTTGCTGACAGCTATCTCTGACAGCATTAACTTCTAACATTATTGACTATCTCAAACTGATATATTGGCAATGGCTGATACTTTGCAGCAGGTTGATAGGCAATTATTATAGGGTCCACACCAACGTGCTCTGCAGTCAGTAAAGATAAGTGCAATGTTTCTGTAGCTTCTGGAGGTAGAGGGGGTATGTATATAAGCCTGCTTTTTAATTAGATCTATATTAAGACCCACTTTTAATCTCATTTCTCATTCCCAAAACATAGGAGACCGGCTATAAGCTTTTTAATATTTCTTTGTTAGGCTTGATGTTTCTCAACCACATACACGTAGAAGATCCATAGACAAACCTTATATGAAAGCACCACTCAGACAGATGTGACCTTCACTGTGTCTGCCCAGCTCTGATAAATTCATAGATTCATAGAACAGTTTGGGTTGGAAGGGACCTTAAAGATCATCCAGTTCCAATGCCCCCAGCCTTGGACAAGGACACCTTCCACTACACCAGGTTGGTCAAGGTGTGATAAATAAAGATAGGGAAAGTAATTTTGCTTGAAATAATTAAGGGTATAGGCAAGCAAGCAGGAAGAATGTGAGGATCCCACCCCCAAGGTGGGAGATGAGAACATTTCATGCCGGGTCAGGTACTGGTCCCCAGCAACATGTGCAGTGCATCTGGGATGCTTGAGTTCAGAAGTTCAAGCATCCACTGACCCCTGAAGAGACCAACACCAGACGTGCAGTGGCAGGAACTCCTGTTGTGTGGTGGAGGTTCTTTGTTCTTGGAACCAATCAGGTTGTTGCACAGGAAGAGTTATGTTATAAAAACCCCCAGTGAGGGGAAGGAAAGGTGTACATGCAGGAAGTTATGTACCCAGCACTGTAAATAAACCTTCTTTAACAGACTTTGTCCCTCAACAAAATTGTTTTAGGAGTGAGCTTGTTTCTCACAAAGGCCTCATCCAACCTGGCCTTGAACACCTCCAGGGAGATGGCACCCATGGCCTCCCTGGACAGCATGTTCCAGTGTCTCACCACCCTTTCTGTAAAGAATTTCTTTCTAATATCTAGTCTAAATCTACCCTCCTCAAGCTTAAAGCTGCTCCCTCATGTGCTGTCACTACAAACCACTCTTCCGGCTCACCTTGTCCCTTCAGCCCTGCAAGCCACGTCTGTCTGCTCCTGGGCTTTTATTACATGAACATGCTGACTATGGGTTCAGTGCAGCTCATGCGAAGGGGCTTGCGTCTTTCTGGGTAAACTGAGGCACAGCAAAGATTCTGAGTTTTAAGGCTTGTGGCTTCTTTTCCTGGATCTTAGGCAAGGCAAGGCAAGGCAAGGCAAGGCATGGCAAGGCAAGGCAAGGCAAAGCAAGGCAAGGCATCTTGTTTACAGTTTGGCTTTGCTTTTATCATTTGCCCAAGGGTCAGTTTGGCCAACTGGCGACCAATAGAAAGGGATTTCATCAGGTTGTGGCCATATAAGATAAAGACATAAACTTAGTCTAGGTGAAGCATGGGCAGTGCGTGTGCCTGTTTACCACAAAGGGAGGACATATCCCTTGTTTACCAGACTTTCTAACGCCGGGGTTCCTTTTTTTTCTGCGTTACCCAGACCACTGCAGGAGGGAGGGGGAGAGTGGGATCACGCCTGGACATGCCAGGACTTGTTCTGGGTTTGTGTTGAGCCTGTTTGGCCCTACCACCACACCCTGGAGGAGGGAGCCAGGCCACCACCCTCTTGAAGGTTCAGCGTGTTCCCTTGCCTGGGGGTGCACTTGGGGATTCTGGTCTGCACTAGGGGCAGGCGACTTGTTTGGTATGAGCACATTGTGTGCCTTGTAGAATAACAAAGGCTTTCTGCCCACGATGACTGTCCTGTTTATTAAGTTTTAAGCTGTGTGTCACTGAGCAGTATGGTTTGTTCCTTCCGGCCACACCAGTTAAATTCCCCTGTGACAAGAAATAACAAAGAAAAGGCTTACTATAAAAAGTGCAAGAATATGGAGCCAGAGTTAGAGCCCAAACTCTTTGAAAATGAAACTAAAAGTGGCAGAAGTAATACTGCTATACTAGAAAATATTTTGTATTATATCATGAGACATTCTACTTTCCTGTGGGCAGGGTATGAAATCTTTCTCTATAGCACATCATCTCCTTGTTGAATTGTTAGTCACAAAAATAGAATTACCAGTAATTATAATCATAAAATGAAAGCAAATCACTTGGGGCTTTCCACATTATGCATATTTCCTAGGCATCTGTAAAGCACTTCACAGAACCACAAAACGTTAGGGGCTGGTAGGGACCTTGAAAGATCATCTAGTCCAACTTTCCTGCCAGAGCAGGATCACCCATATCAGATCATACAGGAGTGCATCCTGGCAGGTTTTAAATATCTCCAAAGAAGGAGCTGAACACTTGTTAGTGTTCTGTGATTTTACTTTAAATGGCTGGTACCGAGTTGCTGTGATTTAAATTGCTTGGACTGCTAGGTTATGATACATGTTTTTTCAATGACTGTTAGCTAGCTAAAATCTATTCTCAGACATGAATAGTATGTAGGTGTTTCAGGGCTTTTAATGCTTCTCCTCTTTGGTGATGATTTTTCTGTAGTTCTGTGTGGTATGTGTAACTATCGATGCAGGCTTTTTTTTTGTACCCAGTTCAGTTGCAGCCTTCTGGCCTGAGCTTGTGTGAAGCTGAATATTAAACATATTGGAAAACTGAAATTAATGATGATTTATCAGATTTTAAGTACTTACTGCATTTAAATTTGCTTACATCTTCAAGATATTGCAGAAAAAAAAAACTTTAAAATGATAGTTTTTTTGATATAACAGAAAAGAGGTGGAGAAGATAGAAACAGGAAGCTATATCTAGTGGCACTGAAGACAAATTGTATAATCAGAAATCCCTATTTGCCATTGCCATATTCATTTATCATTAGGAGACACATTTTAAAACAGAAAGGGGAGTAAACTCTTCTACCTCTTGTATAGAAAAAAAGAGTTGAAGGTTCTTTGCTAAAGATTACAGATATGTTAGTCCTTTGTTAATTTATCTATGAGATACATTGAATCTTATTTTGTACAGAGCCTGCCTTAGATCTATTTTTTTTACAATATTTGAATACTAGAAATGCAGACTTCTTTTTCTAAATTGCTTGTTTAGAGGAAGAGATTTTTGTTCCCTAGAATAAACAGTGTGAGACAATAACAAACCTGGCAACAGAACACTGCAAAAGACTCCTAGAGCTCCTATATTTTTTCACAAATAGTTACATTTACATGAGGGGCAAACATTGATGAAAAACACATGATGGTCAGCACCAACAGACAATTCTTTAATGTTTGTGTCCATCATAGTATACAAGACGTATTTTTTTTGGAGTGAGATGATAGTAGTGAAACTTTTTTTTTTTTTTTACTTATGCTATAAGATCTAATTCTCAGGGTGATTTCATGGAGCAGCAGTTCAGAAAGTATATTGAAGATAGTTGTATTTATTTATGAGGTAACTCATCTTAAACATGGCACTGCAACAGAGGCAAAACCAGCCATTCAATGCGGTTAGTTTCACACAAAATATCTTGGCTGTAGAATGAATTCACACAGTCTGGCTAAGTGAATTTATTACTGTTGCCTATTTATTATTTATGATGTGCTAAAGACCTAGAAATCCCATTCAGAATGAGTTGTGTAGACAGATAAGAATAAGATAATTTCTGCTTCCAGTTAACTTACAATTAACTATTTGCAAACTCTGATTCCCTTGACTAGAATGAGTATGTTAGTTTCTCAGGAAGTACTGTGAGTGTAGAAGTTACCTTGTTGAAATCCTGAGCATGAGTTAATCAGCTTATCAGGTATGTTAATATTACAGTATGATATGAGGAGTCTCCTCCTCTGGAGACTTTCAAAACCCACCTGGATGCATTCTTATGTGGACTACCCTAAGTGGTCCTGCTCTGGCAGAGGGGTTGGACCTGATGATCTCTTGAGGTTCTTTCCAACCTCTGATACACTGTGATACTGTGATCATCAGACATACAATTTTTTTTGGATCCGTAATATTCAGCTCTGCAACTAAGGAAAAATAGACAGACATTTGCAGATAAATCTCAACACTTTGAAAGTGTGTTGTGTGTCCAGCTGCAAGACATCATTTAAATTCTCTTACATGTGCGATGTTAAAATTTAAACTGAAGAGTTTAATCCTGGCTATGTGAATTTATAAAGAAAGCTCTTGTATTACTTTTAGTGAAGGTGCAGTTTTAACTTTTTTTAGATTTAATATGGAATCCAGTGAAATTAATGGAAAGTGTTTTAATGACTTCACTGGGATATGAATGCTCATGTGGTCTGCCCCACTATTCAGCTCTGGAAGAGTATTGATTTTTATTTTTCTGATGAAGGCAGGGTTAACTAACCAGTTACTAAGGGAAGGAGTGTATTGTGGCTATGAACTGGAGAAAAAAAAATCAAAATCCTGTTTAATTGGTTCTTGTTTGCATATGAGCACATCACTTTAAGGCAATTTTGGAAGTTCCTCTTAATGCTGTCCTTGAAATCTCATTTCTAGTGTTTGGACACTGTATCAAATAGCTCAGCCTACAGGAGTGCAATTATCACCTGCAAAACACACATTGTATCTTTACCCTCTCATTGATCTTTTTAGTTGGTATAAAGGAGTTTACATCTTATGAATAACAAAGCATATTTTTATCACAGGCAAACATTTCCTTACCTGCACAATATAACTGTAGTTTCTTACCTAGCTTCTCAATTGTTTGCTTATCAACAAAACAAAACAAACAAACCTTTTATTCTTTCTAAATGTTAATTTTAAAATTAAATATCTCAAGTGTCTTTTTCCTTGTATATTTGCTGTCACTGAACAAAAGCTTTGTATTGGAATATTACCATAGTCCATTTATGCTTGTGGAGATCTATCAACCCATAAAATAATTTTTAAAAAGCCATTTCTAATAAGTCAACACAAACACTGCTTTCAGCTTTCTGAACTCAGAAGCTTCAGGTTCAAGTCATTTTCACTTTCTGCTTTGTTTATTTAGTTGTTTGGCTTCTGATATGGTTGTTTCTTCACCCTCCCCCCCCCCCCCCCCCCCCCCTTTTTTTAACCCAAAAATTGAATTGAATTGAAATATACAAATTTTCAATGTACACTGCTGAATTACAGATCACAGAATCAAACAAGTTGGAAGAGACCTCCAAGATCATCAAGTCCAAACGATCATCCAACCCTAACTAATCAACTAGACCATGGCACTAAGTGCCTTATCCAGTCTTTTCTTAAACACCTCCAGGGATGTTGATCCCACCACCTCCCTGGGCAACCCATTCCAATGGGCAATCTCTCTTTCTATGAAGAACTTCTTCCTAAGATCAAGCCTAAACTTCCCCCTACACAGCTTAAGATTGTGTCCTTTCCATAGAGTAATTATTTAATTAGTAAAATTCTCATCTAAATATTGCTCTCACTCTTTTTTTTCTATATATTCCTATTTTTAAAAATAAAATACTAAAATAAGATCATCTATATTTCTTAAGGATGAGTTTTTTACACCTCAATTTCTTATAATTCATAAAGAAATAAGTATGGATACATTTTTTGAAAATGATATGTTACTCATAATACATTTTCCATTTAAAAGGGTTTCCTAAGGGCAAAAGCCATTAGTACTAACCTTTTAATGAGAACTGAAAGTCTCTTAATTGTATATTTTCCTGAAAAATGGCTTGCACTTTGCCCTCAACACCTAGGTGATTATGCTTTTTTAATATTCACTGTACAGGAAATGCAAGATAGTTCTGGTTGCATTTCTGTGTGTTTTGTATATTCCATAGTACTCCCTTGCATAAAACTGATGATGAGCATAACTGGGAAAGGGATAATAAATCTGTAATACCTTTCAGAACATGATTTATGCTGCTGTAATTCATTTTTTGTGTGTTGTTAACATGTTTGTGTGCCATCAGACTGCTAAGGCTGAATTTTAGAAAAGTAAATCACACATTTGCATGGTATCAGGGTTAGAACTGGCTTTGCAAATTAAAAATAAATTAAAATTTCAAAAAAAGTGAAATTGTTTCTAGGGAAATGATTATTTTAAGTATTAAGGCTATTCTATTTTTCCCTTATTGAAGAAAAACTGGGAGCCTATAAAAGTCTATTTTTTAATACAAGCTACTTCAAAGAGTTGTTCAAGACCTACTGCAAGCTTTAGCACAAATGTCAGCACTGAATACATAATGTATCCCTCCTTCCTCACAGCAGAGTTCAACAGTGCTTCAGGGGCAGCTTATCTTCTGAAGTTTGAATACTTCTAGTTTACTTTCTGAAGAGAAGGTACAACTTTAAGGTACACCAGCTGGCTCTAACAAGTACTGAGCTAAATGGGGGAGGAATTCACACAAATTGCATATGAACCATGAATGAATGTGGGTTTCAAAAGTGAACAGGCCTCTTTCTCATCCGTCTGCTGCATGTTGCAGCAGTTCAAAACCAGCAGGGATGCTTTCAAGTCAAGTTTCTTTACATACAAAGCTACATTCAGATAACAAACTTGATTCAATTTGGCTTGTAAAGCATAAATGATAATTGAAAGTAGTCTTGCATACGTTGTTCTAAAACACAAATACATCTTGTATTTTTGGGGACCTTCTCCTTTTGTCCTTCAGCCATTGGCCTAACATGAAAACAGTTCCTCATATCAGAATTTTCTAGTCACACATAAAATTCTGTAACCAAGGAAACTATCAAGCATGTTAGATATGATTGTCCTGAGGCTCAAAAATCAAAGTATCCTCTAAAAATTTAAACACAAGCAGAGAACTCACTCATAAGAATTGATTCACCCAAATATATTATTTATTTAATTATGCATTTGGAACCTCCATTTCACAAGTAAAATTCATCTTAGCTCCTTACTTTTATACTGAAGGTTGTTCTTTTTGTTTCTCTTGACAACTTTCCTTTTTCTTGCACTTCTTGTTAGAAACAGAAGCTGTCCTCAGGATGTCCCTATGGCAAAATAGACCCAGAAATGCCATGGCATCAAAAGCTTGAGAAGCCATGTGTAGATGTTTGTCTACATGTTCTTAGGAGTTGTAAGGTGTTATATGTACACAAAACAAAATATGCACCAATACACAGTATTGCAGCTATTATTTTTTAAGTTGAGAACTAAACCAGAATTCTTGAACTTTCAAGTCTATTTTAAACTGGAGTACATATTACGTAAAGAATTTTTTATCACAAGACTGTGGGCTGATTATGTGAGTCTGCTATGCCTGGAGTCTGTCCATTGATTTCAATGGGAGTTCATCTAAGCCCTTAGTACACAACACTTTATTTCATAGAAGAGCATCTACAATTGAGTCATTTAATCTATTTTCACACTGATTTAGGGTTATTTCCCTATAGTAAATGCACTGGCTAGTTTAAAATATCACAAAAACTTTTCACTTGTTCTGACATCCTCCCCAAGACTGTTGTCAGCATTAGCACATTGTATCACATCAATTTTATAATTTCACTGAGTATTAATATATTTATTTATTGAAAAACAAAAAATTTAAAAACCAGGGGCAAAAAAACAGTCTCCCCAAGAATATAAGCTTTGACTCATATTCTTTATAAATTCCAATCTTGCTTTTCACAAGATAATTATAATTGCTTTGTTATGTGTTTCATTACTTAATGGAATAGAAATTGTATTTAACAGATCTTAACTCCTTGTCTTTCTTCTTTACAAATCAATATCAGATTGGCTTCTCATAGGTATCCTCTTTCATAGTTTTCAATACAAATAGCTACCATCATTGTTTACTGAGTCAATTCACAGTGTTTTCTCTAAATATATGTGCAGCAAAATTGGCTTTTCTCCTTCCTGTTGTGAAAGAACGTGTTCCTAACTGACTGATAATGTCTAACCTTTCTCCTGAGGAAGCAGCAGTCAAAAAAAAAAAAAAGAGAAGGGGTTATCATTAATGAAACAACATTTAACAATATAATTGTATATTTCTGATCCTTTAAAACTCCACAAAAATTAGAAGTCTATGCAGTAAAACAAAAACCCGAAGTTTATCTGAATGTAGATTTTTCAGATTCCAAGCTCTTAATTGTAGTATCCTTTAGAAGTATGTGTCCAAAATACACTTCCTGTAATCAAATCATCTGTAACTAGGCTATCAAATTTATCAAGCTACATCTGTAATATATGTCAAGAAAACACTGAATCATGCTTCTTGAAGATGGTCAGCTGACTAACAGGGATGAAAAAAAAAGTGAAGGCATTCAACACTTTTTTTTCTTTTTTTTTCCCCTCAGTCTTTAGACCTTGGGCTGCCTCATCCCTTGAGTTAGAGGGCCAAGGCTGTGGAAACAATGACTTTCCATTTGTGGACTCTGAAATTGTAAGTGCTGTGCTGTATCAGCTAAATGTTCACAGGTGCATGGGGACTGATGGGATTTATCCCATAGTACTGAAGGAGCTAGCAGATGTTATAGCAGGACCAGTCTTGATCATCTGCCAAAGGTCTTGAGAGTCTGGGGAGGCCCTCAGTGACTGAAAGCAAGCCAGTGTTATTCCAGTCTACAAAAAGGGTGTGAGGGTATGACCCAAGTAACTACAGGCTTGTTAGTCTAACCTCAGTTTCCAGAAAAATTATGGAGAAAATGATATTAGGTAGAACTGAAAGGTACTTAATAATGCAATCATCAGACACAGTCAACATGGGTTCACAAAGGAACTAATTTGATATCCTTCTATGGTAAGATCACTTGCTAGAGAATGAAGGGAGGGTAGTGGTTTTTCTAGATTTTAGTAAGGTATTTTTTATACTGTCCTCTATAACACCCTTTTGGACAGGTTGTCCTACTGTTGAATAATTAAGTTCATGGTGCTCTGGCTGAAGAACTGGCTGAAGAGTAGTGCTCAAATGGTTGTAGTGAGTGGGGCTACATCTGGTTGGCAGTGTTCCTCAGGCTCCAACTTAAAAGCCAGTTATACTCAGTGTACTTATCAATGATATGGATGCAGGGGTTGAATGCACCATTAGCAAGTTTGCTGAGGATATCAAATTCTGAGTTGTTGAGTCTCTTGAGGGACAGGATGCCTTGCAGAGTGATCTAAAGAGATTGGAGTGGCTATGATTAATGGGATAAAATTTAACAGCTTGACATGATAGATTCTGCACTTAGGATAAATTAACATCAGGAAGAAGTCTAAGCTGTCAAAGGAGTGGCTGGAGAGCAGCCCTGCAGAAAGAGATCTGTGGGTGCTGGTCAGCTGTAAGCTCAATATGAATGAGCAGTGTGCCCCAGAAGGCTAGAAGGCAAACTGCATCTTGAGGTACATCAAATACCATATAATCAGACAGTTTAAAAAGGTGGTTATCCTGCTGTATTCAGCATTAGTGTGCTGTGTATCACGTTCAGCACTAAGACACATAATTGAGTGTCATCACGTGTAACTCTGGGCCCCAATAGTTAAGAAGGTTGTGAATGTGTCCAGAGAGCACATATAAAAGGGCTGGGATGAATGTCCTATGAGGAACAGCCTATGAACATAGGGACTTTGGGCTTGTCTAGTTTGGAGAAAAGGATGCTAAGGGATGATCTCATTGCTCTCTTCCCGAAGACAGGAAGTTGAAAGTGCTAATGTCTTGTCCCTGTTATCTGGTGATACAACGTGTGGGAATGGTTAAAGCTGCACCAGGGGAGGTTTAGACTAGACACTCTTTACTGAGAGTGTGGCCAAACACTGGAACAGGCTTCCTAGGGAGGTGGTCCATGACCCAACTCTGTCAGTGTTTAAGAGACATTTGGCCAGTGGTCCTTAGCAGCATGCTTACACTGTTGGTCAGCCCTGAAGTGGTCAGGTAGCTGGACTAGATAATAGTGGTAGTTTTCTTTCAAATGAAATATTGCATTCTATTCTATTCTATTCTATTCTATTCTATTCTATTCTATTCTATTCTATTCTATTCTATTCTATTCTATTCTATTCTATTCTATTCTATTCTATTCTATTCTATTCTATTCTATTCTATTCTATTTCTATTCCATTCCACTCCACTCCATTCCACTCCTCTCCACTCCACTCCTCTCCTCTCCACTCCACTCCATTCCCTTCTATTCCATTCCATTCCATTCCATTCCATTCCATTCCATTCCATTCCATTCCATTCCATTCCATTCCATTCCATTCCATTCCACTTTAAATTTCTAGGATGACCTGGGACAGGTCTGGTATTTGCAGAGCACATAATTGCTAACTACACATGGATCAGTCTTGGGGTGAAATATAGTCAGAAGTGAGGACTGAGGATTGTATGGTATGCTCCATGTGCAAGGCTCACAGAGACAGAAGTATCTGAGAAATTTATGTAAGAAAGAAGATTTAAAATCTAGTAATAAGATAAGGTAAAGTCATTTGGATTAGGATTAAGGCATGAAACAATGAGAATGAGAAATAAGAAATAAGAAAATGTATATAGATCTTAGCCACACCAAACATAGCACAAAATCTGAGTAGTTTGAAATACTTGAAGATTTTTTTAAACTAGGATTATATATGATCAGCAAGCCAGAAAAGGTGTTGAAAATAGTTATAAAATAGTAAGAAAAGCATAATCACAATCATAATGGGAGATTTCAAATGTTCATACATAGCCTGGGTGAACTTTGTGCTGTAAAGCGTAAAATTTATTTAAACTCAAATGCTTTTTGGAGCAATTTGCCTCTTACAAATCACAGAAATGAAGTCTTCCAATTTATTCTCAAGAGATACATAATACTTGATTCTGGAATAATTTAAACAGTGACTGTGGTGATTTCCTACCGTAGAGAAGTAAAAAAAAAATAGTTCATATTTCAACAGAATATTTTTTTTTCTTTTAAAAGAGAAATGCCATGAAATTGAGAAAAACAGAGAAAAGATGACCATTAAAAGGACAAAGTGTTTTCAGGAGATGTGAAGAAGGCCTTTGGATAAAAACACAACACAATTTAAAAAAACCCACACAATTCCCACCCCACCCCCCCACCCCCCCCAAGCTCCCAATAATACTAATAAATAAATAAATTTTAAAAATATAATAAAAATAATGAAGTGACTCAAGGACAATTATCTGCTGAGCACAGCTAACCAGAAGAGTAATGGAAGTGGTAAGTGATAGAAAAGCTTTCTTCTTGAAGTGGAAATCATCTCCACTTGAGTAAAGCAGAAAAGTGCATTAACTTTTAATAGCTAAACTTTGAATAATTTAAAAACTGTTGTAATGAAATTCTTCCTATATGTGCACTGCAAGTCAGACTATAGTTAGAGATGGCGAAGCCCAAAATTGTCAAGGTGTACAAGGAGCATCCAATAATGTGAAAGCCATATAAACATTAGCAAGGTGAAGAACTCTTTCAAACTGGACTGAAATTGATGAAATTGGACAAAACCAATTTGCCAGGAACAGGCAGTATTCACCCATGAGTTCTAAAGGAATTTGAAATTGACATTGTGAAATGATGTGTTTCAGTTTAAAGTAGCTTTCAAAACAGGAGGGGTGGAAGGTGAGAAAGCTATAATTACAAATAGGATATCCTGAATTGAATAAATTGATAGAAATCATATTAAGGAATGGAATTAGAAGATACATAGATTGGCAAGAAATACAGAAGCAATACTTCTGTCAGAAGGAAATAACACACCATAACTTTAAGAAATTAAGACAATCAGAGGCAACACTAAGGAGCCTCATCCGTGACACGTGTTTAGAATTAAAAAAAAAAAAAAAGACATTAATTGGGAAAATTCACTAAAAATTCTTAAACTATGATGGGATAGAAGGGAAAATATTCTAGTTAATAATTGTTGAAATGTAGCAAAAATGAAATAGAAGTAATTTTCATTTTTCACTGTACCAGTGGGCTAGCAGCAGGGTCCCATAAGCAACCTGTGCTCGTCAGTACCCTTGCAACCAGTCTAGTAAAGATAATGAATACTGAGGTCACAGAGGTTTCTGATTAAACAATTATGAAATGATTTTGCATAGACTAAGATAAATGTACCTGGAATGAACCACTGAAAGATCTTATGATACTAAGGATGGAATTAATATAAATCTAAGTGCATCTGTTGATATGCAGACTAAACTTGGCTTTTAAGATTCTAGTACAGTGTGTGGAAAGAGGTATGTGTTCTAGGACTTTAGTTCATCCATTTCATCTTACAGGAAGATGAATCACTTTTTTAATGTTTATAGGGATTTTAGGCCTGGAACTTTTTCACATCTGAGAGGAAAGCCATGCAAGTAATCTAAATAAAATTCAATGCATATAAATGTTAAGTAATGAGTATGAGCAGCATAAACCTCTCTGTGTAGGTAACAATGAGTCTAGGCATATATACAGAATTCTGCATACTAATTTCTTCAGAAAACAGATTTTAAATTTACACCATGTATATGGATTATTCTTTAAAACTTGTAGTTAAGGAGCCAGAAGAAGTAAAAAATATAATGAAAAACAGGAGTTATCTGAAAAGAAATACATATTAAAAGCTATAAAAATAAATTATATCACTATATAAATCAAAATCATATTTATCTCCAGTACATAAGGCAAATTAAGGAAAAAAAAAAAAAGGCAAGAAGAAATTATTCAGATCCTCAGACATGAACAGATGGATAACTGCCAACTTCGATAGAATTGCATTGTTTGGAGAGTCAGCTCTGTATGGCTTCACAACCTCCTGTAAAGCTACTATTTGGTAGTCTGACAGCTTTTGCACATATGTAATTCCATAAATGCATTCCTTAATGACAGCATAATGTCACATAGATGTGGACATGGTTTCTGCATGGCACACTGAGCACATTTTTTATGAACTGAAACACAATGACATCTCTCTGGGCAATGTTTTTTGCTATTATTACTAGGCACAAAACTTTTTGCAGGCTAGCTGGCTGGCAAGAAAAATGACCTCATTAGGCATTGTTTTATGTCAGGATAATCTTAGCAAAATGGAACTATTAGATAACTGGGCTTCTGTCACTAATATTTTTGGTTTATTCTGGGGGTTTAATTTGTGTTTCTTATCCGTTTTGAAAAGCCTTGAGACAATTTCTCAGTTCTGTGTTTTTCACCTAAAAGGGAATTCTCCTGCTTACAAGAGTACTTCTTCAAATTTAAATTTTCACTAAATTCTTAATGGCACTAATTTTCACTAAATTCTTAATTTAAAAAAATCTATTTAATGGTTTTGTCATGAGTTTGCTTCTTCTCCCTTGGGAGTATTTTGTATTGAATTAAATTCCTGATATCAATCATACTGAGATCACACTTGTTATCATTTTGATGCTGAGCGCCTTTAAGAAACTGTAGAGTGGACCTTCAGGAGATCCAGAGCATCCAGGGGTGGACAAGAAATTGCAATCTTTTGTATTTCATTCCCATAAGCCCTGCATCTCTATAAAACCAAGAATTTCTGCTTGTTCTGCCTTTTTCTGCTCCTTCTCTGCTCCTGGATGGACATGCAGGCTATAATCTCCCTGCAGAAACTGTTGGATGGAGGGGGGGGGCATTTGAGGCTGACTGATTTGGCCTAAGCGGTGGAGGTTTTGAAATCTTTTTTGCTTAAAGAGGTTGTTGCAAACCCAGGTTGAGGGATTGGGCTGAAGTTGAATGTAAATTTAGGTATTTTGTAATTTCTGTATATAGTTGTGAACAGCGCTTCTATTTTACTTCCACCTCTTTCCAATCCCATGTGAAAGCGTCTTTATTTTACTTTCCTTTCAGGGGTGAAATATTATTTCTGTCTAGTCTATAAACTAAGACAACACTCAGTCTTCTAGTACAGCATAACTGTTACAAAAGTTTTGATGATAAATTTGGTGAAAAAATCTGTAAGTAGGAAACACATTGAACATTGGCTACAGATGAAGAACCTACCTCAGTAGTTTGATTTCAAAGAACCAGAACTCTGCTTTGCACTTCCATTTTTTGGCTCTGTAGTTACACATCATCTCATGCAATATCATTGACACAGTTAAAGACAGATATGGTGTATTCCTCAAAAGGAATACCTATGCTAAGTGAGTGCTAGCAGAAATTACTGCTTCACCATTTCAAAACACTTTTTGATTACAGAAATACATACTTTGGCTGCTGTTCCCAGAATTAACTACCCTCAAGGGATTTGATTTAAAATGTCAGTGGAGATATGACAGGTACCTTGTAAATTCATTAGCAGTTTCATGTTCTACCACTATGCATTACATTTAAGCTAAATAGCTATGCAGATATTGTGAGACACTCCACATATTATTTAAAGATGGTTCCCAAAATGTTAGAGATTAAATGATGTTTCTTCTGGACTGGTAGATATGCTTTGAGATTTGTCATATGACTGAGATGAAAAAAAATAGAAAATGTAAAGAAAACAAGGTTGGAAACTAAATACATTTTCTCAGATTAATTTGCAAGTCATTATGGAGTTAGTTTTTATGGCCCAAAGACAAAATTTGTTGCTGCCTACCTGTATACAAACAGTATTTATAGAACTAAGGTTCTAGGAATAAGAAAAAGATTATTCTAGGAACATTAAAAAAAAAAATCCTAAAAATAAACTGGTCTATAAAATGCCTTTGGAAGTCTCATAACAACATCTGGTATGATTTTTGATACAATGTGAAAAAAGCAGAGAAATATATAAGCAGCATTGATGATAAGAGTAATATTACTGAAGTCCACAGTGTATACCTCTGAATGTTTTTTCTTTGGAAATTTTTGGCATATACAAAATAAATTAAATTTATTGTGTCTGGCAACACTGCCAGCAATAAGTTGAAAGCACCATTCAGTTTTACATCATACATTTTTGACCGAAATAAATACCAAAGTAAATAAAAAGAATCATATCAGAAGTAGAAGCATGGGGGGAAAAAAAGCTGAAAGCAATGGAATGGAACTCAAAATAGTGTCTAATCCTCATAGTAGTCAATTTACTTCTCATGCATCTGCAAGACAAAATATGTCCCACATAGTCCATATGTTCTTATTCACATGTGACTTAAATTTATCATAGAACAATGTTATCAGCTCAGATGGTCTCTTTCTAGTTTGTTCCTAACTGTTAATCAACTTTGTCATCTACATCATCATCCACCAGCCACTCTTCTGCCAGGCAGAAATTATGCTGAGAGGTAAAATCGTTTCCTACTGACTGAAGAATAAGTAACAGATAGCAGTAGCAGCTCTTAGGATAAATTATTTCTTCCTGGTGGGGAGATGACTGTTACCATGTTGCTTGCCAGACTGAGAGAGAGACAGAAAAGAAGCAAGGTAGCTTGCATTCCTCTGATCTGTTCTCAAAGATGACAAAACCTCATAATGAGTGTTGTGTTAACATATTTCACCATTCATGTACCTTTCTATTTTGAATTTTTGAAAATATTGTTGAAACTGGGCTCTATTTGAAATGAAATACAGGTTTTTGAATTAGATGCAAGTTTAGACTGAAGCAGGTTTAGTGATATTCCCACATAGGAAGGATGGACAGATCAGAGGAAACACAGCTTCTTGCTTTATTCCAGCTCTCATTTAAGCCAACAAATTTATTTAGAGAGAGAGTAAAAGTCACATACTTTCAACATTATTTTAGCTAGTCAAGTGAAGTAAAAAATTCAGGAAAACAGGATTGATGAATTCTGGCTGTTCATGCTTCCAGTGATTACAGAAGAAGAGCGAGCCAACTAGGATCTTAATTATACCTGACTATGGTATTTCTTTGTATAGCAGAGTACTGTTTCTAACACTATATTTCTGATTTCCCTGTATTTTGGGCTTTTTAGCATCCAGGAATTCGAGCTGGTCAGGACAAGAATGAGTCTGGCATGTCCTGGAAATCTTAGAAGCAGTGCATTCACAAGAAAGAGGTGTTTTGCATACGCATTTAAAGCACACTAAAGTTATGCATGTGCAGATTAGATTCACCACCCACATACCAGAGTTTTATCAAATTTTAGACAGAATTCAAAGCATTCTGGTCACCTTGTACATGTTAAAAAAAATATGCTTGGAAGAGTCTGTTATATGGAACAAACATAAATCAAAATTGCTACTCAGGAAAATGTATCTGATTAAAAAAAAAGAAAAAAGATAATTCATGCATTATAGTATTAGATGGGAGAGTTAAAATCAACTAGTTAGACTGGATAGACATTTGGATGGAATTTGGCTGAACTATAAAAATTGGGTTTTGTCCCTAGAAAGCAATCAGCCAAAAAAACTTTGATTTAAGAATTTTTGGTCACGTAGAATCTAGCAAAGTTTCTTCATAAAATATTTTAATAAGTAGTAAGTTTTGCTATACTTTTAATATCAATTTCATTCAGATTGTGTTCCAGTTCCAGTCTTATTGACTAGACTGAAAGACTCTGTTTTATCAAATTTCTGTTTCCTCATGGCTCTTCAATATCTTCTTTCAATCTTGAATATCAGAGTGAACATAACATTCTTTTTCTGCCAAAATTAGAATAATATAAAGTACTTATTCCTGTATAGTCTACTTCCTCTACCCTAAGGAAGTTTATCTAAATGTAACATTAGCTTTTTAGGCACAATGTGACATTGAGGTAATTTCCAACTCATTATGCCATGTTTAAATGTTATTATATGAACTGATAAATTTTTATATTTAATGATATTACAAAGCTGACCTATTCTGAGTAAGGATGACAGAATTTTGCCTTCAAATTATATTAACAACAGCAACAAAATCAAACAAATGGACTCCATATATTGTCCCACAGAGTGAAATCTGACAACTTAAGATCAGTCTGGCAATCAGAACATAAGGATACAGAGGCAATTCAATATTTTCATGTTGTAGATCATGCTTAGAAAACACGTCTTTTTGCAGGCATATAAAGCCCTATAAATCTTTGAGGCAATATTTTAGCTGAAAATTCAAAGTCCTTAAGGAACAGTTGACATGGAAGAAACACAAAAACCCCTAGATGAATGAAGCTAAAAAAAGATTAAAATAATTTGTTTATGAATAACAAACTCAAACAGCTCCAAATGGTGGCAGATACAATTTTCTTTCATGTAAAAGGGCATAGCATAATTCAAATGTCTAATATTTCACAGAATCACAGAATTAACCAGGTTGAAAAAAACCTTCGAGATCATCAAGTCCAACCTATTGCCCAACACCATTTAATCAACTAAATCATGGCACTAAGTGCCTCATCCAGTCTTCTCTTGAACATCTCCAGCGATGGTGACTCCACCACCTCCCTGGGCAGCCCATTCCAATGGGCAATCACTCTCTCTGTGAAGAACTTCCTCCTAACATCCAGCCTATACCTCCCCTGGTGCAGCTTGAGACTGTGTCCTCTTGTTCTGGTGCTGGTTGCATGGAGAAGAGACCAACCCCCACCTGCCTACAACCTCCCCTCAGGCAGTTGTAGATAGCAATAAGGTCTTCCCTGAGCCTCCTCTTCTCCAGGCTGAACAACTCCAGCTCCCTCAGCCGCTCCTCATAGGGTTTGTGCTCCAGACCTCTCAGCAGCCTCCTTGCCCTTCTCTGGACATGTTCAAGCAGCTCAACATCTTTCTTGAACTGAAGGTCCCAGAACTGGGCACAGTACTCAAGGTGTGGCCTAACCAGTGTTGAATACAGGGGCAGAATGACTTCCCTGCTCCTGCTGGCCACACTATTCCTGATACTGGACAGGATGCCATTGGCCTTCTTGGCCACCTGGGCACACTGCTGGCTCATGTTCAGCTGTTGTCAATCAGTACCCCCAGGTCCCTTTCTGCCTGGCTGTTCTCCAGCCTGTAGTGCTGCATGGGGTCATTGTGACCAATGTGTAGAACCTGGCACTTGGATGTGTTGAATCTCATGCCATTGGACTCTGCCCATCTGTCCAGCCTGTCAAGTTTCCTCTGCAGAGCCCTTCTACCCTCCAACAGATCAACACCTGTCCCCACTTTGGTGCCATCTGCAAACTTACTGATGATGGACTCAATCCCCTCATCCAGATCATCAATAAAGATATTGAACAGGATGGGGCCCAGCACTGATCTCACACCACTAATGACTGGCTGCCAGCTGGCTGTGGCACCATTCACCACCACTCTCTGGGCTCGGCCCTCCAGCCAGTTCCTAACCCAGCGCAGAGTGCTGCTGTCCAAGCCACAGGCTGACAGCTTGGCCAGGAGTTTGTGGTGGGGGACGGTGTCAAAGGCCTTGCTGAAGTCCAGGTAGACTACACCCACATCCTTCACCTCACCACATCCACCAGTCGGGTTGGTCAGGTTGGTCAGGCAGGACCTGCCCCTCCTAAATCCATGCTGGCTGGGCCTGATCCCTTGGCCATGCTCTAGGTGCTGTGTGATTGCACTCAAGATGAACTGCTCCATAGTCTTGCCTGGCACTGAGGTCAGGCTGACAGATCCATAATTCCCTGGCTCCTCCTTCTGACAACAGTTGTGTCAAATGGTCCACAAACAATTCTATCCTCACCTCTTTTGTTTCAGTTCATTTTCACCTTTAGTTCAGCAAAGATCACAGATGTTGTTTGACAGATCTGAGGGGCAAAACAAATAAACAATCCTGGTGCAACAAGATTGAAAAGAGACTGTGAAATGAAAGAAAGCTGCAGTTTATGTGCATTGTATTTTTCTTTCACTATTTACTTACCTGTTATTTTCTTAGCATAAAATTGGGAAATGCCTTAAATAAGTGAAGTAGCAGAAGGTACTTTTTACTCAGAGAACAGATACCCAATGTACTTGTAAGCAGGTATTTTGTTGGGCATAATTTTTAAGTTCCTACAACCAAATATAAAAGTATAATACTATGTACCTTCAGAATCCTGCCCCCCACTCCTCTCCAATGATTTTTAATAATATCAAATTTTATTAAATACCTGAATGTTGGAAAATATTTGTACTTAATATGTCTATGAACCAGCATATTCCTTCTTGACTTCCATCTCTGTCACTTAATATGTTATCTAGCTCTCTTAGCATAAACACTTCTACAAAGTTCTTACTTCACACTATTTGAGCTTGCAGATTCCCACATTTTTTTTTTACATAATGACAAATCATAGTGTTTTACAGCTATAAATAAAACTATCCTAGAAGCGTGCCTTATACCTTGCTAACTCATTTATTTTTCTCGTATAAATACTTTAAAATAATTAGGAGAGGAGTGAATACCCTTCACAAAATCTAAGCCCAGGCTTAGATCAGAAGAAAACCTCTACACTTGCCCAAAACAAAATATTCCAATTACATGATTTCAGAAGCTTATATCTATCTCATCAACTCAGAATAGCAGATTAATGACTGTTACATAAATTTCCTCCTTTTCAAGTTGTTGCCTTTTTTTTGTTTGTTTTTAACATCTGCTTCACATAGGAATGACATTGAGATCCTAAATGTGGTACTATAAGGTTCCTAGATTGTATGAATTTGGAGCTAAAGCTAAGTAGAAGACTTAAAGCAATTCTTTACACCATGGAGATATTTCATCCATAATACTCCTGAGTCACAATATCTCCTGTTCAACTGAAATTGCTGGTCATAAGCCTTCATCTTCACCTCTGTTCACAGCACAGTATCTCATTACTTTGCTCTATTGCAAAGGAGTTGGTGAATTTTACCCTATTGCAATATCTATTCAAATGACATTGATGTGATACTAGAGTAATTGTGTGTGCAATAATGCAAAAAGAAGCACAATTCAATGACCATTAACATTGGAGTAGAAGTCTCCACTTGCCATAAAACTTTGTCTATTATATAATAGACTGTTACGACAATGATTTTTACACTAACTTGGCTCAAATCACAAAGCAAAATCTCCACATAATGTTTTCACTCTTGGATTGCTATAGCATACTCAATCATTTTGCCTGAGGCAGTTACATATTCCAAAATACTATTGTGTTCTTTCCTTCCTTGTTATTCAGCCATTTGTGACAACAATATTGACACATGAGGTATGTTTAAAAGCCAGCTCCATTGGCCTATTGCCCTAAAATAGGAGGGAAAAAATATAATAAAATTTCAACTGTAACTCTGGAGCATACTGATACTGAGGCCACACAATTATATTTCAAGTAGGTAGATGTATTTTGCACTCCCAGCTTAACACTGTTTCACATATGGGGATGCAGATGTCAAGCAAAAGCAAACAGAAATTGATACTATCAGTTTTGTTGTTACTGACATTGTTTGACAATATTGTCACATCATGAGAGGACCTGCCAGCCTCAGGCTTTCTCTCCCTCTTTCAGGAGTGTGGAGGATGGTGGAATTTCTATGACAAGCCAACAGAGACAGGCACTCATAATAGGACTAAAACAGCTGCACTTCGTGCCTGTTGTAGCTGATGATGTCAGTGGCTACTACAGTCACCTTTATTACAGGAACACAAAGTAAGTGTGCAAAGGTGCATATCTTAGTGTTGTGTGGTAAAACTTGGTGTATCCTTCTTGTCTTTATTCTCTTTTCCAGGGGAATATACACTATCCAAACACAGTATTCTTTAGCTGCTGGTCGCGATTTCTGTGTGACTATGTAAAGCTTGAGGTGTTGTGCCCAATCCCTATTTTACACAAGAGGATTTCAAGGAATGCAGAGTTCAAAATGGTTATCTCTGGGCTTCCTATCTTTGGGAAAATTTTCCAGATATCATATCAGCTTGTTTTATGTCCAGTTCTATCAGTTTGCACAATTCTAATAGTGTTACTTTCACAGCACTTTATCATTACTTAAAAGACTCATAACATCATAGATCCTTTTTTAGCACTTAGATAAAATATTTTTTTAAAAAAATTTGTTATAATTGCTTCTTAAATGCTGTTCCCATTTTAATATTTTTCACAACTGGTGAGGTAAAGGTCAAGTTTTTGTAATGTTCATGAAGATGTTTGTATACTGCAATGTTAAACATTAAATTGTCCAACATACATCTACTCCAGCTACCTACAGTAGTCCTGTTATCAAAACTGAAGTGCAGGTTTCCCACAATATAAATTAAAAAATTCGAACTCTTCAGAAATAGACTGCAAGAACCATGGAATGTTTAGATCCTGTCACAGTTCTCTTCCTCTCTTCTGCTCACTTCATATTAATAGAGTAATATGTGAATGGATGGAACTGAAACATACTTCTAGATACTTGCATTAAGCTTCAAAATACCATAACAAGTATCTCTGCTTACATACATTATTTGACAGTAATAATGTCTTTGACTGACATTGATCTAAGTTTGATAAGAGTTGATAATGAAGACAGTGAACTGATATTCACCAGCCTCAGGGAATATCTGACGTAAGCCTTTACAGAGCTGGAAAATGTGTAACAAGTTGAGGAAGATTCTATACATTTATTAATAACTGTAAGGTGGACTTTGGTAGTGCACTGCCTATCCAAGTACTTGAAAAATCCTTGATGAGTAGATATGTAGGAGGGTAGGAGGGCTCTGCAGAGGGACCTTGACAACCTGGACAAATGGGCAGATTCCAACAGGATGGCATTTAACAAGTCTAAGTGACAGGTTCAGCACTTTGGCCACAACAACCCCATGCAGCACTACAGGCTGGGGTTGGAGTGGCTGGAGAGCAGCCAGGCAGAAAGGGATCTGGGGGTACTGATTGACAACAGCTGAACATGAGCCAGCAGTGTGCCCAGGTGGCCAAGAAGGCCAATGGCATCCTGTTCAGTATCAGGAATAGTGTGGCCAGCAGGAGCAGGGAAGTCATTCTGCCCCTGTACTCAGCACTGGTTAGGCCACACCTTGAATATTGTGTCCAGTTCTGGGCTCCTCAGTTTAAGAATAACACTGAGAGACTTGAACGTGTCCAGAGAAGGGCAAGGAGGCTGCTGAGAGGTCTGGAGCACAAACCCTATGAGGAGAGGCTGAAGGAGCTGGGGTTGTTTAGCCTGGAGAACAGAAGGCTCAGGGGAGACCTTATTGCAGTCTACAACTTCCTGAAAGGAGGTTGTAGACACATGGGGGTTGGTTTCTTCTCCCAGGCAACCAGTGGCAGAAGAAGACACAGTCTCAAGCTGTGCCAGGGGAGGTTTAGGCTCGAGGGGAGGAGAAAGTTCTTCATAGAAAGAGTAATTGGCCATTGGAACGTGCTGCCCAGGGAGGTGGTGGAGTCTCTGTCCTTGAAATTGTTCAGAGAAAGATTGGATGAGGCGCTTGGAGCCATGGTTTAGTTGTCAGGAGGTGTTAGGTATTAGGTAATAGGTTGGACTTGATGATCTCTGAGGTCTTTTCCAACCTGGTTGATTCCGTGATTCTCTGATCCTGTACTATTTCATCTTTTATCCAACACATGATGAAAAACATTTGAATCCTTTTAAATCTACAGTTTCTATGACACAGAAAATCATATAGCATACAAAAACAATTGACAGGTTAATTATGCAGAGTATGGGTATGCAAATCACATTTCCTTATGTCAGGTTTAAAATACTTTCTGTTTAAGTAATTATGTTGGAAACTGACTCATAAAAAAAAGAAAAAGAAAAAAAAAGGCAAAACCAAACAAAAGCCAACCCAAAAACAAAGAAAAAAACCCACAAAAATTCACAAAGAAAATATTGTAGAAAGGTTTTCTTGAGATAATACTTTTTATTGCATGGAAAGCATGCTCTTTAAGATGAATGCATCCTACACTTTTCATCTGTTAACATGATTAACAAACAGAGGCTTCATACAAGATCTAGCAGAGGTGTGGGCCATACAGTGATTTTTCTCATTCTCAGAGCTAGATGCACACAGGGCAATTGTATTATGTCCCTTCTTATGAAATAATACTTGAGTTATATAGCTGCTTGTCCTCCGAAATATGTGCAACAAACAGGACCAAAATGACCATGACCTCATTCCAAGGAGGTTAGGAAGTATAATTTCTAGTTTATAGCTAGGGAAGCTGAGACAAGTGTAGCTGGAATACATTTTGCCCAAGGTTATGGCAGAAGTGCATGCGAAAGGTAGGTATGGAAACTAGGTCTCTTGATTCACTGTCCCACTTATTATCAAAAAATCTGACTTTACTGGGTTTTGATAATATTCCTGTAATGTTCTATTGACATATATGTAAAAGTGACTATTATCTGAACAAAGATATTACACGTATGCATTTGCTCCATAGTGAGCTGTTCTTTTCTCCCAGTCTTGAGAATATCAGCTAAAATTGGGCCCTTAGTCATCCTGTTACACTTTTTGTTTCCAATTATTTTTAGTGAGTCACTCAATATCATAAGTATTGATATGTAAAGGGGTCTTTTTGCCTGTATCAGGAGGTTCCAATGGAAAAATATAGATCTAAAATAGGCATAGCCTGTGACTCTGAACATTTAAATGCAGAAGTATTTTTTATGAGTGCTCTTTTTTTTTTTTTCCTCTGTGTGGGTATTTATTTGTTTGTTGCTGCTGTTTGTGTTGTTTTGTTTTTTTGGTCTTTTTTTTTTTTTTTTTAACACTGAGACATAGATGTGTGTTATCTCCCTGGTCTCAAAACTAATTATATTGACACACACATTGAATGTTTTGTAAGACTATTTCCTTGGCCACAGAAAATAAATATGGTGTTAATTATGGCCATAAGATATGGATCAAGTAGTGCAGTCAGCATAGGTCCTTTTGGTTCAAACGTTCCTGATTCTGAACCTTTAGTGACAGTCCAGATGTTAGTTTTTCTATTAGTGCAATCAGAACTCACTTTTCCTTGGGGTTTCAAGTTTATCTTGCATTTTTCCAAGAAGACAATTTGAAGTCAATAATTACATTAACTTTGCAGGTTGCTTGACTGACTAGAATAAATACTTATATGAGACTGTGTACTAGATTTATGACATATTATACACTGGAGGGTAAAAACCCCCAATAATTAATTAAATAATTTGTGAGATGAAGACTTTGATGTTTGTTATGAATTGGCCTTCATATGTGCATAGCTTGCAATAAAAAAAGCTTACAGTTTAGGCATTTCCATCCCCCTGCAGATTCTCAGCACAAAAACTGGATTCTGTATGGATATATAAAGTTTTGTAACTGGTTTTAACACTCTCATGCTTGGATGTATTATATTGTAAGTATATACCATAGGCTTTTCTTAGATTGGCTTCCATAATAAAGTCTTTCCACATGCCAGGAAATATCTTAAATTTTCTTCATTAATTTAAATGCCTTCACAGCTATCTTATATTTCTAGTCATTTTATAAATTCCTTCTTTTTTTTCCTTTTTTTTCTCTTTTTTTTTCTGAATGAGCAAAGGCTTTACAAAAACAATACATCATTCATTATCAACTAGACCATGGCAGAAGGGTAACGACAAATGAAACCAAGATGGAAAAATAGTTTCCATTATAAATCTCTATATTCGAATATCAACTTCTTAACAAAATATCCTCTTCTTAAACTGATTGCCATTTTTGGTATTTGCTGTCATATTTCATTTTCTTTGAAGATAAAAAAAAAGAGCTCATAGCTGGTTTCAACGTAGTTAAAGCTGCCAATCTCTTAGGCCATTTGTCTACAACTACCTGAAGGGAAGTTGTAGCCAGGAGGGGATTGGTCTCTTCTCCCAAGTAACCAGCGCCAGAACAAGAGCACATAGTCTCAAGCTGCGCCAGGGGAGGTTTAGGCTGGAGGTGAGGAGAAAGTTCTTCACAGAAAGAGTGGTTGGCCATTGGAATGGGTTGTCCAGGGAGGTGGTGGAGTCACCATCCCTGGAGGTGTTCAAGAGGGGATTGGACGTGGCACTTGGTGCCATGGTTTAGATAGTCATGAGGTTTAGGGTGACAGATTGGACTCGATGATCTTTGAGGTCTCTTCCAAACTTCTTGATTCTATGATTCTATGATTTTTCTGAGATGTAGCGTGGAAGTTTTATTGCTGATGTCTACATTAACAAGTAATGAGGTACTGTAGGAGTATAAGCTTGAAGTATTGTCCAAACCAAAAACATTTCAGTGAGTTCTATGCTGGACTAGCAAATCAGGTCCTGCAAACTGAACACACATTAATGCATTGCATAAGCTTTTTGATTGTATCTTCTGATCCAGTTTCACTGTAATGAAATTTGGTTCTTGTACTATAAGACTGCTCTGTAATAACAACTAAACTATGGCAAGTGGTGACAGTCAGGTTTCCTTCAATTATACACCTCTTACCCAAACTAAAATAGAAATGTAGGTATATTGTTCTGTTTCCCATATAAATTAACAGCACCTTCTGTCTGGTATATTTGAAAAATCTATACTTTATAAAGTAATATAGCATCATGAGTAAGTTTGAAGTTTAAGTGGCTTAAATAATCTTTTTTTGGGAAAGGAAAACCATCTGTCAGTTCTTTCTTGTGTAATGCTCTCTGTATGGCAGGGATGGGGTGTAGATTTACTAGGTATATTGATAAAAAAGGCTGTTTGCCTTATTGGCTTCCATTTTGTTTTGTTTTCCTGGGTTGGATTTTGATCAAGTTATCATCTCTGTTCTCATCATTTTACCATGCCCATTTTTCCACTTCTGCAGAGAAGTGTCAGTGTTGAGAATATTAACAGGGCTGCTGTAACAGACTGGGAGTAGGAGACAAAGCTAAGAAGAGTACTGACGCCTATTCAAATGGAGGGTGCATTTACAGGAGAACTACATAATCTGTTCCCTCTTTGTTCTCCCAGGTTCAGCAGCCATTCCCACATCACAAGCCCATATGAAGAAGTTTGATGACTCAAATAACATCCTGGAAAAGTCTTTTAAAGCACACTACTGTTTGCAAAATGAACTTTAAGAAATTAAAAGAAAATCAGTAGTGACTCCCATGTGACGTGAAATAATATCTTTGCCTTTTCTGGGAGATTAGAGCTGGAAGGAGAAATAAGAGTAGTAAATTAAGTTGATAAAGCAGTTCTGCAGTGGTAAATCAAAAGAGTGTAAAAATACCTGGATTTCTTTCAGTCCAGTCACTGAAAGCAAGAACAACTTCTATTTCATACATTAGTAAGATCCATTAACCAACATGTTTTGATGACTACACACTGACAGCCTATGATCTTGAACAGGGACACAGTGGGATAGATAGCTACAAGAATGAAAACCAGATCTCCTGGGCCAGTGGACACATGGGAATAATTTGCCACTGAACACCTTTGTGCAGTTTCACTTGATAGTGGAACAGCTCAGGTGTCACTTGACAAACACAGCCTTTATATATGTTTGCAGGACATATAAACAGGACTTTCATTGTTTCAGTGCTGGGAAAGCCTACTTTGTGAAATCAACCTGCAGTTCACAGCTTTGACCTAAATGGTATATTACATAATTCTTCAGTTACCATGTGCCACATCTAGCTCTGAAGAACCTTCCTAATGCAGTAAATCCTATACCATGAACTCCAGTACTTGTATAAGTTACTTCAATATATTTCATGACTGAGTCACCTCCTCCGAAGCTGAATCTCTAACAGACTTTTTCTGATGGGTTTGGATGCCCTGTTTGGTCACAAATTCTCTTTGAAAAACAAAATAACATGATAACATGTGGAGACCATGTACCATATTTAATAGAATACACTTATAATTTAAATGTCACAAACTAGAGGTCCTCTATGTTGTGTTTCAAGCACTGACACAACCCTTTGCCATGCACAGTTTCAAAGACAAGCCTATGCTTCGTAAAATATTTCAGTGGTCTTTGGAGAAGGTGAGGGGAGAGACCCTGGGTCTGTGAAGCTTTTTGGCTGTGCTATTTGTAATGTTCATTCTGGTGCACCACTTGTCTTGTCTGTTTACACTGAGTGCTGATATGCCCAATATCAAGTGGATAAATAAATGATTCCTGATTTCATTATGCAACAAAGCTGATAAGACCTGTAAGTAGTCTCAGCTTTCCCTGCCCTTAGTTTGCAAGGACGCTGCAGACTGCATGGACAAACACAGACACTGCATCTATGTTAACAGTGCAAAAGGAGCAAGGGTTGAACAAAGCAGTTAATGCTGGAGATTTGATATACATACCATACACACTTGGGTGAATTTAATTTCATTTTACTCTAGTCTGTGTCCAGAAACTGTTGTTGATTAGCAGTCAAAGCATTTAGGTGCACTCATGGAACACATATACTGATCTAATTTTATCAGCTAGGAAATAGGTGGTGATCTCTGAGCCTATGCTAATTTATATGTGTAATAAGAAGCAGTAAGAAGGGTTATCAGGAAAACTGAGTGAAAACTGCAGTTCTGATTAAAATGAAAACGCTAATGCTGGCAATAATATAACACTGAGCAATAATATGTATCGTTTTTAGAATTGACTGTATCTCAGACCACACAGATTTAACGTGAGGGTCTCAATGACAGGTGTTGCATACTCTGAATACTGTCGGGCAGGCTACGCATATCCAGTTCTCACTGTCCCCCAGTAACACCCAGTGTGCACTCTATAATCAGACAAGACAAGGAAAGTCACAGCACACATTTTTGCTTTATTTTCACCTTTTCATCCTTGATTCATCCACGATACCTAATACAAGCATTTTTCAGTTTATCTCACTCTGTCATTCCTTTTAGCCTACTGCCTATTCTTTAACAAATGCTGATTTTAAAACGAAAAGTTCTTTCAATGTTCTTGTTTTTCTGTTTGTTTGTTTTTAAATACATTTTCTTACAACCTAAATGCAAGACAATAATTCAATACAAAATGTTAGTATTCATAATCCTGTCTTCGACTGGAAATGACTGTGCACACATCTACCAAAGAGCAGCATACTGAACTACCAATTAGCTTCCCTTATGAAAGGAAGGCATTGTGAATTCTTTTGTTCCTAACTGCAGGTGCTTCTAGCTCAGAAAAGATCCTGTGATCTGATAGTTGTTTTTCAGGTTCTGTGATCTTGAGCAGCTAGCATAATACAACAAAGGTGGAAGATTGTTGCCTTCCCCAGGGTTGCTTAAAGTTACAGTCCTGATCTCTTGACCTTTAATTTCAGCAAGTTTGATTGCTCAAGGAACCCTAGTGTGCATATTTGGAGCTAGCATAGCATTTTGCTGTTCAGTTTATTGTAAGTGCTTTAACACTGACAGGGTTTTAGAAGAGCACCAGTTTCTGGGGATCTCCTTCACATCATGAAGTTAAGGAGTAAGGAGTAACTGCCAGCACAAAATAACCCTCAGACTCACAGTATGCCACAAAATATTCTGTTATGGATATTATAAATGCTTATGTGTCACAGAACAGTGGTGCAAATGTCAGAGGCTATTTGTGTTATACTTCCCCAGTAGCTCACTGTGCAATGATAAGACTGAAGCAAAAGGCATAATTAGGAATAAATTAGTTTACAAAAAAAATTGTTTTAGCTTAGATTAATAAAACAACAGTTATAGCAACATATATGGTGCTTCACCAAACAGTGTTGGATTTCTAGGGTTTTTTGGTTTTCTCTCCTTCATCTCAGCAAAGTAAATTAAAAATCTCCCAGTTAAAGGTTCAGCAATACATGTTGCTCAATCCAAAATATTTTATTCTGACTTGTCATAAAGAAGTAGCAACAAGAGATTGAGAGCAATCCGGTTTAGATAACCTCATAAGGTGGTTAATAGGTAGGTTCTCCTGCATGTAGAGTTCAGTACATCAGGGAAACATGGAAATAAACTCAAATGTGCACAGAATGAAAACTGGATGATTGCAGTGATCACTGGACTCCTGAGTAAGAGGAGAAAGGTTTTATTCCTCCTTCTGAACATCTAACTGTGGTCTCCACTTTGAGAAAGTAGAATGTAAAGGGTTCTGAAAATGCCAAACATTTTAAAATGTTTTCTAAACATTTCACTGCTATTTTTAATGTATTGAAACCACATTTTTATTTAGGGACTGACTGACCAAATAGAAGTGTTTGCAGTGAAGAATCCTTCAGGTATGCCTCAGTATCTCCCCACTGAAAGGACTGGGGACCCACCAGAATATCAGCAGAAACTGCCCAATGGGTTACAGCATACAAAGGATGAACTATCTACCAAGAACATGTTGTACTGAACTAGGAAAAAAAAGAAAAAAAATCTTGAATTGGACTACTGGCAATAATAGAATTAATATATATACATATATATAAAAGTTTAATCCATCACAATGAGTGTGAAACATTCCTATACTATGATGTGGAATTATGAAGAAAAATATGAAGAGAGACAGAAAATGGTATTTAAAAAAAAATTAAAAAGCCTGCAATTATTTGCATTTTTAAAAACTATTTGAACTAAAGAATGATAACTGGAAACAATTGTGAGATTTACTTCAGAGCAGACTAAAGTATTTATGCAGGCAGACCCACAAATACATTGAGATTCATGTTCAGCTGCCCCATTAAACACCCCTGCATTACCTGGTCTTCCATGTACAAACCTTGAGAACCACTCAATTCTACATGATGATACCAGTTGTCTAAATCATCCCACCTTGATGTTAAAGAGATAATGTGTCATGAAGGGGATTATTAATTACCCTTACAATAATAATAGACAATAAGGCAAATGGGTATTAATAAAATATTAGTAAACCTTTATAAATGAAAATTGCCAAAACTCATTAAGTAGGATCATTGTATGGTTGGAATATATATTTACAATGGGAACATACAGTATTAGGGCAAAGTACAAGCAATTTTATGCCAACTAGGAGGCAATAACTTCGAAAGAGAAGGTTCCCAGGAGCAGATAGCACTCAATTACAGCGGGGGGAAATTGGTCAGAACCTTTAAACCCCAAGGGAAATGAGTTAATTACTCACAGCTTGTTTTACTCACACAGGGGATGCTGTATTAGCAATGGAGCTCTGGGGCGCTCTAGTATGATGCTGGCATGGCAGATTGATGGCAAGGAGAGCTTACCACGTGGTCCCAGGCTGATCTGGCTTCAGCAGACAGTGGGCAGTTAATGATGCTTCTCACAACAGACCCTTGCTTGGTTTCTGGGTAAACAGGCACAGCACGATTCTGGTGGCAAGGGGAAGCAGGCTAGGTGGATCCAGCTTCTAGGTTCATGGCTACTCCGGCTTGCTGTGTATGGGCTTGTGGCTTTATCCCAGTTTCTGGACCAGGAGCTCAAGGCAGGGCAACCTGAGGCAGCTTCTACTAGATGAGCCCAAGTAGGTTTGAAAGCAAGGCTTAAAGCAAGGTTTGAAGCAAGGTTTAAACCAAGGTGAAGGCGAATACCCAGTCAACCTGTATATATACCTGACCAGTGATTGATTGGGCCAACGGGGCACTGAAGCTAACATGTAGCTGCCCAATGGAAATGCATTCTGCCAGGCTATAACCATAAAAGGCAGAAGCAAAGGCCTTGTTTCTAGGGGAGCAGTGGTCAGCTTATGTGCTCTTATCCCAGATAAATAACTTGTTTACCAGACAGGTAGGAGTCCTGTCCCCTTTGTTCTTTTTCCTGCATTTCCCTGTCTTTGTGCAGGAAGGAGGAGAGATAAAGGGACCTTGTCTAGACATCTTAAGGCCTGTCTGGGTTTGTACTGGTCCATGTCATGGTGCTACCATCACATAATTAGCTTATAGAGAGCTTTTGTTTCTATACACCATTTTGAATTATACTGTAGAGTATAGTTTGGGCATTTCCACAGAATCACGCAGAAACATTCAGTTTGGAAAAGACCCTCAGGATCACCAAGTCCAACCCAGAACCCTACTCTACAAGGTTCACCCCTAAACCATATCCCCAAGCACCACATCTAAATGACCTTTAAGCACATCCAGGGTTGGTGACTCAACCGCCTCCCTGGGCAGCACATTCCAATGCCTGACCACTCTTTCAGTGAAATTTTTTTTCCTAAAGTCCAGTCTAAACCTGCCCCGTTGCAGCTGGAGGTTGTTCCCTCTTGTTCTACCACTAATTACCTGTGAGAAGAGACCAGCACCAGCCTCTTCATGATGTCCTTTCAGGTAGTTGTAGAGAGCAATGAGGTCTCCCCTCAGCCTCCTCTTTTCCAAACTAAACAGCCCCAGCTCCCTCAGTCTCTCTTCATAAGATTTATTCTCCAGGCCTTTCACAGCTGCACTGCCCTCCTCTGCACTGGCTCCAGCACCTCCACATCTCTCCTGTATTGGGGTGCTCAAAACTGAACACAATACTCAAGGTGTGGCCTCACCAGAGCTGAGTACAAGGGGTCAATCATCTCCCTACTCCTGCTGGACACAGCATTTCTGATACAAGCCAGGATGCCATTGGCCATTTTCTTCATAGGTACCATGATTTAAAGCATTAAGCTATTAAAACAGGAGGCATGGTAATAGAATTTAGCAAAAATTTGCTAAGAGCAAACAGTAGATATCTTAGTAATGCTGCACTACCTGTCTGCATCCTCTCTGCTCCTAGTGGATTTCCAATCATAAAATCTCTAATGCATTCTAAGAGAGTAAGGATGTTGCACTTTGTTTTATTCTTTACACAAGTCTTACACAGGTCCTCTGTTTCTACTCTTTTCTGGTGTTTTATGTTTGTTTGTTTCTTTTTTTAAAAAAGTCTAGATCTTGGAGTCAACAGATGTGAATCAAAAACTCTATGTAAAAATTAAGATTCTAGCTCATGATTGAGGCAAAACATGAAAACATGACTTGAGTGTAATTGGAACAATTCAAAGCCAGGTGCAAAAAAATCCAAATTGCATCTTTTATTAGTATGTGTAAAACAAAAATCTAATTAGGTTATCTGTCTTATTTACATCTCAGTGAGGTAACATGTCAAATAAGTATCTATGAGCACACTAACAGCACACTGATTCATTTTTGCAGGTGTTTACTTAGTGCCTTGTGTTTCTCAAGCTGATCCACATTTGTAAAGTAAAGCACAGCTCAACAAGTTTCTGAGTGTTAATTTAATCAAACTACTCAGTTTTGTCTTTCACATCACAAAAAATGCCACTTGTTTGTATTTGTTCTGACAAAAGGCAATTTCTAAGTTGTTAAAAAAATAACAAACCACTAAGGATCGCATTTGCATTTTTGATTCATTTTCTCTTCATTTTGTGCTTACAGTGCTAGTGGGAAACAGAAAGGTTTGTCCTGTAGTCGCAAATCAGTCCATACCCATTACTGCTTTCATATTTTTCTTTTAATATATAAGTAACATTAAAATCTTATCCCAGACTAACTGCCAGCACACTGGAATAGAAGCAGCAAAGAGGATGCAAACATCACAAAGCAGAAGAAATATCAAGCTTTCTTCTGCAATTGGGAGCTCCCCTTTAGTTCCATATGTTATGTTATATAAACTGCAACACTTGCTCAGACTAAAATGTTGCCCTCTGTCTACATTTAGCCTGTGGCTAAACTAGAGCAGTTACTCTATCACCTGATGATCCCTTCCCAGCAGACAAAGGGAAATCAGGAAAAACAGGTAAGTCTCACAGGTTGAAATGAAGGAAAGTTTAATGAAATATCGAACTTAATAAGAATGTCAGTACAAACTACATAAAGTTACACTCAGCCCAACAAATCAAAGCAATCACTATATGCAGGAAAGCAGGCCTCAAGAGGAGGAAAGGGGTGAGGGGGAGCCCAAGGAGGAGATTCCTCTCTGCAAACTTCCTCCATTACACTGAGATGCTGAAGGTATTGGATACACCTGTGAGCCAACTCCAGTCTGCTGTCCTGGCTGACTCAGAACTGCTGATGGCCCCCAGCGCATCTGACTGCTGAACAGTATCAGCTATCCTCATTTTGATTGCAATGGAAGTCTTACTGCCCGGTGATCTTAATTCTCAATTTCTTGCACACTCTTGTACTATCATTAAAGTATTGATGTTAGAAGTTTTTGGACAACTTGAGGTAAAATAAAGCCAAAAGGCCAGCACTATCTGCATCCACAACACCTACTTGCTTGCTAACCACGGATGAAAGGTTTTTCACCTTTTGCTGCATTGTTCTCATATTTTTCATTTAATTAAAAAAATAAAATAAAATGCTACAGTGTTCTCATTATTTTCCAGTGATTATTTAACTACATAGTTCTGTCAGTGAAGACAAACTAACTCAGGAGTGTCTTGACTTTCTCTGTAACAACCAATTAAGTCACCCTTGCATTGCTTAATAAAGATAAAATCAAAGACAGAATAGCTTTTGAAAACAATTGCTGAGACAAAATTTTCATGTTATCAGTAGTCTTTCTAGTACTGAGCTGAAGAACAGTGATCTGTGGTAAGAAAAGTTTGGGCCAAGGAATTAATATTTTTATTTTTGCACCTGAACATTTATTCAAATGTCCTTGCCATTGTACAAAAACATATATTTGACACTTCTTACCCCAGAGGGCTATAATCCTTCCTCTAGCACAAAATATATCATTTAATCACTGGCAACTTGCTGTGACTTCTTGTCTTTTGAAAAATGTCCATAGTAATATCTAGGAGAAAATATGCATTATTGGAACTGAAGACAGCTAAGTGAGAGGCTTTTAAGTTTGGGTTTTTTTTTGGATGAAGTTCAAAGTTTTTGGTATAACAAGATTGAAGAAAAAATGACTATGTTTATCCTGAATGCCTCAAAAGAATATTATAAAATAATTTTAAAAAAAAATTAAAAATTTAATTGAAAAATAAATATTTAATTTTACCAAAAAATAAGAAATAGCTTAAAATTTCAAACTACACAATTATTTTGAAATCTTTCTTTTCAAAATTGTTTGTCATTTAAAAAAAATTTAAACAATAATTGAAAATCTGAACTTTTTCAGAAATCAAAACTTTTAATAAAATAATTTCCAGAGCTTTACTTAGAACAGATTGCAGTCAGTTGAGATAAGTTCACTTTTCAATGTGAATAAGCACATTTTTTAGTAAGAAATCTGAAAATTTAAGTGCTTGTGATTGATTCAATTGATCCATGACCCTTAATTTTTATGAGTATTACATTCTCTGTCAACTTTTACATAAAACTGTAAATCACTTAATAGAAAATTAATTTGATTTATCTGTACACTTTTTTTACCTTTACTATTAAATACTGATATCAGTGAGGCGTTGCCTTCCAGCCGAATGGCCTGGAGGCTATATATCTGACTGACATATTACATCTTGGTTCCAATCATCCAGTAGTGAGGCATTTGCAGAATTTCTCAATACATTTCTCAATTCAATCTTCCTCAATTCCTCATCCTGCTTTTTTTCTGGACAGGAGCATAGGAACCAGTTAGTTCATGTGCATTGCAGTGGATAATGCAGGATTCACTATTTTGCTTACATCTGTACAATTTTGGTGATCTCTAATTAAATTGTAGAAAAATGAGAGTAATTTCTGAGCCTAGATGCTATAAGTGGAAAAAAGCCTATTAGTTCTTGTCATTTGTCCTTCTGTCACAACTACTTATATTCATTTTAAAGTTAAATATATCAAGCAATGGGAATTCTCTGTATGCCTGGAGAAAATGAATAGAGCGGTTAAAGGATATCATTGTTTAGAAGATGTTGATTTCAATAAATAAATAAATCTCACCATTTCTAACAAAAAATGCTTTCATTCTATTTAAGAATCTATAAAGCATCTGATATTTGTGCAGATCAAATAATAAAAAAAAAAAAAAAATTAACCTCCTGGAAATTTTAAGGTAAATTTTATACCAAAATTCCATTTTGTCTTCCTTCAATCATTTAGATTTTTCTTTTCTAAACACTTATTTAATTACCAAGGCACCAGTACCAAGGTATTCTTTATATATATATATATGTATGTGTATATATATATATATATGTATGTATATATTTTTTTCCATCTGTTGCCTTTCAGATACATTTTTTTTCATATCAAACAATGACTGTCAAAAGTTCCTTTCCTTTCAAAAGATCCTCAGTGAAATAGTAAAAGTACTGAAAATGAAACTTTTCTGTTTCAGTTTTGGCATCCCTTGAAGACTACCATAACGATCAGTATGGCTTCTATTTTTTCCTAATTTATCTTCAGCTGTTATTTTAGATCACAACTTTTGAGTCTCAGGTGAAAATTCTTGCTATGAGATGAAATTTCATACCCTGAGCTAAGCTGTGCATTTTCTGACTGTAGTCCCCTGTTAATTTTAAAAATATGGCATTTTACAGCGTACTGAAGGTGCTCATGACATATCTTGATGTCAATGAGTAGCACCAGGGCGGGTGACAGAGGACAAAATACCTAGGCACTGTATACATCTGCCCCCCTGAAGCTCTCTGCAGGTGGCAAGCCATTCCAAATTACCTTTGTTGTCTGATTTTTCTTGCTCTTATAATACTCTAGAGCACAATGTTTCAAACCATGTGCTCAGTCTTTGAGAGTATCTAATAACAATACCATAGGGCTATTAGACATAGATCTTAGAGTCAGAAGGAATCACTTTGGTCATTTAATTTGACCTGCCTCAGCAGTAAGGTTAAAAGATTTCCAGGACAGTTTCTTTTGCTGAAGCTACAGATTGCCTCCTGAAAAGAACATTAAATGCTCTTGACAAAAGCATTGCCTAATGATGTAAAAAAAAGCATGCAGCAAATTGCAATGACTGCTGGTAATATGAACTGTTGGCTTTTTTTTTTTTTTTTCCCTTCTTTTTCATATTGTCCTGCTTGCCTGGTTATTTAGCATTCTGTTCCTACCTTTGCTTCATGAAATCTTCAGCCAAGGCCATGGTTCTATTTAAATAAAAATCACTTTCCATTTACTTTGACATTTTTGAAATTAGAATTCAGACTCTGAAATGAAAGTCCTGTCTTATGTCCTTTTTCTTGGTTCTTAGCTTGGCCTTTATTTAGCTGCAGGCTAGAACATGCATAGAATTACCTCACAGAGAAATTAAGGTTAGTGGGGTTTTGGTAAAACCTGACCACAGCTACCTTTCCATTTCACAGCTCTGCCTTTCAGGTATAATGCCATACATCACTTGTGTGACTCATACATAGTGTACATAAGTGATACATAGACTGAATGACCAGACAGATTTGATACGCCAACATAAACCTTACTATGTACTTGACTAACAGGGCTGTAGTAAAGTATTTCTTTACCTTCATACTTCTTTCAGGATCTTCACTTCTGTAGCAAGCCTTATATAAGTTTTAGTTCCAAGAATCTAGCTGTGCATGCCCTCAAAGTCTTTTTTCTGAATTGGCCTGCAAACAGCAATCAGAAGAGAAAACAAGATGACAGTCTGTCAGTGACAGCTCTGAGATTTTTCTGATAGCTGGTAATAACTAAAAACAGCCAAAAGCATAGGAAGGAATAATAGCTTTCAGATAGTTCATTCCTAAACTTGAAAAACTGTCAGGTGTAGGCCTGCCTTACCTTTTGCTTTGTTTTCAAATGTGATCTCTTATACATTGAACTAAACCTCTAAATATTACTGAAGAGCTGTTACTGAATGAAGTCCTCAAGCCTATATAGGTTGAATCGAGTCTCATTTGAGGACCCTTAAAGAAAAAAGTGAAGAGAAAATGACACTATAAAAATAATTTCCATTTTTTCCATCCCTTAAATTAGTGTAGAAGAGACTCTTGAGATAGCACCATGTCATTTGAGTTAATGTACATAACAGTACCTGCTTCCAACATTTCCAGAATAGTTTGAGGCACAGTGAGACCTCTCAGCCTAAGAGAATCAGTAGAAAGGATCCTTCATATGAAACATAATTTGTATTTTGTGTCATTTTTCAGATGATCACCTAGACAAGCTGGACACCTACAAATCCATGGGCCTTGATGGCATACATCTACAAGTTCTGAAGGAGCTGGCCAAGATTATTACTACGCTGCTCTCCATCTTTCTTGAAAGGCCATGGAGAACAGGAGAGGTGCCTGAGATCTGGAGGAAAGCTGATGTCAATCCAGTCTTAAAAAAGGGCAAGAAGGAGGACCTAGGAAAATACAGGACAGTCAACCTCATCTCTATCCCTGGAAAGATGATGGAACAGCTCATTCTGGAGGTCATCTCTAAGCATATGGAGGAAAAGATTATTAAGAATAGTCAGCATGGATTCATGAAGGGGAAAAAATGCTTGACCAGTCTGGTAGCATTCTACGATGATGTGACTAGCTGGGTAGATGAGGGGAGAGCAGTGGATGTTGTCTCTCATAACATCCTCATAGGGAAGCTTAGGAAGTGTGGGTTAGATGAGTAGACAATGAGGTGGATTGAGAACTAGCTGAATGGAGAATAGGAGGCTTAGGGGAGGCCTCATTGCTCTCTATAACTACCTAAAAGGAAGTTGTAGCGAGGTAGGTGTCAGTCTCTTCTTCCTAGTATCAGGTAATAGGACAGGAAGAAATGTCCTAAACCCTACAATATGAGTATTGATTTGTGTGTGTGAGGGGTTTTAGATATGATTTCTAGCAATGTAAGAATTGTGTTGCAGTCCATGGGAGTCATGTTTTCTTAAAACCAATGTGTATGTGGCTTAGTTTGGAGAGCAGTTAAGAACATGGAAAATCTGTGAATGTTTCAGAACCTTCTAGGCTGTGGCTGGATGACTGCAGGAAATAGTTTTGTCCATACAATGTAGAAGGAAGTTGTCAATCAGGTGTGGAGCCAAACTTGTGTTTCATTGGGGGTTTCTCATTGAACTTTTAATTTTATATTTAATTCAGTTTCATAGAATACTTGCTTGTTCATACACTTTCAAACACAGATTTTTAAATCATCTTCTTTCATGTAAAATCTGTGAGTTCAACCTAAGAAAAGGTAGAATATCCATGATGTACGGGACAAGCAAGAAGAAAGGAAAAAATGTGAAACCATTTTCTATGTTCTTTTGATAGCTTACAGAATGAATGACAGATAGAAGATGTGATTTTTATCTTTTTTTTTTTTCACATTCCATAGACGTGTGTAGGCTATGTTAAAAACATACAGCCATCAGAATAATTTACTATTTACAATTTTTGTGGAGTAAGCATTCTTAATTTAATTTTTTTTCCCTGTTAACTCTGAGTTCCTCATTTTTTCAATAATGAATAGGCTTATAAATATTTTTAGATGTCTTAATGGTCAAATACTGTTCAGTCACTAACTTAGGACTTCAGGAATTCTACATGCTCCCCTTCCTGTAGACATGCTCTCCATTTCCATCCTACAGATTGATTCACAATTGTTGGGTATTTCAACTGTCAATATCTATCATAACCCTGAAATCTCAGGCATATTGGTCACATGTGCAGGTGATAATTATTAATCAAAATTTTGCAATCTGTGTTTTTTCTAATGCTTTGTTTTAATTTCTCAAATTTTCTTTCACTCATTTTTGTGAATTACAGCCTCCTGTGAAAGCAGATTCTGTAATGATTCAGGGTTATCAACCAACAAATGTTCAGCCCAGTGTGGTGAATGCAGTGACTGGCACAATCAGTTATTCATCGGAGCATAATAGACTTGTCATGCTGATTGATGCAACAAGATTTAGGATTGTATTTTTAAGGCTGGGAAGTGCTTGGCTGTGATTAGCATGACAATTCTGTCCTTACAGAATCAGTAACAGCCTATTCTGGACTTTATTTACAAATCTTTCTAAGATTTGCCTCCTGTTCTCAAATATGTTGCATGATATACTTTCTGGATGTAAATCCTGTTATGTTGAAATGAAGAACTCGTCTTAACAGTGTCTTTTAGATGGGAATATTTCTTTAGTTTTATTTGCTCTACTGAAGTAGATAATAGATATAAGTGACTTTTTAAAAATGTCTTCTTTGGCACTCTGTAGATTTGGTATCAGGATTTAATTACACTACATTATAGTTTCATATTAATCATATAGGTATGAACAAAAGAAAAATGCAGAAATTCCATGTGAAATTTCTGACACTGTTATATTCCTTTACTTCATTAACATATGTGAAGATTATTTGCTCTCTAATTAGAGACTGAAGGCTGTTTGGTCTTGCAGAAAAAAAGGATAGGAAAAAGGGAATTTCTTGGACAAAAAGATTCATGGGAAATAAATATGTTTCAAAGAAAGAGGTGTGATCATCATGAAAAGCAGTTGAAACATGGAAATTTAATATGACTAATGTATTCCTTTTGAGTATAAATAGATGAATGCTGCCTAGTGTAGGACAACTGTGAGGTACCATAACTCTTTATTTAGGAAGTTATCAATGCTTTCTTAAGACATCTACTGAATGTCCTAATTCCTGAAGCTCAGCTTCAAGAGCATAGACCAGACTATAGAGCCTTCCAGGGGCATCCACGGGTAAGTAACGGACAAGAAACACAAAGGTAACACATAAATAAAATATTTTTTATTACTTGGGTTTTTTTGTTTGTTTGCTTGCTTTTTTAAATATATATATATATATATATATCACTTCGGTGTGGGGTTTTTTGTTCATTTGTATATTCTTGGTTTCGTAACCAGTTTATCAGTTTAATATGGTTTGACCCTCATAACACATACAAAAAGCATGTGGAATCCTTTCTACTTATTTCATTTGGGATTGAATTATTCCCATATTGATAGGTTAGGTGAGATACCTGCTTTGCTCCTGCAGCTAAGTTTGAAATCCCTTATATGTGTAGTAAATCCCAGTGAACTATTCCTGGAACTGTCTTCTCTTCAAGTTGTCTCTTTGTTATCTAAATTATCATGTAGACAACACAACACAAGAGAAACTTTTGCTAAAGGTCTATCTTGGAAATGTCTAAAGCTAGGCTTTTCAGAAGTGATTTAAGGGAATTAAGGACCCAAATACAAAAGAAATTGAAATCCATATCCAATTAATATATTATCTCTCTTAGGCCTCTTTTGAAAATATTTCACTCATTATTCTTTGCCTACCTATTTTATTCAGACTGTATTCTACCATCCTTACTCAATGAAAACCTCCATTACTGCTAAACAGTCAAGGCATCATAAAAACACATTTACTTATTCAAGAATAGAGAGGTCTGTGCATCTAGTAATGCTCATTCATCACTTAGGTCATTGTATCAAAATCAACATGAAAATAAAAAGAAAGAAATGTGAATCATTTGTCTGATATAAATAAGACATTTTTCAATATTTGAATTATAATTCTGTATTTTGTTTAACTATATGATAACATGGGATCAGTCCCAATATGTGGTGGATTCCTAGATATTTCTGCACCTGGCTTCTTGGCAACATGTTGAAAAACGACAGGGCAAATCATAAAATTTAAATGTAAGAAAATAAAGCAGAGGATCAAATAGATTTGATAATGCTTAAAACACCAGCTTGAAAATCTCTGAAAAATTAACACTGGATTTGTAATACTTAATACTGAAGGTGATGAAGGAAAGCCTGATTGCAAAATTTTCTCTGAGTCATTCTGTATAAATTTCAGTCATGAAAGATAGCAAATAGCACATGAACACGAGAATCTAAATGCCTGTGTCCTGCATCAGTGCTGAACGTGTCCTAATGTTGTTACAACCTGTGAGGCTGACTGCAAATAAGTATGTCTCATTTTTCAGTATTTAATCCCCTGCCTTGGTGAAAAAATGAGGCAGTTTCCTCAGTACTTTTGATCTTCAAGGAATGACAGATCTTGTTTTGTCACATTTTTCTGGTCTGATTGTCACTTTTTTAACATACCATTTGCAGGATCACTATTTTGTGTTTTGGGTTTCAAGCCATCCTGTCTGCTTTTGTCTGAGACCACACAATGTTTATTCTCCACATAACACCTGGATTTTTCCCTGCAGGAACAATAACATCACATCTACAGCTTGAGCTTCATTAAGAGTAATATGACTTAAAATAAAATAATTTTAAAGAAAAGTAGATCTGAAAAGCAAATAAGCTATGTTTAGGCTTGCCTTTCCTTAACCTGTTCCATCCTTTAGAGCAAGACAAGACTAATATGATAAAAATCTATCCAGAAAATCACTCTCTATGAAATGTGACATCTTTGTATTCTGTCATTTCCCTGCTTGATATTCCCAGAATTCCTCCCTATTAAGCTGATAAAATACCTTCATAAAACAAAATCTTGCAGCACCATAACTTTGGCTTCACCTGATAGCATAGGAAAATCAATGAGCTTTGAAGATACATTGAAGATACCACTATATTTAATTGATGAATTGCAGAAAAATAGGAAAAGAATTGCTAAAAAAAAAAGTTTGTGCTAAGTTTTTCTATTCACATTAGACACATCCCAAGACTTGGGCTTGCTTGTTTGTTGTTTTGGGTTTTGTGTTTGGTTGTTTTTTGGGTTTGTTTTTGGTTTTGTTTTTTAACCAATTCCCCATTGGTGATATTAGAGACACTTAATTTCTTAGAAGGAAAGCTGTTTGTGCTCTCTGAGAACTCTCCAGAATGGAAAACAGATCACAGTAAGTGTGTATGACTGATAAATCCCTTCAAAGTCACATTTCTGATCTAAGAAGAGGAATATGGATTGTGAGATGGTCCCGATAGACATTGCTAAATCTGACAGCAGAATTGTGTCATGAATGCAAGGGAAGATGAGTTGCAAGCTGGGCAGTGCTTCAAAAAGGTAGAGCAGATTTGAAGGCATTGAGAAAAGGGATCTAATAGAATATAGATGCCAAAATGTATATGTTATTGCTATCATGCTCCAAGACAAAGAAACTTAAGCTTCAAGGAGATATTTTCATAATGTGCTCCTTGTCCCATTTTACCATCAGCACTGTCAGAATTTTCCACAAGTGGCTGAAAACTTCAGAATGTCTCTCTGCAAATGTATCTGAAATAGTAAAGAGAGAGAATTATGAGAGGAAATAGCTGCAGGTGAGGTTTAGATTGGATATTAGAAGAAACTTCTTCACTGAAAGGGTTATCAAACATTGGAATAGACTCCCTATTGAGGTGGCTGAATCCTCATCCCTGGAGGTGTTGAAAAGACACATAGATGTGGTACTAAGGGACACTGGTTTAGCACCATATATGGTAGAGTTAGGTAATGGCTGGACTTGATGGTCTTGAAGGTGTTTTCCAACTGAAAGGATCCTAGGATTCTATAACCCTATGATCCACACCTGAAAAGAGAAAACCAAAGTTATGAACAGAGAAGGTGTTGTGTGTCCTCAGGAAGATTAATGTCATGTAAAATGAAAAATAGGTGAATGCTCTTGATAAATGATAACATGAGGTATGTATCTTATTTACATGTAGTGTGAAAAAAATCAAGGAAAAGCAGTGGCAAAAATAATTACAAGAGAAGATGAGGGAGTACACTGTATACATGTGCTCACCATTTCTGTTTGAGGAGAATGAAAAAAGTAAAAGTGAACAAAAGCAAAGATAGTAGATTTAATTCTGGAAGTAGATCAGCTCTTGTGAGAGGAGGCCCCCTCTTTTAAGAACCAGGTGACCTCTGCTGTAGATCAATGGATCAAAAGCTGATATCCACATTATTCTGTATCTATGTGTATTGTCGGCCTCTTTTGAGTGTTCTTTTGCTCTTCTGAGATGAATATTCCTGTGTTCATGTTAAAATAAATTGTTAGCAATTATTAAGGCATAGAAAAGGAAAGATTTAATGGTGGTAGAAGAGTTAGATATTGCAAAATTTGATGTAGTATTTTCTCATTATAGGAAATGTAGCATTCAGATAAGCCGATATAAATAAAGAAGACAAAACAAAACAAAAAACCAACAAATCCCCAAAGGCCATAAAACAGACCATAAAGAATATGCAGGATTGACTGGGACTATAAGAGGTAGGTGAAAATTAAAATGAGAGGGAAATAGCAAACCTATGCAACAGCAAACCTATACAACTCATCTACATTAGCATTAGCTGCCTGTAGTACTTGAACCAGCCCTACAACAGACATACGAACCATATGGGCAAAAGGACTAACACCTGAATTATGTGAAATTTTAAAAAGAAGGAAATAAAAGACCTTATGGTGGGGAAATGGTTTAATTTTTTAAGGTGCTGGAAAGCATTTATGAATTCTACTCTTTCTGTATAATCTTTTGAAAAGAGATTAATCTGTAGGCTACTCATTCTTCACTGTCACTTTTCTTCTGTCACTATTTTATTGGCTTTGTATAGCTTTTAGTTATTGGGGTTTTTAAATGTTTCACAGCTTTTAAGAAGCTCACCCATCCCCATAGAGTGATCAAAACTGAAATTTTGGCCTTCACCTCTGATCTGTGGTCCTGTTAGCCCTTTGGGACTGTTGATGGGAATAACTTGCTAGAACTGATTCCTAGCAGAAGTAGCGCTTTGTTAGTCACACATTTTTGAAGGTTTTGATTTAAGGATTATTTTGCCCAAAAGACAAAATTATTGCTATATTTATCCCTGATTTAAATGATTTTTCAGAAAGAATCTCATACTTTGTAAGCAGCACATTAAAATCACAAAGCAAAATTTAGTGGCATTTTTTTCATGGATTACAGAGAGAGCAGGGCTGTAATTTTTGAGGTTGCTGTCTGAAAATCATCTTGGACGTACATGCTTATAAATGTGTGACTGGGTAGGATTAAATCTCACCCTCTAATAACTCTTTGGTGACTACTAATCTTTTCCCTCCCTTATTTTTTAAGGCCATTCATAAGGCAGAGCATTTACTTGGTCTCAGGAGATGGACAGCTATTCAAACAAACTTACATTCTTATTTATGCACTGACACTGCACTCAATATCACTTTATGTGAGAATGCAAACTATATTGTCTATAATAGTAGCTATATTCTTGTCATAAAATTTCCTGCTAAAATTTATAATATATGAAATCTTGGTATCTGAAAAAACCTTCATGTTCAATGCTTACATAGCATACTGAGAATCTCAGTTTGTTTAAATGCAAGCCAGTCACCTCCCTAGTTGTTCCAAGGACATAGACATGAAGTGGAAATTGATAAATGGACTTAGCAGGAAGAGTATTTTAATATTGCTAGAATGCAAGTGAACACAAAAGCATTCATATCTTCCTGGAATTTTTATGTTTTCTATTTTCATTGCAGGTAGGAAAGTTGTCAGTGCCATTCCAGTAAAAATCTTAGTATTTTATGCAAATTGAAACTACAAAAAATTCTGGCTTTCAGAATAAACTGATAAGAGACCTAACTCAGACATAACTAAAAAAATCCCACAGCCCTGCAGAAGCCCTTAAAGAATAATGATAGAAGGAATAACTAGAGTCAAATGCCTTCTCTAAATTGGCTAGAAAAATCCAGATGTCCTGTATTCCAGTTGAGACATCTGAATGAATGGGATATATTGTTTTAGCAGGTGAATAACAACCAAGGCTATTTCTACTCTATGTCCCACAAGCCTGTGCTGGATAAATCATCAACAATATTGTCTTTAATCTTTCTCAGAAATAGCTCTAAAACTGAGTGGAGCAATCTGAGGTTACTATGAGCAAGCTCAGTGGTGAAAATGTAACCCCCATAAGGCTCTACAGGTGTCTAAAAGGGTGCCCACTTACAAGGCTAATAAGACAATAAGGAAGCAACTTTATTTTATTAATTCAATGCACTTATTTATAAGTCAAATTGTATTTCTGTCCATTTTATGAGCAGTCTTAAATATTTAATATAAAATATTAACATACCTAGTTGTGAAGAAGACCCTGTGCTGTTATTTAAAATGCTATTAATTTCGACAGAAACTGACACTAAAAAACTATAAGGAAAACCAAAACAGAACACAACCCCCTCAAACTCAGAATTTGAATTTCTATAATAGACATTACTCATTTATATGTCTCTTTACTGTCCCTTCTTATTATAATTATCTGATGTGTACAGTGTGAGAGAGTTGTGCAATACTCCAGACTGAGCTAAGCACATTAAGCTGCTTTGCTGCGCTTGTCAAAACATAATGTATTGGGCTAACAACACACAGAGTGAGACAATGATGAAGGAATGTGATGTTATAGGATACTATTGCCACACAAATATTAGTTCTGACCAAAATTCATTTACATTTTTATCCAGGGTAGTATACATTGCTATACATGTTTATATATTTGTCATCTTTTAAAACTTTCCTGATTTCAAGTTAAGCTGAGAAGAAACCAGTCACAGTGAGAAGAGAAGAGAAAAGAGAAGAGAAGAGAAGAGAAGAGAAGAGAAGAGAAGAGAAGAGAAGAGAAGAGAAGAGAAGAGAAGAGAAGAGAAGAGAAGAGAAGAGAAGAGAAGAGAAGAGAAGAGAAGAGAAGAGAGAAGAGAAAGGAGAAGAGAAGAACTAAAGGAGATAACAATGAAGAAGCTTATATAATATTCAACAGGAAAGAACACAAAGAGAGATTTTTTTTCCATCTCAATAAAAAAAGTAATGTCTAACAAATATTTGAGCAACATGTTCCTTAAAGAGTCATCCAGGAACAGTAATTCTACAGCTTTACTTGGCAATAATTTTAAAATATTTAATATATTCACAGTAAGAAGCAATTGTTCTAGGATCTGGTCAAATTGTTCCTTATTGCTCCAATATCAGCCTTACTTCCAGTGGAAGGGATTTGTTATTGTCACGTCAATATCTATACAAATATCTGTTCAAGGAGAAAATCAGAAGCCTGTTTTCTTTTAAGAGCATGAAGCAGGTAGTGACTCGTATGAGAATCTGCCAGGCCTGAAGATATTGATAAATGCTCTACACACTATTGTTAGAAGGACAATGAATTTGGATAAGGAGTCCTGCACAGGTCAGTTGGTTGATTTGTTGTCGATGTTTGAAGAGGTCTGTGTTTGCATTTCTTTCATAATGACTTGGAATAGATCTTCCATAACAGTAACTAAAGTTTAATAGGTTTCATAAATGTTATGGAGAAAAACAACCAAGCAACAAAAAAAAGGGTAACCAAATACATATTTTTAAAAAATACTTATTCAGCCTTTTTGACTTTATTTAAAAAAAAATAATAATAATTATCTTGAGCATTCTGATATTGCCTTTTCTGAGTCACTTGACAGAAAGAAAATGTTTTACAGCAAGGATTGTCTACTAAACAAGCTAATCAAAATATTATTAAACAATTACACTGCAGTAGGCTGTTTAATGAAGTGTTTTCAGTGCAGTTTGAACGTTAATAGCAACAGCATTAAGCTGCTTTGTGCTCTGTGTATCAAACAGCCTGGAGTAATGTGATCTGACTAACAGCCAAATAAAATCTTAAAGCGCCTTTGACAGACAATATACTTGTGCCAGTCTAAATCTTGTCATGCATTATTATTGGGCATGGAAGTGACAAAAAGGAATGTCAAGAGCTTCTATGTAGTGTATATCATAGTTAGCTCCATGATAACGAGGGGCCTCCTGCATTCTTTTTCATGACTGTCCCATGCTCTGACAAGGATTTGAATCTCAGCAGGGATTTGAAGCTGTGTAATCTGTGGCTGTGTGGGAAAAAAAAAAAAAAGTTTATATTTCTACTCAGATTCAGAAACTCTGCTGAGTTGTGTCTAAGGGTGCCATATCAACATCTAATTTATAGATAATCACTGGATCCCAAAGATTCAGCTGGCTTTAAAAGAAGAGAGGAATGCTCAAGAGAATGAAGAAATGGCCTGTTTGAATCTCTGCTGACTGAACCTTTTCTAAAGCTCAGTATCTCTGAAATTTTTGCTTGCCTTAACAAAAGGCCAACAATGGGATATCTAGACAATCTTGAAATTGAATTTCAAGAGTTCATCCTGAAAAGCAATAATCTACTTCTCATTAAGAAGATTTACTGCTGCCAAATATCAACAAAGAAGGAAATTAATAAAATCTGAAAACACTAAATTTATATTTGAATTTGGGCTTCCTAGGGACAGGTTACGTTACCAAAAAACTAAGTGGAATGAAAAAAATGTGGATATTGTAAAAATTTGTTATAATCTTATAATCTTTTATAGTTATCCTGGTGCTGAAACTGAGAGCAATAGCTGATGAGCTATGGTGAATCATCTTTAAAGGTAATTTAAAGTTACCATCATCTCCACTTCTTTGACATCTTAAAGTAAAATTGTCCTGAAAGAGACAATGTCACAGGATCACAGGATGTTAGGAGTTGGAAGGGACTTCTGACGATCATCAAGTCCAACTCCCCTGACAGAGCAGGACCACAGAATCTATTGCAGGTCTCACAGAAATGCATCCAGATGGGTCTTGAAAGTCTCCAGAAAAGGAGACTCCACAATCTCTCTGGGGAGCCTGTTCCAGGAACCTCCTGTGCTGTAGTTTATATCCATTACCCCTTGTCCTATCACAGGGTGCAATGGAGAAGAGCCTCTTACCTCAATCAAAGTCAACATCTTATCAGACTGCCAGTAGAATACTTGGATTTGTGCTGAAACATCTGAACTGAAAGTATAAATGAACTGAAAACATAAATTCTCTTCTAGCAACTCTGCTGCATGTGGTGGGGGGAAGAATTATAACTTTTCACTGGTTGACAGAGTAAATAGCTAGGGAATACCATAGTGGTATTACCTAGAGGCCTTTCAGAAGCAGTAAGCAACTCTCACTTTCTTCTTCTCTTCACATTTAAGGGGAGTCTCCAATATTCATTTCTTTTAGTCCCAACCTACTTTGCCCTTACCTCAGTGTTTTGGTAATGCCTTTCGCCCGAAATGTGTTTGGACTTTCATAAGTTTATCACACTGCCACAGTAAGACCATAACTGTTGACATTAAGATATAGGTAACAAGCACCATTACTATGGTAAAATGCAGTATCACCTTATGGCAATAAATGCTGCATGGTATGCTACCCACTCTGCTGTGAAAAGAGAAGGAAGTTGCATCACAGTTGTAGCAAGGTGAGTGTGCAGGAAAGGTTGACAAGCTCTAAACCAGTTGCAGAGCTTACTTTGTGAATTTACTGTACAGCAGCTTGTTCATTTTGTTACAATATCTAATAATTTTTTGCCTTCTACAACCAAATCTAACCTGAGTTTTTCTGTAACGTGGAAGAAATTTCTGGGGTGAAGACATTTTTTTCTGAGAAGCTATAGAAGCCAACAAAATTGGAACAAAGTTTTGTCTCTCTTTCCCAACATAGCAACAAAATGCAATTATTACTGCAATTCTCTCTTCTAAACAACTTCTCCCTCTACTTCCAAAATATATAGTTTTCCACCCACCATCAAAGTATTTCCTAATAGCAGAGAGAGAGCCCTAGAGGAGTGGTTTTCATGAGATAATTGGATAACACACTTCTGAGATCTGAGGTGTCAGAGGCATGGCTTAGCTGTGCTTTGCCTCATAGCACACCAGGGATGTGATACAGGCAATTGAAGTTTCTGTTTCCACTTATGCCTCATTGCTTCAGCATGCCAGATCACTCTCATGCAAGCCTTGATGGCACTTCAGTGTCTAATATGCTCTATGATCATGGATTCTGCAACACAACAATTTCAACAGCAGTAGCTATAGCATGACACAATATTAGACCTGGCCAAACATAACAAAAGATTTTCACTAGCAGATCTGGAATTTGGAAAGTAAAGCATTTTAAGGGAACATAATATCCATGAAAGTAATTACCAAGATATTTACTTGCTTTTCTGGTCATGCCTGTTGGAGGTATTCCACTGTCCTATAATTCTTTAAATTATTGTTGGAGCTGGGAAAAAGTATTAATATACGGACTCTGGATTTTGGGATTCCAGGTTCAAACTCTTGGTCTGCACTCTTTTTCTTTCTGAGTGGCTCTTCCTCTGTAAATGGGGCACTGAAAAATGTAGCCATACCTGAATCCACTGCAAGGTCAGGCTGGGACTTCAGGCTTGACCACAGTTTTGGAGTCATGAACTAAAGGGAAAATTATGACTATTCTAGACACTTGCCAGCTCTGCCAACAGTTCTTGACAAGAAATGCCCAGAGTCTCAACACAAATCACAAGACAGTTTGGGACAGTATGTTCTCATTACTAGTCATGTAAGACAGAAGTATAATGAAGGCAGCACCTAAGCTTCATTTACTAACAAAAACTAAGACCGAAATGGAACATTCAATTAAAAAGAGATGGAAGTAAAATTTTGCATGAGGATAAAAAAAATAAAAACAAACACATAAAATCTGGATCCACACATCCTTACCATTTGATGGGGAAGATGTTGAAAAAGAAGAAATGAGAGATGAATAATTTCCTTCTCCATTTTTTCAAACCTCTAGAGTATGAGAAGTCCTTCCAGTAAGGTGACTAAATAACATTCTTTACCAAAAAAGGAAAAATAAAAAGAAGGAAAAATGCTTTACAGAAGAATCTGCAAAGACATTGTAAAAAAACTGAGTTGACATTTCCTCAGAAATTCATGTAACTGATCTGTAATAGGAAAGTTCCTAGCTGATAATACTTTTAATTGTATTTTTTTCTCTTTCTCTTTTTTTTTTCCTTTTTCCTTTTCAGCTGATCTGTAGTGTTGTTTTCTGTTTCCCTCATTGAGATTGTGATTGAGTAAGCATTCTCTTTCAGAGTGCCATTGGCAATGTCTTTAAATTACCAGGCATGGAAGCAGAGCTCTTTAAAAAGCCTGAAATCTGAGACCACTCAAACTAATTGATTTTTCATCCTTAAGTACTGATATTACTGAAGCTGGATGGTCCCCAGAATAGCACAGTTTATCCTAGCACCTGTGCTTTGGCAGCATTTGACTACATGGAAAGACTTTTTTTCTTCTTTTTGTAATTGTGTTGATTTCTTAGCACGTAGGAGAATTAAAACCAAATGTGACACCATGAATTGATGCAGTTAGAAAGTAGAATTTGTTTCTTAAACACTGCCTGCCTTGCTGCCACGAGCTAATTAAAATATAAAAGGAGATACATCACAAAACATTCCTGTCACTATTAAAGAAGCCTAAAAGTGTGAATAGATATTATGTTACATAGTGTCAGGATGGCATTTCCCCCCCCCCTCCTTAAGAGCAGTGTCTTAGGTTTTTGCTGGTTTGGTTTGGTTTGGTTTGGGTTTTTTGCTCAAACCCAAATCTCAGTGTAGCTTTGTATTTAATGACAAGAATTAAACCCTTCTCATAATGAGAGAAGTGTGAATTGTAACACCTATACACCTATTTATTTCTATATTTTTGCAATATTTGTGGAAATATTTACATATCTGAGATATTCCCATAGGTAGGATGTACTCATATCTATCCACCCAATACCAACCTACCCTACCCATCCAACAGAGTTAAGGCACAGGCTTTGCCACCTAAAGGATTATTGCAACAACCTTTTAGCTACAGATGAAGCCCCCTACCCCTGTGTCAAGTGGAGTCTCAATCTGGGCAAACTGGGTATTTATTCACATGACATTTCTATTTGTTTGGGTGATAGCCAGGTAACAAAAGATGTGTTATGGGGTATTCATGTTGCATATTAGCTGCTGTCACACTTCATTATTTGCTAATTTGTTGTAAATGAGTAAAGGATTAGAACCCGAAATAGGATATTTTTTTTCAAGCAGGATGTTTTGGAGATCACATCACATATAAGCAAGAAATCAGATTGTCACTAATATTACAAGTACCATAGCCCAATTATTAGCACAATTAGCATGCCAATGGTACTACATTTGTGTTCTAAAAGTGGAGTATTCACTTGAATGGTTTATGCTGTTTTTTTCTCGTGGCAAATAAATATTCAAGGTGGGATGCTTGGCCTCTTCTGTCAAATACATCTATAAATGATGCTATGACATGAATTAATGACTGGTCAAGAGCAGAAGTTGTTTTCTTCTTCTGTGGACATGAAATAATAAATCTCTGAATAACTATTGTAATGTCTATTTGTATGACACCCAGCACTAAATTTCTAGGAGGAATCATTAAAAATAAACATTCCCAGACTCAGAAGAGGGATTGTTCCACCAACTGGAATGACTTAACTGTCAATATCAGATCCAGAAAGTCAGTACCTGACCTGGTTTCTGCTCTGTATTAATTAGAGGAGTTAAAATACTATTAAGTCCCCAAGAAAGGTCAAACTTAGCTACCTGGTAGAGTTAAGTCATCCTCCAATTCTAATCTCAGAGAAGACAGTTATACCTGGAGTATTCTGAAATGCTTTCATGAATTCTCACAACTCTACATTTCTGCAGTTACTTGCATTATATCTCCTGCTAGGTTCTGACTCAGAAATGAACCTGCATACTACAGGATATTTAAGCAAGTATCTGAATTACACTATCTTAATATTTATTTTTCTTTAGACTAAGTTTCTTAGACTATAAGTGCTTTAATACCTAGCAGAATCTAAAATTTACTTCATAAACCAGCATCAAGCTGGCCTGCATTGGAGTTACATACATAGTGCATTCAATTTATGAAGGGCTCAAGTAGATGTGGTACTGAACACCCTTCCATTCTTCCTGAAGAACGAACACATCATCAGTCTTGTGTATCTCCCATCTTTTCTATTCACATATTACTTTTGTAACCTACGCAATGAATTTATAGACTTCCAAGAGCTAACACAGCTTCCTTAATGACTTTATGGATTTTCTTTCTCAGTTGGCTCTGGACACCCTGAGACTATTAATCTTATATGATTTCAATGTCCATGTTGACAGTGTAGAAGATGTGTTTGCTTTCACACTCATCCTCTGCTTTATAGGCAAAATCATGTGTTTATTTGGTTTGTCTATTATTCCTCTGATAACTCTTGACTGCATCTCTTTCTTCTCTCATGCTCAGCACAGGAATAAATGACAGCTCTTCACTCTTGCCATTTATATGGTAGCATTTGCAATACTTCTGTCTAGTTTAATATTACCAGTCATTAAATTATTCTAGCTTTTTCTATTTAGTTCCTGCCATATTCTGAGTTCTGTGCTTCTTGTTCCTCATTAAATGCAACAAGTAGTCTTGATAGTGTCTTTTGTGGTAAAGCATACAACATTTCTTGCCTTTAAAATAAGCTTTTAGATGTTGTTATTTGCTTTGAATGTTACTTTTTTCTTCTGTTTTTTGAAAGATTTATGGATTATTTATCAGCTAATTCTATTATATTAGACTTTTTTCTCCATATATTAGTATCACCTGTACTTTGTTTGCCTTTAGTCTGTTTTCCTGTGTGTTTTAATTTATGAGCCTGTTTTCTTTATATCTTAATATTCACATTTTCTATTGATTTATCAACACAGATACTTATTTTAAATTACTTGGGTTTAATTTCCTTAACATCCACATTCTTTTTATGTCTCTTCTGATCTTGAGAAATGGCCAATTTCTTATAGTACTGTGCCTGTGCTAACATGGATTTCTTTGGCTCAACTACTCCTGAGCAATATTAATTGGAGTTACCACAGACTTGAGGAAAGGAGGAATTATGTTCGGTTTCCAGAAAAATGAACAGCACACAAAGCATAAGCTTCAAAATCTGGTATAAAATTGTGGTGCAGGATGAGACTTGTTGTTCTTTAGATCTAAGCACACGATTTGGAAGCTAGTCATATTCCACAAAACCCACCAAAATAAGAAACCTGATCAATCTTCCTCTGCAAGAACACTTCATGCAGTTAGTAAGGAATATACCTGGACCCTGAGTTTGATATTTCTTTGATGATACACAGCAGTAACCAGAGGTGGAAGGACACCCACTGAGAATGATTTTCAGGCTCTAGGTTCTCTAAATTCTTTGGCACAATCCTTGTCAGTGTGATGAGATAATTTTTTTTTTTTCACACTCTCTGAACTCCTATTTATTTGAAAGGATTATTTTGTCTCTTTTTCTTACATGCTGGCAAGTTTTCTGTTGTTACCTCTCTTGAGAAATGTTTCATTTTCTTCTGGGGTTTTACACACATTTTGTCTATTCTAAAACAGGGTTTTCCCCTTCTTTACAGAGTGAGAAGCTATCATAATAAAAAATTCTGTTGAAAAATCACCTGTGGTCATTGCAAACAATGTTGTCATTGTTTATTTATGTTACAGAAATAAAGGATTTCTAAGACTGGCTGTTGACATCACAGTTTCTTGTCCCTGTTGGTCTCTTTCAACATTTTGTCACTCAGTGCAGTGAGAGTTGCAAAGAGCCTGAAATTGAAGAGTAGAAGCAACAACTGTATTTTACAGGTGGGGAAACTGAAGTATGAAGTCATGAAGTGGCATCTTCAAAGTTAATTACAGATTTGAGAAATGGACAAAGAATTTCTGATTCCAAATCTGAGAATCTTATTCTTTTCCTCTGAAGTGCTAAATGACCTTTATGGCCATTGTTCACAGCATTAATTCACATGTTAAATACTTACCTTCCATTCTTTTTCCTGGCTGTCATAAGTAAACAATTTTCAGAAACCACTGGGAAAAAAAAATGCTTTGACGGTGTTTATGTGAATAAATTACTACTGCTAGGCAGAAGTATCAAAACAATTTTAGGACAGGCCATTTTAATTTTTTTCTGTCTCCTAGAACATTAGTTGGTTATTTTAAAGATGTTAAGTAACATTCTCAAACAGTTTTCAAGTTTTGTTTAGGCACAGCCCAGGCCAGTAATCTTTCAAAGCATGCCATCTATTTGAGGCCAGCATACATTAAACACTATGAAAGTTTAGTATTAGAGAGGTAGCCAGATTTTGCTATTGGTTCCAGTGCTAGGGAATATCTCTTTGAGTATGTTAGTACAGATTAGTCACTTCTTCTGCACTGATAATTTTATTTATGTTTTGTGGTAAAGAAATATTATTTTTCACTGGCTACTGCACAATCAAAATATGAGGACAAATCATTTTGAAACATAGAAAACTTACTTGATATTTGGCTTTATGAAAAAGAGACTAAACCTAACCAAAACAAAAAACAGACAATGGAAGAAAGCTCTTTTCAGGAGAGGCAAACAGTATAGCAAGAAGCAACAGACACAAGTAACAGCTTGGGAGGTTCAAAATGAACATTAAAGAAGCTTTCAAGGGTGGGAGGGGGAAGCTGCAGCACTGGGAGAATGTTGTCCAAGTAGGTTAGAGAATCTCAGTTTTTGCAGTTTTCCAAGACTCTGGTAAACAAGGTCTCAGCTTGGATCTGTTGTTAGTGTTAGTCCCTATTCCTTGTACCAGATGACCATCCAACTGTTTGATGTCAAATCACGAAAAAACTTTTCCTAAAATATGGAGGACAACACTGGAGATAATTCGGGAAAGGTTACATTTGCCAAGTCTATGTAATTCTATTTCTCTGTATCCCATCACAGGTTTTAAGGTTGTCTTCATGGTGGAAACATCCAGGGATATAATTTGGATTCCTTATAGCTACAGCAACCTCTATGATAATTATTCTGCTAATAGTGAGTTCCTGGAAGGTTGATCTCACCAGACTGTTTTTCATTCAGTACAGGAAATAACGTCTGTCTGTGATTTCCCTGGGATTGCTGTGGATGAAAGAAGTAATCCAGATTCTTCTGTACTAAGTTTAACAAAACAGTGATTATTATTGCACTCCTAACATACTTCTGTTATCCTCCGAATGACAGCATGATGCATATTTGTTTCCTTCAAATGCACATTGCAGAAATCTTCCTTTGGATTAAAAAAGTCTTATTAATAACTCACTGCAAAAAAAGGATCACTACCTGCCTTATCCTGCTTATTAATCTCATTCCTATAAAGTTTCAATAGCTCAAAATTTACTAACATCAATGATACACCTTTTACCCAACATTGTACAGACTATTGCTGCCACATCTTCACTAATAAAGTAGGCAGTTCTGGAAACAGAGCACTAGGGAGAAGCAGGCCTTTAAGTAATGCAAAATCTGTCCTTACACAAGTCAAGGGCAGTGAGGGCTGGAAGTTTTTTGCACTCTAGCATTTCTACAGTTACTGACATAACTGAAAATGAAGCAGTACTAACAACAGTGAGAAATTTTGTAACATCCATTAAAGCCCTAGAGAACATTCCTAGAAGCATCTGAGTCCCTGACCCGAAACAAAGACTCTGTGAGGACTTATGTGAAATTCAGATAACTGAGTAAAAATGCAGTTCTCAGTTTGTATTGGTTAGCTGCTACCTATCTTTGGAAGTACCAGAACCCTTTACTTTTCCCTTTTTCATCCAAGAAAATTAAGTTTATACAGTCATACAGTCTACTTCTATCAGGTTATCTCATTAATTTTTTTGTTCCAATATCTGTAACATAAATGCAGACTAACATACTTAGAGCTGCAGAACCTGTGAGCCCATTCAGCTCATCAGCAATGAGGGTACAATGCCCAGTAAAGCCACTCAGAACCAGAAAAAAATAATGCTGTTGCTTATTGTAAAAATATCTTACATAAATGGAAGTTAGGAACACTGGGGAAATTAACAAAAGGTATTGGAGGAGGTATTTTAAGAGCACGTGAGAAACCTCAAGGAGCACAGGGACATGGGAGGAAAAGAGGAAACATAACCCTCATTTTGAAAAGGGAAAACTTAAACCTTTGGGTCATTCAACCAAATTAATACCAATAGCAATACAAACTATACAAAGCTATATTCAGCCCAGTGAGTATAGGATAGTCAGAATAAAGAGAAAGGAAGTTTCCAGAGTAGAAGGAAAACGAGGAGGGTCAGTAGAAGCCCAAGACAGACCAGAACCCCAAGTAGGAAATCCCAAGAAAAAGTGGGCTCTATCCCAAACAAACTTTCCCCTTTATACTGAGTATGACCTTATGCAAGACAAATCAAGCCAGCTGTCCAGGATGACTTGAAACTGCTAACAGCCTGCAAACCATGGCTAGACTAGGATTTTGTCCCAGCAAATTGAGCACACCATTGCAGAGGGGCTGGAACTAGATGATCTTTAATGTCCCTTCCAACCCAAACTATAATTATGATTTTACGAGGTGGAGGAGTTACAGTGAGAAGAGGCTGCAAGAAATATGAATTCACACTAAGGCTTGATTCAGTTAAGAAGTCAATCAGCCACTAATCTCAGTGGAAATTAGGCTCTCTGATTTGCTGCAGTCAAAGACTCCCATGTGTCTAATCTTCTGCAGTGGGTAAGTCTGTCTAGCACTACAATTGAATTACATTTAGACCTTGTCCACAACATACAGTAGAAAGTCATAATGCTATGTTATGAATTGTTAGATATTTATGTATCAATTAACTATAGTATATAATACTAAAAACATTAAGAAAATGTCCCATTCCTTTTTATTGACACAAATACCCTGCTTATAATTCTGATTTTTAAAAGTTACAATTAAAAGTCTGAAGAGAGGTTTAAAAATTCTCACACAAAAGGAATATCATAATAAGTTCTGTAGGCTATAGGGAATCATTTAGGTATGTAAAAACTTCTTCATTTTATCTCTACTCAGTTCTGTAGGACATTCCACTAACTCTAGATGTACTTTACATTGTACAATGAATTCTTAAAGAATACCTTTTAAATATCTAATTTGTATTCATTTACTATGCAACTGACTCACTGAAGTTAATTAATTAGCTGCATTGAAACTGAAACATTGAGAAGTGTGGTCTTGTAAGGTCAAAACCAGGATGTAATTTAAAAAATGCTCTCATAGTCCATTAAATATGTTCATAGCAAGTAAAATAGTTTTCTGAGTTCTTCAGTATTTGCTTCTTTTCTTCTACCCCAGTACATTGGTGATGGTTATCAGCAGAACCACAGCTCAGCTTGATTTTGATTAACAAAAATTAATGCTCATCTGCCATTTCACTGTCCTGTTGAGATGTTTTCTATCACTGCTCCAACTATTTGTCATACCCTTGATTTCATAGCTTCCATCACTTTTTAAATTGTTTTGCTTATTGCACTTGTAGATACATTAATAATTAAAAGAGAAAGATTAATAAATAAATAGCATTGGATACAATTTAGCAGATCTGGAGATTCCATCAGCTGTGAGTCAACATTCCCTGCTATGAAAAAATGTTCATGGCTTTGATGGAAAAAAAATAAAAACACACAGCAACTGAATTTGGTGCTAGAGGGTAGGTATCTTAGTAGGGAAAGAAAAGGAATTAAAAAGAAGTTTATGGCTTCCTGAGTACATGCAATTTTGGCTAAAAATAATGCAAAATCCCTTGCATTCTGATGTTTTAAAACAAAAGGGTAGTGTGCCTCACATACTCATACGTGAAGATTACAGCCAGACAAGCAGACCTTTTGTCTTCTCAGCTGTGAATGAAATAATGTAAAAGTGATTTTTTTTGTGTTGTTATTAGCTTTTCACTCATAAACTTAATATTTTTCAGCTGCCATTACCTTGTGGGTTAAAAATCTTTCTGCTAACAAAACATGTTGCATGCTTTGCAGAGACCTATTTCAGTAAGTAAAATAGATAGGGTAAAGCCCATATTAATCCTTAAATGAAGACTTTTCTTTTTGCCTGGCAAACAATACATTCCTCAGTGTTGAGCAGGTAATAAATCAACTTCAGTGTCCACAAAGGACATTTATCAGTATGAACCATATGAATGAGAAAAGAGCCTTCAGTTCGTAACTACTTGGATTATCACAAAACATATAATGAAAAGGTGTCTCAGAGGGACAAAGGATTAAAGGCATGCAAACACTGTTGTTTTTCCCATGTGGATACATAAGCACTTCAATAAATTTAATTTATTAAATTGACTGTGAGTTGAATGAATGACAGCTCATTCAAAAAACTGAACTCCACAGACATTGAGTTTTCTGGGACAAAGAGTGTGTCTGTCATTATTTTGCACATCATATCTTACATAACTATTTCTAGTGCAGGTCCCAAATACTATTAGTGGTCATTCCATACACAGTAAGGAGGATACATTACCCCAATCTACCACAGCAGAATAAAAATCATAGCACTGAAGACCTTTCAACTAAATATGAATCAAATCCTCCTGAGCTATAGGAACATTACTGCCTTCCTAATTTGAAGTGAGTTTAGATGTCAAGTTTTAAGGCCAGGAGACTTACTTCCTGCATAGTACCAAGCACAGAATTTCACAAGGTAATGACGGTATCAAGTTCAGTAAAGCCACTGAAATAGAACAAGTTTGAAACAAATGCCCAGGTGACAGAGTACATGTCATATTCCTTTCAAAGACATAGCAATCCTGAGGAGCAAAAAAAAAGTGATTTTTTAAAATATTTCCACTCATTTTTATTTGTCTATCTTTTCTTTCAGCCACTGAATTCTCTTAACATATTTTTGGATTCAAATGCACTGTATTTCCACACAATGTATCATGCAAAAATCACTAATGTGAGCACAATCTCTGCTGATGTAACAGGAAGAAGCTTCTCTTAGTTTCTTACAAGGTGTGTCTTCCAGGAAAAATGATCACCCTTGGAGCTGTATATAATACTTCCAAGTACCTCCAGGGAGAAAGACAGTTTTCCTGTGATGGTCTCATTTATGCCAAATGATAACATTGCATTCAGAGTAGAGGTAATCAAAAATATTTTGAACTCCCTGGAAATGAAATAAAAAAAAGAAAAGAAAAAAAAAAGAAAAGAAAAGTTTGGTTGTCTCAGAACAATCTACCTATGCAATTTGAACATACAAAAGTTTTAAAGGAAAAAAACCCAAACCATCCTTATTAGGTGTTAGACTGACAGTGAAGGATGTGGCATCCTATTTTTAACTATGTGTTAGGAACAAAAATTCTCAGCTAGCCACAGTGTCACTTCTGCCTGAAGATACATGAAACCACAAGTCCCACTTATCAGAGGTACACACCCTGCGCAGGATGCTCTATGTTTTCCCTGTTAACACTATTCTCCAACTTATGAATATTTAAACATTCATTGCAGTAGTGTGGAAACGCAGTAGTCTGTTCAGTGTCTGACAGCCTTGGGGGCTTCGATCATCAGTAGTCTGTCTCAGAAATAATTTAATTCCAATAACAAAGATCCAAGGAGACTTGTTTTAGAATAATATGTAGTTAGAAAACTCATCCGAGATATGGGAGATCCACTTTCTAATCTGCTTTCTGGGTGATTTAGAGTTAGCTCTTTTGTGTAATGCAGCCTTGGAATGGCATTTACTATTTTCACTGCCACATTACGCTGAGAGATTTGCCCTGAGCTTTTCATCTTCCACTATCCTTAACACCATTTAAAATATATCTCTTTTCAAAATGTACTGTTATTCACACTGGAAGACTGACCTTACAGAATTCATTGCTCCTAGAGATGTACCTTGAAGTTTCATTTCTTTAAGGGGTATTTAGGCTGATCATAACTAGCAACAATTTATAGTACTTTTAATTTTTTTTTTGAGGTCATTAGATACTATGCAGTCCCCAAATTAGGCCATAAAATTGCAAGCATCCCATTAAAATAGTGTGGCAATTAATTAGTCATAGAAATCTACTTTAAGATGTTTAGAGTAAATTAAAATATTAAGAGTTGCCCAATCTGGAAAACCAATAAAGGTGAGCCTGCCACAGCTCCACACCTGCAGGTGCAGCCAATACTTCACAGGTACTTGAAATCTGTAAGGTGCTCTGTAAAGTTACCCTGTCAATATGAGTGTTGTGCCCAGCCCACTGTGGCCAACACCCCCCTGGGATGCCCTGGGAGGGGTATGATGAGCCAGGAATAACTGAAGAGTAGGAGAGATGTTTTGCAACCAGCTTAAATGGCAGTGCAAATGGTGGGGGATGAATGCAGTGGAACCTGGTGTGAAAGTATGTCAAACTGAAAGGAAGAATCCAGAAGTGAAACAGACACCCGCTTAAAGAAGATATTTTCATTAACCTATATGTGGTTTGTGTTTTTTTGTTTCTTTCTTTCTTTGTTTTGTTTATATTTCTGTTGTTTGTTTTGTTTTCTTGTTTGTTTGAGGTTTTGTGTGTTTGTTTTGTTTGTTTGGTTTGGTTTGTTTTCCAGCTTGTTAAAAACTTTATTTGACAATCTTTAGGCTTAATTTATTATTCTGAAACAACTGAATACGATCCTAGACAGTGAGTCCTCTAAAAGCAGTACAGCTAACACCAAGGTTTCTTTAGCATGCTCAAGCAAATTCACTTACTTTTTACTGTTATTAAAAAGGACTTATTGACTGAACATATTACCTATTCAAGGAATAAGATGCAAGCAGTTTTCCCTGCTGTTGATCACCTAAACTGGCAAAACCATGCTGATTATCAATAAGAAATAAATCAAGCCTGATTAAAAGTGTAAACATAAGTTTGCTATTGCACACATTCTTTTAAACATATTTTATCAAAAAGGCTAACCTGTCAGAATACAAATAAAGCCAGGGAGTAACATTTTATGTTGGAAGAGTGGAATTTAAAATTCTGTTTTGATTTGACAGCATGACACACACTGTTGAACTTGATTTACTACCAACTGCCTTCTCAACTGCAGAAGATGCCATCTTGAATGAGCTAATGGAATCGGTGTAGTGTCTGTATCACGAAACATATTGACTCCTCAGAGGATATAGTGCATATACTGTGCATATATATGTACATCCCATAGAATGCATATATAGGACACAATAAAGAGGAATCACAGTTGTGTTGCCTGAGATGCATTATTGCCAGGCTACACTGAAATACCTGTTTTGTCTGGACCTTTTCAGCTGATTTTAAATTACGTATTTTGCCATTTGTCTTTTTTTTTTAATGTTCAGCTTGAGATAAAACATGTTGAAATATCAGATTTTAAGGCAGCATCTCAGGTCAGAAGGACACTTTGAAGCAAATTTCTACTAACTATACTTTGATTCACTTTAGGGGTACATAAACTGGGTTCCTTTTGAAGTGAACTAAACAAAAGGACATAGTCTAGTCTATAGGAACACACTGGACTTAATCTGAAGCAAAGCCTTTTAAGAAAACATGCAGTTTGCACACTAGGTCAGCAAAAACCCTTTCCCCATTATATGTAAGGTTATATTACTTGTTAATTTAGATACAAAATCTACCATTAATGCAGCTAAGAGTTCAAACCATGGACTTGAATTACCCACAGAATGCACTCATTTTGAAGAATTATGCAGAGTTTGAACACAGAATGAAACAAAAATAATCTGTGGATGCATGTAAGATGGACAAAGGTGTCAGGACAACAAATATGTCACCTTTCTCAGGTTTCAAGGGAACAGACATTTCTGAGTAAGTGATATAGCTGTGGACACATTGCACTTGCAAAAAGATTCATCAGTGAATCATGCTTTCCTCCACACCTAGCCAGCAAATAAGCAAATTTGGCATACACTAAAACAGGACCAAAGCGTAAATGAACATGGGAGTAGACTTAAGACTTGGCTGAGAGCCAAGTATCTAGTCAAAATACACCTGTGTATTATCATTGTTTTCAATCCTGTACTTTACATTTAGTACCAAACTCCAACGGTGTGATACAGCCTACAATCCAAGCCATTGATTTAAATTTCCCCTACATCATAAGACTTCGTTTGAGGAAAAAAAAGGTATGTAATATTAAAGAAAAAAAAATCTTTTTTCTTTTGAATTATGTTCCACAAAATATGTCATAAAACACAATGAACCATTATAACTTACAGTCATGGAAGTATTTTTTGTTCTAGCTGCAGCTATTTCAACATTTCATTGTTAAGGCACAACATTTTGAAGTAGTGTCTTGCATCCCACCATAGATATATGTCCTAATTCCTTAACAGTATATTTTATGGTATGTAGTTAACTCAGTTTATTTTAGTCTCTCTTTATTACCATGAATTATTGGGATTTTTAATGCATATTTACTTCCTGGTTTGCATTGCTCTGAAGCTGCACTTGATACTTCAATATAAATCAAAGAAGAATTTTGCTAGGATATATCTATGTAAATTATTTTCATAAAGGTAATATTTATAATGTTACAGAATGGAAAAAGGAAAAACAACAACAATCCTCAAAAACCAACCAACCAACCCCCAAACTACCAGCCAACAAAAAAACCCACCAAACCAAACCAACAAACAAAACCACAAAAATCCACAAATAAACAAACACCTCTGTAGGAAATTTGCACATATCTGCTTTGAATTCTAGGAAGATACTATGAATGATTTCTTTCTCCATGTTTACCTCCATTGTTACTCCATTATTATTTTATGATTTTGAAATTAAACAGAAGTTTCAAAAAGATAATGATATCTATTCTAGTGAGAAATATTTAGGTAGGTTGGTAACTGGCAAACTGAGGTGTTAATTTGATATGCATTGAATGTCTTCTCTTCTTTTTTTAAACTTGATTAAAAAATTATATTATTACAATGATATTCTGTTTCTTACTTGTTTTTCTACTAAATTAAGATACCTTAATTAATGAGTACAAACTGATTATTATTTTAGAGAGTGAAAGGCTGAGAATTTTCTGATGCACAGTTAGGAAGCAACTCAATTTAATAATTTGTTAGTAAGTGTCATGGTATAAATTCAAATTACAGAGAAGAATAATTTACCAAAAAGAATGGAGACCTGAATTTTGTTGATCCTTTTAATTTTCTCTGGAATTTTCATTTCTGTACTCATTGGGATATACTGAAAAAAAGATAAATTATTAAGCTGTCTTATTTATTTTCTGTATCAATTTTGACTAATCGATGTCACAGATAAGCATTTTCACATAGAAAAATAAAGTGTCAATCTTATCAAATATTGTTAAATATTTACTTATTTGTTTGCTTGTTTATCTTTCCAGAAGATGGAGGATCAAATAAAACCTCTGAAATTCTCAAATTTTGCACATGGGATGTCTTTCATTTGCTTAATTTCATTCATTCATTGTATTGGTGTTGTGGACGTGACTCTGCTGGTAAACTGAGGAAAGGCGTGCTGCCTTTCCATAATATCTGAATTTCTGGACTTGATAAGTACCAACACATACTTCTGTTTCCAACACCATATTCTTTTGGTTTGATGCTTTTGTCAGACTTGGCACTATACATATAATAAGTTCTTTTTCACAGTGAGGCTGGATATATCTCTTGAGAAAGAAAAACTCCCTCTATCTTTTTCAATTGCTGAATGGGCTTAGTTTACCAGGATATGATTAGTTTTCATTTTTCTAAAGTCTGGCTACTTTGATTTTAAATCTTTTAATGCACATTTTTTAGTGTGTGAGAGTAATAATAGTCTTTTCTTCAAGACTCAGTGGTGTCCAGGTTACCTATCTGACAATAAGCATAATATAATTTCTATCCTATGGCTCATCTGTTCCAATAATTGTCTTCAATTAAATTTTCCTGAATGGTGTGAGCTCTGACAGCACATTACAAAGAAAGAAATTTATACTCTACAAAGATAATTCACCTATTGGTATCATTCCAGGATTTTAACATGTTTCGTGCTGGTGCTTTTACTAAGATATTTACATTACTCTTCCACTGGTGAGTGCAAAACAAATCATTCTGAGAGAGAATGGAACAACCTGATGGATGATTGGGGGAAAAGCTGCATTTTGTAATTAATGTATAACCACACTATCTACATGCCTTTTAACTAATAAAGGGATCATTGAATGCCGTATCTAAAGCACTTCAATGTGTATTATTTTTAGGTAGTAGAAACTAGAAAGAAAGGTTTAGGGCATAAGGAGAATGCACCAGAGTAAATGTAAATGAAACAGACGCACCTTTGTTTTCAGCAAGGCTTGCTTGAAGACTTGCCAAACTTTAATGTAAGTTTTTATTAAGCCATAGCGCTTTTGCGCTTTTTTTTTTTTTTTTTTTTTTTTTTTTTTAGGTAGACAGAGAGGGAACTATGACACATTGGGAGGTGGAGGGATGAGAAACATTTTGCTAGCTGAATGTGTGATCTGTTATAATCCAATTGTTTTAATTTTACTAGGTTAAAAACCGTGGACCTAGGCAGGTTTCAAAACAATGCAAAGTGGTTCTTCATTCTCAGTGTACACTTGACTATGTGTCACCAACACAGAGATGGTGACAAGGAGCCCTGTAGAAAAAGATTAATGACAATAGAATTTACCAGCTTGGTGCTTACACTGCGCTTTCAGTGTGCAGGGACAAACTGTTTGTTTTCCCTTTTAGATTGCTTACCACTGCTTGATTTACTGGGCAGCAGAGTGAAGACAAGTTTTTAAATAACTGTGGCATGGCTACCATTCTTCTCAGCAAGCAACTGCACTTCTTTTAGAGACTGAAAAAAGATTGCTTGTTCTGGGGAAATAATGTAATACTTCTTGCTGCTAGGATTTTCTTCATGCAATGTGACCTTAGAGGATACTTCAGTTGCAACTCATTTCTGATTTTGGATATCTTTGAGATCCTTTGGCCACAAGGAACAAAATTTTTGAGAAATTAAAGGATCTCTGAATGGATCCCTAACAATTACATTGGTATTAATACCTTTCACCTGTACAAAAGTATGCAAGAGAGAATCAAAATAGGTAATACTGTTATTTAGTGAGTTTAACAAGTGACAAGGACCTCACAAATGCCTAAGTGGCTATGATACAACATGACATTGGATGGAAATCTGCTACTTGGTTATTCCATTGAAAGCTAATTGATTTTAATTCAGATACAATTAGGGAAGTCTATACAATTTGTGCAAAGGAAAGGCAAACTGCTTTCTTCACACAATGTTAACATCAGTGTACTAATATGGAAGAAATTATACCAAAAATAATTTAATCTGTTCTGTTATAAATATAGACTGTAATTCTTTTCAAAACATTACAGGTGCTGGTGGCACTACATTTTTAGCAACCTCAGTCCTACTGAGTCTCATATTTGCACTTGTAATGGATTTTGTGAGGGAGCTGTCACTCTATCTGGATAAATTAGGCATCTTGGCAAAATATTACAAACTAGTGACCAGAGAAAATGTTAAGAAACTGACACGATTTGAGACATTTTAACAGGCAGAGAACTGTTTGCTACATGATTCATTATATAAATTCATCTACCTGATTAGTCAGAAATTGTATTTACTCGTTATCAGCTCTACTTTTTGAGTGTGCTTAAAGACAATGTAAATTTTGTATTGCTCTAGGTATAAAACAAATCTTTCAGAAAGATTTTTCTCTACATGGACAAAGGTAAGTGGGTCCCTGGGGGATAAGAGCTCATGGCCTCTTTGTAATTCCACTACTGAATAACCCAGGGAAGGTGAGATGACACTTAAGCTGAGGTTATTTGATGATTGACTTCAATATTATTTGTATAACATTAAAAACAAGGCTCTTACTTTCAAACATTTTTGCTTGGAATTTTCACAATGGGTAAGAAAAGTAAGAGCCTCAGGCAAATTAAAAAAAAAGGGGGCAAAAGCCTTAACCAATTTACATGCCTTGAATGTACCTCAGCTCTAGGTTTGTGGCATAAAGATCCTCTTTAATGTTTCTTGTGTTTTCATGAGGGGTATTCAAGTTAATCCTGTTGAAAGTCTCCAGAGAAAGATTGGTGATTTATTAAGCTTCAGCACCTTAATGGCAGAATTCATAAATTCATGTCATCTCACATGAGATTCCAGAAAATGGTTTTATTTCTTGGAATAGGATCAGTTGCCTTCTAGAGATGCCTAATCCTCTTTATTTTACCATACTGTTGGCTTGGTATTTTTAAATAAATGTGTGATCTATTGATCCAACAGTCTGTACAATTCTCCTACGTTGGCATAAGTGCCCACACATATACCTTTGATGTAAAGTTATCCAGTCTACACTTCAAAGCTATAAATTGAAATAAACAAGTCTGTACAATCTACTGGGCTAGTTTAGCTAAGTAGACATTGAAACAAACTAGCTCAATGTCCTCATTCAGATAAGGTCTTAAAACATATCCTAGAATATTCATCATCTCCTTGGTTTGGTCAAAACTTAGCAACAAGCCAACAAATTGTACTGTTAAGAATTGTAAAAGTTGAACTGTAACTGGGAGGCAGCTGCCTCTGTAGCTGTACTTTCAGAGGTACCAGGTATCAATCTGCAGCAGGCAGCATGTGTGCAAGATGATAATAAGAAGCCATCAAATAGGCTATGGTCACCTTTTATCATAGATCAGCACCAGCTGGAACAGCACATGCAGCTCTACACATAATGGTCGATTTTATTTAGGAACTTCTGAAAAGTTAGACCAGAAACTAAAATGTCTTCTGCATAAATTAGAAAATATTGTAATTATGTTTTCTTATGTCAGCAATTTCATTTACTATTAATTATGGTTTAAGTGTAGCCATGGGCAAAGTTTGAAATTATGCTATAAGTTCAGTGGTGGTGTACATTTACAGGTAAGATACTTCTCTCTTTGTACCAGTTGGATTCACTGAAATAAGTTGTATGTTTCCCTGCACTGAGAAAAGCCAAGTGCAAGGTAAATCAACAGCACTGAGATACAAAGCATCTGAAAATAACATTAGTTGAAGCAAAACTCAAAACCAGAATTGACAGAATATTTAATTCATCATTTAAAATCACAATGCAAAGAGAATTATTTCCACTTATGAGATTTTATTTTCAGAACAAATAGCTTGTTTTTTTTTCCTTTTTTTTTTTTTTTGTATGTGAGGTGGAGTTTTGGTTTTGGGTTTTGTTTTTTTGTTTGTTTTTTTGTTTGTTCTTTGGGGGGGGTTGGTTGGTTGGGTTGGGTTTGGTTTTGAGTTTGTTTGTTTGTTTGTTTGTTTGATTGTCTGTTTTTTCCTGCAGCTCTAGGAAGATAAGCATCCAGATTTCCTCGATTGATAAATAAAAAGGGGAAAGATTACACCTACTCTTAGGAAATAAATGTGAAAAACAAATTTGTAACAAGAGAATACACAGTATCACAATGAAACTAGGAGGGCAAAAGTAGCACCCAAACTGTCGCTGTTGTGGCAGACGGAGCGACACATACACACTCGTAAACAGAGTAGAGCCTTTATTGCTTTTAACAACACATATTTATATGCTTCCTGTGCTATTGTGGATACTTCTAATTAGTTAACAAGTTGTTTTTAATATTCTTATTGGTTATTGCCATATTGCTATGGTTATTGCCATTTATGTCAAGCTACACAAAGGCAAAATTCAAACTTTTTATCTCACAGTTTCCCAGGCACTCTTTGTCCTTGCAAACTATCTGTATCTCTTCTGCTCTGGGACTTTCTAAGTATTTATGGATACACAGTAATCCATCCAAGGTTAATTTCTTCTTTCTCAAGCAAGAGAGCCACAGTCTCACAGTAGTTTCCCACACCAAACTGTAACAATATCATTTAGCCATGTGCTTTTTAAAAATGACTAAATTCAGTAGAAATTTTTCCACCATATCACAACTAATTTGCATAATTGGTTGTGTTCCAAAGAGCTAAATACTGTGCTTTATTGCACCTTAGTCCTCCAGGCAACTCAACATTCCTGAGAACAGTTTTCATTTATATCTTGATCCCCCCTGAAATGACAAATATTTCTGGAAGAAAATGTTTTAGAAAAAAACAAAGTTCAATCATAGAAGTATGGAGTTTTCAGGTTGGATCAGTATCTTGTCTCCAGAGGAAATCTACAAGAGAATTTCTGGAAGTAAACCAACAATAAAATTTCATGTACTTAATTGTGCATCTCAAAAAGATTTTTTATGTTATATTTATCCCTGAAGAAAAAAATAGAGATGTTTCTGACACCATATTTCTTATGTAGTGAGTCTCCAGGGAAGGGGACAATAAATTTGTTGCTGGTTGAGGTTTGAGTAAGTGGGTGGATATAATATTTTTGAAACAGTACAATTAGATTTTCCAATATATTGTTCCAGAAGTTCTTACTGTAGTTCCAAATAAATTTACTTTGCCATATGACTAATCATCCATCTGACTGCACTTGCCATGTATTCTAACACAGGTATTAGTCAAAGGACAAAAATAGGAGACCTCTTTTGTTTTCCACTTCTGGAATGATTCTTACTGAGTGGAAAATCTCCAAAATAAGCATATCTTTTTCCCTAGCCTTACACCTTCTTCCAATTTTGATACTGAATTTACCCTTTAAAATAAAACAATTTGTTTGTTTCTTGCTTGAACTCAATAACTAAGCACAAAGCATTCTGTGCAAATGTATGTATATGAAATTTATGTTTTAAACTCCTTACTCACATGGTCAGGGTCATCTTCTGGTTAAAGCAAAGATATGAGTCACAAAACTAATATTCTAGTTATCACTTTGTTAGTGATTTACTGTGAGATTTTGGATAAATTCTATTCCCATCTGTGCCTCCAATTCCCATATACAGACGATGAGAATATTATTCATTGTGGTTTTAAGATTCTTTGAGAATTTCCTAAAGATTCTTAGTATTATGATTAATTATTACTTTCAGTATGTGTATGGAGTAATAAACACAGATCACATTCAAATAGCAAAGCTGTCTCTGGCATTTGTACACTATACAGATATGAGAAAATGAGAAAGAACTATTTCAAAAGTTAATCTCATGATATTTGAAATTTGAGACAAAACAGAGAATGAATGAAATGATCTTTTTTTTTATTATATTTTTTTTCCTGTAGATAACTGCAGCTTTAAAAAAAACACAGTCCACACAACTGAGAACCAGATTGGTTAATTTTATCTTTTGATTAATATTTCCCTTTGTTTTAAAGAAGAGCTGAACTAAACTTACAGATACTTAACTAAATATAGATTTACTATGAAAGTGGATAGTTGCTCTTTGAAGATAAACATTACCAATCATGGTGTGGTTTGCAGGATACTTAAAGACTTTCTTATAATTTTAAAATTGTTTAGCAGATGGTAATGATAATGGTAATATTGTATAAAAGGCATGCTACTTCTTATCTGAAATTTGCAACTTTGCCTTTTTAAAAGTCTCCAAAATCAGAAATTTTTGTACAGAGTAACACTAAGAGTTCAAAACACCATCATGAAAAATAAAAATACCTTCATGGTCATCCTAGTGTTAGTCTGAATGAGAAATTGGGATGTTGAAGTATTATTTCTTTTCCTATTCATGTTTAAAATATATTTTGTCATTGTAGCATTGATTAAAAATTACTAGAAACTGAAGATTTTTTTCTTATGAAAGTGCCTATTTCAAGAATAAAGTGAAATGCAAACATAAATGCAATTCAAAAATGTTCATGTTAATACATAGTCTATCAGGTTTGAACTGAGATGTAGGGTAAAACATGAAATAATATTGAACAATCCATACATTTTAGAACTAGAAAGAGACAGAAAGTATCCCAATTCAAAATGCAATTATAAATCCAATTGAGAGTTACTGATTACAGTAGTAAATATAAAATAAATATTTTAAGACAATTGGGCAGGCATATTAGGAAAAATAATTTTGTGAATCCTAATATTCTGAATTTCATTATGTCCTGTATTCAAGGTATTACTTACTTTTTTTCCTCCTTTTGTCACTCCTCCGTTGAATACTAGGTCTTATGTCACCAAAAAATCCATTCAGAATCTATGGGAGTCCCTACAAAACAAGCTGATGAGCAGCACTGCATGATTTAGAAAGGATGGATCAGGTACAAAACCAAAACCTCAAAACAACCAGAAGAAGCAACTTTCTTTGTCTGCTGTATAAACTGGGGTTTATTGCAGAGCAGATTGCTTTACAAGACAATACATATAATGGAGAGTTGGATTTATCAATTAGTACAATCTAACAAATAGTCCAGTTCATGAATAATTACTTTCCCCCTCCCCCTCCTCCCCAGAAATTCAGAGTAAAGTATATATGTGAAGAATTATAAGCCTGTTGCTTCTCACATTTGCTTGGTTTTCTTTTATTTCTCTATAGGGGCAACTTTGAGCTGTAATATTTTCAATCTACCAGATGAGTTTACTGCAGGTTCCAAGTAGAGTTGTTTTTATTGCTCTTCTGTCAACGTAATAACAGAGAAATTAGAATTAAACTCATGTTTCAAAATTGTGATTGCCTCCTAGACCACTGGGAGTAATATTGAGGACTTGTAAGAGCAACAAGGGATACTTTCAGATGGTGTATTTGTTTGTCAGCTGCAAGAAAGTATTTCACATTTCTCAGCATCAGAAAAAGTTACTGTCTGCATAAATACAGACACAGTATTGCCTAGCTATTGCTTTTTGGCTTTTGTAATTTTTCATTTTGCAATGTATTTATTTATTTATTAGTCTAAATCCACCTATCAAAATGTAAAATAATATGAGAAGAATGAAATAATTTTTGCCCTAGTGTTTTTTTGTTTTCTTTTTAATATCCCAGTTAAAAAAAAAAAAACCACAAAAACAAAACCAAAAAACTTTTTAGTCCACAAGAACTACAGTTTAGCTAGAGAAAAAAATGTATTGACAGTTGAATAAATAACTGCAAAACCACTTTGGACATGTTGAAAATTAGATGAGAAGAAAGATATGGGCTTCAACTTGCTTTCATTAGTAGCAGCAAAATTCACCTCTGACTTGATTGCATATGTGGCAAAAGAAAGATTAAGGATTAAGAACTGTGTTATTATGTTCAAGATTCATTGGGTAGCTTTCACTTCTGCTTATTAAGAAAATAAACAAAGAAAAAAGAAAAAAGAAAAGAAGAAAAAAAATGAGATCTGTAGAGAGGAAATAAAATTGAGACTACCAGATTTAAGTTTCCAGTTTAATTTGATGGACTTCAGAGAAGGCAGAAGCAGAGAGTGAGGTGTTGCATTTTATCCCTTTAGGAATCCTTGTTAATGGGGGAATCTCTAAGGTAGGTAAGGTATATTCTTATTCCAGTGTATGTTACTCCCTGTACCAAAATCTCTCTAAAGCTTTTGAAAACTTTCAGTCACTGGTTTTGAGACGATCATAGTAATGAAGTATTTTGCACAAGCTCAAATTCACAGTAGTGACTGTAGCTCGAAACTCTGAACTGTGGACTGAAGTGCTGAGGCCATGGTCCTCTGTCCTTTACCTTGATGGCAGAGAGAGGGATATTTTTATAATTACTGATTATATCTTATGACTTTAAAAGAACTTTTCTACTCTTATCAACACAACAAAGGGTAACTGGGAATAATGGAAAACGTTGAGACTGTGTATCAGAGACGGAAAAGGCACAGAGTGTGAATGGTAACTATAAAAATGCTATATTTATTTCTGCTGCAGTAGGTGCTCCATCTGCAGAAGTATGAAAAATACTTGGGCCTTATGAAAATGTGTTATTAGCTATTTTTTTTTCCCCTTGGATGATTTTCATTTTCCTAGAAACAGCTCATGCTACCCAACAGAAACTCATTTGTTGGCTCATGTGAGATGTCCTTTTCACAAATTCTTACTGTTTTGAGCTATGTTTTTCAGATTCATGTGTGAAGAAAGCAAAGTATGCCACGCAACTGACACGTTGAATTTTATAGGCACATACAAGAAATTATGTTAAGAGAAATATAGCCTAGCACATACTAGGTGATAGGTGAATTGCTGGAAGTGCACTCTCAAGTGAAGTGCAGCATTTTCTCAGTTTTCAGACGTTATCTGTAAAGAAACACCTCATGTTCACTGGTAACCTTCAGAAAATATCACATTTCTTTTAAAGCATTTGAATGTAGGGATTGGACAAGATAATCTTTTGAGGTCCCTTCCAACCCATGATGTTCTGTGTGTTTCTGTGAATGGCTAATAAATTAATTTTGTTATATTGTATTGCCAAGAAAAAACACAGAATCTGAGTAGTTGCTTGAGATTTTTCTCATGGCATTTGTTGTGTGTACTACAATAAAGCATAAGCTGTGTATGCTGTCTTCCTTCACTGTATTGGACAGTATTGATTTAACACAAGAAATGACAATGTGTGATTATTTATTTATTTATTTAGCCTGGTCAAAGAGGCATTAATATCAGTAGGTCTTGACAAGGAGGTTTAAAGTAAAACTTAAAGGGGGGGAAGATGAGTGTTGGTTCCCTTGCATAAAACAAGAAACATGCAAGAAGAAGATTCCAGACATATTTTAAGCGTGGGGCTTTGGGGACTTTGTTTTCTTCTGTTTTCTTTCTTCTTATGGTGTTGCCTTTTCTGTCCTAAGTATTTTCAATCATTCCATAATTTAATGTCACATTTTCAGTCTTTAAATAATTACTCCATCACCCTCTCATTAAACAGTTTGAGGCTTTGACAATAGTAAAATTATGTCTAAATAGGCAATGTGGTGTAGCTGTGCAGATTTTTTTTTTTTCCCTTATAGCTATCTAAACAGAATTTGGAAGGGGAAAGTGCATATAAATACATCAGTCTAGAAGTCACAAGGACAGCTTCACAAAACACATTTTAAATCAGTGAAGTATACATTTTTACCACTAAGAAAATATACACTTCTCATTCCTGTGGTAGACAGACAAGATTTGAGATGCTAACATAAGATTTAGAATTCTTAAGAAGAGTTATAGCAGCATATTTAAGGGCCTGATCTCACTAGTGTAATCAGACAGACTATTTTGCCAATTAATTTAAAAAAAGACAAGAACTGAGGCCAATATTTTCTTGTACAATAATTCTTCTCACACATCTCTAAATCTATTTAGTCTCACTGCTAGTTTCTACATATTGATGCCTTTTCCTTATAAAAAATTGTAATTTGCTATTTAACTTCTTCCTGTAAAATCCTTCCTTTAAGAAACGGAATTTGTTTGTAATGGCTCCAGATCAGACATAGAGAAGGAAGATTTTGTTATGCAGGTTGAAACAGATGGAAAAACACTAATGTAAAATATATGGAAGTTGAGAGGGCACAGCATGGAGCAGGAGATGGGGTTTTCTGTACTTTACTTTGCAGACCTGTTAATAATGACTTAGGTAGACATAATTAGTACTCAGGGGGACTCTGCATTTCTTGTCTGGATTGGAAGAGAAAAATTAGGCATTAGAAATTGCCTTTGTTATAAAGTCTTATATCTGTCTTTTTCCTAGAAAACTCCAATATATGAGAGAATCCCACTGATTTCTTTAGACTTTACGTATTTTTTCCTTAAAGAATGCTTGTGCAGCATAAGAGAAACCTACTTACGCAAAGATGCAGTTTCAATATCCTATGTGGATAACTGCTTTTCTTTATCTATATAGTGTATTATTTTTAAAAATACAAAGAAAGAAATCTCTTAAAATGCTGTTACTATTCTCGGATTTTGTGTGCATAAATCAAATACATTAGTCTTTAGTAAAAGCAAAAGAAAATAAACTTCAATGTTTTCCCAAATTGTAGGGACATTGTGTGGGTATTATAAATGGAAATATTATCCAGTCATGCTCATAATTAATAAATATAGAGAGATTTATCTATCATTTTTCCCTGCTTGTTTCTCAACTAGAAAGTAAACATAGCAACTTCCTATAAAATCCATAGCTTCATCATCTGAAGTTTCCTTACAGAAAAGAAGCAAGATCATACTGCTTTTTAAAGTTTTTTCATTCTGAATGCAATTTCTCAACAATGTCTCAAAATCAAGCAGGCTGTACTTTAAAGGAGATGAATCTTCCAGAAATGCTTTAAAGTGTCTCTATGGGCTATGGGTACGCAATATCATGCCATGATCTCTTTTTATATAAGGGCAAACCAGGTAACATTAAAGATAGTGCAACTTGGTGACACTGTTTCCAGGTTAGGGCTTTGTAGTGCATAACAAATAAGAAATCTATCTGAAAGCCAAAGATGGAATAATCTAACCATACAACCAATCACAGAATTATAGGAACAGTGCTTGAAGGAGACAGGGCTCATCCAGCTGCATCTCCCTCTAGAAAGGGAAATATTGCTAGAACCAGATTTTGCTGCATGTTGGAGATTCAATGTACTATGGTTTAAGTTTCTGAATGTCTTTAGATCACATCTGAATTCTGATGCAAAATTAGTCAAGAAGTATAGATTTCATCTGACCTTAAAAATATATTGTGCTTAATCTAAACATGTGGGTATCAGACCTGGTTAGAAAAGCTAAAGCTCAGTTAGAGTTAAATCTAGCCAAGGAGATCAAGGGGAACAATACAAATTTCTATAGGTATATTAATGGTAAAAAGAAGACTAGGGAAGATGTGGGCCCCCTCAGAAAGGAAACAGGTGAACTGGTGACAAGTGATATGGAGAAGGCTGAGGTTCTCAATGACTTCTTCACCTCAGTCTTCACTGGCATGGGCTCCAGCTGCACTCCTGGAGTAATGAAAGATAATGGCAAGGACTGGAAGAAGGAACTGCCCATTGTGAGTGCAGATTAGGTTCGTGACCATGTGAAGAACCTGAACAAGTTCAAGGTCATGGGACATTCTAGTCAAATTTTGTCTAAGGGCTTAAATATGCATTTCCAAAACAGAATTTAAGAATTAAAGGACCAATTGCTCTCTGGTATATATGGGTTCTTGGACAATTTTGAAGATATGAGGACTGCTGTATACAAATAGATGGAATGTTGTTCTCTGCAACAATAGCAAAACTGTAATAGAATCATAGAATCACAGAATTGTTAGGGCTGGAAGGGACTTCAAGCATCATCTAGTTCCAACCCCCCTTCCATGGGGGTTGCTCAGAGCCACATCCAGCCTGGCCTTAAATCTTCAAGACATAAGGCTTCTAGTGTCATCAGAGTTCTGTGAGGTGAAGTCTGAAGCTGGCACTTATTCTGTTCAGAAAAGGAAAAAAAATAAAGAAGACAGGAAAAGGGCAGAAAAAGAAACCTCAAAAATGTACTGGTTGCCTCTAGAAACCTAAACAGAAGTGAACTTGTACCTACCAAAACCCATCAGTTCATTTCCTCATGTTTCTGAGGACTCTTTGTAAGGATAAGGAATAATTTACTGTCACACAACTTCCTCTCAACTGACTTGTATAAAGATGATTTCAGTATCTGCTATGTAATCTAAGATAAGTAAGGTGGGTTACATTTTGCAGAAACCTGAAGGATTATTTCCTAGTTAGATAACACCCAGAGGAATGCATTTTAGCAAAGTTTTCCTCTGAAGTCATTGCTAAATTGATAAATTGTTCATGTCAGATTTACAAAGCTGTTAATGTCAGATTTCAGAGTCTTTGATGTCGTGGAACTTCTTGCAGCCTTTTCACTCAGTCTCAATGAATTCCAGCCCAAAATCTTCAGTGCAGAAAGACTAAAATATGCAGACATGATGAAGAGCAACTGAATATTAAGCTGATTAAATATTTATATATTTACTCAAATTGCATAGCTACATACTGTAAGTGTGAAAACAGTAACCTATGTGGAAAAAAAAAATCAGCTAATCTCTCTATGGTATACATTATATATTATAGATTGGATCAATGGGCAGACCTTAATGGGATGAGCTTAAACAAGGCCAAATGCCAGGTCCTGCACTTGGGTCACAGCGACCCCAAGCAATGCTACAGGCTTGGGGAGGTGTGGTTGGAAAGCTGTCTGGCAGAAAGGGACCTGGAGGTTCTAATCAACAAGCAACTGAATAAGAGCAATCACTGTGCCCAGGTGGCCAAGAAAGCCAAAGGCATCCTGGCTTGTATCAGAAATGCTGTGTCCAGCAAGAGTAGGGAGATGATTGTCCCCTTGGACTAAGCTCTGCTAAGGCCACAGCTCAAGTATTGTGTCCAGTTTTGGGCACCTCAATACAGGAGAGATGTGGAGGTGCTGGAGGGCAGCTAAGCTGGGGAAGGGCCTGGAGAATAAATCTTATGAAGAGTGACTGAAGGAGCTGGGGCTGTTTAATTTGGAAAAGAGGAGGCTGAGAGGAGATCTCATTGCTGTCTACAACTACCTGAAAGGACCTTGTGGAGAGGTTTGTGCTGGTCTCTTCTCACAGGTAATAAGTGATAGAAGAATAGGGAATGGCCTCAAGCTATGACTGGGTAGGTTTAGACTGGACATTAGAAAAAACCTTTTCGTGGAAAGAGTGGTCAGGCATTAGAATGTGCTGCTCAGGGAAGCGGTTGAGTCACCAACCCTGGATGTGTTTAAAGGTCATTTGGATGTGGTGCTTTGGGGATATGGTTTAGGGGTGACCCTTATGGAGTAGGGTTCTGAGTTGGACTTGGTGAACTTGAGGGTCTTTTCCAACCTGAATGTTTCTGTGTGTTTCTGTGATTCCATGGTATATCCTTTCACTCAAGAACAGAACTATCAATATATATAACATTATATATAAATATATTATCCATATATAACTATAATCAAAATATATTATAGATAAGTTATACCTAGCAAAATTCATTTCACAAGAAGTTTGGCATGACATTTCTCACTGTTGGTTGTCTCTGCTCTCACTTTGTCATTAATGAACAGGCACTCATGTCCAAAACTCTTTTTTTTTTTTTGAAATGGAAATATTTTTCACATTCAGTGACCTACTCATGCAGTCCATAACACATCTGTGAGTATAAAAGCAAGGTAAAGGAAGTCTGTTGGTTTTGGCTAGAGGAGTGTTGTCTGCAGCTTAAAGCTAGTGTTTAGATTTTACTCCATCAATATATGACTTTATAGCTCCCAAAAGTCATAATTTGAAGTTCTGTTGAAGAAGCAATAACTACTATTTCCTTCAATACAGGAGAACAGAATGTGTGGCAAAATTTACTGAATTTCATTTGAAACAGTATTATTATTTTTAGTTCATTTAGGCTTGGACTAGAGCTGTCAGACAGTCAGGATATAGGCTCAAGTTGACCTATAGAGAAGAACAAGTAGAGCTACCCATTAAAAAGTGCCTGGTAATCATCTTCTTGACAGCTTTAGAGAAAGGTAACAAATGGGTCTTGTACCATGACTATGGAATAAAAGAAATATGGCATCTGTTTAACTATGTGGATTAATTCAAATGAGATCAGGTTTTCTCAAAGGGATCAATAACACAGCAAGGAAGCTCTTCTACAGAGTAGAAAATAAGACAGTGGCTTGGGATGTCTGGGGTGATTCCTGACACCTATTCTTTGAGCATAGTACCAGCACAGAAACATGTCATTGCATGGTAAGAGGATCTGGAATTATCTCCAAGCCAACTGCAGATTTGGTAGCATGGCCCCACAGAGAGTTATCAAACCAAAGAAAGAGTTATTTGCTGTATCACCTTTTCAATAATCTCTAATTATGGGGAGAGCAGAGTTGAAAAAAATAGCTCAGAACAATCCTGCTGTAGTTTTTAGAACACAAGCTGAAGCTTTCTGCAGTTCATGCAGCAGTTCCAGTCACCAAGGGCTTTCAGATTTCTAAACATAAACCTTTCCTAAGGGTAAATGGGTGAAGTCCCACGCACACTGGAGCCAAAATTTAATTCACTGGTTTTTGAGTTCTTACAGTGATCTTACATGACCATATGGACTCTGAAACAAATCTATTCCTAATGGAACTATTTGGCAAAAAGTAAGAGAAAAAAAAAAAAAAAGTGATCTATCATACTGGTTCAAAAGGATGTTGTTCTGTCTTTTCCACTTAAAGAAAAGGAAAGTTGAAGAACTGTGCATGGGATGACTACCTTTTGCCTGCACCCAGTTACAAACATGTAAATGTTTGTACAAGATGTAAAATTTAACATATTTTACAAATATGGAAAAGAAAAGAAATTGAAGGTGAAAACGATTGATTAAGTGAGACATAAGTCTGCATACATTCTTTCAGTTCCACAAAAACACAGGTTCTTGTAAAAATGCCAGGATAATCACTTTCTGGATGCAGTAGAGTTATTTATTAGTTTATTTTTAGTAATTTATTCTGTCTTTCAGGACTAACTAGCCCCCAATTCAGTACTAATGTTCCCACATCCACAAGGAAGTAAGTTACAACAAAATAAAAAAAAAACAAAAAACACCTAACAACAACAACAAAACCAAGCAAAATTCAACAAAGCCCCACAAATGAAAACAACGATAAAACCCCCCCATACCCTATCCTCCCTAAAGAAAATTTTCAAAAGAGACAAGCTGAAGAAGCAGTTTTGCTCTCTAATTTGGCAGTCATCAAAACTACCTGAGAATACACTGGCTTCTGTGATGTGCAATCTCAGCATTTACTAAGTCATTCCACTGCTTCAAAGGAAGAATAAGTTACTTGGTTTCCTGGAAGCACTGATAACTTCATTCCTGTGAACTTTAAAGTAGTCTAATCCTGGCCTGAGTCTGAAGAGAGGCTGAAATAATATCTCCAAGAGATATGAACTGTCCTTGCCACCTGCTTCAGGACTCGGAGGATAATGTAATTGTGCAGATGATTAATTAAGCTTTTTCCCCCCAGGTTTCCAAAATAATTCAGTATTTTTGCTTCAACGTTCACTGTTTTGCTGCCATTAGGCATCAAAATTTTGTTATGTATACTGCCTTTGGAAGACTATTTTTTTTCACTTCCTCTTTCTCATCTAGTGAATTCACCTTTCAAAGTCAAACTGCTTGGAACATATACTGGGGCTCCAGCTGGGAGTACAACTCTATCTGGATTCAGGATTACATCACTATTGAAAGTAGCTTGCCTGCTAGACATGCAACTGATCTATTGAGCAGAGAGGCTGTAGTAAGACACAGGCTGACATCTGTATTTCCCTGAGGGCAACATGAAAAAGATCTCCTGGGAGAATTTATAGTATGTTAGAAAGTCCAGGTTCATAATCTGAGCATGGGTAGCTTGCATTAAAGGCTGAACAAGCAGTAAAAATGGGGACTTTCAAAGGAACCTGGGGTGAAAGAGACCATTCAAAGAGATTCTAATTCCATACTAAAAATAGCTATATAATATTAGAGGAATTGCAAGTAATCTCACGAAAACGCATGTTTAAAAGTGAAATTAGTAATTTTTCTAAACAGTAACAATCTGAGAAGAAAGTTCAGCTGAAAAATATACTTCAGAGGAAGTGGTTCCTGGAATTGAGTCAAAATTGTAGAATAATTTCAGCTTCAGTTAAAAAAATAAAGAAAACTTTTTTATATAAGCAGAAAAATAAAAAAAAAGCAAGCAAACAAAAATATCTCCACTCACAAATACCTATAACATTTAAGACTTGAGTTTGTTTGTGCTCACATTTTTGTCATACACCTCCATATGACATTCATCTTCATATGATTGAATACATATTGAATTTATTTTGGGGCTTTTGTTTGTTTGTTTGTTTTGGAATTTAGTCTTAATGTATGCTTATAGTAGTCATCTTTTGAAATCTTAGATTTATATGAATAGTGGTAACTTTTCCAGCAATTAAAAATCTAAATAAGCCTAATATTCTTACTAAATTGTTGTTTTGTTTTGTGTTTTGTTTTATAACTAAACCAGTAAGCAATTATAGTGTGTTGTGGTAATAAATATTGGAAGAAAAGGATGGAAAGGAAGGAAAGGGAGGGAGGGAGGGAGGAAGGAAGGAAGCAAGGAGGGAGGGAGGGAGAGAAGGAAGGGCAGTCTACATACAGTGAAAAAAACATCCAATAACAGTTTTCTATTTGTTAGGAAGTGCTGCATCACTCCAAGTAAAAATTTGATCTTTTTTATCAAATTGCTCCTTAGAAAATTAGATTGTCTTAGTTATGCTTCTACAGAAGATTGTTCTATCTTTCATCAGAAAAATGTGTATTTTAGGATGGATGTTTCCATGCAAGCTAGCAATAAATAACACTAATCAGTAGCTATAATGTACAAATCAGGTCAGTAAAACCCTCTGCATTTGGACTGCTACAAGAGAATTCTAAGAATGTAAGAGGCACTTCCAATCAAAAACAGGTAAAAACTGGAACCTGTGGGAGTCTGCAAACAGACCACTGCAACTTAATCTCAACAAACACCAGCAGTTATTAGAACTTCCTTGAGACATGAGGAATTCCCTTGAAGGTCCTTCTTTAAAGTAATTCTTCCACATGGGGATAGAATGTGGAATGAATCCCATGTCTTTGCCATTAATATATTACTAAAAATCTCCTCTTTACAGCCTTTCTGGCTGCATACATCAGTAAGGAAAGAAATTAAAAAGAGATTCAAGTGTTCCTAAGAAAGCCTCATCTGACAAAGATTTTACATGCCAATAAGAATATTAATACTTTATATTCAGTAATTTACCACATTTAATAACCAATTCTTCAAAGAGCCTTAGGAATGTTACTACTTTAAAAGAAGGAAAAGAAAATCAAGATAAAGCATTAGTGAAGTTTAACTTTACCTTTCTAGGGAATTAATTTAAATTCCTAAAATTAGAAGTCATCCTTATTCTTGCAGTATTCCCCATTTCTCACTAAGAAGTGTCCTTGAAAATCTCTTTGTCCCTTGGAAAACATTAAGAACCTTTCTGCTTTCTGTGAGAAGACTATAAGGCATGCCAGCCTATCTAGCCACTGAAACACACTCTTCTACAATGTGCTTTTGTAGGTTTAATCCTAATTTTAGATAACATCAAAATGAAATTCCCATTGCATTAATGTCATACTCTTGCTAATATGAAATGAGGTTAACTAAGTAATTCGACAATCCTGTGTGAGCTCAAGGGATTAATAAGGTGCCATGATTTATTTTGAAGTCTTGCCAAGTTGTCATCTCCTCTATCTTTTTTTTTTTTTTTTTTTTTTTTTTTTTTTTTGGTGTTGGACTGATCGCATTAATAATAACACAACAGTTTGAGTCTAATCTCCCAAATCCTGAACTTTAGAAAGCAAACAGTTTGCTGATCTATCAGTTATCGTTAATCACACCAATTACTCTGAGGCCAAATACCATGATTGCAGTGTTTGGTGCTTACACCACAGAGGATTTTGTAACCCTTCAAAGAACAAGAAGCTCTTTTGAAAGAGCACCTATGCCTGGAGGCACCTGGTTGGAAATAACAGGGGTTTTTTAGTACTCTAAACTGTTTTATACTACAAAGGCATAAACCAAACCAGATAATGTCTCAGATGATTACATTATTTTTGTGAATTTATCATCCTCTGTTGTAGCATAATCTGTATATGATATTTACCTCCATGTCTTAAATTTATCAAGGTACTCCCTTGTGGGGAAAAAAAAAAAAAAGTGAAAGAAAATGAATGGAAAAGAATTGGAAGAAAGGAGATTTACTTTATATCTACTAATCTGTCTGTCTGTTGGTCTACCTACCTGTCTAACCTGCAGTGCATTTTCTTTTTTTTTTTTTTTTAAGACCTACTGAAATCAACATGGAATTGAGGTATTTATCTACTCAAACTGTAAATAATAAGCTATGAAAATACTGTGAGCTGTAATGTAACTATTAGTTGAAGGCCTGTCCAATTTGGAAAATTGTTTCTGGGCACTGCCTTTATGAAGCATTTTTCCTCGTAAGGGCAGAGTTTAATGGCACCAGGTTCAAGGCAGTATGAAATAGGATTCTTTCTGGTGCCAACCTTAGAAAAGCTTCAGGTTTTTCTAATACAGCTTCAGGTTTTTCTGATACAGCTTACACAGTTTTAATCATGATTTATGAGATGAATATTTTAAGCTTGAATAGATCAGAGAACAGGAACTAAGAAATATGCATATTCATTAAGGACAGGGTTTTGTATTTGTTTGGAAAAAAATCTTCTAAGACTTCATTTTTAGAAAAAAAAAGCTTTTTGTAAGTTTCTATTATCACTAGAACAGATTACGACATAGAAGCTGATTATTTAAATTCATACTGAACAGATTCTGCTTAAGCAGATACTTAGCTTTACATGCATCCCACAAAAGATGGTGTCTGTTGCAGTGGGACCTGAGGCAGAGGAAGCAAATTTCCAGATATCATAAAACAGATTGATAGTTTAAATAGACAAAAAACATGCTATGTTTCCCTGATCATGATTCTCCACTCTCCTGGAGAATGCTAGCAATGTGTAAGGTATAAATTAAAATAGTTTTCTAAGAAAAGCATTGTAATGATTGCAACAGATGTGTAACACTTTGTATCTTTTCCAACTATGTAAAATAAAATGTTAATGAAAAACAACATACAAGGAGGTAATTAGTAGATACACACTGAAAAATTAAAATAAACTGAGTGATATAACCAGAAATGTGATTTTCATCTAATAGTGTGAGAAACAAAGGATAATCTACTACTGCTAAAAATGTACATGAAAAATTATTCTCTCTATAAAATTTTTCTAATTTTTTTTTAAAAGAAGGTATTATAACAATTTGTGGCTGCAGATATAATTTAATAGACTTGTGAAAAGACAATTCTAAACTATTTTGACACTATTTCAAGAAACTTTTTTTTTATGTTTTTTGTTACGGTTTTTTAATGTTGACTTATGTTTCAAATGTGTTACCCCTGATGAATTTGTAAATAAGTCATTTGCATTTCTGCCTTTGCTTGTAAAGAGCACTCCTGAGGCCTCTCCATGAACTATGCCTTCCCCTTTGTTTATATTGTGTTTGTTGCCTGGTTTTGTTAGGTGCTGACAATTCATTACCTTCTGATCTCTCATCAGACATCCTTGCTAATGAACCAGAACCTTTATGGGCAGTTCACCTCCTGCAGTTCTAACCCAGGCTTTCTACTATTCACTGAGCAGTTTAACTAAGTGAGAAGGCAATAGCTTTGATTTACCTTTAGATACTGATGAACCAAACTACCTTGCAAAAAACTTTTAGGAGAAGCTTTCCTGTGGTTTCACAGATATTCTTGGTTTTCTAATAATGACAAACTCGTTTAATTAAAAGAGATAACTGGGTTATAATTGCATTAACAGATATTTAATTGCTACTTGGCTTATATTGTAGTTTCTTGAACATTTATGCAGCTTTCTAATTAAAATTTATGCAGGCAGCAATAAACATGAAGCATGGATGTTAGTTACTCATCTTGTTAGTATAACTCATGTAACAATGTCACATTTGAAAATGAACATACAATTTGTTTATAACACAAGTGGAAGAGTACATCAGACTCACAGTTGGTATTGTTCAATAAGGTACTTTGAAATGCTGGCCTTCTAATACAAACAGAAATCATTCCAATGAATGTGGAATGGAAGCTTATTTAAAAGCATAGCCTTAAAGTGGCATTTAGCTAATAATAATGAGAAGCCATTGTCATAAAATGATATTTTATATAGGTGCAGAAGCAATTTTATGTCTATCTGGTTCTTGTGTTTAAAATAATGGAGCTGTAATGTGGTTATATGTAATAAAAGAAGTGATAAACAGAGCTAAACTTATGAGAGCATTATGCCAGACTCTGGAAGTAGTTACAGAAGTGTACAAAATAATCATTTTATCAGTTCTTTATTAAATATTCAGAATTTATATGTAGACTTAAAAACAAATACAACAATAATATGGGACCTGTATCTAAACCAGCCATGGGTTAGTTATGAAAGGACAGATTAAAGACGATCATTTTTAAAACATAGAGATTAGAATATTTAATTAAGTTCTTGTCTGCAGAAAGAGCTTCAAAAGAAAGCAATGGAAATTAAGAGCAAAAGGTCCATGAAGAATAATTTACATGCTAAGCATTGAGAAAAATCTCTATTCCACCAGCACTTGCTGAATCAAACTCTTCTCTTCATCCTCTTTCGGGGGTTGATCCTAACTACTCCTGCCATGCCAATGCAAACAAGGAACCTTTTCTTACTTCTGTCCTTGAACATTTTCCTTAAATGAAGTCACAAAACAGTGCACCTTTTATGCTGCTAGATATTCGTATTCTGAGGATTGGAAATATTTCTGACAGACTATCTATGTAATTTCATTCTATTTATCACTCATGATGAATTTGTGTGCCTTATGGGGTCTATGGTATTTTGCTCATTCACCAGTAAGAGGCCAGACACGTTTGCTATTGCTGAATGCTCCTCATTGGCATTCTGAATAAGTCATTCCTTTTTTGTCCTTGTATTTCATCTTGCCCAGCAATGCAGTACTAGATTGTAGCCAAATGTCGACAATTTAAAGCTATAAAAGTCCACCTTAACTTTTTTTGTCTTTTATCCAAGGCTAAATCCATATTAGTACGGATGCTCTCTCCTTGGGGACACCTTACTGCTTCTGCAAAATGAATATTAAAATTTAACTTGCAATATTTCTTCATCAGCCCATTAATAAAGTTAATTTTTGTTTGCATCAACTCTTAGCTCCCTTAACTATTTTTTCTTTGTTGTTTTTTTCCCCATTAACAGTAAAAAAAAAAGGTTTTCCCAGATTTCCCTTTACCTTTCCAGACATACTATGTAAAAAATTTCATATATATAGATATAAATTTTTTAAAAAATTAATACTCATCAGCTGATGAATTTATAATAAGAACTATTTAATACAAAGTCTTCCAAACTCCAGACATCTCATGAAGAGATATTGACACTTGTGGTGTGTGATGTGTCTTATGGTAATCTAGAACAGAGCAAATGAATCATACCCTGAAAATGCATATTTATGAAATGATATCCACTGTCCTTGTCTGTACTCTCTTTTCCTCGTTTCTCTTCCTACCACCATGAGGTTACCCTATAATGCATCCTTCTGTTCTCATTCTCTCTAATTTAATGCATATTGACTCTTTGTTTATAATACAGAGAACACACAGATCCACCTTACTAGACAATCTGTCACCTCATCTTGAGCCTATAACCTGAAATTTAGGGGACCAATTACAACATGCTGTGAAAAAATGTTTGCAATATATCTGGCTGAAGACAGAACTAATTCTGCCTCTCTCACTCACTTAGGAAGTACTAGCCACTTGTGTAAAACCTGAGTGGTAATGCCAACAACCCTGTATTGATGATAATAGTGAATAGAGCTGTACTTTGCACGGCAGCAAAGCATGTGAGCAGCTAAGCATGTAAGTACCCTAACCACTATCAGACTTGATAAAGATAGATAATGGTTGGACCAAATGATCCTGAAGGTCTTTTCCAATCAAAACAATTCTTTGATTCTATGATCCTATTCTATATCTCACAAGGAACCACCTATAACTGCTACTGCTTTCAGAAGACAATGGGAAAGTGCACTGAAACAGCAAAAACCAGGAGGCATACTTGGAAAATATTTTGTGAAGTGTTGCCCCTTCATGTAGGTATGCCAAGGAGATGGCAAGTTCACAGAATAGCAGGATCCTAAATTACTCAGAAATTTCAAGGCTCAGATGCTTATAGGTGCTCATAGAAGTACAGTCATAGTGCACTTTTTTTTAATATTAAAAGAAATTGTTCTATAGAATTTCTCCTTAAGAAGGGACTTTAAAAGCCAACTCCTCAAGCCCGAACACAGAAATTATTCCAAGCAATGTGAACTGAAAGGTATTTTGGTAGTACAGGATCAGCTAGTTTTTAACTAATAATAAGGATCTAGGTAGTATGTAGGGTAGAGTTTTAAAAGACAATTGCAATTATAAATGTAGCATTATGTGTTGAAGACATCATTCAGTTTGTTGTGGTCATGAAGTCTGCTCATACATCTAGCTTTCACCTGTAAAATTAATATTCCCATAGATAAGTGATCAAATGATAGAATTCTCCATTAAAGATTTAGAATCCATCAGGATTTGCACACAATTTGATCTGTTATGAAATTGAACCACCATGCTACATCCAGAAATTTGCTGAAAAGTGCTCTGCTCTTTCACTCCCTCTAGTAGTTTTATGATTGACTCTGAATAGAGATAGTTGACTATATGGTAGTTCTGAGGTCAAGAGAGCACAGGGATGATAGTTCATATAAATTATATGGATTATACTACTACATTGCAAGGATCAGTGCCTTCTTAGGATATTCTCATTGCTTAACTTTTGCACTTTCATTGCAGCTATTGCAGACACTGATATATAGGACTTAGGTTAGAGCTTTTCTCTGTTAATATGATCATTCTGATAACTTCTATTTCATTTTGACAGCTATTATACAATACAAGGCTAGTGAACCTGATCTTCATTATTTCTTCTCTCATTTTCTTTTGTGCCTCTCTTTAAACTCTAGAGGGCTGATCATTACATTCATTTCAAGGCACCACACAGTGAAAAAAGCAGGCAACACCATACACAGCACAGGAAACTGCATCAAATATGCAGTCCATCTCTCTCTGCACTAAGCAGGGGCATCCTCAACTAGGTCAGGTTGCCCAGAGCCCTGTCAAGCTTCACTTTGAATATCTCCAGGAATGGGTCCCCAACCACTTCCCTGGGCAACCTGTTCCAGTGTTCCACTACCCTCATGGCAAAGAATTTGTTCATAACTTCCAATTTAAATCTGCTCTTCTCTAATTTGAAGCCATTATCCCTTGTCCTATCACCACAGGCCTTTGTAAACAGTCTCTCTCCATCCTTCTTGTAGGTCCCCTTCAGGTACTGGAAGGCTGCTATTAGGTGCCCTGGAGCCTCCTCTTCTCCAGGCTGAGCAACCTCAGCTCCCTCAGCCTGTCCTTGTAGCAGAGGTGCTCCAACCCCCTGATCATTTTTGTGGCCCTCTTCTGGACCCATTCCATGAGGTCCGTGTCCTTCCTATATTGAGGGCTCCAGAGCTGGATGCAGTACTCCAGGAGGTCTCACCAGAGCAGAGAATAATGACCTGATGCTACACAGTTTTAATTAACTGAACTGCCACTAAACTCAATGGGATTTCAGAGAACAAGTGAAGACAGTTAAGTCTTTGATTATCCTTGGTATATAAATATGAGAAAATGACATATACATGTATTATAAGTTGTTATGTAGTTTGATACTGGAAATAAGCACATATTTACAACTTACATTCCATTAGTAATCAGTCAACTCAAAGGCCCTGATTACTATTCCCTTTTGCCCTGTCTTTAAACCCCTTTTTAATTCCCCTATGTCATGTTTAAACAAATACTAAAAAAGAGCAGCTATACACAAACAAAAAATTTACAAACTAATCAAAAAATTTACAAACTAATAAAGAAGAAAGAATCTGTATCAGACATTTTCTATCTAGCACTGAATAAAAAAAAAAAAAAAAAAAAAAAAAAAAAAAAAAAAAGAGGAGGAAAAAAATTCCACTGCCCTTTCATTAAAAATTTCAATAAAATCCAAAGGCCTAGTAAAGACATTTAAGTAACCACTATTTATGTTTATCCTCCATTTATGCCACAGTTTAACACAGTTCCAGAAGGATGAAATGTTAATAGTAAGAGTATAAATTATATGACTGAGAAGTAAGTTTCAAGGACAATCAGTTTTTATATTATAAAGCAACATTTGTTGACCAGTAGCTCTATGACTAGATAGTTCTATTTTGTAGCAATGAATAGTTAGGGCAGTATGGGTGGATTTTAGACCACATTTTCCTCTGATGTATTTATGACTAGGATTTTTGAACACTAATTCCTACACTGGGCTGTGGTTACAAAGTTAAATATTTAATACACTACAAGGTGAAAAATTCTAACTAGATTATGTCAGCAAAACTGCCACAGATGCCAGTTTCTTTAATGGATTTCTTCATGAAATAATTTGGTTTGTGCTAGAATGTTATGTTAATATGTCAATTAAATTAACTGATGTTAATACAATCCAGCTTTCATAGCATAGAATAAATTATTCATTAATTTGTGTTTTTCTTGAAATCTTGTATCAAAATATGTTATCAGACTGTGATATTATAATTGATTTTTTTACATGTCTACTAATTTACAAGAAAATACAACAATATCATGTATTATTTATGTGCATTTAAAATACTGAAACTGACAAACTTTTTAGCATTAAGGGAAAGTTAAAAATAATTAAGAGACGTTCTGTAAGGTATAATGGCTGGATTCTGCTAGGTATCCTTCCCTGAAGCTTCTCTACTTTTGGTAGCTGAAACTGAATTCAAGTTTCAGAGGTCAAGTAGTCTCATTGAACTACTAGTGTCCATGCCACAGACATGTGCAGCAGTCAAGACTGCGTAAGCTACATTTAAATATGTTTTCTCATTTTGTCAAAAATAGCAGCCAATCCATACCAAAAGACATGGTAGCTGTACTCCTCCCTGTGTCCAGTACATGTCCCCATGTCCTCTTCTCTATCATCATTGCTACTCCAGCTTGCCTGTGTTTCATGTACTCTGTGCCACTTAATCAGGCCACCATTTCATTGGACATTCAGATATTTGTGCCATCCTTTTCCACATCTTGTCCAGCTCTGTGGTCTGTATTATATTTCATTGACAGGCCTTCATGTGATGTATGCATTGATAAATGCAATGAACATTGCACTGACCAATGCAGTGACAAGGATGCACTGACCAGAGACACTTGGTGACAACACAAGTGAGAAACAAAATAAAGAGGAAGAATATTGTCTCAGATGGTCTGTTATGCACAGACTCAAGTACATGGTGATATGAAGAGCCCAGAAAATCCTGAGTCTGTATTTAGGCTTTACTACCATACTTTAATATTCACCTCCTTGCTGAAGAGTTCATTTGCTTTCCTTGTTGATCATTCATACAGTTTGACTCTATCCTGTCATCCAAGGCTATGGCTTTGTATTGTTGTTTAGAAATTTTGCAAGAGCAAAGGCTTTGCACTGAAACATATTATCTCTGAATACTCATGGCATGTCTTTTAACACTTTAGATAGCTTTTCTTTCTTTGGTTGGTTTTGTTTTGTTTTAGTTTGGTTTGCTTTAAATGCTGTTATATTACCTGAATAGTAATCCCCAGAAAGATTATCTTGCTGCCAGTAGATTTATCTAATAAGCCTGGCTTCATCACAGCATGTCACCAGTTGGCTTTGAAGTGAAGATACAAGGTCTACTGAGACATCTTCGCAAGTCCATGGGTCAGCCAAGTCAGGTTTGACCCTATCACTTCAAAGCATCCTGCCTGTAGGAGTGGGGTCAACTTGAATTCCATGAACTTTTCACACCAGGTGAGACAGCATGTCCCAAAATTTTGAATATTGGTAGTACATGAAGCTGAGCAGTCAAGATTGGAATGCAGTCTCTATAGGAAGCTAATGTGAATAGCTGAATATCAGAGACATGGCATATGTGCCTATGATCTCCTTTAAACTGGCATATATTAAAGTAAGAACTTCCATTTTCCTATCATATGTTATGGACATATTTTCCACTAAGAATGATTTAGCAATATTTTTTTAAATGTGCTTGATAAAATCTTATTTCTAATAATTTATTTTGTTAGTTTAGATAGTGCATGTTTATGATATAGACTTCTCTTTTGAGTATTTTTCATTGTACCTAAATTACAGCTTATTTTTACTATTATAGTACTATGGAATTTTTTTTCCACCTAAACTATAGCTTTCACAAGAAGGAAAGTCATAAAACCCCATTATAATTAAATTAACTAGCTGATACACCTTGGAGAAAAGAAAGAAGAAGCATAACAACAACCTCAGTGTACAAAAAACAGTTTTAGAATGCCTTATTAAGAATTCTTTAACCTTCCAGGACATTTTAAAGTATTTTCAATTTACAGGTTCATTGGTAATGGAGGACTTCATTAATTATATTTTTCCCGCTCCTTTTCATTTTTTGAAAACCATCACTGCTGTGACTAGCATTGGAAAACCAAGTGATATATTGTCATTCCTGAAATTGTAAAATATTATCACTGTTCACAGAAAATAAAATCAACATTCATTTTAATCATCCTATGCTTAAATTGGCATTTTATACATCTTCTCAGTGGCTGAATGTCCAAGTCTTATAGTAAATGTATCTATACAGTATATAATGCCTCTGAGAAATAGCTGAGGTAGTATTATGACATGTTTCTGAATACAGTACAATTTCCTCACATTACAAAAATATTGAGACACATGCTTTCATTGTGTGGGAAGTAAAGATTAGGTATGTAAGAAAAGATAAGATGAACTTCAGGCTCACCTTTTTAAAAGAAGCTTTATGTGATTGAGTATCTGCCACAGAGTCAGAGTTATAATGTTTGGCATCCTAGTTGGAAGGGACAGCCAACATTCTCTTTAGTGCTGCTGCTGCCAAAAGATGATTCCATTAAATTACAATAGGGAGGATAAAAACTGAAGTCAGGGTATTTTCAGAACTGGTCATAAACTGCTGCTGCTTGAATGTTGGATACTCTTCCTTAGACAACAGCAGTATTTGGAAACAGAGACACACAAAGCTGAGAATATCCTTTTCTACACATGAACTGAAACAAAAATCAAGTCATGTAAGCAAGGAAAGTGTAAGGTTTAAAGGTTGTAGCTCAGATAATTTCATTAAAGCAAAGGACTAAAAGACTAGCAAAGTCAGTGTGACCATTATTATTTACTTTAGAGATGATTATATCAAGTTCTAATGCCTTTGTGCTGTGGAGGGAAAGCTAAGGAGAGAGAAACGAGGGAGAAGTGACTTAAATACTGAAATATGAGATATAAGAGTGTTACTCAAGAAATGCCTATAGATAGAGATCTTGAACCTAAGATCATTTATTTTCCAAATTACACTGCAGGATCTAGCACATGAAGAGATGTATAAAAACATTTTACTACATTCTGGGTAATTTGTTTCTCAATTCCACGACGTTTTAGCATAGCGAGGCATTAAAATACACAAGTTCTGCAATCTTTTAAAGTTCTCCTATCCCCTGTGGAGAAATACTGTAAATATCCTTGACAACTGTAATAACTGGACATTGTTAGAGCAATGCTAACAGCGAGGGTTAACAGCTTGTGCGTGTACAAAATACTTGAAGTCAGACAGAAAGCCATTATTATGACCTTGTGCTGACCACATTCTATGAAGTGTTACATGATCAGGGACAGGGAAGTTGCTTAATGGAAGTTATATAGTAGCTAGATGTATCCTTGTCACACTTCATCTAAACTGATACATTGCAATGGTCCGCACTGCTCAGACCTGGCAATTACTGTCCAATTCCAATCTATTCCACACTGCCACTATAATGAAAAATAATTAGGAGCCTGAAAATGAGTTTTCACATGAAATGGTTTCAGTGCTTGGACACAATCGCCTTTGGCAGATGGCTTTGAGTTTGCTTTAATATAATAAAGACAGTTAATCATCTCTAAAGAGTGCACAGAATGAATAAACTTTTAACACTACTTTCTCCTCTGAAGCTCTCATATTGATCAAATGTTTAATACAGAAGAGTTCACGTTTCTATACGTAAGTGTTCTTAAGTAACTGATATTCAGAAATCTCTGCACGTTCTTGTACACCCTAGAGAAGAACCAAATAAACCCAGGGGGCAATTTCTTGTTGCTGGAGTTGAGAAACTAATATCAAAGAAAATAAACATAAATAAATAAACAAACAAACAAGTTTAAAATTGCTCCTTTAAATACTGTAAAAGTACAAATCTTTGGAATGTTTTACTGAACCCTAAGAAATTAAATGCAATGTGAATGGAAGGAAATAATATGACATAGTATTAGTGAGATTCTTGATAATTTTCAGAAAATGTGTGCTTATTGCAGTCAGCACAGAAACTGGTAACAGTAGGAAGCATTTCATCTGACTTCAGTTATCTACAGTGCAGTTATTAGTCACTTTAGTCTCCCTTTCTAGCCAAGGCAGAGAAGAAGTAGTCACATTGAGGTGCAGAAGTATGACCTGTATAGGATGCCTACTTTTTGGCTGGGATGAATTACAACAAAGCAAGCATATCAATTTCTCTTCCTTGACTATAGTCCTGAGTGATTAGCTCAGATGCAGATGCCAATAGTCTTTAAAGTTAGATTCAATAAATCTGCCTTGAATAACTGATTTTCATTCAACTATTTGCTAGGTTTCATAACAGTTTTATGTATTTGTATTTAGTAAATGAGTTAAGAAATACTGAACAATGTCTTGTGTATATGTTATAAATCATACTGTATAACAGTATGAACAAAGGATGGGTAAAAGTCATTCCACTGCATCCACTGAACTCTGAATTTTACACCTAAGCAGTAGTACTAGAAAATAGAGATAACCCCAACAAAACCCCAAACAAACAATCTTTTCCTGAAGAGCATAAAAAGACAAGGCAAAATCATTGTGAAAATTATTTGACAACTTAGGAGATAAAGATAATAAAGACTACATATTTGTGCAGGTTTTGGTTATTTTTTGTAGGAGGGATTTAAATGGAAAGAGATGTAAACATGACCACTACTGGGAAAAGAATATAAAATGGGCTAGTGTTACTGTTAGTGAATAATGGGGCTGCTTAGATAAAGAACAGATCCAGCAGCAAGAAAAATGAAAGTTTGAAAGCCAAAACTTTGTAAAGTATTCCAAATGTCCCAGAGTTCTTATTTTATCTGCTTCTACTTGATACCTGTATGGTTTCTTTCTGCAGTTTTTCTCACAAGCCACAGGGCACCAGAAGCATTTTGTCTTATCATTCTGGCAGAAAAAAATGTTTTACCTTGGAAACATCTGGTTACAATGTCCCCAGTGAGGCCCTTCTTCTGTTTTGCTTTCTCTACAGAAGTCCATGTCTTTGATTGCTTCTGTAGCAGCTTACATATAAAAAGAAGAAAACAGAGAGAAAGAGAGAGAGAGTAATGAACAAATCTCTTAACAAAAATCTACCCAGGAGTCCGAACTATATTTTATACTTGTCTATTCACTATTAATTAGTCTAGAATGATTTGCATGAATGATTTGCATTTTTTCCTCCACTGACAAATGTTTTCAATAAGCATCTTGATTGTTCTCCTCTCTGTATTTTTATTATTTCACAGAGTCACAGAATCACAGAATGCATCCATTTAGAAGAGGCTTTAAAGATCATCCAGTCCAACTTTTGACCGGGCACTGATGGGTCAACAATAAACCGTATCCCCAAGTGCCAGGTCTACATGCTGCTTGAACACCTCCTGAGACGGTGACTTCACAGCCCTGGGCAGACCATTTTAATGTTCAATAACCCTTTCAGTGAAGAAATATTTCCTAATATCCAGCCTAAAGCTCCCCTGGAGCAGCTTGAAAGCATTTCTACTGTTCCTGTCTCTTAACACCAAGGAGAAGAGGCTGACCCCCTCCTTGCTCCAACCTCCCTTCAGGTAGTTGTAAAGGGTGAAAAAGTCTCCCCTCAGCCTCCTCTTCTCTAAGCTGAATAGCCCCAGTTCCCCCAGATGCTGCTCATAGGCCAAGTGTTCCAGGCCCTTCATGAGCCTCATTGCCCTTCTCTGGACATGCTGCAACACCTCAATATCCTTCCTATAGTGAGGTGCCTAGAACTGAACACAATACTCAAGGCGTGGCCAGAGCAGTGCTGAGTACAGGGGGATGATTTCCTCCCTATTCCTGCTGCCCACAGTGTTTCTAATACAAGCCAGGATGCTATTGGCTTTCTTGGACACACTGCTGACTGATATTCAGTTGACTGTCAACTGATACCCCCAGGTCCCTCTCCTAGTCACGGTTTTCCAACCACACATCTCTAAGTCTGTTGTGACCCTGATGGAGGACTTGGCACTTGGTGTTGTTGAATTTCACACAATTAGCCTTGGCCCATTGATCTAACCTGTCCAGATCATGTTGTAAAGCTTCCCTACGCTCTAGCAGATCGACACAACCACCCAGCTTGGTGTCATCTGAAAACTTACTGAAGGTGCACTCAATCCCCTCATTCAGATCATTGATAAAGATATTAAAGAGAACAGGCTCCAGTACTGAATACTTGAGGGCACCACTAGTGCACTGCAGCCAGATTTAGCTCCATCCACCACCACTCTTTGGGCCTGGCCATCCAGCCAGTTTTTTATCCAGTGCAGAGTGCACTTATCCAAGCCATATGCCATGAGTTTCTGAAGGGAAGAGAATGCTGTGGGAGACAGCTTTACTAAAGTCCAGGTAGACAATGACCATGGCACTTTCCTCATTCACTAGCTAGGTCATTTTGTTGTATAAGGAGACCAAATTAGTCAGGCAGGACCTACCTTTCATAAACCCAGGGTGACTGGGCCTGATCTGGTTGTCTTGCAAGTGCTGCGTGATGACCTGCTCCATAACCTTTTCTGGCACTGAGGTCAGACTGACAAGCCTGTAGTTCCCTGGATCATCCTTCCAGGCCTTTTTTGTAGATGGGTGTCACATTTGCTACCCTCCAGTAAATTGAGACCTCCCTGATTAACCAGGACTGTTGACAAATTATGGTGAGTAGCTTGGTAAGCACATGTGCCAGATCCTTATATACCTTTGGGTGGATGCCATCTGGTCCATAGACTTGTGCACATCTAAGTGGCACAATAGGTAGTTGATCATTTCTTCCTGAATTGGGGGTGGAGGGGTGGGGTTTAGGGAGCTTTCTGCTCCCTACTCCTGTCTTCCAATTCCAGGGGCTGAACTTTCATGGAGCAACTGGTGTCACTGACTACTACTGAGGCAAAGTAGCCACTCAGCAACTCAGACTTTTCCTTGTTTTTGGTCACCAGGTTCCCTCCTACATCCAGTAGTGGGTGGACATTCTCCCTACCTCTTCTTTTACTGTTAACATACTTATAAAAACACTTTTTTTAGTATCTTTAATAACACTGATAAGATTGAGTTCTAGTTGGATTTTGGCCTTTCTAATTTTCTCCCTGCATATCCTTGCAAGAGACTTGCATTCTTCCTCAGCTCCTTGCCCCTTCTTCTGTAGCCAGTAGACTTTCTTTTTCTTCCTGAGTTCCACCCTAAGTTCTCTACTTAGTGAAGCTGGTCTTCTGCCCTGCTGACTCATCTTCCGATGCACAGGACTTGTGCCTTGATGATTTCCCTCTTGAGGAATGTCCAGCCTTCCTGGGCTCCCTGTTATTGTACTGATTAACAAAATAATTCATTTAAAAATATACTTTATTGAGTACATTTAGCAAATCTTTCAACCTGTTCTTAGAAGCAATATTTATCTGTTGTTTGTGATTTTTCTTTTTCATTTTCAACAAGGTAAGAATTCAGTATCTTGTAACCATGTATGTCACTAGAAAAATAATGTTGTATTCCAGTAGGCTAATTAACATTAGGAGCATTTAATATATTGTTTTAGACAGAAAAATTTCACATTGAAAAATAATGAGAAATGGAACGACCTGGTTTTGGCTGAATTAAGCGGAATTCTGAATTGTCTCTTACAGATTGGCAGCAATCAATGCTCTAGGTTTCTCTTTTACTTTTACATTATTACTTTGTTTATTGGGTCTTGACAATTTTTAAACTCTTTTTAGGTATGTCACCTTCAACTTTTGACATCTTTTTACCTCCTTGCCAGTTCTGCAGAAATCATTCTTTTCTGATACATATTTAGGGGTTTAGGGTTGCCTTATTCCAATATAATTTTTTGTAATTCTTATGTAAAATTGCTATGACACAGAGATTATAAGTAGAAATAATGACTGAATCAAACAGCTTAATTGCATATTTCTGTTTAATTCTAAACTCCTTAATTATTTATCAAACAACCAGATTTATTGGAATACTTATATTGGAGGAATGTTGAGTGTTGGTTATAAGTGGTTTGAAAACTGATGAGTGCAAGTCAACCTTAATTCTCATACATTCAACTATATTGACTATCAACTTCATGTCTTTGTTTTTTTTCATACTTTTTTCCTGTAACTACAAAACAAAAAATAACCAAACAAAAAATCCCAAACACCCCTACCAAACAAACAAAAAACAACAACAAAAAAACTAACCAAAACCCTCAACCAACCAAGTAGAAGAAATCAACAGAAACCTAACAAAGGAATCTTATCAAGGTCTATAAATATTTCCATATAGAGAAGCTGCTGAAAATTATCCAGATAGTTGCTAATTTTCCTGAAAGATTATAGTTAACTGTCAGTGTATGAAATTAGAAGAAAAATAGTCTGGAGGACCTATGGGTATTGCCATTGAAAATATTACACATTTCACCAAAAAAAAAAAAAAATCCTATTGTAATCATTTTATTGAGCAACAGTGCCAAATTGTGGCACCCTGTCCAGGAGGGACAGTGCATCGAAAGCAAAGCTCAGACAGGAGGAAAAATGGTTGCAATGTCTGCTCCTCATGTACACAGGGATGATCACAGGGTTTTTTGCTATCAAGTATGGTTCAGATACTGTTGATTTTCATTGCATTTCTTCCAAGAATAATAGGAATTAAAAATATAGATACACTGACCTGTATGCTTGAAGAAAAGGTAGGGAAAATTAATTGCAATTATAATTAAAGGACATGCATTTTTAAGGTGCTTGTGTGTGTGTTTGTTTGTTTGGGTGGGTGGTTTTTTATTTTTTTTTTTTTTTTGTTTGGTTGGCTGGTTTGGGAATTTTTTTTCTCTTTCTTTTCCATCTCTTTGGATATCCCTAGACTGCATGTTCTCACTGAACCACTGCATGAAAATATGATAATTGTGGTTTTGTTTTGGTGTTTTTTTCCAACTGTTTTGCTCTATATTATCTGTATTGAGGTATTTGGTTGAGAAAATGGAAAAGGTAAATAGGATCTGTCTGAGTAGCAGAAAAAAACCCCTGCAGTCTTCAATAAAGAATTCTAAAAATTGAACCATTTAGTAAGTCATATATATATATATTTAAGAAGGGAGAGGGGAAAGAAATAGAAGTGAAAGAAGAATGAGACTTTCACATTGAAATACGTTTTCTTCATGTTCATGAAATCATAGAATGCCAGGCTGTAAGAGACCTTAAGAATCATCTGGCCCAACTTTTCCTGGCAAAAACATGGTCTAGACAGGATGGTCCAGCATCCTATCCAACTGATCTTAAAAGTGTCCAATATTGGAGAATACAACACTTCCTTAGGGAGATTAATCTAATGACTGATTTTTCTTATTGTGAAAAAATGTCCTTTTGTGTCCAGTCGGAATTTCCCTGGGAGTAACTCATACCTATCAACCCCTCTCTTTTCCATGTGAATCCTTTTAAAAAGTGAGTTTACATCTTCTTTTTAGCCACCCTTTATGTACTTCTACATGGTGATAAGGTCTTCCTTAAGCCTCCTTTTCTCAAGCTGGAACAAACCAAATTTGTTCAGCATTTCTTCATATGGCAGGTTTCCCAGTCCTTTGATCATCTTTGTAGCCTGAAACAGTCTTTGTGTTGTTCAGATGAATAATGCAGAAACTACAGAACAATACATTTAAGACAGATCAACTTTAAGGGGCTACTATTGAGATGACTCAATTTTTTTTTAGTACATTGAGTAAAAGCCTGTCTAAAGGTACACTATAATACAACTGAAGACTGTATTATAGCATAACAACCAAAAGACTTAAGGCAGACACATCTGAAACTACTCTGTTGAAACTACTCTGTTGGTTCAAGTATGAGCTCCTCAGATGCAAGTGAAAAGAACTGCCCTGTATTTAGAAAATAGAAACAAAGACATAAGAGTTAGGCAGTCACACTAATGTCATCAGTACAAAGGCACATGTAAAAGGTAACAATAGATACTGCTTTATGAGTACAATGGAAGACAGGTTTCTATGAAATCAATTGCATAATAAAGACCAATGGACCTCACACAACACTAACATTGATGACAATTTTTCCACTACAGTATGCATCCAGTGCTTAAGCACCATCTTCTCTATGGCAACCAGTGGCAGAACAAGAGGACACAGTTTCAAGCTGCACCAGGGGAAGTTTAGGCTTGAGGTGAGGAGAAAGTTCTTCACAGAAAGAGTAATTGGCCAGTGGAATGTGCTGCCCAGGGAAGTGGTGAAGTCACCGTCCCTGGAGGTGTTTGAAAAAAGATTGGATGTGGCACTTGGAGCTGTGGTTTAGTTGTCATGAGGTGTTAGGTATTAGGTAATAGGCTGGACTTGATGATTTCTGAGGTCTTTTCCAACCTCGTTGATTCTGTAATTCTGTAATTTCTCTGTGAAGCTGTGTCATTTAAGATAGGGCAAAAGTCCTTCAGGTTATTACTACAGAATATTAAGTATTTATTTGTTCACGAGTATGCAGGATGACACATAAAACAACAGGCAAATAACTAGGTAACAGACACTGGTAGCTTCAAAAGATGTGCAATTCCTTAAGATGTGACATGTGTCTATCTCTCTATCATCTCTATCATCTCTATCTGTCTCTATCATCTCTATCATCTATATAATTTCTATCATTTTTATCATTTCTATCATTTCTATCATTTCTATCTCTATCGCTATCTCTAACTCTATCTCTATCTCTCTATCTCTATCTCTATCTCTATCATCTCTATCTCTATCTCTATCTATCTATCTATCTATCTATCTATCTATCTATCTATCTATCTATCTATCTATCTATACATGAACTAAAATGTCCTAGAAGTTCACTTTCTTTCACCATGTGTATAAATCTCTGTAAGTTTTATCAGGCTGCATGCATTAGGCATGAAAAGAATAATTTATATCCCTATCTTTCAGAGGGTATTAGAGGTCTGATTTTATTCTTAAACACCCATGTCAGCTTTAAACATTTTGTAATCGATGCATATATGACAAATTAAGTTTAAATATAACATGTTGCATTTTGTGTAAACAAAAGTTTGTCTGTCATAATAATACTTCAGCTACTCTGCTACACAGCTAAGAAAAACATAATGAAGTTCTAAAACATGTGTTTTCAATGTCAAACTTCAAGCTGTTCACATAGAGCCCATGACAGTGGCTAATTTTCCAGTAGATCTGTGCTCCTCTTCAACCACTGCCAAATACCACATGTGCTTCTTTGCTTTGTCTTTACATATCTTCTTTAAACTGAATCAGAGGAAAGATAAAGGAAAACATTTCAGACTGAATTGAGCCAGAAGGTTTATCACATTATCAAAATCTGAACCTATTATTTATTAATAAAATCAAATGCAGAGTAAAGCCTATTATGCATCTTTATGCATGCTATATACTTCTATCAATAATGACAAATATATTAAAAGTAGCCAAGCCATGCAGCATGCAGTATGACCTCATCCACAATTTAAATTAAAATGGAAAATCTTTGGATTTCTCCTTCTGTCATCATGTCTGAAATTTAAAATTATAGTTACATTTGAAGAAGTCAGGCATAACTTGTTTTGTCACTTCACATACAGCCTGCCTATATAACACTGCAAGACAGGAGCTCTTACTGGCATATGCAGTATAAAGTGGCATAATTGGTAAAATGTAAAATTCCATACTTACAATCTATCTCACGATCAGATTTTGACCAGGCATGATTTTTAGAGCTACAAATCATTTGTGCTTGGTACTTATATCTGACCAATGTCTAATTTCAGATTACAGAAGAAAATACTGAGCATTTGTAATATTGATTTGAGGGTGAAATAATGAATTGTCCTGCCTAACTCAATAATTGCATGTTGGAAAGGTACTTTTTCTCTGTGTGTTGTTTTCCAACATCCTACTAAACAATGACTAATTATTTCAATTGATACTTTCACTTTACTATAGCAGTTGTTGGGGTTTTTTTTGTTTTGCCTTTTTAAAAAATTATTATTGCAGTTTAGTAAAGCATAGTATACATTAAAAATACACATTTCAGTTTTACCTCTTTTGAGTGTTTTTTTGTTTTCGGTGGAATAGCTATGTTTTAAATACCTAACCTAGAAAGAATTTGTTAGTGTATATTTCTTCTTGCTGTATTACCTGCAATCTGTTTTACAGTGTGTGTGTTTATTGATAAGAATTTGTAGCATGAAATAAACATTTAGCATGGAATTCATGGTATCTCGTCTTAGAAATCTACATTGCTTACATCTGAATGAGTCTCTCACACTGTTTTATAGTCAAAGCTATGGAATTCTGTAGTTTTAGGGTATTCTCCCTAAAACAGGGGTCTGAACTTCATTATGGATAGCATCAAAGGTGTTTATCTAGTAATTATGAAGTGTCTAAGCAGCTAATTTACATTTAGATTTCTATGTGATAAATTCAGATAAATCTATCTGGTCAGATAAAATCTCACCCAGAATCTCTCATTCTGGATTAAATTCATGGGCAGGGGAAGGATTACAAGAGACAAAGGTATAATCATATCTTATGTACAGGTGTGTGAGTGATCACTGTGTGTACAAATCTTAGCTTTTTGTCTATAATTATTATTATGCATTCAGTACAGATTTTAATTATATGATCCCATGTTATTTTTGCATAGGAACCTTCTTCATTCAAGGAACAGATGGATATGTGGATAGTATTCAATCAAAAGTGTTCAATATTTTGTTTTGCTTTTTTGATGCTGAATATGCAGGCCTAAATTTGATTCACTGCATATTTACCACAAAACCTGTTTTGAAGGCAGAATTGCTCATTTCTTCTCCAATGGCAGTCCTCTTCACTGCAATATCCACATTATTACAGACAGAAAAGAATTCTGACTCACCTAGTCCCATGCACTAATTGTCAGACCTACCTGATTAGTTCCTCCCTTTCAGCCCTAGTGTTAGCATTAACATCCCTCTGACACCTGCAAGGTGATGAACAGTCCCCATCTCAAGCTCCTGGGTACCTGAGTTATGACAAGCCATGAAACTGCCTCACAAGTCACAGCATTTTCACAATACTCTTTAGTGAGGAGGATGCTTTTACAATTCATGAAATGAGGTAAAGAGAGAAAGAAGAGGAATACTGTATTTGATAATGTAGTAAACCAGATGAGGTGTTTAGAATATGTTTTCCAGAATGTGTGGAGTATTTCAGAACATCATACAGCTTCCAAGTGCTTATAAATTCATCTACATGATGAGATGAAGACTAGACAACCACTATATATAATTATTTAAAGACAATGTAAAGTCAGGGTGCAGTTAGTCTGACTTAGTTTTGGAGCTCCCTAATGTATAGAGGGGATGGGACAGGAGGATGTGTTTTGTGTATTATTTCCATTTAGGAAAAAAAAAAAAAAGAAAGAAAAAAGCAAACTGGAAAAGCAGAAAGCTTGTCATGCAACGTTTTCTGACAGCTTGGCTGGAACCTTTGGATGGATGTTGCAAGACCTCTGACACTCCACGTAACAGAGTAAGTGATAGAAGCAGGTGGGGACAGAGCCTTATGTCAATGCCAGCACTGCAGGAGTCTGTGACACTTTGCCAAACACATTTCAGAGATGTTTGTTGAAAATAGGGCAGTGTTTAGATTTTCAACACAGGGTGCCATTCCAGAAAATTTCTGAGTATTTACTTCTGTGAGTTTGCCTTGCTATGTCTCTGGAAGACTGAACTTTCTTCCCTCCCTCTCTACCAACCTGTCAGAGTGCCAGTGTCATTGCTTCTCCACAGTAGCTCCTGATTTAGTTGCAGCCTTCTCTTCATGTAGTTCCAGATCCATCTTTTGGGGTTTATTGGTATACATGCTATACTTACCATATCCTTGCTACATCTTTCATTTCCTGCCAATGCTACCAGACTCAGCTGTCTTATTCAGACATTATCATTTTCACTTTGAAGTTTAAGACTTTTCCTTTTTCCCTTACCCATCTATAGTTGTTCACTCACAAACTCTTAATCCTTTTGGTCTCTCCATCTTCCATCTTTTATCTCTTTCATTTGTTTTGTAGATGCTTAGTCTACCTGCTTAGTTCCAGCCTTCCTGCTGGTACCTGTGTTTCTTTATATCACCTGATGATTTGACTCTGATTTCCTGCCATTGCTTCCCATGTCAGACTTTTTGCCTAGTTAGCTAGTCTGGGATTCAGCCAAGAGGGTTTCTGTTTAGGAAAAACTTCTTCAGCAACTAGCACGATTCTTTAGAGATGCTCAGGCACATCTAAATATCTATTTGCAGGTAATTGGGCTGAGCCTCATGATGAACCTCAGGATGAACTGAACTATTCTCTTGTCTTTATTGACTAGATCTCCATTGCTTAGAGTAGTCTCAAAGAGAAGGTCTTCTTTGGATGTCCTGAGGCTGTCAACGAATCAAGCCCTAGGGATATTACCAATCCAGAAAGCCACCAATTTACTGTACATCCTAAGGCATGTCTTGTAGACTTTAGTGGTTACCCAAAAGTATCTGTCATAGTTCTGGATGCCATTTAAATTAGTGAATGCTACTGCTCAACACATGAGTTGATTTCTTGCTTCTCCTGTCCATGGGCTGAGTGGTTGTTAACAAAATTCCAAGTTACTGAAAACAGGATATTAGCCTATTATACTATGGCCTAATAGGTAATTACAAAGCTTGGTGTACTGGATCTGCTTGAGATGGAGTGTGTGAGCTCTAAGTCTTTTAGGACTCAAACTCATTCATTATATGAGATAGGTATCTCTTTGCTACACAAAGTTTATTCAGCTCCACACAGCATGAGGAAACAAAACCAGGCATTTTCCTCACTTGCAGTTGTCAAGTCTGATTTTCCCATGGTTCTGTTTGGAACTAATCGCTATCTTTTGACTTCTGATTCAGAACTGATTCTAAAGCTGACTGCTGGCTTTATTAACTGAGGTTTTTCCTTTCAATCACACATAACATGATTAAGAACGCCCTGTGTTTACCACCAGTTCTGCAGAAACCTCACAAAGCACCTTACTTACACCTGCAATGTTAACCTTCAGTTATCTCTTTCTTTAAAGAGGTGGAGTTTTGTAGGGGTTTCTTCCCCTATTTAACAGAAAGATTACTCAAAAGCCTGCTAGTTTGATAGGCACTGTAGCTGCCTATCAAAGAAGCCTTTTGATGGCCATCAGTGCTAACTTTCATTAAAACCTCCAAGAAAAAAAAGTGCCTTTATTAAGCAGAGTATTTAAGCTAATGAAATGCTGAAAAATTTATCTTTTCTTGACTGTTTCCTAAATTTGAGATTAAATGGGGTAAATTTCTTATGGATTACACAATTAATTGATGAGGTCTCTTATAGAATTATAGCATGGTTCTTGGGTTCTTTTAGAATTATAGCATGGTTCTTGGGTTCTTTCCTAGAAAGCTGTGAGTTGCTTGGCATAAAACAATGAAATGGAGGAGTGCTGGAATTGTCAGGTTAAATTCATGAAAGAAGTCACATATTCAGAGTGCAATTATCTAACAGAATTTTATTTATCATATGTGGAAGACTTCCATAAAAAGGACCTTCCCAGCTTTGCCAAAAATATGAAAGAAGAAAAATAGTTAAAAATTTGGTTATTTGCAACAGTCTGCTATCTAAAGCTAAGATGGAAGCAATTTGACTTTCAAGAACCTGCACAGGTACATATACTAATATATATATATTAAAAAAAAATATATATATATATAAATAAATATATATATATATATCTGTCTTAGACTTCAAGGCCAACAGCATATTCCTAGCAATATGTCAATAAGTGAGAAATCAGAAAAGTAATTTTTTTTTTAAATGGGAAATACATGAAAGATCTTTTTTTTTTTTTTTTTTTTTTTTTAAAAACTACATCTCTTAAGGGGTTTATTGAACTGACTCAGAATGTTCAGCACTTTTTAAGATCAAACTATGAATTACATCAATGTCAACCTTTAAAGGTACTTCTAGATTATGAACAGAAAATGGACTATTTTTGAAGAATACATTTCAGACAGGACTTTATTCCAGTTGAATGATATCAAGATCTTTTTTAGACTGCGTGTTTTTAGTCTCAGAGAATGTCCATCAAATGGATATGTCTGCCTATGTATCAAAGCTATTTCATCTGACAATCAGGCTATTGGGTATTTTCTCATTGTAATAGCTTATTCTACTGGAGTTGCTCAACATGGTATAATAACACTCTAAATGCTCATTGGAACAGCACATTGAGTCTGCATCATCTGAATCATAGCTGAGAGCCTTAGTTACTAGGTTGTTGTCAATCTCACTTTTGTATTTAGTGACTATCTATGTATTTGCAGAGCAACAGCATAGCCTAGTGGTTAGGTTACTGGAGAAGACAAGGACCCGCGTTTGACTGTGTGACCCAAATCAGACAGAGGAGGGAATGTAGATAGTGGCACATAAATTGCAGCAGAAAAACTCTTGTCAGGAAAAGTTTTATCATCACTGAAGGCTTAGGTTTAGGGACTTTTTCAGGGTTTTTTTCCTTATTGTTTTTTGTTCATCAGTGTCTCCAACCAAGTAAGTAAATGAATCTCTGCCCATATTTCTGGTCAAAACAACGAAGTGTATTTGTCTAGTGATTATTTTAAAAAGCCCAGATGAAACAAAACCCAAGAAAACAGCAACACAACCACCTTTTCATTTGATGCAAGTCCTTTAAGGTCTTATTTGAAATAAAACAACCAAACCAAGCATGTGTTAAGAACAAAGATTCCATTCAAAAAGTACAAAAAAATGGAATTCTTCTACATGTCAAAAAGAAACTGGTCTTTTCTTTCCTTCATTCTTTTTCTTTCTTTTTTTCTTTTTTTTCTGAATTCACCCTGCTCTCTTCATAGCTCATATTTTTTTTTTTTCTTAACTTTTGAGCAAAGCATTTAGTCAAGCTTTAGAACAATAGATATATGGGTCTGGTGGTTAGGCCCGTGGTTCCATTTCACATCACAAATTCCTGGAATTCCTTAAAAATAAATTATCAGTTGCTATTGCTGGCGGTGTGTTCTAGGATTGAACTTACTGATAAAAATATATCAAAAGTATGAGAAGATACCATAGATGATTTACAAAATATTTCTGGGTATTAAAATAAATTATTAGACTGAACAAGGTGTATTTGGCCCTGGAAAGTCCCAAGAAATCCAAAAGCCTGACTTGCCAGGGGTTTTCTCTTGCTTTATGTTGTATATGCCTATAATTATATTGCACACTCTAGTACTTCCAACAAAAGTTACTGCTTCAACTGACAAATGTGTGACAGATTAGTAAATATATATATATGACAGCATGTATAACGAAGTTCCTTAATTCAGCCTATGGCAATTCTAACATAATGTAGTGCACAATACTTTTGACCATGGCCAATACATTTCAACCTTTCAATGTAATTGTATCTGCTTAAAAAAAAAAAAAGACTATTTTTTTCTCCCTATTCTCCTCTAATATGTCTTTTATTCTTAATTTTTTAAGTGAAACTGAGTGATTGGTGGAAATATTTGCATTTTGATTGAAAACATCTGACATACTACCTGCAAAAATTCAGATAAACTGATGGATCACTCCCATTACTTGTGAATGCTCTAGCCACTAACTTGCTCAGGACACATTCTAATTCCTTCTTTTGTTTTTATTACTTTTTTTACTTCAAAATCTTTACATAGCATATTGAAAGAAAATATTAAAATGTACTTAAAAAGAAGAAGAACAACAACAACAACAAACTCCAACATCTGAATGTAGTTTTCTGGCTAGCCTGTGAGTAGCGTTCACTGACATAGTTTAATCTAAGACTAAGAACGTAAGTACAAAAATTTCTTGTTGGTAACTGCCCTTGTATAGCTTTAGATTTCTAGGTCACATACTAGAGAAACTCTCTGAATATCACATGCATTCCTGAACTTACAGAATCAGTTTTGTTTCTTCAGTTCTGTTGCATATTCAAATACATACCCTACAACTATAAACTCTACAGCAGCATTTGCCATGACAAACAACTCAATAATGAGGTCTAATCTCCATATGATCTTCGTCCCTCTGCTTTTTGTGGTTGTGGTATAAGCAACAGATCATACATTTATTTCCTACAGGGATCAAGAATAAGAGGGTGGGTTTTTTGTTTTGTTGTTTGAGGCTTTTTTTGTTTGTTTGTTTGAATAGTCTTCTCTATTACCATAAATATAGCCTGCTGCAAACTTATGGTAAATGATTCCCTGAGGACTTATTGCATGGAGCTATGTGTCCCATAAACACAACTGTTCTATGTCACTCCAGAATGAATACTAGTGCTGGATAAAATATACTTTCAATATCATTGTGAAGCTGAAGTATTATTACACTTTTTGGGGCATAAATTGGAGTTGTAGTCATTTGAACATAGAACCATACTTGAAATAGCTTTATTAAGAAAAAAAAATAAATTAAAAAAAAATAAGAAAGCAAAGGCTACTTGATAATTTTCTTGAAAAAAAATATTAGAGGAGTTCTACTTCTTACTCATTATTTTTGAACTTAGAAAACTAATTTACTCCAAAAAGTGTTATCTTATTGGGATGTGGATGCTTTCTTATTTTTTGTGTCAATGTTACATTTGTGCTACAGAGAGCATGCAAACACATCTATATAAGATCAAACAAGAATATTGTGACATTAAGTGGCAATCTACCTGAAGTCACATCCCGCCTCTTGAACAATTTGATATAAAGCCTTAGGGATTATTTCTAATTAAGTTTATCAACTAATTAGTAATTTTCATTTTATGACTGCCTATATGCCTTCATGGCCAATCCAAGAATTGATTACAATATGTAAAGAATTATGAATTTCTGATTAGTTTCAGAGATTCATGAGTGACGGAATACAGGGAAGAAAAATGTAACAACAGAATTAGTCATTCCCAAGCTAAACTGGAGAAAAGCTCTGCATCTTTAAATTCAGAGTTTGTGGTGACAGATTCTGAATTTCTGCTGTCATGCTGAACAGCCTCTTGTGTAACACAGTAGTGAGAGGTGCTAAAACTTCTCTTGTGCTATGAGGAGCAATATACTGCTGATTATTTATCTTTTCCTCCTACTAACAAGAATATCGTATTTGATATCGACTTTTTAATTAATTATACAGGTATACAAGAAAGTCTATTAATTTTAGTAACACTTCATAGATTACGAAACCTCAAATTTTGTGAAATTTCAGAAGACAGTCTTTGTTCTTTGGAATGATTTCTATGAGGTTTCATCTTCCCAGCTCGCTGAAAAAGGAAACTGGGCATACAATGAAACACATTCAGGAGGGCTGAACCATAATAATGAATGGAAAGTGACAAAAGAGATATATCCATTGCTGTTAATGTTATATATTTTGCTTTAACAATCCCTTCATGTTCTTCAACTTCAACCAAACCTCCCAGGGACATGTATTATTGCTGTTTTGTTTTGTTTTGTTTTGTTTTGTTTTCTTATTAATACCTGGTCTTTTGGGACAGCCCCCTAAAGTCTCTAGAGGGTCACTTCTCAGTATAAAAGTTCTTGCTGCTATTATTTTCACTATGAACTCAAAAAGGTTTGTTTTCCTTCCTTTATGTTAAATTATATGCTAAAAATTTAAATACCATTACTGAAAATTGTGGAGAAAAAAAAATACATTCTGGATGCAAATTTCAAACAAAGAGAGAAGTCAACTTCAACCCTTTAAAAAGCTTGCTGTTGTAATAAGACAATGCAAATTTTGTCTTGCTGCACACAGTGTAACTTCACTAAACTGCTGGCAATATACAATTAGGCTTGGATACTCAGGAGGAATTGGATATCCAAATGCCTTTGAGTATTTGACCCACAGTTATTTGTGTATTGTTTAGAGAACTGAAGCATAACTAAAGTTATCACAAGGGTCTGTTGACATGCATTCTGTGAAAGAATGCTTATTGAGAGTGGTGAGAATAATGTATTATAATCATGTCCTTGAAAACATCTGGACATCTTTAAATTGGAAATACAGTCTTAAGAAATTTCTCATTTGAAACTAAGTAAAATCTCACTCAAAAAAACATTAATCAGTCTATCCAGAAAATGGCTGTGGGCCTTTAGGATCTCAAATTTAATTTGAGCTGTAAATGAAAAGTCTGAATTAAAAAAAAAAAAAATATATATATATATTCTAAAAAATGTGTAAATTTCTGCATCTTTGTGGATTTGCTTATTTTTTAAAGAAGAAAACAATATACGCTGCAACTATCAATTCTGACTTATCTTTTGTGGTTTTGTTTTTTCAAATGAGTGATGTAGTAATGTTTGATAAAACCAGAAAGAATAAGGTCCACTGTGGGTGCTTGCAACAAACCTTACAATACATAGAATCAAGCAGTATTGTGAGAGGAGGCATTTCAATGTTGGCAAGGAGGTAAATCTGTTGGATATCTTTCAAATTATTATGCCAGTCCAGATATTTTTTGCATAATGAGAACATCTTTCATGTGTCAAAACAGGTTTTGATTATAACTAAATAAGTGAAAGCAGGGATATGTTGATAAGGTCACCTTTAATGTGAAGTTTGCTCTGAGTTGTCTAAAGTATTTAATGGAACAGAGAAGTAGCACTCTGAGCAAGAAATATTGTATAACAACCTATTTTAGAAGAAAAAATAAGTTCAAAAAAGATTGCCTACGTTGAGAAAAGAGGAGCTATATAAAACAAAGTGTTCATAATGAAACAGAAATTTTGTTACTTACCATTATCAATTACCTCTTCAAGCTCATGGTATTATATTAATTGTATTGTTTAGTACAGTAGTATTGCTCTAAATTTGTTTGAATAGCCTCTCTCTGGTTGTAACTGGCTTTTCATGAAAGCTATAATTTCATATGACCAGAACAAACAAAAGAAAACATTGATTTGGCTGGCACAATATCCACAGAACTTACTGTTAAAAGATGCTGGGGGGGTTGTAAGCTTAATTTATATGTCTTTGTATATTACAAATATTTTATTTCTATATAGTCTTACTTAGTAAGAATAGTATGCACCTTTCAGATATTTGAGTCACTGAACAGCCAAAATATTTTGATACCTATTCCCTAAGATAAAATTAGAGGAAAGAAAATGGTTTTAGTTATGACTAATTGAAAGACTAAGAGGATTTAAAACACCATTGCAGTAGCATTAATATCTATTCCAGATCTTCATGGACTAATTTTCTAGATTTTGCAAGAGATTCTGGAATATCCCACCTATACTGGACATGATTTTCAGTCTTTCCATTTTAACACAAAGTAAAAATTTGTTTTCTTGAGGATTACAGTGAACGTATCTAAAACCTTGTATTTTCTTTTTCCTGATTTTTGATTCCACTCATCTTGCTGCTGAGAGTGCACGCAGTACCACAGGCCAAACTAGGAAGTCTTTTTCTACCTGCTCTCTCAGCAAAAGAGAAGTTGTCTTAGTCAGATTGTTGTTTTGTATAATGGTCAACATACTAGGTCCCAGAAGAACTCCTATGCTTGACAGGTGTGACATGTTATATTAGTTTACAGAATAATGACTTCACCAGGAGACTGTGATTTCTACCCAATTGCTTAAAGACAATTTTTCAAGTGCTGTCTGCTCTACAGAGATATACATACATAGAATCATAGAATCATAGAATTATAGAATCAAGAAGGTTGGAAGAGACCTCAAGGATCATCGAGTCCAACCTGTCACTCTACACCTCATGACTATCTAAACCATGGCACCAAGTGCCACGTCCAATCCCCCCTTGAACACCTCCAGGGATGGTGACTCCACCACCTCCCTGGGCAGCACATTCCAATGGCCAACCACTCTGTGAAGAACTTTCTCCTCACCTCCAGCCTAAACCTCCCCTGGCGCAGCTTGAGACTGTGTCCTCTTGTTCTGCTGCTGGTTGCCTGGGAGAAGAGACCAAACCCCTCCTGGCTACAACCTCCCTTCAGGTAGTTGTAGACAGCAATGAGGTCACCCCTGAGCCTCCTCTTCTCCAGGCTAAACAGTCCCAGCTCCCTCAGCCTCTCCTCATAGGGCTTGTGCTCAAGGCCTCTCACCAGCCCCATTGCCCTTCTCTGGACATGCTCCAGCAATTCAACATCTTTCCTAAACTGAGGGGCCCAGCACTGGACACAGTACATGTGCACAAACTGTCATGTATCCATGACATTTGTCATATAATAATCTATAATATAAACTCCATATAGATGAAACCACAAACATATTCTATATGTAGCAAACATTATTATAGATAAGTTCCTGCTCATCAAAGACTGAGCAATCTCATTAGCATGGTTTTAAACTAGCAATCTTGGTGACAGCCTGGTAGGCTCTATTATCCCAGATGCAGGATCAGAGAAACAGTCAGACACTTTTCTTTTTCTTCTGGGGTGCGTTTGTGTATTGCTGGAACACAAAAAGCATGATTCATGTAAATTAACACAGAATTCAGATGTCCTCACTTAGTCCAATTCCAGAACCGATCCAAGAACTTCAGTCACACTTTGGATCAAAAAGCCTGAAAGAATGTTCCAGCACTGGTTTGTAACTTCAGTAATGAAATGCCAATGTTAAGGATACACATGCAAAGGTTGTTTTTTTCAAAGCTAGGAGGCAAATAAAAAAAATCAAGACTTACTGTGTTATTGAAGGGCATGATCTTTAAGCCACTCTTATAATTCTGACTCGTGATTCATGAGCGTAGAACACACAGCATGGCAATGCTGGAGATCTTGCTTAACCAGGCAGGAGTCAGGAAGTTGCTTTGTTTTCTTTTAATCTTTTTTACTGCAGTGCCGCATAGCCTAATTATTTGGATACATTATGATGCCCAACTGAACAAAGAATGCATTAGTGTACAGCAGGTCTCTAGAATATGACTTCATTATGGTTTTCCTAAAGGCTCGGTTCACATGATCTACAGCACCACTTAACCAACACTTCCAGCTGGGCTAAGAAAATATGAGGTAAGGGGAGTGTTGCACATACAGCAATTCTCTATTTTTGTTTCCACAAATGCTGAGGATCATTTATTTATTTATTAAACATACTTACTCTGAAATTAGCAGTCTTTCTCCCTTGCTCTCACTTCCAGGTATCTGTGCATATATGCCTATGAATGCATGCATACTTCCATATACGTGTACATTATGCACATATAAATAAACCCTACATAGATGGCTGGTGCTATCACAGCTAGAAATTGAAACATCTAAGGGACTTAATTCCTGCTTTAATAATTTATTTGCAGTTCTGTGGAAGACAGAATTTGGCAAAGCATGTGTTGTTCTGCTTGGTTGGTGGGATTTTTTGTTGGGTGGGTTTTTTTGTTTGTTTGTTTGCTTGTTGTTTTTGTTTTGTGGTTTCTTTTTAATGAAAGTAATTACTATGATAACAAATTAAGCACTGTATTTCTTCCTTTTGGAGTGTGATAAAGTATGTTTCTTATTCAACTACCAGTCACATCTTTGAATGGGTCTGGTTTTCATTCTAGAAAACAAAAATTGTTGTCTGTTTGTTTTCCCCCAGATTTCTAATTTTGGAGGAGTAATACGAAATAAAGAACCAAATAAAAGTCATCTGCTGAGACAATTATCTTAAAATCTGGGAATTAAAAAATGACAGAATTACAACAAGAAATTCATCAGTATATAGTGGATAAGACAAAAGAAGAGTTCCATTCCTACTAATACTGTGTCTTAATATCAATTCTGGGGATTAATGATATATATTCATTAAAAATTATTAAGCCTCATAGTCTTGTGAATACTGATGACAGAAATGTGGGAGTAAAATCCTCTGGCAATCCCAAGTATTTCAGGCTACTTTGTGAGCTTTCTAGTTACTCCTATATATAATCTGAATCATGTTATGGTTCTCACTGTTACACCTAAGAATCATCAGTATTTGACCTTATTATCTGAACATTTCAAATAATCACTGCTAATTGTAAGTGGTTGCTAAGTATGCTTCCCCAGAAAAGGCAGTTACAGAATCACACAGAATCACAGAACATTAGAGGTTAGAAGGGACCTTGGAAGGTCATCGAGTCCAACCCCGCTGCCAGAGCAGGATCACCTAGAATAGGTCACACAGAAAGCCAGGTGGGTTTTGAATGTCTCCAGAGAAGGAGACTCCACAAGCAATCTAGGCATCCTGTTCCAGTGCTGTCACCCTCACAGTCTAAAAGTTTTTCCTTATGTTTATGTGGAACCTCTTATTCTCCAGCTTGCATCCAATGCTCCTTGTCCTGTCATTGGACATCACTGAGCAGAGCCTGGCTCCATCCTTGACACTCACCTTTTACATATTTATAAATGTGGTCACCCCTTAGTTTCCTCTTCTCCAAGCTAAAGAGCCCCAGCTCCCACAGTCTTTCCTCATAAGGGAGCTGTTTGACTCCCTTAATCATTTTGTGGCTCTGCACCAAACTCTTTCCAGCAGCTCTCTGTTCTTCTTGAACTGAGGGGCCCAGAACTGGACACAAAGTCATTGTGAAAAAGCTAGTTAGTTCACATGGTTTAGACCAGAATCAGAATCAAAGCACTTTATTAATTTGTTAATGACATGTAATTAACCCACAGCGAACTATACTTTCAGGATCGATATTGGTAATATAACAGATAAATCATAGTATCAGACACTTGCAGAGTATCAATAAACAGCTATGCTTTCCCCAGCCCCAGAAACGAATCCAAAGAGCACATACACCAATACAGACCCAGGTCCCAGACAGCCACACTCTGTCCCTGGCCTGTGGGTCACAGGAACCAACCCCAACCATATCAGTCCCCAAGTATCCCCATGGCTGCCCAGTCCTGTCAGTGTGGGTACTGCCAGTCCCCTTCCAGGGTCGCTCCACCTGACAGCTCTTTGTGCTGCCTTTGTACCTTTTTCCCAGGATGTCTCCCTCTGTATTTCTATTCCTTTTACTCTATTAATTCAATAGAATTTCTTTTCTCCTAGTTAGTTCCATGGTTTAATCTGACTGGGGTTTGACTTCCTCTTTAACATGGTTGTTTGGGAGCAAATCAATCCTGCTGGTTCTGTGTACATGATACCCTCCCTCCCCACTCCCACTAATAGTCCTGCTGTAATAGCTGGGACCATCCAAACTACCCCATGTGTGGGTCTTGTGCACACCCCATAGAGTGCTTATATGTTACAGTTCTGAATCATAAAATAAATCCCTCTGAGTTAAAAAATAGAATTGATTTAACACAGATGCCATTTGTTATTGTTCAGCTTGTCATTCTGTTAATTTCACCTTGTACAAAACGCCCTTTCATATTTAAGTAAGCCACCTGAGTGAAGAGCAGGTGTGGAGGTGGTTAAAAGAGACAGAGAATGCAACTTAGAGGCATACTAGTAGACAATTTAGGGAATTTAAGATTTTGTTGCTTAAATACAAAGTAGTTATCCTGTAATTCCCAAGAGTCTAATACATATTCACTCACCTCTGCAGGCATGTTGACCTGAAACTGATATTTCATTCAGTTTGATTAGGGCAGGATGGATTGCCCTGTGTTAGTGATGATTTTGCCCAATGGATTTGTGGGTTTATACAACACAGCTTTAGACCTCTAAAGTTACGAAGACACTTAAAAACTACCCAGAGAGTCTTTACTCCCAATTGGTAGGCATCAAAGCAGAAGTCCTTGAATTCCAGCAAATTCCTCTACACCTCATCCTAGTTATGTTAGGTTTTTAATCCTTGTCAAAACAAAGATGTTCAGAAAATCAGGCTAAAAGGAAGAAAAAAATGCTTGTGATTGCAAACCATTTATTTACTGTGGTTCATGCAGTGTCCTGGTTTGTGAGTATCCCTGCTAATACATCACAAACTGAAAAATCACTATTATTCCAGCCTGTCACTATTATTCCATCATTTCACAAGAAGCCCAACTAGAAACTGGCATGGAAGTGCTGATGATGGGAAAGTGACCATAACTGATTTTTAGATTTCATCTCTACAGGTTAACTGTGAGGTAGACCACAGCACCACAGCAGCAAAAAAAAAAAAAAACAAAAAAAACCAAACCATCACGAACTGAAAGAAAAGAGATCCATGTAGCACTGGGTCCACTGGGGACAAGAATTACCAGAGCAATTATTATGAATAGATTGATTAAACTGGTGGTTCCACTCTTAACTGGATGTTCCATTTAATTCTGCCTTTTCATTCAGTATCTCAGTCACTAACCAAAATGTACTTGCACAAGTTTTTATAAACATCACTTAAATTTAAATGATAATGGTCTCATTGGTCTCAGTTTCGTAGATTCATAGAATGATTTAGGTTGGAAAGGACCTTAAGATCATCTCATTCCAACGCCCCAGGCCATGGACAGGGATGCCTCCCACTAGACCATGTTGCTCAAGGCCTCATGCAACTTCGCCTTGAACATCTCCAGGGAGAGGGCATCCACAATCTCCCTGTGTCACCAGTGCTCAGTGTAAAGAAATTTATTCCTGATATCCAGTCTAAATCTACCCTCTTTGAGCTTCAATCAGTTCCCTCTAATAATATCACCACAAGCCCTTGTAAAAAGTCCCTTTCCAGATTTCTAGTAGAACCCCTTCAGGTACTGGAAGGCTGCAATAAGGTCTCCCCTGAACCTTCTTTTCTGCAGGCTGAAAAGCCCAAACTCTTGCAGCCTGTCCCTATAGGGAAGGTTGTCCAGCCCTCTGATATCTTTGTGGCCCTCCTTTGGACCTGCTCCAGCAGCTCGATGTCCTTCTTTTGTTGGGGTCACCAGACCTGGACACAGTACTCCAGATGGAGTTTCACAAGAGCAGAGTAGAGGGGCAGAATCACCTCCCTCATCCTGCTGGTCACACTTCTTTTGATGCAGCCCAAGGTATGGTTTTCCTTCTGGGCTGCAAGCCCACGTTCCTGGCTCAGGTTGAGTTTTTCATCACCTGACACTGCCAAGTCTTTCTCCTTGAGACTGCACTGAAGCCACTCCTTGCCCTGCATATATTTGTGCTTGGGATTGTCCTGACCCAGGTGTAGGACCTTTCATTTGGCCTTGTTGAACTTCATGAGGTTGGTTTGGGCCCACTTCTCAAGCCTGCTCAAGTGCCCCTGGATGGCATCCCTTCTCTCCAGCATGTCAACCGGAGCACACAGATTGGTGTCATCTGCAAAGCTGCTGAGGGTGCACTCAACCCCCCTGTCCATATTGCTAACAAAAACATTAAATAAGACTGGTCCCAGTACCAGCCCCTGTGGGATGCCACTTCTCACTGGTCTCCATTTGGACATTACTCTGTTGATCACAACTCTCTGAGTGCAGCCATCTACCCAATTGTTTATTCAGCAAGTGGTCCACCCCTCAAGTCCATACTTTTCCAATTTGGTGACCAGGATGTCACGCAGGACAGTATCAAACACTTTACACAAGTCCAAGCAGATGACATCGGTTGTTCTTCCTTTATCCACTGATCACATAGACAGAAACTTACTTGGTTAAAATCTCTGTATGCTTAAAGGAAAAAAGGAAATTGGTTGTAAGAGACAGACTATTTCTTTCACAGATGACCCAAAAGATTTCTGCTGTAGTGACAGATTACTCTCTGAAGTAAATTGTCCCCTTGTAGGGTTGTCCTCTGACTCCACCCTTGTTATCCCTTGCCGCTGTTTGAAAACCATGTTTGCAAAAATATCTGTGAATAATCCAGAACCCTCCCAGAAAATCACATCCAGAGATTATGTTTTGGTTGGGGGATTTTTGTTTGTTTTCTTTTTTATTTTACTTTTTTTGTTTTAATTTTGGGGTTTTTTTGAATGTGTGATAGCTAAACTAAACGCTTAAGCTGCAATTTAATCCCATTGTTTCTAGTTTTATTCCTAACTGAGATGTGGAGATATTTTCATTCTTATTTTTCTTATTTGCAGTAACATTTTGTGTATTTGAAGATTTTTGTTGTATTCTCATTCTGTATACTCCTCCTCAGACTAAATAGTAAAAATCTTGTCTCTCCTCATAATCAAATTTTTTTTGATTGTTGATCTTATTTGTTATTCCTCTCTGGATTTCCTCCATCTGGGCCACATCTTTTTTGAAACGTCATACCCTAAACTTATGTTGAGTTCTCCTTTTGAAAGTGTTCCTACATACTTTTAGCTTCTCTTTCAACAGCTTTTAATGAATAGTGACTGAACTAGATTTAGAAGGGAAAAATTAGGTTTGGGGTTTTTTTTGGGTTTTTTTTTGCTTCATTGTTATTATTTCTTGACAAGGAATTTCATGATATGATGGCTGCAATGTCAGAAGTAATTAAGACTGATGTTACACACCCATGTCTGTATGACTGAAAATGATAAAAGCCTCTATATCATAACTTATTTCAATGCTTTCTGCTCATTGTAGTGACAACTGACGGCAAAAGAAACTTGTTTGTTAAGAATGCATTTAATGAGGAAAAGACCACTGCGAGTAAATTCTTATTTACTTCAGTGACCTGGAACTATAGTCACTAGGATCAGGCACTTGGTCAATGCCAGCTGTCCAAGTTAATTTTCTACAGATTATGGTTTCTCACATTTGTGCATCTGTAAGCTTTCCAGCAGCTTCTTTGTGCCAATGAAGAGCAGAAGTATTTCCAGACGTTCTTGTTGCTCTCTGCACTCTCTCTGCACTTCTTTCCTACAACTCAGGACAGAATTTAATATATCAGGACCTGAAAGCTGACTGGGGATAAGTTAGATTCCAAGTATCTGTGATGACTTTTAAACCAAGGATTAATGCCATTTAAATGGCTCTACTTAATGACCTTGGATTCTTATAACATTTATTAAGCTAAATATAGTATTGCCTCAGGATGTAATCTTATATATTTCAGGATATATTTTCACAGATTGGAACAGAGATTTCTACTGGTGATTATTGCATGTACTATTTGGAAATAATATTTCTTATTGTAATACTTGAAAGATGATTTGACAAGTGACAATTGAAAACCTGTATTCCTAAGGGGTTGCCATAGTGGACTTCCTACAATTTCAGCAAAAATTCTGAGACATGGGCTTACCTCTTTACACTAACTGAAATGAGAGCAGAACAAAGTATAAAACAACAGTCATGAATGTCTGCTCAAAATTGTAAATGAAATTTTTTTCTTCTTCAGTTATAATTTTCTTTATTCCTTTTTCTGAGTGTTATCATGCAAGAGTTTACTAGCAGACAGTTCGCTCAGAGAGTTCATTTAAATTAATTATATTCATAGATATTTGTAAACACAATTATTTGAACCAAAACAGAAAAGTCATACCGATTCAGCTCTGGAACAAAATACACTACATGCCTCATATATTCAACCAAAGATAACCAATGACATTCAGATTTCACATATTGATTATTCTCAATGACTTCTTCTTAAACAACTTTAAAATGAGAGGTCTGTGATATTATTCTGTGAATAGCAATTCAACTACCAAGAAATACAAGAAAATTATAAAGGGCAAGTAATATAGAAGATGGACATCGAGAGAGAAGAAATTATGTGGAAAGGTCACAAAATAGGGAATGCAGAAAACTTAAAACTGAGAGCAGATTTAGAAGCTGAGGGGAAAAAATGCAGAATTGATTTATGAAGTATAGACTTGCTTAAATTTGTTTAGAATGTGGAATCAGTTACATTATTCAAGTCTAGAGTGTTTATTACTTTAACCCATTATGCTCTGCTTCAGTGTTTAGAGTGCCAACACATTAACTAAATGTTCACATTCTGTTGTTTCACTTACAGAACCCCTATAACAAATAATTCTGATGCCAGGGAATAAAATACTTACAAATGCAGTACATATAATGTCACTTTGAAGCAAAACCTGCTTATCAAGTACAGGTGTGTTAGGTTTGTGGTCTGAATAACAGGTTTCTCTAAGACAACTATTTGGCATCAATCAGGGTTTAATTTTGTTTTAATCACTAGTACATGTGATATCTCATTGTAAGATCTGTTTAGGCTCAGCACATAAATTAGAGCAGCAAATCTCTCTTCTTTACTTTGTTTAGTAGTACAACTTATGAAAAAAAAAGTATTTACACCTCCAAGCATCTGGGGAAGTCACTGTGGCAGGTGCTGTTCATTAATCCAAATAGCAGATTAAAGGTAGATGCAAGGTAGATGCAAGTTACTGGTGGAGTGAACTAGAATGGGATTGCACAAGAACAAAATAGACTAAAATCAGTAATAAACTTCAGGACTGTCAGTGTAACCTGTAAAAGTAAGTCATGAGCTAGGGCTCTTTGCTCTGTCGAGACTGGCTGAGCCCATATTTCGAGACAAATAGAAGTATTTCAATATTTGGCTTCTGTTTTTTGTTCTTAAAAATGGATGTGTGTAACAGTTTTCAAACTTTCTGCATATCCAAGAATGACAAAGACTAACTTGTGGCTTAAAATAAAAGATTACTTTAATATATAGCCATGTGCCTCTGGCAGATACAGTGTTATACAAAATGGTGGGTATCTTATGATTTGAGAGAAAATGATATGAAAAGCAGTGAGGCAAGAACAGAAAAAGAAGATTATTTTTTAACTTCAGAAAGGAGTAAGGTTTAGCAACTGGCTAACATCTCTTCAGTTTACCAAAGTGAGAATAAACATTCAAGTAGCTAAACTACAAAGCTAGATGTAAACCTCCTTTGCTAAACTTTGGTCTTTCAGGGTGGCAAGAAAAACCGTGGCAGAAATTATGGTTGATAAAGACAAACTTGTATAGCTTCAAAAGGGGATTATTTTAGATAGAAAGAGTAGAAGTATATGAGTTGTTGCCTCATTTCCTTGCTTTCAAAGCACTTTCCTCTGAGTACTTAAAAAATTGTGTGCTTACTTTCCCAACGTACTTGAAAAAGTAATATGTTGTTCAAGCCCTAACCTAATCAATCTATTTCATATCTGGTTGTGAAAATGTCTGTTATATGCCACTAATTTAAAAGGAACATAAATATTTATCTCCTTTTCTCTCCTGCACTTTTTGAGGAGATAACTTTAACTGATGTCACCATTCTCCAACCTAGACCTTTTTCTAGGAGGGAATAGGACAAGGATGAAAGATCAAGTTGAAGAAGCTCACTAATCCCTTGAACTCAAATATACAGGGACTTTTGAACTGCTTTTAAAATATATATTAGTTTCTGGTTACAGTTACATGACCTCTGTTAGAGGCACAAATCCCCAGACTGAATAATATCCTATCCTACCCACCAAAGCAACTATGAACCAATGTGCAACTGCTGTGATTTCAAATCTTAAAAATAATTATTGATTGGTAAAAGAATATAATCCCAGGCACAGCTCTTAAGAGAGTGTGGGTTTTCTGCTAAGCTGAAGTGTCCTAATACTGATAAATGATCCCATGGGAAACAGGCTTCAGGTTCTTCAAAACATAGCTAACGATAACTCAGGCTTATTGACCTGCACAATTAATAGCTACAGTGATGAGGAGAAAAACAGCTTCCCCTAGGCTTAGAATTTGTAGCCCAAAATATCTCAGCTTTTAAAAATTATCATTTGTGAGACTCTATTATTGTTGTTTGTTTTTTTTTTTAATTGAGAAACATTAAGTATAGTGAATTCTCTATGCTTTCTATGCTTTGTAATCATTCACAAATGCATACACAATATAAATACATACAAATATATAACATAATGCTACCACCTTAAGGGCTGAATGAGACTCCTAGAGATGAGGAATAGAGATACTGAACATACATCCCACGCTAAGAAACTCAATTTATTCTGAGACTATCTTTCCTGTAACCACTGCTTCATAGAAGCATGGAATCATAGAATGGTTTGGGTTGGAAGGGACCTCCAAAGGTCATCTAATCCAATCACCTCTGCAATAAGCAGGGGCATCCTCAACTAGATCAGGTTGCCCAGAGCCTTGCCAAGTCTCACCTTGTAAATCTCCAGGGATGGGACCTCAACTACCTCCTTGGGCAACATGTTCCAGTGTTCCACTACCCTCATGGTAAAGAACTGGTTTCTAACATCCAGTCTAAATCTACTCTGGTTTGAAACCATTGCCTTTCATCCTGTCACTACAGGCTTTTGTCTTTCTCCATCCTTCTTGTAGGCCTCTTTCAGATACTGGAAGGTCATTATTAGGCGTCCCTGGAGCCTTGTCTTCTCCAGGCGGAATAACCCCAACTCTCTCAGCCTGTCTTCATAGCAGAGATGTTCCCACCCCCTCTGGACCTGCTCCATCAGGTCCATGTCCTTTCTGTATTGAGGGTTCCAGACCTGGATGCAGTACTCTAAGAGAGGTCTTACCAGAGCAGAATAAAGTGTCAGAATCACTTCACTTGATCTGCTGGCCAGTATTCTTTTGATGCAGCCCAGGATGTGATTTGCCTTCTGGGCTGCAAGCACACTGTCTCTGCTCATGTTCCAGCCTAGAACCCTGCATTTGCTCTTGTTGAATTTCATGAGGTTCACCTAGGCCCACCTCTCCAGCTTGGACAAGTATTCTACAAAGTTATCTTTCAACAGCCTTTCCTGTTATTTCAAAACTTCTTCAAGGGTTGTGGCATAATAACTGAAGCTGCCTAGTTACTGGAGAAGTAACGCTACAAGACAACAACTATGAAAAATCAGGAGTGACACAGACCCAGCAAAAGGCAAGTCGTTGCTATCATTCTTAAACTAGAATTTTAATTAAAAAATGGCTTAATTTGAGAACTCATAATGAAGGTTAGTTTTCAGGGAGAGAGTATTTAACACTTTCTGAAATTTGACCTCTGGTTCTCTGGACACCGATTATTTTACTCCTGTAAGATGCTGAAATATTTTTGTATCACCTGCTGTACTATTACATTGAAATGTCATAGTTTTTGCAAATAACTTACTTACATTTTTTTAAGCTAATTTTGCATCTCTCTGTTTTTGATACTAATGATAATCTTGCTAAATTCTACATCTGTGTCAATAGGCCAGTATGTTGTAGTCCTTGCCCTGAGAGACTAGAAGGTAAGGCACTTATGTTTGGAACTGAAAAGGAAACTTTAACAAATAACAATTTTTTTAAGTCACCACACTGTTTAATTAAAATGCAATTTCCTTAAGACCAATACTGGGCCATAATGAATAGAACACTATTCACTGAAGACTATTCACTACTCATTGTTGAAGATAAAACATCATCAAGAGAGGCAATGTTTGTTCTGAGTAAAGCAGTATCTCAGCTGATCGATGTGCTGTGTTTGTGTCTCATGGGGTTTTGATAGCAGGGAAAAGGGCTATTGTCAAAGCTCCTGTAAGAAGCTTCAAGAAGCTCCCACAGCTCCAAGTCAAACCACCTCTAGCCAACACCGAGCCAATCAGCACTTCTGTGATAAAGTACTGTAGAGTAATTTCTTTTGTCTTGGGATTTATTTTGTTTGGGAGACGAATGGGAGGACAGTGAGATAACCAAGCAGACACCAAGGTCAGTGAGAAGGGAAATTCTCAGTGCCAGTGAGGCCACACCTCAAACGTTCTGTTCAGTTTTGGGGCCTCTCCTTACAAGAAAGACATTGAGGTGTTGGAGTGTGTCCAGAGAAGGTTAACAAATCTGGTGAAGGCCCTGGAGTACAGTTACTAGGAGGAGCGGCTGGGGGAACTGGGACTGCTGAATCTGGAGAAAAGAAGGCTGAGGGGAGATTTCTTCTTGAAAAGAGGTTGTAATGAGGTGGGTATTAGTCTCTTCCTCCAGGTATCAAGTGATAGAACAAGAGGAAATGGCCTCAGATTGCACTGGAGGAAGCTTAGATTGGATATTAGGAAATATTTTTTCCATGGTTTTGTTCTTTAAATTAAATTGATTTTTTTTCTCCTCAAGTCGAATCTGTCTTTTGCTCACGAACACAACTGGTGAATGAGCCCTCCATGTCCTTTGTCTCAACTCTTAAGACTGTTGCTGTATTTTCTCTTTCCTATCCCAGACAGAGGTAGGAGTGAGCAAGTGGCTGCATGGTGTTTGGTGCCAGCTGAATGGGCTTAAATCACCACAATCAACAAACCTTGAAAACTGTCTAGGAAAATCCTCTTGTTTAATGCACCATATTTTATTCTGTGAGATACATTGTGCTAGTGAACTACTGTGAGCAGAAAATGAAATCTAAAGCTTTCCCTATCCCCAGAGCTGCCTTTTTACAACATTCAACTTTCAGCCTCTCAAACCAGAAGAAGCTAAGAAAATAGTTGTGTAAAATAATTACCCAGCTACAATATGAAGTTATCAATTAATCTCTATCTCAAGTGACTTCAAACTTGAACATAGAAGATTGCACCTCAACATGAGGAGAAACTTCTTTACAGTGAGGGTGACAGAGCACTGGAACAGGCTCCCTAGAGGGGTTGTGGAGTTTCCTTCTCTGAAATTTCCAAACCCACCTGGATGCATTCCTGTGCAGACTACCCTAAGTGATCCTACTCTGGCAGAGGGGTTGGACCTGATGATCTCTTGAGGTCCCTTCCAACCTCTGATATACTGTGATAATGTGACTTAAAAACAATAATTTTAAAGAGACAATTTTAAGTAGGTGCACACATTAAACTCCAGAAAATAATTTGAAAACATTACAAATATGGACAAAGTGAAATTAATTTACACTTACAGTTGCTGTATTTAAAGGTTTACACCGTAAGAGGCAAATATCCTTATGTTGGTTGTATTATATTTGAGCATGGATAACTATTTCTGAAACTTAGTCTTCTGACAATTGGGATGCAATGTATTTCTTTGATACTTTTACTTATAGTATGAAAAGAATGAATGGAGAACACCAGTAAAGAATATCTGTACTGGTAAAAGAATACATCATGCTGAATCACTTTCAGAGCACAATTTGACTGTTTTTCTATTTATAGGATTTTCTGATTATTCATATCAGCCATCCTCTCAGTGGTTTCTTTTATCTCACTCCTAGCTGGACATGACCACCAGAATATAAACATAACATTCGAAGACCAGAGATAAATTGTTTGTTCTTTACAAAACTGCCATTTATTTTAACATCTATCTTTTAATCTGTAAACTTTAGACACAGGCATTTTGTTCTGATCTGTGGAGCAAAATGCTGTCTAATCAGTAGCTTGATTTTTCTAACAGTCACATAAAAAATAACTGCTCAGACTCTTATTCTTGCGTACTTTTCTCTGTTTACACTCTTTCTGTGAGTACTTCTATTAATAAAAATAACAGCAATAATTATAGCAATGTGAAGTGGAAACAAAAAACACATTTATTTGCTGCAGTCTACTATCTGTCAAGGGCATGTAAGCAACCAGAAAGTCTTTCAAGGCAACTTTAGAAAAGATCTGTGTTATACTATCATTTTGAATTGTTTCTTTATTGATGTAAGACACTGTGGTTTGACTGTGAACTGACTTTACAACTAGATTTCTGGGATAAATCATGGAAGTCAAGTGACTGATTGTGGTCAGAAGTTACTCACTGTGTCTATTTTTCCTCTTGTTCACATTAGTTTTATGGGATAATCTAGTTCTGTCTCACTGAAGATTCTCCTCTGTGCTGTAATAGTTGTGTAATGTATTTTTATTTTAAAATGAATACTTACACAGACTAAGTGTGTGAAAGATATAGATACAAAAAAAAAAAAAAACAAAAAAAAAAAAACAAACAAAAAAAACCAACCCAAACACCACACCAAAACCTAGAGAAAGACTCGTAGGTCTTAACACTTACAAGGGTATGGTATTAATCATAATATTACTGAAGATAATTCCACAATACTCTGCCATGAAGCTAAGATGTCCTTCCTATTCAGACCTACTACCACCCCCCCCCAATCCTCCCTTCCTGTCCCCCTCAAAAATAAATTAAAAAAAAAAAAAAGTGTGAAAGTCATGGAAGAGGCTAGAAACCTATATTCTCCAGAGGACTGAGGTTAAGTATGCATTCATGTAGAGGCTTATCTAGGGGACAGAGACATCATGTCTAACTTAAAATTTATCCTGAATGGGCATACGGTGTTTCTCCTCTAGAGAACTGATGGATAATGCCATATACAAGTGTAGCAGCTCTTCATCATTCCCCTCAACAAGTGTGTAAATATGCATTGCACACACCACAGAAGGAGCAACTGAAGATTACAGAGGAAGAGCTGGCAGTTATAAAATATCAGCCCCAGGATGATGTCACAGAGGTATTTCAAATCACAATGAAGCTGTTAGGGTCACTCTGAATGAAACACCGTGCTTGACTGAATGAATGAACAGTTCAGGTGAGAGGATATTTCATAGCTTCCCCCACTCAGACTTATTTCACAGCCTATTTCAGCAGCAAGTCAGAGTTGAGTCCACTGCAGACACTGTCACAGATATTTGTACCTTTTTGCCATATAATTTGTATGTGAACCAGTAACTATGATTATGAATTTTTGTAAAATAGGCTCCATCTGTATGCATTCTTTTCTGTTGAATGACGTTATCTGGACTTTGCAGTAGTTTATTTTTCCTGTGATCACATTTTTTCTGTTCTTTTAATATAATTAGCATTATTCTTGGCTTCCCTTTTAAACTCGTATCTGTTATATATCCCTCAAAGAATGTTAAAATGTGCCAAATAGATAAAACAAGGAATATGGACTAAATTATATTTTCATTTTTGTCGACTTAATTTAGTCTGCTATAATCCTTCTACCAATAAGTCCCACAGTATTTCTTTTTCACCCATTCAAATAACACTTAAACCATGCCCTTGATTTACTTTTAAAGGTGAGAAGGTTAGGAAGATGGAGAAATGCCAAAATACTGTAGGTCACAGTGCAGACCCTGAAGAGTGTATTTCAAGCATTACCTTTTCAGAGCATACTTTCCCCAAACCATATGATATCTAGAAGGTTGATCTCTGTATTTACTTAGAAGTGCTTGAGTCAATTCTGAGTAATATATATAATAATAATTTGAAAAAAAATTATTCTTTTATCAAACCTTTCTATATGAAAAGTATCTGAATTGGTCTAGTGGATTTACAGATTTATTGACAGTACTCCCTGGAAAAATATCGTATTCACCCAAAGCTGGTTTCATTAATTACATTTGTTTCTACAGATAGCTGTTTTCTGCTCCCACATCACCCCCTGTAGCATACTGTTAATGACTTACCTGCACCCAGATTTCATTCCATTGACCACAACCCTTTGAACCCTTTAGTTTTCCCAGTTCTAGATCCACTTCAACCTCTACTTTATCTAGTCCACATGTAGCCAGCTTGTATGTGAGGATAGGACAGTGTTGAAAACTTTACAAAAGTCAACAAAGACAACATCCACTCTACCCCTCACCTACGAGGTCAATCCTCTCATTGTTGAAGCTGTTCAGGTTGGTAAAGCATGATTTTCCATCGATAAATCCATGTTTGCCATTTCCTATGTTGACTGCTTCTTACAACAAGGAAGAAAGAAAAATCAAAGAAAAGTGACCTTAGCAGAGTACTTGAGAGGCAATTCTCTTCTTTGTACTGTCTTGCTTTGAAACATGGATTATTAAAAAAGTATCTTAAAAGAAGTATGTTGAGCTCTTTCTGCAGTAAACCAAGGGTAATTTCTGTCAGATATTCCAAAATCATCTGTGTATATATAGTCATTTTCTACATAAAGCATGCATATTAGTCCTGTTTCTGCCTATTTTTCATTCTGTGGTTTATAGAGATGGCTCATGAATACTTCTACACTTTCCAGACAAATAACAAGTATTCCCATGGCAACACAAGATGAGTTTTCTCCTTGTTATCATTGTTTCCTAAGCAGCATGTGGAGAGTTTCCCTTAGAAGAATCTTTTGTAAATTAGGAATGATCTGGTGAAGACAAGCCTCTTGGGCTATTGACAGTTCATTGTGAAGTCTTTCTAGTTATCCAGAAGACTCCATTTGTTATCTGTTATGCTTCTGGGAAATCTGGAAGCCTACAGGAAACAACAAAATAATTAATGAAATGAACAGCATATCACCATGCTGTTGGAAGTACAAAGACATTGACACTTGAAAATGAATGAAGAGAAAATTCTACAGAAGTCCAGCTCCATTAAGGTGGACCATAGTGAAACACTAATGGTGCTATGCTACTTGTATGCAGCTCGATAAAAGTATGATCTGAAGAGAAGTGTACTGAGAGATTGTCTCTCAAAGCTCCTGGAGGCTGAGACCATGAAGTTTAGCAATGGTGGTCAGGACTTCATTGAAGTTAAAGTTCTCATTGACTCAAAATAACAGTTTCCTCATGCTTAAACCAAACAAAACAAAAGAATAATTTGAAAACAAGTGAACAAACTCCCTCCTAAAAATAAATAGATCAACCAGAAAGAAACATACTGTAACCGGATTCACTGAAGTCTTAAGAAGATTAGTGACTGCTTTAAAAATACTTCAGGGAAGAAGAGTTTATCAGGAATGTGGCAGTTTAGGTTGGTTGCCTCCTAAACTGAAGCTACACAGTTACACCTCCAGTGTCCAGAGTGTCCAGCCCAGTGGGTGGACACAGGAAATAGTGTAATTCTACCCATAAATCATGCACACTATAAATCTGATTGCAAAGTTATTCTCTTTCTCTTTCTTCCCTCTCTGCTCCCATAGGAGACGCTTCCCTATGGGGTAAATGGTGGGGAAGTATCTCAGGCCTCTTTGTCCTGTTTAGGCCTAAAGCCAGGCTAAGAAGGGGAGCGGGGGCAGTCTCAAGCCTTGCCAGCCTGAAACTAGCCTAGCAGTGTGGGGGGAACAAAGAGCCCTGGGGGTTTTGGGTGCACTTCAGATGGGGAGAAGGGAAGTGTTGGGCTTTTGGGTGTGGTGTAAGGGAACTCTGTATGCTTTGGGATTTAATCACCACTATGCTTTGTAGTTTTCTTTGTAGAATATTAGTTGCTTTTCCATTTAAACTTTCCATTACTGTCCAATCCATTTGTGTGAACATCAATCTTTTGCACTTTTTGGGGCAATAGAGCATCTGTCCCACCCTAAACTAGCACAAGGGATATTAGAGATTTACATTTAGTTGCTTCAGAGGATAATTACCTCCAAGCTAAATAGGATACTGGAGGTTTGATTCTGTTTCGAGCCGCTCTACTGTTATGCCACATGGCTGCATTTGAAGGTCTAACTTGAGTAGCAAAGTGTCATGTTAATATTAATTCAGATATATGGACAATTAGATTGACTGTTGTTTTATATGAAGTAACTGAGATCTCAGCAGAAGGTTACTGTAAAAAAGCCTCTAGGAATTTCACTTTAAAGATATTTAAAAAGGATTTTGCGTTACACCTAGCGTTCCCATGTTTCACACAATTTTCAAATTAAATATGGGAGCATGCATCTGGAAGATATTCCCTCTACTGGACACATTCAAGTGAGCTGTACAGAACATGTGCAGATAAACTATGCATGCACAGTGGTCATTTGTTTGGAAATTCACAGAAAAAAAAAGAGACTTTATTCCTTTTTTTCAAGCCTGAAGAAAATTACAGTCATGTTCAGGAAACCAAGGCATATGGCCACCATGTTTTTCTTGTTGCCCTTGAAAATATGATTACAACTTCTTTTTCTAATCACTCATGGAATGGTATCTGGCTTAGGAGTAATGAAGCTACAGTTCAAAGGTTTTGTGACACTTTGCCAGCATATGTGCTCAAGAATAAAACTTAAGTCATTCGCTGGAAGATATTTACTCACTTTTCTCATTTCCTTTGTTCCTGGTTTGAGCTTCTTTCTATTGTTCATTTTTTGAAGATTTTGAATTACTGTGATGATGCTGAAATCAGTTACTAGATGGATAAACACATTTGGAATTTAACGTATCCAGCTAGTTTTGGCATCAGTGTATAATGACTGTGGCACAATGTACCACGTTTCAGCAACGATGCTGAATGCTCTGTATAACTTCTTCCAAGCTTGTTTTTACTTTATACAGGAAAATATTATATTAATATTTTAGGATGTATCATTAAGATAATCTGGAGCAACGCAGCAAAGGATGCAGAATTTCTTATCTCTCTTTTTAATTTGTCCGAATGGAGCCCTGAACAACCTCATATGATGAGATCTGCTTTGAACAGGGCATTGGACTATATAGGTTTCCAGGTCCCTTCCAGTTTGGATTATTCCATGATTCTGTGATCTGCAAAATTAACTCAGCTAGGAGCTGTAATGAATTTGAAGATGATCCCTGTATGGAACAAATAGAAATTGCAGAATATATGAGTGCAATCATCTAAAGATTACCCTCTTTCTAATGAAGAATTTTTTTTTTTTTTGAGAAATGAATTTAAAATTCACTCTGAAAAGTTCAAGTTGTCAAATACATCTATGACAGAAGACTTAGATAATAATCAGGAAAGCTTGAATTTGAGAATTGTATAGTGCAGGCAGAATTCAATCCAGAGCACTATGCAAGAGGAAACTGCATGTGCAGGGGAGCATAATAGTAAAAATGCTGCAATTAACTTGGGTCTTTTTTTTTTTTTTTTTTCTCTAAGCAATCCCACTGAATTCAGTAGTTCCATCTATGGATTAAGCAAATATTTAGCATGAGTGAATATTTTATTATCTGGTCTTCAAATCCCAGTATTCTAGCTGGAACATTATTTGTAACAAATTAAAGAAAAACAGAAAATTTGAATTGAAAGGGCTATGATATTAGGGTAAAAATAATTTTACAGCTATGTTCCCAGGAAACCCATAAAATATTTTTTGATGTGTAGCTGCAGCTCAATGATGTTTCTGGATAGCTGATCTTGAAAGATCTAGTTATTAAAACTTAGTTTATTGATGTCAAAATGTTTTTGCAGTAACTTAAAAGTAAGATACTAAAACTTGCTTTTTATTTTTATATTTTAAAGTAAAATATGATTTGATTTACACGAATAATACAGTTCAATTAAAAAATAAGAAAAGGAAAAGAACAGAAAGCAAAACAAACAAATAAATAAATAAATAAACAAGCAACCAAAACAAACAACTATTTAATCCCAGTTATGAAAATAAACAAGGAGACATTTTTCTTGCAAAATATTCAAGGGGGTGATAAAAGTGTTAAAAACCCATCAGTAAGGTATTCTAGAACCATATTTATCTTGCAAGCGTAGATAAACTGAGAAAGCTTCTCTCAGGGTTATAACAGAGTCCAGATTGCAGAGCAAGTGCAGGGAGAAGCATCACACCTGCCTGGACAGGAGCTCAGTGCCCAGGTGAGTCATCCCTCTCACCTATACATTCAGATCCATAGGTGTGCAGATATATCATTGCTTAACTAAATGTGATATTGTGGCATGGTCAAACTGTATGGCATCACATCTACCTAAGTGCCTGCTGTTTCTGGTACCACAGCATCGTTGCGCTGTTTTTCCAGATATATTTTACAAAATGGACTACCTCTACCTTTCTGTTTGTGTATCAGTGTAACTTCTACTCTCCTTTCATAATGTTTATGATAAAACATCCAGTTTTTTCAGAGCAAACTTTTGGCAAGCAAATGTTCAGTGTTTCTGAAGGAAAGCTAGAATACAGCAAAATATTTTGAAGTGTTTTCACCTCTAGCATTGATACCTTCTGAGGAAAAATAAAACAACTGTAATAAGACCATAGCAGACTGTTTCTAAAGACATGTGAGTGAACCCACAATGTAATTCACCCAGCATGGCACAGTAACTGAAAGTTGGTTATATATGCCTAAGTCAGTCATTCAAGCATTCCTCTGGAATCAATGGAGATAAATGGGCCTCTGAGGAGTGTGATTCACTTCATTGTAAGATAGGTGCCTACAATAAGTGAGATGAATCAGTCTTTGGATGTGTTTATTTCTTTCTCAGTATCTCAGTTGATGTGCTTTTTTCCTTTGGATCTGCCTCCAAATCTACTGAGAGATCAGACTCTTCTAAAAAAAAAACCAAAAAAACAACATCAAAACCCCCAAACAAATAAAGTATTATAAAATACATTTACACAGTAGGCTCTGGAAACATTTCTCAGTCTAGATCCTGATGTGTAGTACTCCTGGATCTGTGTTTAGATGAGGGCTAGCATTCTCTGGTTTTTGTGCAAAGGAAAGAGGGATACACATACCAGAGGTGGTTCACAGTTTTCAGGACATTTCTCAGTCTAGATCCTGATTTGTAGCACTCCTGGCTCCGTGTTTAGATCAGGGCTAACATTTTCTGTGTTTTTTTGTACAAAGGGATACACATATCAGCCATGGTTTCACAGTTTTCAGGAGCCTTAAAAAGCCTGAACCATCCATAGAAAAGCTTTAGTAGATACCAACTGTGTATACTGGCTGGAAGAGTGTGCTGGTTGCAATCACCAGAATTTTCCTGGGAAAAGGATAGTTCTCCACAGATATTGCTTATTATGTCTCTTTCTTTCTCTCTCTCTCTCTCTTTTTTTTTTTTTTTCTTCACTTCTGGGCATATTTGCTTATAAAATATAGAAACAGATTGACCTACTGGACTGACCGAATATGACTATTCTTGCATTCAGTAGATTGATTGCCTCAGAAATTTGAAGTAATTTAGGAAAGGAAGCCTACTGTTCATGTAAATGTAGAGAAAAACATCATCAAAAAGAACAAGATGTGTATACATATTTTTTTCAGGTGTTCTAGAAAAGGCAAATAATAAGCATCCCTCCACATCTAAAGCATTATATTTTGTCTAAGTGGCATGAGATGAGGATATTCTGTCTGGAGACAATTACAAAGAGCACTGAAGTAATTACATCCATCTTTTCTATCCATTTTTTCCCCTGCTTTTCATTATGTAATTTGTATATATAAATATAATCATCCTAGTGGCTGATGAAGAAAAATAAATAAATAGGGATACGCTCTGTGGTTTATACATAACTTGTCAAGATGGAAGGTTGGAAACATATTTCTTTTTTCCTTCAATGGAAAGCAGCTGATACAGGATACTTTTCTTTATTTTCATGTGGCAGAATACTTCTTCTTAACTGTGGGTGGTGAGTTGCACTGTGGTGTAGATCTGCTACATACAGGAAATAAATATATGACATAATTGTACAAAGAAGGAAAAATTAGTATGGGGGGAAGTGAAAAAGAAAAAGTTTCCTGAACATCTGTTCTTCACATTACAAAGGATCAAATTCAATTATGTTGCAGACCTCTAAATTCATGGTATTTTCATAAAAAATTAAAACTTTAACAATATTATTTTCATGATTTCTTAATCTCTGCTTCTTTTAAATTTCAAAGATTAAAGTTCTCTGCTTAAATTTCAGATACCTTTTTTCCACTCTCAAGCTTGGAAACATATTTTCCAAAACCCAGTTCTTAGATTTCAAAATAGGTGATTCTAAGACTGGTTATTTTTAAAAGCATGGTAAATATCAAATGTGTTTATGAAACTTACAATGTATAGGTAGGATCTGACAGAGCCAGAAATTCATCCACAGACAGGATATTTGTGTTTATTTTCTACATTTATTTCAGAAAATATGTACTTTAACAGAAATGTGCATAGAATTGCCAAGGAGAAGGGTCACAAAGAAAAAAAAAAAAACAAAAAGAAGTAAATTGTATAGTTGTTTCCCCAGCAATGAAATGCAGAAAAATTACCATGATGCTTAATTACATTTAACATTAAATCATCTTTAACAAACTCCAGGGGGAAAAAAATAAAAATGCTGGAAAAAGCCTGACTTACAGACTTCCTTCTTAGATTTGAATGCTTCCATTCTGGGAAAATACCAATCCAGCTGTTTTGTTGAAGTTGAAGTTGTTGTTTTCACTACAAAATGAACTCACCAAATCTTAGAGACCAATATCTTAACGTTTACTTCCAAGAATATTGTTGACACCTTATTTCTGTAGGCTAGGCAGAAGTTTCCTCTTTGGCTTCAAGAGCAGAATTTTGAAGTACTGTAGGAGAAGGAATACATATTTTTGGCAAATGCTTTCCTTATCTATCAAATGGTTCACATAAGCAGATTCTCTATACAAGATAGATCCAGTGTTTGCTATGAATCAGAGCAGAATGTTGCATTTACACTTTCTCATACATG